>NW_028227267.1:74961351-75561351 GCF_978045245.1 Mus caroli
CTTTGTAGACCAGGCTGGCCTTGGACTCAGAAATCCACCTGTCTCTGCCTCCCGAGTTCTGGGATTAAAGGCGTGCGCCACCACGGACCAGCCAAAGTTTCTTGTTTGGTTGGTTTTGGGGTTTTGGTTTTTGTTGTTGTTGTTTGTTTGTTTGTTTGTTTTTGTTTTTTTTAGAATAAGATTTCACACGTTAATAGCATGGTTAGCTTTAGTTTTCAAAAAATCTCAATTCAGAAATATTACAAATGCTATGAAGTTCAAAATCCATCTCCATTAAACAGTAGTTCCAAGATGTCCGAGTAAACCCTGCTGAAGCAACCTTTGACTCCGGTAACTGAAGTCATTGTCGTGGATACATCTACTGAATTTTCGAAGTCAGCACGCGCTCAAACAAACACTAATCCAAACTGTTTCCACGTAAGACTCCCTCTCATAAGCCTTACGCAGCTAATCGTCATGAAATAACTATAGAATGAATTGCTTTTGCAAATCTGTTACTAGAGGGAGCATCCACTAATTTAATCAGTTCCCTACTCAAAATCTTGCTTTAACTCCTCCACTAACAACAGCCTAGGTGTTGAAGACTTCTAAACTAAGAAGAACGTTAGAATATCTAAGTCCCTCAACATCCAGTAGCCTCAGCCTTAAATCATTAAATGAAAGCTCAACTTTGAGACTGATCAGCACAAAACGCCACAAAAGCACTACCACACCATGAAATATCCTAAAGAGGTTAACTTGTGATGAACCACCATGGATGTCCGAGCCCTGCACTTTGAGGGAACCTGCAACACAGAAGCCTGGGCAGCCTGTGGGCACAGCACACCAGAGAAACTGACTGAGAGGCGCAAGCAGCTTGCTGTGGGTGGGAATGCACGGTGGCTGGCGGAACACAGCTTCCAGCAAGTCTTCCATAGCATGCAGCGCATGGGTGAACAACCAAACTCCCTTTAAGTTTCCTAGGTGGGAACTCGCCACCCGGCTTTAACCTTGCTCCAAGACGCTTGCTCTGATGGCTAGACAAGCGTTCCAGCACACACCCTAGAGATCTCTTAAACCCACCGCAGGAATCCCTAGAGTACCGTCTGGCCCCCTGTGCGAGGCCACGCCCCATCCAGGCCGCGCCCCCGCGCCCCTCCTCCGGATACCAGTTCCAGGGATCTCCCAGAGCGTTCCCTCTGCCCACAGCCCTCTCGCAGGCCCCCGACCGAGACTTACCTTGGTCCGCATCTGTCCAGAGGTGGATACTTTACGGATCAGCTTCTGGGGCCCCTCCTGCTCCGCTTCACTGTCGGACGAATCCTCTCCCGGTCCTGCAGCAGTGGGGGAAACCGCGCTGGCCCCAGAGACAGCTCCTCCCGCGACGCCCTGAGGGTGGTGCTGGCTGCCGGCCCCGGCCATCCTCTCTGATTCCTGCAGGGACACAGCAGCGCCCCGAGGGGCTGTGGTCAGCTGCTGGGCTCTGCCCGAACGTCTGAACCCTGCGCCTAGCTGGCGCCATCTTCCGTGATCCCCGCCGCGCAGCACCCTGGACCCGGGACCCGGGATCACACGCCGCCCCTGCTGAGACCTCTGGGGTCCTCTGCGTGTTTCACGTCTGGGCACCCAGCTTGGGATGTTCTGGGGTTGCTGACCCAGGATATGACCAACACTGGAATGAGAGGATGGAAGTCGCGATAAGCCTCGAACGACCTCCCTCTTACTCTTCCTAGGGTCTGGAGGGCTCAGAGGGAATAGAGAGCAGAGATAGGCAGGGGCATGCCGCAGCAGGTCAGGCAGTGGCGATGCTCCTCCCCTTGTTCTAGGCAGCAGGAGTGAGGAGAAGGCTCCTGCGGGAAGGGGGGACATGGAGCAACTTCCTATGTCCTAGGGTGCACCTCTGGACTCCGAATCCCTCCACATACTCGGACCACCAGCTAAGTAAAAGTTCCCTCTGCCCGGGAGATGAACTGGGTCTCAAGGACCCTCAGCACCATTGCTAGGACCTTACCTCCCCACCTCTGACCGGGGGTTCGGGTCCTTTCGGCCTCCTCTACAGTGCTGTTTAGTTTCGGGCCCACCCCCATCCGGCGCACACGGAAGAGAAGGGCATTTTCCGGGAGGTTCAGCTCCGCTCTGAGAACTTTTGGTTCAGAAAGAGCGATTCCCTTTGGCTAACAGGAAGCTGGGAAGGGCGTGGAGAGGACGCAGAAACAAGAGAGGACACGCAGCCCAAGACGACAATATGCTGAAATAAATGTCTAGACTAAAGCGCCCATCCAGAATGCCTGGAAGAATGCACTCAACTAACAAAGTATAAAGCAAAGAATATAAATACACACATGCACAGGAGAGAACGCCACTCCCTGGTCCGGACTAAAGTCTCAGGAAAGAGAATCCACAGGCTGGAGCCTGGGCTCCAGACGCTTCCCCAGCCAGCTGCTTAAGCGCAGCCGCGGGGAAGAGCAACCTCGCAGCAGCGCAGAATGCACATTCAACCTCAAAATCCTACACAGGTTGGGGCTGCGGGAGAGGGTACGAAAAGGACACGCTTCCTGCTGTCCACCTTAGAAAACTTCACAGTGCTGTTAGTGATTTCCCAATTATGAAGCCCCTACCGACTCCAGGGGTGCTCTCCTTGGTAGAGCAATCCTTTTAGCCATTGCCCTTCAGGTACCTCTCCTAGTTTGTCACTTAGCCTTGACCTTGAGAATTCCTGGAAACTAAGATTTGGGGTTTTGATTCTTTCAGGTTTCAGGTGCAACCTTAAGACCAGCAATGATCGGCTCAGCGCTAGAGCTGCTGCTAGCTCTAAGGGATTTTAACTACACTGAAAATGTGAAATCCGTTTCAGTCCTTCAGCATGGGAGTGCGGCCATGTTTCTCAAACACAGAGACAGCCTCTCTTGTGGTTCAGTTATTCCCTTTAGCGAGGGAAAACGTGGGGTGAAATGGACTTCAAAAGTTCTTCTGGCCCTATAATATGAAATTCTGTACCCACAAGAACATATGCTGAGAACTTTCTAAGAAACAATAGCATTAAATGGCCTTGGCCGGAGATCCAGATCAGTGCCTAGAGTACAGAAGGCCCATCACAGCCAAAAACAAAATAATGCCCTGTTAGTGTCCTTTGTCTTAGTCTGACTATTTGGTCACAGACAAGTCTACACAAAGACTCTTCCTTAGTAAAGGGCCTAACACAGTTCAGACTTTTCCTTTTAATGTAAAGAAGACAGAGAGCACAAGCTGGGACCAAAATGTGATTATGATTCTAATGTTCTCTTCCCCACACTCTATATAGCTAAAGGTCACTTTGACAGCTATCCTGTATTTCAACCCACACATTAAACTTTCAGGTTTTATATAGCAATATTTCCCAGAATCCAGTCAAGGGTGACTGAAGTGAAAGGTGGTCTAAGGCCCATGCCTATTTGGTGAAGAAGACGGGTTCCATTTCTTACTCTTTGAAAGGATATGGATTGCTTAAAGACACATTGCACAGCTTCACATCCAGGAGCCAGGCAATTAATTTCTCAAAGTGCGGGTATCTGTTACTTATAAAAACCTAGCCTTGCAGCCCGCTCTGATCAACACAGAATTCAGTAGCTAGCTCCTAAGGCTTGTAAGTTTGAAAAGCAAAGCCAGTCTAAGCCAGTTCCTGCTAAGTAAATGACTGCAACTCTACAGCATCTGCAGCTGTAGAGGAAACCCAGGACGGTTGAAAATACTGTGTAGGCAAAGAAAGGAAAGCTGCCGCATTTCCCACTAAAGGCAGCTCAGGGGAAAACCCTGGTGGAAGACCATCGCTTCTGAGAAACTTTCAAGGAATCCGCAATTTAAAATAGTATTTGACCTACTAACTGCTTCTCCTAGTTAAAAGCGTTCAAAATGGTTATCTGACCTAAGTGAAATGCACTTGCCTTTTCTTTGTTCAGTTTGTTTGCTTTGAGGTAGTCCCCTAGCACACCTCAGGCCCAGTCTGATTTGGAATCTATGGCAGGTCTCTTGCGTCAGCCTCTATTTCACGAAATAGCTATTACAATTTCAAATACATGGCATATTGTCTCATTTGGTTTATAAAAAGTTCCTTGACTCTTTCTTTAGTGTTTTAGATTTTCAAAGAATCTCTCCCCTGCTGCTTACAAATTCCTTTTTATTACTGTTACTTTGAGATCTTCGTTAGTGAGCCGTAGTAGTGCACACCTTTGGTTACAGAATTCCAGAGGCAGAGGCCCGTAGACCTCTGAAATATGAGGCCAGCCTGGGCTATACAATGAAACTTCCATGTAGAACATATCTTGTTGAAAGATTGCATGTTGGAGTTTGAGGTATGAGTGCTGCCAAGATGGAAGCCAGTCTGGGCTACATTGTAACAGGCCCACAAGGGCTACACAGCAAGATCTTGTTTCAAACAAACAAACAAAAGCAACAAAGAGTCTTGGCCATACAGTCTATAGATGCTACAGTCAGGGTTAAACAGAAAGGAGTAAAGCTGACCCCCCCCCAGTCAGTTTTCTACTTAATAAGGTGCCATACGCCCCTCCCCAAAGTACAAGAGACATAAGCCAAAGCTGACTAAAACTTTATGAACACTCTCTTACTACTTACAGGTATTTTGAACTAATCAACTGCTCACAACAAGCAGAATCATGAGACACTTAAAGTGTCTAATCCCATGTTCTACGGTTTTACCTTCAGCTGTGATAGAACTTACGAGTTATGTGTCAGACCCTGAAAACCATGAGTGGGTACTTGAGAAGCCATGGTCCAGGGCTCATGTTCCTGAACAGTCCAGAACCAAAGGACTACAGATGGAACCAGCAGAGACTGGAAGGCTGCCCTGGCATCAATATGGAACTGATTCCGCAATCACTATGTATTCCATAGTCAGAACTTAACATTCAAAGAGTTTGCCCTGTGTCAATTTTCTTAGTTGTTACCCAGATAACAAAACATTCCATGAGCAACAGAGCTGTTGCTTACAGGAACTTACTGTGGTCCTAGCCCACAAGGCCAAAGCCTCTCACCATCCAGGCAGAAAGTGGAACTGTACAACCTCTAGCTTGTATTGTGGCCTTTTTGCTTTAAAACACTTCCCTTTCTAAGTGTCCATTAATTCTGGACTGTTAACTGGTATACTGCCAACAGTTAATGCCAACGGGTACAGAACCATTTGAAAATAAAAACCAATTTTAGGGAACGAAGTATATTCAAGCCCCCCTCCACTTAAGGTATTTTGTAAATACGCCCACATTTTAAAACTGAGCTAGAATTGTAACTACCTATCTGCTACCCACTCCCACCCAAGATTAAGGACTGCTTTGCTAAATATCTTCCTACCCGCTCATTCCCAACAGCAAAACACTTTGATTCTCCTTACTTATTTACTTTAGTGATGCTAGGGCAAGCCTTGCACTGGCATGTGCTCTGTCCCAAATCTACATCCCAGCCCTCAATCTTTTCTTCTCTTGTCTCTGGATACAGAGTCTCAATATGTAGTTTATGCTGGCTCCACAATCTGGGCCCTCCTTCCTCACCTAGTTGTTGTGAATACAGGTGTGCAGCACCACACCCAATCCTCCAAATACTTTTTGGGCTAAAATTTAAATTATGCCTATATTCACTAACACTGGACTATATTCCAAAGCTAGCACCAAAGAAAACCAAGAAATTTACTATGCTAGCAAGTATCTTCTTTAGGTTCAAGACTTAGCCAGAATAACGCTAAATAAAGCTAATATGTATCCAGATTTAGCTAATTAACTTAATTTCACCCCCTCACAGACAGAATGTCAGGAAGTCCCAGAAAATCCCTTTTCTCCACATGAATCTCCAAGGAATCTTTTGCTTTTTTCTCTCTGAATAGGAGAAATCAGGCAATCACCGTTTAGGCTCCATCAGGAGAGAGAGACAGAGAGAGACAGAGAGAGACAGACAGAGGCAGACAGAGACAGACAGAGAAACGCCAAATTCTTGCATGCATGTTGCCACATGCCATAACAACACAGTAATCCCATTTAGTCAAGCTTGTATGGTAAAATATTAAATTGCCTATATTTAAATTTTAAGAAAGTTTAAAAAAAAGCTCAGAACTGAAATCCCAGTGAAAACAGGTTTGCTTTCTTTGCTGTTGTTTCATTTTGTTTTAAGAGAGGAAGGATTTATTTTGGCTCAGAGGATAAATGTATCTTGATGGGAAAGGCATAGAGCTGGGGCTCTAGCTGTGGTTGCCAGAGCATGTACCAGCTGCTTGTTCTGTGCCGCCTACTAGGAAGCAATGAGGGGAGGGGACACACACAGGTCTTGAAAATGAGAGTCTCTGAGCACACACAGTCTGGGCTTCAAGAAAGCTGTGATGCTACTGTTTAGATCTGATCTGATCTCTCTCTCTCTCTCTCTCTCTCTCTCTCTCTCTCTCTCTCTCTCTGTGTGTGTGTGTGTGTGTGTGTGTGTGTGTGTGTGTGTGAGACAGACAGACAGACAGATATTGTGGCTTCTTAACGTTATATAGACTAGCAATTAATGTTCTAAGTATAGCATGCTGCATGACCGTCATATAGGTTCATTGTGAAGGAAACCAGAACTCACTTCATTCAGATTCTTGAGCTCACTGAATCAAAGTTAAAGACCCTGATTTTTGAGAACTTTTGATGATGCCTTGCATTCTGCTGAAGCAACAGCAGGGCATGCAGTTTCAGGCCTGCCTGGCCTACCGAGTAAATCCCACAGCAGCTTGTCCTACAGTGTGACGCTCTGTCCCAAACAGAAACAACACGGATTCGGATGGACCCAGTGTTCCTTCAAAACATATTTAGATTAAAACGTCAACCCCATTGCTCCCCAAGCCAGAAATATTTAACATTTAAAGCCGTTTCCTCTAGTGCATTCTTGCTTTCTCTTGAGTACACGCCTCTTTTAGTCGTTCAGGTAACTCAACTGTCTTAAGTAGTTATATAAACCATTTGAAAATCCTTAAATATTGTAGTCATTACACAAAGTTCTGAATAAAATCACTCAGTAGAACTTTTTTATGACACATACTTGGATAGATATCAATCTTCAGCTATAAAGTAAGGTTCTTGGGGACAAAGCTTGTCTGAGAGTTAACAGCTTGCCCAACAATCTCAGAACACGGTAGGTGTTGGATAAGAATATCTGCTGAACTAATAAAATGCCTTAGCCACTTAAATACGCCGAGTTTTGAAGAGTTCAACATTTAGCCACTGCTACTGCTCCATCTCACATCTCTGTGAAGGTTTTAGCTTTAAACGTTCATGTGGCGAGACTAGCACTGAAGATTTTCTAGAAGAATAAGAGAGCACTTTGTTTCTTAGCACTTTGGAGAAGAAAGCCGGAGGTTCTCTAATTTTCTAACTGCAGTGAAGTCCTAACATTCAGCACCCAAAAAAGCATTACACATAACTTGGAGCTTCCCGCTGTAAGTGGTGGAAGCTGATAGGATTTTATATAGTAAAGTTCAAAACAGGTCGCTGGCTTTAATTCCCAATGATCTTAAATGTCAAGACTGAATTGTATTTTTAACCAAGAATAGCTTACTCCCTAATGATGATCGCAATAGAACATGAGCAGATGGGCTACCTAACGTGCAAACTCACAAAAGCAAAAGCAGTTGCAGATGGATCAAAGTCGAAGGACACTCCTGAAAGGTCAGGAAGCAGGAGACAGCGAATCGTACCCTGGCAAACGGGCTGGATGGAAGTCTACGGGTAAGAAAAGGAGAAGCAAGCCTGGCACCTGACCTACAAGCTCTCAACAGGCAGAGGGCCCGCCTGAGCAGACTCAGGAAGTCCCTGGGAAAACATCATCAGAACAGCACCGCAGCACGGATGAAGCCTGAAATTTTGGACCAGGCTTTTGAGACGGTTCACAACGTCAATCAAAAAGGAGAAAGAAATACGTAAATAGGGTATGCAGAGCCAAAATTCACTGCCCACTCAAGATTACAAGGGTCTACGCAGGACGGGGATTCCTGGGAGGAACCCCTGAAGGGATGGATGGATAACAGACGGCTCAGTTTGAGGTGTAAGAAATAAGTTAAAGGAGTTTAGGGAATAAATCCAAAGACCTCGACTCTCATCTTCTCACACGCAACACTCTGAGCCCCTAAAGTGACTCAATCTGCGCGTGGCGTGTGCTGTGAGATCCAGGCGAAAGCGAAGTTAGCCGGTGGCTGGATCCCGGTCCAGGTCCCCTGACCCTCGTAACAGTTCAGGGCAGCCGCGGCCACCCGAGTCGGAGGCGTGGCTCTGGGCTTCTGGCAGCCACAGACTCCACAGGCGGCGGTCCTCGGGAACCTGCGTGCCCAGGTGACTGCCAGGGCGCGGTCAAGAGGTGAGCCCCGTCTCCTCCCGGCGCCACCCGCTGACCGCGCAACCCCGTCGCCTCCACTCCCTGAGCCGCCGCGCCACTCGGGAATGAAGTGCAAAGTTGGGAAAAGGATGAAGCGCGGAAACGGTCCTCTAAGGACTGTCGCCAGAGGCCGACCGGACAAAGGCGCTTCGGGCGGCGAGCAAGGAGGAGCCCGGGCGCTGGAGGAAGCGCTGCCCCGGCTGGGAAGCAGCTGGGGACCTCATCCCGGACCGCTTCCTGAACGGAACCTGGGCCGGGAGGGGGAGGCAGGGAGCAAGGACAAGCGGGAAGGGTGGGCGCGGGCGCGGTACCCACCGGTTCCTCCCAGGCCGGGCTCTGGGCTCCAAGCACGGGGCGCACGTGCTGCGGCTCCATCGTGCCGGCCCGCGCCCGCTGGCCGCCGGAGCGCACGGACACGGGCCCCTGCTGCCGCTGCCGCTGCCGCCGCTGCCGCTGCTGCCGCCGCCGCCGCCGCCGCCTGCGCCTCCCTCGCTGGGATCGCTGTCTCTGCCGCCCGGGCTCCTGCCCGGGGCCAGCCACGGGCCCTCCCGCGCTCTCTGGCTTCCGCCGCGCTCGCCCGCCCCCTCGCCGGTCCCTTCCTCCGCCACCGCCTCCGCAGCCGCCTGAGTCCCGCTCCACGGCGCGGCGGCGAGCGCTCGGCTCCTCAAGCCGCCGCCGCCTCCCACGGCCGCAGAATCCGCCCCTCTCTCTCTCCTGTCTCCGCCTCCGACTCCCTCCCCTTTTCTCCCGCCGTCCGCCCCTCCCCCAGCGGCCCCTCCCGGCGGGCGGCCCGGGACGCACGTGACCCCCCTGCCAGGCCATATAAGGCGCGGAACCGAAAGCAGCCACCGGGTGGTCACGGGCACCGGGCGGTGGTGCGGCTAAAAGAGGCAGCCTCGCCGCGGGGCCGGGATCGCCAGGAGCATCGGGGGATGTTGGGGATGAGTAGCCGAGCGGGACCTGGCACCCTTTCCCCTTGGCATTCCTCGCCACGGGTGCCTGTAGCCCCCGGCGGCCGCCTCGGGAGCTGAACCTGGAGCCAATTGCCCAGGACAGTACCTGGCTTCAACAGAGCGAGGCTGCGCTTCGCACCCCTGAGCCGCTCCCAAGCACCTATTCCGGCAGCTGGGATGTCTGGCTGGGCTGTCTGGGGAACCCTGCTTTTGTTCATTTTCTATGGCTGAAAGATTTCGTGGAAAGAAAACCAGCTAAGGAGCCGGTCTGTGGTCCGCTGTGAGCGCTCCACTCAAATTAGGGACAGGGGAAGTTCGGAGAGAGAGCTCAAATGTCAACTGTCTCTCCTGCTGCTCTCCGGGAAAAAGAAAATGAAAATTGCAACTAGCAATTTTTTAAATCATCTTTCCTGAAATCATCTTTACTGGCAGTGAAGATGGTTTCCATCTAGTTGCAAACCGAGCAGTGACTGCATTTGCATGGGTCATTTCCTCTCTCGTGGACTTCAGATTCCTGCCAGCACCATCTCCTGGCCCTTAGTCTGGTAGACAGATGAATTCACACGTTTTGAAACCGAAAAATCAAAACACTTACTTGATCCAGCATGTTCCCACGTCATATTAATTTCCGAGGCTAATATTCCGCTGAAGCTACACTCATAAAGGTCACCTAAGGATTGTGGAGAGAGCTAAGCCACTGGATGGTTTCCAGCCCTCACTTTCTATGACTTGACTGACTAGATTTGCATTCCTGAATCTCTCCTTTAAACGGGCCCTTGGACTGTTGGGTCTTCTTTGTTACTGACTATGCTTTGTTCAGTGGTCTCTAACCTGCTGCCTAAATAGCCTGTCGTTCACTTACTTTGAATGAGGGTTAAGTGGGGTGAGTGAGCGGTCTGACCGTGCTGCGTTTACCTCAGCACTGGGAATCACAGCTGAACACTGGGGCTCACTCAAAACCAGCCCTTCATTCCATCTAGGTGAGCATTCTACCTGCCCACTGAGCTATCCCAGACCGGAAGCGAACTTCTCTTTTTCAAGCATATTGTTACATTTTTTGACTTTTCTTTTTCACTTAGGTGTCTGTGTCTGTGTCTGTGTGTGGGTTTGCGCGCATGAGTGTGAATTCTCAAGGAGGCCAGAAGCATCCAGTAAGTACCCCTGGAGCTGGAGTTATGAGGCACCCAATGTGGGTGCTCCAAACCAAACTCCCTGCCCTCAGCAAGGACAGTGTGTGCTCTTAATCACTGAGCCATCTCTCCAGCCCAGAAGCCAGCCAACTTCCTAACCAGGAATGTCTACCTTTCTCCCCCTGGCCTTATTTTCAGCCTGTCTAAAACAATGTGCTTTCCTGACAGCTGACTTTTCTCTCTAGTCTTACGTAAATGTCACCACAATTCACTTAGTCATGCAAAGGAAAAGGGAAAAAAAAAAAAAAAGCCTGGGTTCCTCCCTTCTCTCGTTGCTTCCCCCTTCCCTTCACTTTCTCTCCCTCACCACTCTGGCCTGCATTATGTTCCTTACTACTTTTGAAGTTTTTACTCTATTTTTACTTATTTGTGTGTGGGTCCCGTGTGCAAGTGTGGAGAGGTTAGAAGATAACTTGCAGGAATTGTTTCTCAACTTCTGCCATATGAGAGCTGGGTATTGAACTCAGGCCATCAGGCTTGGCCTCAGGTGCCTGACCAACCGAGCCCCACCCCCACCCCCGGCTCCCCTCATTAGTTGTGTCTCCTCCAAGCTGCTTATATGTCATCCCTTTTACAGTGACCTAAGTCACAAGTTGAAGTCCTAGTATCTTCACGAGGCGTCTACTTCACCAGTCCCTTGGAACACGGAGTTTCTTGCAGGTGGTTACCCTCGGGCCACTTGTTTTTATGCTGTACCCTGTTCTGGAATGTTCTTCCTCTTACTCAGCCTGGTACAACACCTGTTCATCTTTCACGATTCACCCTAAGGGCTACCTTCCTCATAAAAGTATTCCCGACTTTGCTGCATGGCTAAAAAACAAAACAAAAATGTCTGCTCTCTCTACACTAAATGGCTACATGCCATCCTTTCATGATGCCTGAGAAGACTTTTTTGAAGTCAGCTTTCACATATCGTCTTCCTGGTAGCAAATATTATAACTGACGTCTTCCATCACACTCCATGTTTCTCAAGTCTGTTGAAAGAATGACTCGTAGCCGGGCGTGGTGGCGCACGCCTTTAATCCCAGCACTCGGGAGGCAGAGGCAGGCGGATTTCTGAGTTCGAGGCCAGCCTGGTCTACAAAGTGAGTGCCAGGACAGCCAGGGCTACACAGAGAAACCCTGTCTCGAAAAACCAAAAAAAAAAAAAAAAAAAAAAAAAAAGAAAGAATGACTCGTGATACGGTATGAGGTATGTTTCCCCTGCATTGTCCCCCTTCGTTCTCACAGTGGTCAGTGCCTTTCATGGAAAACCAGAGTAGAGATTGGTGATGTAACTCAGGAGTAAAGGCACTCACTGACAAGCCTGCCTTTCAGACTCCCAAACCCATCTGGCAGAATGAGCAGCCCTACTCCCAAAAGTTGTGTGTCCTCTCTCTCTCTCTCTCTCTCTCTCTCTCTCTCTCTCTCTCTCTCTCTCTCTCTCAAACACACACATACACTATTTTTTATAGAAAGAGAGAGAAAGAGAAAGAAAGAAAGAAAGAAAGAAAGAAAGAAAGAAAGAAAGAAAGAAAGAAAGAAAGAAAGAAAAGACATTAAAACTGGAAAAGAAGAATACAGCTTGCCTAGGGACCTGTGTAACTCCCAGAGCCAGGGTTATAATCCAGATTGCTTCATTAATATGACTACATATACAGCTGTTTCTATGGTCTAAATGTTGGTATCTCCCCAGTTCCTGTTGAAGTCCTCACGTCCATGTGCACCTAAGGAAGGGGTTTGGTTATGATAGCAGATTCTGTATAAATGGAACTGGTGTCTTGTAGGTGGAGGGGCTGGAAGAATGGCTCAGGACTAAGAACACTCAGTGTTCTTCCTGAGGACCCACGTTCAGTGCCCAGTACCCACCTTGGGCAGCTCTACCTGTAATGCCAGTTCTAAAAGATCCAATGCCCTCTTCTTGCCTCAGGTACCTGCATAAACATGGGGCACAGATAGACAGGCAGGCACACACATAAAACAATTCAAAACATAAAGCAAGAAACAGAATACCATCTCCATTGTCTTATCACAGTAAATTCTGTCTTGTATTTGCTCCTGATTGCCCAGTATAAACTACTTCTGTTTTTCAACTCTTCCAAGTCATTGTGTTTTAAGGATGTCCTAAAAATACAGTTTGATCTCACTACTATCAGACCATCCTAAGAGCACTACTTTTAGTCTGACTGTTTTCATTCATTGTGTGTATTAATCAGACTACAGGGCCCTAGGAAAGCTTTGCTGCCACCGCCCCTCCCCCTCGCCGTGTTTCCTTCTCACGGAACAGTACACTTTAGGAGATTGTTGGGTGTGTCCTCGGTTCCACATTACCATCCACCTCCTAAGGCTTTGCCCTCATACAGAGGAGGGAAGTGATACAGCGTCTGCTGTGGGAGACAAAAAAGGCAGGAAGGGGCATTGCTTCACTGACCTCTACAGACACTGGGGTGTGTGTGTGTGTGTGTGTGTGTGTGTGTGTGTGTGTGTGTGTGTGCGTGCGTGTGTGAATGTGCTTTTCAGTTTCTTTCTTCAAAGGCCTCTGAGTCTTGCATTTTAATTTCTTCCTATGCCTGAATCATAATTTCACTGTCTACAGAATTCTACATGGAAAGTGATTAACACCAACCCTTCATAACAACCTTTTGGCATCTAGGGCCAGCAATGAGATGTCTACTCTCAGTCCACTATGTTTCTGTCCAACAAGTTTTAATATTTTCATTTTGTGTTTGGACTAATGGTTTGAATCTAAGTGGATTTTAGTTTTAGGGTTGTTTGTTTGTTTGTTTGTTTGTTTTTATGAACTTGATATTCATTTTACCCTGAAATATAAATCCTTCTTTAAATCTGAAAATGTTTTTTGGTTGGGGAGGTAGATTTTTAATTAATCATTTTATTTGTTTACATTTCAAATGATATTCCCCTTCCCCGTTAACTTTCCACAACCACCCCCCACCCAACCCCCTCTCTCCCCCTCCTCTTTGCCTATATGAGGGTGCTCCCCAACTCACCCACCCACTCCCACCTTTCCTCTAGCATCCCCCTACACTGGGTCATCAAACCTGCACAGGACCAAGGGACCTCTCCTCCCACTGATGCCCAACAAGGCCATCCTCTGCTACATATGTATCTGGAGCCATGGATCCCTCCATGTATACTCTTTGGTCCGTGGTTTAGTCTCTTGGAGCATGGGGTGGTCCAGTTAGTTGATATTGCTCTTCCTATGGGGATGCGACCCCCTTCAGCTCCTTCAGTCCTTCCCCTAGCTCTTTCACTGGTATCCTCAGGCTCAGTTAGATGGTTGGCTATGAGTATCTGCATCTGTATTGGTCGGGCATTGGCAGAGCCTCTCAGGGGACAGCCATACCGGACTCCTGTCAGCAAGTGCTTCTTGGCATCAGCAATAGTGTCTGGGTTTGGTGTCTGCAGATAACTAATATCAAAAATCAGCAAATGGGACCTCAAAAAATTGCAGACCTTTTGTACGGCAAAGGACACTGTCAATGGGACAAAATGGCAACCAACAGATTGGGAAAAGATCTTTACCAATCCTATATCCTATCAAAGGCTAATATCCAATCTATAGAAAGAACTCAAGAAGAACTCCAGAGAACCAAATAATCCTATTAAAAAATGGGGGACAGAGCTAAACAGAGAATTCTCAACTGAGGAATCCTGAATGACCATGAAGCACCTAAAGAAATGTTCAATATCCCTAGTCATCAGGGAAATGCAAATCAAAACAACCCTGAGATTCCACCTCACACCAATCAGAATGGCTAAGATCAAAAACTCAGGTGACAGCAGATGCTGGTAAAGATATGGAGAAAGAGGAACACTCCTCCATTGCTGGTGGGACTGAAAGCTGGTAAAACCACTTCCGAAATCAATCTGGTGATTCCTCAGAAATTTGGATATAGATCTACCTGAAGACCCAGCTATACCACTACTAGGCATATATCCAAAAGATACCCCAACATATAACAAGGACACATGCTCCACTATGTTTATAGCAGCCTTATTTATAATAGCCAGAAGCTGGAAACAACCCAGATGTCCCTCAACAGAAGACTGAAAATGTTTTAAATTCAACTGTTACTTTTCTTCATTCCTGTTCCGTGCAATCTTCTCTATCTTGAGTTTCTGTAACTAGATTTGACACAGAGATTTTTATACTATCCTCCAAATCTCGATTTTTTCTTTTATGGTTCTCCTCTCTGGTTTTGTTGTTGTTGTTGTTGCTTCTGCTGATGTTTTGTTGTTTTGTTTGTTTCTGTGTGTGTTTTGCTAGCCTTGGATAATTTTCTCTGATATATTATCCAATTCCCTAATTTTGTTTGAAACTATGTTCAGTTGCCAGTGTTGATTTCTTGTGTTTTTGAGGTAAGATTTTGCTATGTAGTTCTGGTGGTTGGCCTACCAGTCTCTACAGAGATGGGACTGGCTTCACACTTGTAGTAATCCTCCTGTCTCCGTTTAGCCTGCTTCTTAATTTCTTAATACGACCACTGTCTTGTCATTTGTTAATCTTCCTAGAACTTTCATTTCATTCTTTTAAAAAGTCGTTAGGTCTTTTTTATATACTTTGTTTTTTATTTATCTTTTAAATCTGTGGGTGGGTGTGGGTGGGCGGGCATGTATGTACAACAGGGTCTTTCTACATAGCCCTGGCTACCCTGCCACTCGTTGACAGGGTTAGGGTTAGGATTAGGCCTCTGATTCACAGATATCCACCTGCCCCTGCCTCCCAAATGCTAGAACTAAAGGCATGTGTCACCATGCCCAGCATCTCATTAACCACTTTAAGCACTTTTATTGAGAAATATTTCTTTTATTTATAGTTGCCTGAATAAATTCTCCCATTGGTGCACATATGGGCCCCATTTGTGTCAGCTTGCTTTCTTGCATGCTTAGTAGTGTTTTGCTGGGCAGTTCTCCTCAGCAGCCTTGTTTGCTTTAGTTTGGGTTTTTTTGTTTTGTTTGTTTGTTTGTTTGTTTGTTTTCTTTTGTTTTTGGTTGTTTGGTTTGTTGTTGTTGTTGTTGTTTGCCTTTTTGCAGGGGTGAGGGTAGGGAATAAAGCATGCATCCTGGAGGTGTCTACCTGAAAGGGTCTGCTCTGGATTTTACCAGTAGCCACCAGATTTTCTTGTCTGACTAAAGATTGTAGTCCTTAATGCTTTGAGACTCAGGACTCTGAATACATGCAGGGCTTCTTAGGAATCTGCAGCTCCAAGGCCAGGCTCTCACTTGTTCTAGCATGCTGGCTTTGCAGTATTGAACAGAACTCTTTACACCGAAGGTCAGGTGTCCCAAGGTTTAAAGAGAGATATACACGCACTGTCCTTTCTATGAAGTCTCAGAAGTCACATAGCATCACTGTCACCAAATGAGTTAGGTGAACCTGTCATAAAACCTTACCTAGACTAAGAGGGCCAGAACATAGACCCTTCAAAAAAAGCCCTTGTAAAACGAGCATGTAGATGACATACGTATACATGAGTGTGTGTGTGTGTGTGTGTGTGTGTGTGTGTGTGTGTGTATACACATATACAGTCTTTGGAACAATCTGTCACAATGCACTCTGTACTTGATAAGTTTTGACATTCATGCTCCAGGCAACCAGAGTCCATTTTTTTCCTTGCTCATCAGTGTGGACTATTTCTTCCCTCTAATGCAGCTCCTGGAGACCATGGTGAAGGCAGCCCCCCACCCCCACCCCAGAATAGAGGCATGTGTATCTCCCATTCAAACTACAAACAACAGTAGTTTCTACCTTTCCAGCCAGACTTCAGTGGAACGTGCTGGAGATGAACACTTTCCCATGGAAATAATCTGATAAAGACTCCAAAGGGAGGACTGCCCTCGAGGGAAGCTCATGAGCAGATTGCATCTCAGTACTGATAATACATCTGACGCAAGGAAAACGCTGGTCTCAGTCCCACTTTATGAAGCCCTTGTGGAGCTCGCAAAGAAGCAACGGCTGTGCTTTAGAGTATCATTCCTACGGTGCTTCATGGAGTACAATGGAGCTTTTCCTTTGTCCTTTCTTCACTGAGATTTCTTGTCCTTCTTCCTACACTGGGTGCTGAGATTGCAGGCGTGTAACCATGCCCATCCCACATGCACTGTTACTTCCAGTTCACAACTCAAGGTGTAAATTCTACAAATGACCTTATTTTCCTGTTGTCCTCATCTCACCTAATATCAAGAGAAAAAAAAACAACAACAACTAAATGTCATTTTAAAATGAAACACAGATTGTTGGGTTTTTTTTAAAGCACAATATAGGGCTGGTAAGATGGCTCAGCAGGTAAAGGCATGGGCCACATAAGCCCAATTATGTCAGTTAAATGGATCACTAAATGCACATAAATGTGGAAGGAGAGAACTAAGGCTACAAAGTTGTCCCCTGACCCCGACATGTACAGCATGTTCTTGTGCACACACACAAGCACACATTACTAATAGTAAAAAATTATTATTATTAAAAATAAAAAACTGTTAAATATTTTAACTACTTAAAGCCCAATGTGTAAAAGGTTTACATATGATAAAATAAGAATTTTTTAATTGGTAGGTTATGTCTCAACATGGCTACTGGTTATTAATATGCAACAGGATTCCATAATTGTATTTTTTCCTTCCTTTTTGGCTAAAGTATGGTAAGATCGTGTGTTCTTTTTTCCTCTGCACAGTTGTTGTTGCTTATAAGAGAAGAAAATGATTAATAATTACCAACGATTCAGCTAACAAAGAGATCAGTATAGAAAACTATGAAAAAAGTATTCCATGACTGTTGGGTGAGATTGTTAATGATACAGAGAAAAGAACGAACCAACATGAGGTCTGCTTTCCACAGAAAGAGGATGAAACAATCGAGTCTAAAATTAATATAAAATGTGACATTTAGTTGTAGTTCAAGAAATGGCGCATTCAGGGCCGGAGAGATAGCTAATGGTTAAGAGCACTGGCTGTCTTTCAGGGGACCCAAGTTGGGTTCCTTGCACTCACACAATGGCTAACATCCATCTGCAACTCCAATTTCAGAGGATCTGACACCCTCTTCTGGCCTCTACGCATACAGCACATTCATGGTGCAAAGACATATATTGTGGGCAAAATCCTCATACACCTAAAATAAACTTAAAAATGAGTACGTTTTCTTTTAAAGAAATAGAAAATATGAGGTTCCCTCCAAATGTGCAGGGGGAAAGCCAGGGGCAGCATGAGAAAGCTAGCTCTTACGATCCCCTGAGAATACTTCTAGCAGAGCCCCTCTATACAGTGGTAGGACCCAGCCACTTCAGATTTCAGCTTAGAGCTCCAAAGCCAAGAGACTCGGTTGCCAAGAATCAACCCAGGTGCTGGGACTCCGGAGAATAATCAAGGAAGGAGCCTGAAGGCAGGTGTAGGTGACTCAGTAGCCAGCATGACATCTACCAGTGAGGCAGGAGTCCAGGATACTAGAGAGGGCCTTTGAAACTTGAGGCCTGGGGAAGGCACTTCAGGAAAGGTCCCCAAGCAGTCCTGGGCTGCATAGTTATGGCAGTGGAAATTTAAGACGCAGCTCACCATTGGCAACTGTTCCTTAGGGGGACTTCTACTCACGGAAAACTGAGGCTCTTAACTTACATCACAAAAGAGAAATTCAGGACAAGTCTGTATGAAGCAAAAATGGAGTTTATTGAGAACGATGGGGGGGGGGTAGTTGTACACATCATGGTGCCTGTCTTGGTTACTTTTCTACTGCTATGGAGAGAAACCATGACCGAGGCAACGTATAGAAGAAGGTGTCTACTGGGGCTCATGGTTGCAGAGGGCTAGTCCAGGACTATTATGGTGGTGAGCATGGCAGCAGACAGGCATCAAGCTGTAGCTGTAGCAAAGAGTTTACATCTGATCCACAGGCAGGAGACAGGGAATGCTGTGGGCTTTTGAAACTCCTCCATTAGGCTACACCTCTTAATCCTTCTCAAACTAGGAACCGAGTATTCAAACATATGGGGACAATTCCTATTCAAACCTCCACAGTGCCCATGGACTGCTCAAGAGAGAAGTTATCAAAGTCACATCTAAGTGTCTTAACAATAAACTAACTCTCTCTCTCTCTCTCTCTCTCTCTCTCTCACACACACACACACACACACACACACACACACAAACACACACACACAGTATTGTTGATCTCCTACCTGCCTGTTTCCCTGTAGCTCAGACTAGTCTCAAACTTGTCATGAAGCTGAAGACATTGACTTCCTGTCTCCATCTCCCGAGTTCATGCTAGGTAAGTACTCTACCAACTGAACAAATGCTTATAAACCTAACTTTTGTTTTGTTTTGTTTTGTTTTGGAGGTGGCATCATGAAGCTCAGGTGGCCCTGGACTTGTAATTTTCATGCCTTTTCTGAGTCCTTGGATATCATTCTTGTTCCATCACGTCTGACTTAAAGAACTTCTCTTTAGTAAATGAGGTTATAAAGTGGTATGTCAGGTATGTTGTCTGTGTTTCAAGACTGATAAAAGATGCATAGGCCAGAAAAGGTCAAAGGGATTCATAATCTACTTAGGTTACAGTGTCAGCGCCTGTTTGGTGTGCCTGTGTACCTGTGTGTGGATGCATGTGTACAAATTTGTGTTCAAATATGTGCTGAGGCAGGAGGACACCTCATGTATTATTCCTCAGGCACTGACTTGCCTGGCCAACAAGTCCCAGGGAGCAACCCTACCTGTCTTAGGGACCCCAGCCCCACTGCACCCAGGCCTTTTTAATGCAAATTCTGGGTACCTGACTCCCTTATTCTTGGGAGACCATAGCTCTTGGCACTAAGCTAGCTCCCCAGCCCAAGGCAGGTGTTTTCAGTGTTTCAGCTGCAAATATGGCTCATAATCTTATTTGTGAGATTTTTCTCAGAAAATGCATTATAGTCATTTGCGAGCAGTTTGCTCTTAGCTACCAACGGAAATAAACCAGATTCCAAGACTGAAGGGCTTCCTTTCAGTCTCATGTCCCTTTAATATTCCTGTCTCAGTGACACCTGTTGGAGAATCAGGATGGAATGAATAATGTGCTAAACATGCCTGGTCCAGTTAGATGCATTTTCCAGGCTAAAGGCTCCAGAAGGAAAAAAGGGGTGGGGGTGGGGGGTGGGATTGTGTTTTTGTTAAGGTTTCTATTGCTGCAGTGAAACTCCATGACCAAAATGAAAATTGGGGAGGGAAGAGTGTTCATCCCTGAAGGAAGTCAGGACAGGAACTCAAACAGGGCAGAAAGCTGGAAGCAGGAGTTGATACAGAGGCCATGGAGGGGGGCCACTTACTGACTTTCTCTCCATGGCTTGCTCAGCCTGCTTTCTTATAGAACCCAGGGTAGCCGGGCATGGTGCCGCACGCCTTTAATCCCAGCACTTGGGAGGCAGAGGCAAGCGGATTTCTGAGTTTGGGGCCAGCCGGGTCTGCAGAGTGAGTTCCAGGACAGCCAGGGCTACACAGAGAAAGGAGGAAAAAAAATAAAACCTCAATTAAGAAATTTCTCACCCCCCCAAAACAAACAAACAAACAAACAAACAAAAGAACAACAACAAAAACCAGAACCCAGGACTACCAACCCAAGTATGATACCACACTCACAATGGGCAGGCCCCTCCCCCATCAATTACTATTTAAGAACAGGCTTGCCTTCAGCCAGATCTTATGGAGGCAATTTCTCTTTCCTTTCCTTTCCTTTCCTTTCCTTTCCTTTCCTTTCCTTTCCTTTCCTTTCCTTTCCTTTCCTTTCCTTTCCTTTCCTTTCCTTTCCTTTCCTTTCCTTTCCTTTCCTTTCCTTTCCTTTCCTTTCCTTTCCTTTCCTTTCCTCTTCTTTTCTTTTCTTTTTCTTTCCATGCGTACTCGGGTGGTGGGGGGGGGGTGAGATAGGGTCCTTCTCTATGTAGCCCTCACTGTCTTAGACTTGCTTTATAAACCAGGCTGGCTTAAAACTCAGAGATCCTCCTGCCTCTGCCTCCCAGGTGCTGGGATTAAAGGTGTGCACCACCACACCCAGCTTGGAGGAAATTTTTTAATTGAGGTTTTATTTTTTTTCCTCCTTTCAGCTGATTTTAGCTTGTGTCAAGTTGTCATAAAACCAGCCAGATTGTTAACTTTTTGTCACACAGATCAGCTGGGAGCAGTGTTCCTCATGATAAATGAAGGAAGTCGTATACTATTTGAAATTGGAATGAGGAAGCCAATAGACTGACATGTTCCACATAAAACTCCATTTCAAAAGAACAACATTTTGGAGTCATCACAAGAGCCATGTGAAGTTATTATCATTGTCTCATGTTATAGAAGAGGGTATAAAGGTTTGGGGACTTAAGACACAGTGCTGGCTTGTGGAACTTTCAGCATGTAGAGACATCAGGAAAGAAGCCTGGTGTCGTACACATTGGGAAGACTAAGGCAAGAAGGCCACAAGTTCCAGATCAGCCTGGGTTACATAGTTAGACAGTGAGACCCTTCCTCAAAATAGGGAGTGAGAGGAGAGTCTTGAGGGAAGAGAGAAGCTCACAGTGGGAGAGGTGCCTAGCATGGATGGAGAACCGAGGACCTACATAGTGAAACCTGATTTCCAAAAGAAGAAAAGTGGGGATGGGGAGGAGAAGAGGTGGAGGAGGAAGAGGAGGAGGAGGAGGGAGAGGGGGAGGAGGATGAGGACTAGTGGTAATGTTTTGGGACAAGGTTTCATTAAACACATAGGTTGGCCTTGAACATGTAATCCTCCTGGTTCAGCCTCCTTGCCAATCAGCCTTGGCAGCTTGATAGCTCTGTGGTTCAATGGGTAACAGGACATGGAGAAACCTGAGGGGTTTGCCTCTCGGGGGCAAAACTCCCTAGTTATTTATAAATACCAAGAGGTCGAAGAGATATATCTATTTCTTTCAAGTGATATATGAAATATATATATGTGTGTTTGTGTGTGTGTGTGTGTATTGTTGTGTTTGTTTTTTTTTTAAGATAGTGTTTTTCTGTGTAGCCAGCCCTGGCCATTCTGGAACTCACTCTATAGGTCAGACTAGCCTTGAACTAAGAGATTTATTTGCCTCTGCTCCCCTCCCCAAGTGCTAAAATTAAAGACATGCGCCACTACCACCCAGTTTATAAATTATTTATATATAATTTATATTATTTATCTCATATATAATATATAATTTTATATAATGCACATATAAAATGTGCTATGGTTATTAACCACAGTATGAAGGGGTGACGTAAGCAAGGGCACAATGAGACCACCAATTGGGCCACTCTGTGGGTAGAAAGAAAGGATAATTGGGACCCAAACTGCCAAGACTGTCCTCTCAGGACTGAGGGGGAGGGAAGAGAAGCAAACTGGCATTAAACACCAGCAGATTTTTGTATGACAGTCAATAGCGTGGGGGGATTTGAGCTGATAAACACTGACAACTAGATGCCTTTTCCAGAGATGGCTGACCTTTAGGGGTTGATAAAGGGAGCTTCCTGGTAAACAGAAACCCACCCTTAGGCTTCTGCTCCTCCTGCCAGAGTCCTTCTGTTTAGGACATTGTCACTAACACTGCCATTGGGATGGAGACTAAGGGATAAGGGGCATTTTGACCCTAATAGTGAGGAAGAGCTGAGCCTCAAGCAATGCACAGAGAGTGTATGGAAGGGGCAGGGGGAGCTTCAGAAAGCAGTAAAGACTCTTCCCATCTTTAGGGCAATGATAACAGTGGCAGTGGACTGGTTGTTTAGTCTTTTCAAATTCCAGCAGCCAACTGAAGTTTATGGCAACTTACTCTTTCCCGCCTTTAATACCTTGATGTTTTCAAAACTAAGGTGTATAGACACAATTTTTAATCTCCTTTTCTCTTTTCCTCATCCCCTTCCCTACCCCCTCCTCTGTCTTTATGGAAAGTGGTGGGAACCAAGAAAGTGTTGTTGAAGAGGGGAGGCATATTGAATGAACTTGGATGTCTCTGACTAACCAGCTTAGCCTCTGAGAAGGTCTAGAAATAACAGTTTCTCCAGGGTGGAGTGCAGAAGGCAAGCCAGAACAGGCTTTGCCATTTCAGGAGAGTTTGGGGGATGAGGCTGGGAACTGAATTCAAACACAATATTTGTGTTCTTTAGTTTTCTAAGGAACTGCTTTGCCTGAGGAAAGGAAAGGGACTAAACAATTGCAGACTCAACTCGCTCATTGTTGGGATAGGATATTCTTGCCTCACAGCCCATAAATTACATTATCTATAACTAGACATCAAAATGAATGTGCATACCAAATGAACTTTTCCTAAAGAGAAATTTCTTGCTGGAAGTAGTGACTAGACCGCAGGATTAGTCATGTTGTTAAATTTGTTTAAGCATCTCATTAACAAGATGGGTGCTCTCCAAAAGCTTGTGGTTAAAAAGGTAAAGGGTCATTAACATTAAATACCATACCAAATATAAAAAGATTTACAAAATGAATATATTGATTATTTCATGCCGGTATTAAAATAGTGCCAGGCTGGGTTTCTAGGTGTATAGAAAAACACATACATTGCAATAGAAGTGTTGGACTGTGCCACTCTGGGTCACCCTCTTCATGGTTCTCCTCAGATGGGAAGGGCATAAAGAATCAGTGAAGTGAGCCTCTACAGTGTCTAGCTGGGGTGGGGGTGGGGTGGGGTGCTTGATGCAGCCTCTCGCGGAGCTGGGCGGGGTAGGGCCGAGCTGGGCGGGACTGAGCCGAGCTGGGCGGGGCTAAGGATGACTACCCTGGCTCTCTCTGTCTTGGAAGTAGAAAGGTTTTATTTGATCCTTCCCTTCATTACTCTGGTCTTGAGAGAGCAGCCCAGAGACCACAGTCACTTGCTCCACCACGGCCTTTCCCCAACACTCTCTGCTCCTCATTCATCACCAAGTCTTTATCTTTTCCCAGCCAGAACAGCCAGGTTTTGAAAGGTCACTAGCATCTTCCTGGTGGTCAAATCCAGGATTCACTCAGATGACTTAACCTTTCCGAATGAGCTGACTCTGTTGGCTTTGCCCACTTCCTTCCCCTCTGAAATTCTTTTTTTCTCTCGATTTCTCTGTGTACAAACAACAGTGAGATTGTAGCCATCTCTTCCTCCTTCCTTGTTGGCTCAATCTTTGAATACAGATGCGAGCCAGTGTTCAAGTTCAGGACCCTCTCTCACCTCTGTCTATTCTTCCGGGTTCTTCCATGTGTCTTCACTTGTCCTGCAAGTTAACGATAATGTGACCTGTGTTTCTAGTCCTGTCTTCATTCACCCTGCATCCTCATGGATGTGATGGGAACAAGAGATAGAAACTGGATCTGGCGATTTAGCAGGAAATGTCATTGGTTTTTGTCTTGGTCAGAAGCCAAAAATGGCAGAAAGGGCTTTGGCTCCTGTTCTGAGGTCTTGCTGTCTCTCTTCTCCTTTTATACAGCTAGGCAAGCACCACTGCCTAGGATCTATATGTAAAGATGTGACTGAAATTGAAAGGCAGGCGGCCACAGTGTTGGTGAACAACTGGCCAGTTCACCTCCCCATGCCTCAGTAGTTTCTGCCATAAGTCCTTGGAGGCCCCCAGTAGTTTCTGCCATAAGTCCTTGGAGGCCCCCCAGACCAGCAGTTAGATGGGAACCCATTTCCAGGAACCCACTTCTGCTCCCCAGGAGCTCTGCTTGCTAGCAATCCTCACCTGTGAGCCGAGACCACAGCAGCTCTTGTAAAGAAAAACAGTTAATGGGGGCTGGCTTACAGGTTCAGAGATTCCGTCCATTATCATCATGCTGGGGAGCATGGTGGCCCATAAGGAGACATGATGCTGCATGTTCTACATCAGAGTCTGCAGGCACCAAGAAGAGAAGGTGTGAGCTACTGATTCTGGCTTGAGTTTCTGAAACCTCAAAAACCCATCCCCAGCAACACACTTCCTCCGACAAGGCTAGTTCCTAATGGTGCCACTCCCTAAGAGCCTATGGGTGCCATTTTCATTCAAACCAGCACATAGTCAGAGCAAGGTTTCAAAAGCATAATTCGGATCACTATCAGTCGTCTGATTAGCATTTACCACTTACTATGTTTGTGAGGTTATCTGAAATTCTTCCATTATGAAACTCTCCAGGCCTGCCGCCGTGGTCTGTCTCCACCTTACCACAGACACTTTCCCCTGTTCTCTAATCGCAATGCCCTTTATGTTCTGTAGGTATCCCAAGCATCTCCCTGGCCTGGATGTGACACAGGCACTCCCTTTGCCAATGAGGCTCCTCCCCCATCTTCACAGGGTTGCTCCTTTCCTTTTGGTATTGGCTCTCCAAGAGGTTGTCTCTACCACTGAAACTAAATCGGTCATTCTCCACTTCTCATCCCCATTCTATACCCTCTGCACTCTATAATGCTACATTGTCTCCCTGTTTACTCGTTAGAGTAACCACTACTTTTAGAGCAGAGTGTCAGCATCCCATCAGCAAATGCTCTGCTTTTGTTCACTGCCGAATTCTCAGTGATGCGCCTAGTAAAGGCTCAGTAAATTACTGTTAAACAAATGTTTTGTACTGTTGTCTCAACTACTGCTCAAAGTGATTACATACATACATACATACATACATACATACATACACACATACAACCATTTAAATCACAAAACAACTCTGGAGTCAGGTAGAAGTATTTCCATATTTTATTGATTAGAAAAATGCAGCCCAAAGAGGTCATAGCCCCAGGATTCTGTGGCTGCATCCAGGCAACCTACCTTCTACATCTCTGCTGCTACTCATGGCAATCACTGTGTGGTTGAGACTGCTTGTCTTGGGTCTCTCAGTGTTAATACCCAGGAATGAGAGACAGAGAAAGACACCCAGAGGAAGTAAGAAGAGCTTAAGTCCACGTCATAAACTTGGGAGCAGTGGTGCATTGGAGAAGGGTGGGTCTCTGTGACCACCACAGCCTGCAGAGTAACAATCCACAGAGGCAAGAAGACAGTTCATTTCAACATGTCTAAGTAGCCAATGTTGGCTCAGACTTGCGGAGTTGGATTTCAAGGAGTTTATTTGAGTCATATTTAAGCATAACACAATTTGGTGACATTTTTCCTGGTGTCGTAGTTAGGGTTTCTATTACTGTGATGAAACACCATGATCAAAAGCAAGTTGGGAAGGAAAGGGTTTATTTGGCATACACTTTCACTGTTCATCATCAAAGAAAGTCAGAGCAGGGACCTGGATGTAGGAGCTGATGCAGAGACCATGGAGGGGTGCTGCTTACTGAATTACTCCACATGACTTGCTCAGCCTGCTTTCTTATGGAACCAGGACCATCAGCCCAGGGATGGTCCTAGCCACAATGGGCTGGGCCCTGCCCCCATCAATCACCAATTAAGAAAATGCCCTACACTGTAGCCTGTAGCCTACAGGCTTGCTCACAGCCCTCCCTTCCCTTAAATGACTTCACTTTTCATCAAGTTGATATAAGAAGAATCCAGCAGACCTAAGGTTAATTAACTCAATCCTGTGTGTACAATGAAACACACATACATTTCCTTGAGAAACAAAGTAAGCTTTAAATAAAGCCCAGATGTAACTACATTGAAGCTCTCTGTACAGTACACATGACATCTTCCATGAAGATGGATTCTAGCCAGACAGTGGTGGCGCATGCCTTTAATTCCAGCACTTGAGAGGCAGAGGCACCCTGATTTCTGAGTTCAAGGCCAGTCTGGCCAGAGAGTTCCAGGACAGCCAGGGCTACACAAAGAAACACTGTCTCAAAAAAAAAAAAAAATGGATTCTATAGATTGACAGAGAAAGAGAAGCTAACATCCCATCCCATGTGCTAACATTCCAGATTTCCCTATCTGCCTCCCACAGTGCACGCCTATAAACTTAGCATTAAGGAGGCTGAAGAAGAAGGATCCCCATGAATTTGAGGCCAGTTTGGGCTGTGCCATTCTGATGGGGCTTTAAAACAAATACCTCGGTTGCCCAGGAGGGTATTTGTCCATCCCTACCATTCTCCAACACTAATGGGGATGGAGAGCATGAGGACAAGTGCCCAAATTCCACGGGAGAGCTCCAAGTTGCACACCTGAACAGGTATTCCGGATGTGGTCCCCAGAACCCATGATGCACTGCTTGTCTCAGTTAATGCAAGCTGTTACAATAAAATAGCACAGACTAGGAATTTCCAAATCATAGCAACTGGTTTTATGCAGGTCCAGAGGCTGGAAAGTTCAAGATCAAGGTAGTCTGGTGATTAGCAGGGGATGGCCTGCTCCTGCAGTCAATGCTTCTCATTGTGCCTTTCAGAGCAAAGGGGCTACAGAGCATCCTTGAGCCTCCATGTAAGGAAGCTAATCTCTTCATGAAGGCTGCTTTTCCTAAGGGTCCCTGTCTCTTCATCCCATCACGCAGAAGATTGCCAGTCAACATATGGGTTTGGGTGGGACACAGACATTCAGATCATAGCAGGGGAGTTCAAGTCTCTCTGGGGTCCCAGGTGACCTTGTTATTGCCTTTCTGGGTACAGTGTTCAAAAGCACTTCTCATCCTTTTGGGGTGCAAGGTTCCTGTCAGCAGGGATTCTATGCAATCCTTTCTCTGAACTCTTCTACTCATGTCTACTCAGTCCTGAACTTACCGGAGACACCCTTACCTTTCCAGTCCCATGGGGACACTGATCTTTGGTTATTTCCTGTGGCCCTGTTCTGACCTCCGTGACCTCAAGTCTTGACCTTTCTTAAAGGAATCATCTAAATCTAAGACTGTTTCTTGGATATCAGCTGCTGTCTGTCTGTAATCGCCTTTGTTGCTCTGTTGGACACCACCTGATGTCACAAGTTTCTGAGTCAAGTTGACCAACCAAAGCCCTTCAGGCACAGGTGTGTGTGTGTGTGTGTGTGTGTGTGTGTGTGTGTGTGTGTGTGTGAATGTGTTTGAGTGTGTGTGAATGTGTGTGAGTGTGTGTGCTCAGCACTGCTGTTGCTTGGATTTCTATGATCTAATTCACTCTTCCCTCTGCTAAAAGAGATGAGACTTGGACCAGATCTGCTCCCTGCCCTACTTTAGTATCTCAGTGTAAGAAATATCAAATGTGAGTCTTTCCTATCAAATACTGTAAACTGTGTGTTTAGGACAAGGAATTCAAGTCTTTGTGTTTCCCCTCTACCTTGCAAATGTTTTACTCTCCCTACCTCCCCACAGAGTAAAACATTTGTTTACATAGAAGCCCACTGCTATAGGAATTCGATGGCCTGGAACCATGACCCTTTCCCCCTTCCTTCACTTCCAGTGCACTAATTCTTTTCAGACTAGCCAACTGCATTAAGACTGTGAAGTCGGATACCAGCCAATGGGAAAAGGGCATAGTTATCACCTGACTCAGAATAAAAACCAAATGCACTCCCTGTCTCTGGGTGTTCTTTCTTCCCAGCATTCCCTCTTGATCAAGAGTAAAGTTTCCTCTGTCCAGGCTCTTCAGGTAGTATGGCGATCTCTTTATTTGCAGTCCTGAATTTATTTCTAACACCAGGACTCTTTGATCCTAGCTATGATCTAGGTTTATTCAACATCCCTAGGGCTTTCCAGGACTCCTGCTGTCAAGCCACAGGGACAACTGTGCCTGGTCTTTCTGCTTCTGTCTCTGACTACCTTCCCACAAAATTACAGGGAGTGGAAAGCTGTGACTGCAGTCAACCTGGCCCATAGAGTCAAGACTCCAGAGAGGCTGCTGGTGGCCCACAGGCCTTCCCACAGTGGAACACCACCCTGGCTCCTGTCTGAGCCCTGGATTGCTCATGATGTTGGCAATGAGAGGAGAGCAGTAAGAAGTATTTATAGAAAGGAGTGTGGCCTGGGACGACTAAGCTACAGCTGACAATTAAGAAACCACAATTCTCGTACGCACTGACATCTGAGAGAGGTTCTTGTTAGTCAACTTTCTGTTAACATAAAATAAAAATACCCAAGATAATTAACTTAGGAAGAGAAAATGTCTATTTTGGCTCACTGTTCGGAAGATTCTAGATCATCACCAAAGGCTCTATTGTTTTAGGCCTGAAGCACCTCACTGCACTAGAGCCAGCTTGCTTACCTCGTGGCTGGAATGCATAAGAGAAAGGAAGAGACTGACTGGGGTTCAAAGTCCCACACCCTTCCCAGTGACATATGACTCCCAGCAGCCCCATAACCTTGAAGGTTCCCTAATGTCCCAACACTACCTTCTTTTTTTGTTTTTTGTTTTTCCGAGACAGGGTTTCTCTGTGTAGTGCTTGCTGTCCTGAAACTCATTCTGTAGACCAGGCTGGCCTCAAACTCAGAGATCCACCTGCCTCTGCCTCCTGAGTGCTGTCATTAAAGATGTACACCACCATGCCCGGCTTCAGTGCTGCCATTCTAAAGAGCAAGACTTTAACACATGGACCTTTGGGTGGCAGGAAGGGCCAAACTATAGTGTAGCCATGTCCCATCTCACTTTTCATTGTGGCTGTCATTTCTTCCTTAATCACATTATTCTTTCTGACATGGTCTCATATGTTGTGGGCTCAAGTAGGGAGGGTGAACTTGGAGGTCAGTTTAATTCTTCTTGTGGGGACAGATATCAACAATTCCATCCTTTCTTCACCAGGGTGGGATCCTGGGCATTGGCACTGATCCTGGGAAGTTTTCTTCTTCCCCCAGAATTCACTCTCACATACAGAATAGAGTTTAAGCACATGCATGCAATATACAAGACTCTGAGCAATTTAACTTGACTTGTTCTTTTCATATGCATTTATATGTATTCGTGTGTGTGTGTGTGTGTGTGTGTGTGTGTGTGTGTGTGTGTATGTGTGTGTGTGTGTATGTGTGTGTAGAGACCCTCAGTCATCTTTGATGCCTTTTTTTGTTGAGGTTGGTATTTTGCTCATATTGTAATGCTAAATACTGGTAGCCCCTAAGACCTAGTTGCCCCCAGGGACAAGAGAATCCACACTTTTTTTTTAAATTTTTAATATTTTTATTACATATTTTCCTCAGTTACATTTCCAATGCTATCCCAAAAGTCCCCCATAGCGCCCCCCACTTCCCTACCCACCCATTCCCATTCTTTTGGCCCTGGCATTCCCCTATATTGGGGCATATAAAGTTTGCAAGTCCAATGGGCCTCTCTTTCCAATGATGGCCGACTAGGCCATCTTTCGAGAATCCACACTTATAATGTGACCTTGCTCCTTATTTTAAAACTATTGGTTAAATAAGATGCCAACAGCTAATAGCTGGGCAGAAGAGACACAGGGACAGTTTGGGGTTCCCAGACTTGGAGTCAGATGAGAACCACAAGGAGGGAGAGAAGAAGGGAGAGAGAGGAGGAAGCACCATCAGGAACGTGAATGAAAATATAGGAATGAGGGCTAGCCAACTGCAGTTATGGGCTGCCCAGATGAACATGGCAAATTATAACTTGGTGTTATTGATGGGGAAGTAGATTCGAATAGCATAGTGGATATATATCTGCCCAGTTTTAGTGCTAATTGGGGCTTATTATAAATATAAAGGTTTTGTGTCTTTTATCTAGGAACTGAATAATCAAAGGTAGCGTAGAAGCTCCTGCTTGACATTCCTCTGTCCCTCTCTATATAGCAGTGAATTAGTTAATCTGCTCTATGTTTCTCACCAGAGCCCTCTGGATTTACAAATGAAAGACAAACACACGCTAGCTTAATTTTGATATGCCTTGACTAGCTCAATGTCAGGGCACTTCTAAAACTCCCCACAGCCAGCAAACACTCCCTTCCAACATTCCTAGTTGCTTAACACCTCCTAAATCTATATTTTATCTTTGCTGCCCTGGCTCCTTCTGGGTGGCCCCATATCTTTGCTGTCCAAGAAGTTTCTGGGGACCCCTTTCCTTCTTGTGCATATATTCCTGTCATTACTCCTTCCCGGCACGGTCTGTCCTACCCCTTCTGGTAGCCCTTCTTTCCCCTCCCTGCATTCTCCCTCACCCCAACCTAGAAGTCCCTCCTCTTCTCTCTCCATCCTGCCCAGTCATTGATCATTGGATTTTTATTGATCAATCATTAGGGCACGCAGATTCCCAATTTTGGGGGCCAAATTAAAACAAAGCATTAGAATCAATTCCTTACATCTCTACCTTAGGTTTTTGTTGTCTTTTGAGCCAGTGCCTCTAACTGAATCTGGGAGACACACTCTCACCTCCCAGACTTGTGCTGTCCCTGATAATCATGGTGTCATTAACGTTGGTAGAGAGGACATTCCTCAAAAGAGGACATGAAGTAAAATACACAAACAAGCCTTTAGCACACAGCAACAATTGACAACAGGGGAGGTCCACACCCTGCTGGCTCTGTTCCAGGGGCAGGAACCATGTCATGCTGTCCCTCACACATGGCCAAACAGGAGAGGGCACTGCTTGTTTGACTAGCAATACTCATGCCCCAAGAGCCAAGTGTAGCATGTATCCATGGATTTCTTTTAATAGCACACCCTCTTGGAGTCTTTTACTTAGCTTTTCTTCTTCATGTAGAAACACAGTTTATCTTTCATTCTATCATGGGGTATCCACCAGGGAAGACTGCTTGGACATGCACTTAAGCCAATAGAATGTCTTTATTAGCCAGCCAGTGACTACACGGGATGTTCAGGATCCCAGTGTAGCATAAAGCCTTTCACAGGGTGAGCTCTTAAGCACAAAAACCATGTTCTGGGTCGACACACTTCAGGTAACAAGAACAGTTAGTTAGAAGCAGAACCACAGAAGCAAGGTTCATAGAGTTAGAGGCTTTCCCAAACTAGAGACTGGGATGAGTCAGGTCTTTGTTTTCATTTTGGCAGGTGGTGCTGTCTGCATGTTGAGTTTTGTGGCCTGAATGGTACTTTCATTATGGAGTCAGTTGTGCTAAGGTCTGGGGGTCTGTTACAGTTTTGATGAACACATGATCATTGTATATACTTTTGGGGTACAGTGTGATGTGTCCCTTTCCTTATACATTCTGTACTGATCCAGTCAGAGTAAGAAGTCCCTCCATCACCTTGAAAACTTACCATTTCTTGGCAGCCCATATCTCCTTTCATCTAATCCTCTGAGTGTCAGAGTGAGTAGCTGAGACTTTACATCCAACTTGGCAGATTCTGAAAACCCTACAAGATCTCTCATCTTTGCCTGCTGTTGTGCATAGATACAGTTTCCAATATGATGTCAAAGTTTAATTATCTATAATTTACATTGACAGATGCTCTCTAAAGGACTTTACCATTTGTTGGAAGAAATGGATACAATTTATTTTAATTCCATTCTATTTCCCAACTGACTTCTATAAGGTTTGTCTGACTTCTACAGATCGACAGACAGAAGCTGCAGCTCTCCAGCAGGTGTGTCTAGTACATCACTGCCTAATTTGCATGCTGCTTGGAATGACCTTAAAGGTCTTCCTCAACAAATATAACTTTATATAACTGATGAGTCCACACCACGAGTACAAACCAGTGTTAGGTGAGGTAGAGCCTGCCTGTGTTTCCCCACTGATGAAGCTGAGGGTGGAAAAAAAGGTGCAGCTTGAAGCTGAACTTCATAGTGAGTGGGAGGCTTGGCCAGGCTCCTTCTCAAGACCTTGGCTCAGAAAAACCAAACCAAAGCAGACAGGCAGAACCCTGAGCTAACGACTGACCTGGCGTTACATCCTCACACTCCAGCTTCTTTAGAGGCTACTTCAAGGATTGGCTCAACAAAAACCCTCACGACATACTGATTCAACTCATCAGTCCAAACCACCCAAGTTAGGAAAAGCGTTTTCTTGCTTGCAGATGGCATCAGAGCTAATAATGAGAAAGGATCAGAAGGGTGCAGACTCATTGCTAGGAAGGGTTATTGATCAAAGACAAGTCTAAAACAGTTTTTCTTAACTGTTTTTTTTAACATTGGGGATTGGATAAATAGCCCAGCAGTTACTGCTCTTTCAGAGGACCAGAGTTTAGTTCCCAGAACTCATACCAACTCCTCAGAACTGCCTATAGTCTAGCTCCAGGGCATCTGATGATGACTTCTTCTTCTTGCCTCTGAGGGCAATACATATGTGGCACACATTCACATACATAAAAATAATAAAAGTAAATCTTTTAAAAATTCACATAAATTTATTTACGTATGTGTGTGAGATATACATATGTATACACACACACACACACACACACACACACACACATATATATATATATATATATATATATATATATATATATAGAGAGAGAGAGAGAGAGAGAGAGAGAACCATCTCCCTGGCCTTATAAATAGCTTAATAAGGTAATCAATGCAGTCATATCAATACAATCAATATAATTGAATGTCACATTTACATATAAATATAACAAAATATCCTTTTATCCAGAAAAAGCATCAAAAATGTACATTTATGCAATATTTGTTTAAGGATATATAGACAGTTTAAGAGGATTTTGAGAAATTTTTAGATTTTAAAAATTACTTTTAATTATGAATATGTATGTGATTGAGGGCATGATATGTGTGTGGGTGTTGGAGGAGACCCCTGGTCTTGGCTCTACCTGGAGCTGGAGTTATGGGTAATTGTAAGTCACACAACATATGTCCTGGGAACCAAACTCACTCATTTACAAAAGCAGTAAGTGGTCTCAACCATTGAGCTAACTCTGAGTATTTTGAGCCCATTTAAGAATTAAGAATTATTTTTTATTAAATTAATAATTTAATCAATTATATATATTGTCAAAATTATGTTTTATATATGTATTATATATATATATGTATGTATATATATCCCTTTTCTCCTTAATTTATTCCCTTCCAAACTTACTCTAAAATTCATGGCCTCTTTTTCATTTATCATTGTGATAACATCATATACATACATATACATATACACACGTATATACACAGAGATATTTGCATGTATAAATACAACATGTATATGATTTTAGGTCTAATCACTTGGTATTGGATAACAGGTTAGGGGTACCATCCCTGAGGAAAACTAATTTTACTTAATTTTATAAATTTCTTGTAAATTTTTCTATTTTGAAGCATTTTGAGGCTTATTTCGTTAACTGGTTTAATAAACTTTTAGACAAATGGGTAATTCTCAGCCTATTCCATGGGATAGATAAATTACTTAGAATAATCCCACAGTGTAGCAAATTACATTTGTCTACCTGTTCTCATGATAAAGCAATCAGAATGTTTTATACTTCTTTGTTATCTTGGATTTTTAAAATATGAGTACAAAGAAGAAATCAGGCTAAGTATGAATGATATCATTTATTATTATTTGTTCATTTATTATGTGTATTTGTTTATTGTGAGACAGGGTCTTTCTATGTCTCCCTGGCTGCCCTTGAGCTCTGTATAAGGACTGAGTTGTCTTTGAACTTGTATCAGTCCTCCTGTCTTTGCCTCGAGTCCCAAGATTACAGGAATGTACCACTGGACCCAGCAGTTTGATGTGTTTTAGAGTTCATGTGTGAGAGAGACATTACACTGTATTATCTCACTGTCTGTGTATGACTCTTTTGCTTTTTGGCTTATATAGTCTTGTAAATCAACTTTCTTACAAATGCCAGAATCTTCTTTTTTTATGGGTCTCTGATGTTCTGTTCCACAGGATATTATGTTTTCCTTATCCATTCATCTGATGAGGGGCTGTTGTTTCTTTGTTGTCTAAATGTGCATTCAGTGTGATAAACACCACAACCAAAACCAGGCTCATATGTTTGAATGTTTGGTGCCAGTTAGAGGAACTGTTTGGGAAGGATTAGAGATGTAGCCTTGTCGGAGGAAGTGCATCACAGGCGATGGGCTTTGAGGTTTCAAAAGTTCAAGTCAGAATCAGTGACAATCTCTTTCTCCCTGCAGACCAGGATGTTAGTAAGCTCTTAGCTGTTGCTCTAGCACCAGGCCTGCCTGTCTGCAGTCATATTTCCCACCATGATGACCATGGACTCTCTGAAACTCTAGGCAAGCCCTCAGTTAAAAGCTTTATTGTATAAGTTACCCTGTTTATAGAATTTCATCACAGCAATAGAACAGTGACTACCACAGGCAGGAAAGAGTTTCTCTCAGCTTACAGTTATAGACCATCATGAACTGAAGTCAGCGCAGGAGGCCATGGTGGAACACTGCTTACAGGCTTGCTCCTCATGGCTTGTTCAGCCTGCTTTCTTACACCACTCAGGACCACATGCCGAGGCAGCCCACTTCTTGCAGCGGGCTGGGCCCTACCACATCAATCCTTAATCAAGAAAATGGTCCACAGACTTGCCTACAGGCCAATATGAGACAACTGTCTCAAACACCTCATGAGGAAGCTAGCTCTATTTTTTTATTTCTTTTGAGGAACTGCCATGTTGTTTTGCCTGTGGCTCTACCAACTTACATTCTTGCCTGGAGTACACACAGCTCTTCTTTGTGGGGCAGTGGACCGTGCCACCAGAGGACCATGACAACCGGTCACATTGCATAGAGTTTTCCATGATAATGGGATATTTAGGTGGCTCCGAGTGTTTAGCCAATGAGCTTCCCTTCCTAGGCATCCCTTTCTGTGAAAGATATTCAATCTCTGGTTCACCCAGAGTAAGACATGCACATCTTCATCTGCCATGAATAAAACAGTTTAGACAAGCAAGGATTGTCTTCTTCATCAAGGACCTGAAGGGTGTGGGGGGCAGTGGGCTGTGATGGGATGGGGGATGGCAGGGGGAAGGCTTTGACATACAGAACTGTGCCTAAGTCTCCTGTAGAGGACCCCTCTTCTAGCTCCTCCATACTCCTGGCACTCACTTGGAGCTAAGCTGAATTCCCCCACACTGGGTTCATCTAGGGCTACTGGCTCCTGTCCCCAACTCCTTGAGGTCCCCAGTAGTGTCTGGGTACACAGGAGAATTGGAACCATCATTTTCATCTCCTCATGGTTCCCAGGAGCTTCTGGGTGCACAGGACTTTGAGAACCACAGCCTACACCGGATTCCCCCTCCCCTCACCCCCCACCCCCTGTCTGCTGTTTTCAGCCAGAGAAACACAGGCTGGGCCCCCTATCTGAGACTGTGTTTCTGCCTTCCCTGAGCAATGTGGTTCAGCACCCCAGGGGCTAGGAAGAAACACAGCCTAATATCCCTGAGTTTTGCCTTCCCCAAGTGGCACATTGGTGGCATTCCTAATGCCCAGCTGTAAGGCAGAGACACAGAATGATGCCTTTACTGTATGCTGTCAGCCGTGCTTGATCTCTCTACTCTGTTTGGGATATCTGTGCTCACAGGGATGGGGTATGAGGCAGCATGGCACTGTGGTTGATATGTGCTTCCTTGGTGCTTAGGGATATCAAACATTTTTCATATAAATTAACATTTAGAGTCCTACTTGCTATCATGTGCTATCATGTCCTAATCGATTTAATAGTTGGATATGTTAAATGAATTTTTTTAAAATTGGAATTTGTTACTTAGGGCTTCTATTGCTGCAATACCATAACCAAAGTAACTTGGGAAGGAATGAGTTTATTTGACTTATACTTCCACATCACAGCTCATCATGGAAGGAAGTCAGAACAGGAACTCAAACAGTGTAGAAATCTGGAGGCAGGAACTGATGCAGAAGCCATGGAGGAGTGCTGCTTACTGGCTTGCTCCTTATAGCCATAAGGATTGCTCAGCCTGATTTCTTATAGAACCTAGGACCACCAGGCAAGTGATGGCCCCACCCACAATGGGCTGGGCCCTCCTCCATCAATCTAATTAAGAAAATGTCCTATAGGTGTACCAACAGCCTGATCTTGTGGAGGCATTTTCTCCATTGAGGTTCCCTCCTCTCAGATAACTTCAGCTGGTGCCAAGTTGACATAAAGCTAGCCAGCACAGAATTGTTCTGGACAAAAAGTTACTTTTCCAATGAAAGCAGTGATTCAGTGAGCTCATGCCCCTGGAGTTCCCTGACATCAGCAAGTTGCTATCATCAGAAACCCCTTAGCAAATGCTCTCAACAGAACATTCTTTGAATCAGTGGCCAAAGTGGTGCTCCCCTAACAGCCAGAAGATCAGGGCCACCAATCTGATCTGCTTGTAGAAGTCACTTTCTAACCCACTTGCAAACATCTGCAGCTTCATAGCTCTCCATGCAGCAACATTTCCTTTGAGACCTTCAAAACCACCACAAGAACAAACCTGAGAGCTGAGATTGACCTGAATTAATCTTGTGGTGAAGAAATAAACAGAGTGGAGTGTTTCCTCCATCTCTGGTCCACGAAGAGATCAGCAAGCATCTTTAAAAGTGAACACGCAATGCAAAATCAAACCGCAGGAAAGAAACCAGTAGAAACAATTTGTCCTTACTCAGGAACTCTTTCTTGAATGACTGGAGGACTATTCCGGATGTTGGCTGGTCCATTTCTTCAGCTGTGAAGATGTGATATTTAATGGCAGTAGATGATAGACGAGAGGTGTCATTCAATGTTTCAAAAGATTTTTAATCTCACAGATGAGAACATAGGCAAACCCAAGGATGAGGTGATATATCTTTTAAATTGATTCTTACAACTACTGCATCATAATGTCACTCTGTTGGGTTGGCTATTCTTCAGTACAATCTACAGCTACAAAAACCTCCAGCAAAGTGGCTGGAGGCTCACTGGTGGAGCCTTTGCCTGCCTACCATGTTAAAGGCCCCAGACTCTAGCCTCAGCAACACAAACAACCTCAATAACAACAAGCCAACAACCAGTGAACCATACAAACTACACAGCATTGGGCTGTAGAGGGAGACAGTAAACTTAAATAGTTTACTGTCACAGAAATGGTAGTTAAGTACCTCGGGTAACTATTACTGTCATGAGATCTCAAAGCACACAAAGATAATAATCAAAATCTGTTTCTGAATACAATTTAATGTTTGTTATAATATTAACTGACAAGTAATATACAAATTTGGTACATACCAGGGAACTCGATACATGTTCATCTCTTTCCTTCTCTCTGCCAAAAGAATTAGGACAAAAAAGAAAACAAAAGAGAAAAGACATCAGCTTTTTTTTTTTAACAGTGTTCCTCTGGGTCAGGCCAACTTGAAACTCACTGTATGCTGAGGATGAACTTCTGATTCACACATGTCTACTTGTAGAATTCTGAGATTACAGACATGAGTCACCATAGCTACCTTACACAGTACTAGGGATTGAAACAAGGGCTTTGTATATGCTAGCTAGGTAAACACTCCACCAATGGAGCTACATCCCAACCTGTAAAATGCCACATTTTACAGAAAAGAAAAGAAAAGAAAAGAAAAGAAAAGAAAAGAAAAGAAAAGGAAAGGAAAGGAAAGGAAAGGAAAGGAAAGGAAAGGAAAGGAAAGGAAAGAAAGGAAGAGAAGAGAAGAGAAGAGAAGAGAAGAGAAGAGAAGAGAAGAGAAGAGAAGAGAAGAGAAGAGACGAGACGAGACGAGACGAGACGAGACGAGACGAGAAGAGAAGAGAAGAGGAAAGGAAAGAGAGGAAAAGAAAAGAAAGGAAGAGAAGAGAAGAGAAGAGAAGAGAAGAGAAGAGAAGAGAAGAGAAGAGAAGAGAAGAGAAGAGAAGAGGAAAGGGGAGGGGAGGGAAGGGGAAGAAGGAGTCAGATCTCATTATGGATGGTTGTGAGCCTCCATGTGGTTGCTGGGATTTGAACTTCGGACCTTCGGAAGAGCAGTCAGGTACTCTTAACCACTGAGCCATCTCACCAGCCCAGCCAGGCAACAACTTTACTACTAACCTGAGACAAGAGTTGGTTTCTTGTTTTATTACCAAAATTGTTGCTCCGCCATGAGGAAATTAAAGCTTAAAATAGTATGAAAAGTGAAGCCAGCTGACAATAGTCTGGAGAAGAAAGCATCTGGTTTGGACTCAGGAAAAAGCCCACTCAGGTAGAGCCCCCCAGGTCAGCTTGGGTAAAGGAGACTTGGGTGCCTGGAGGAAGAAAAGGCCCAGGAGCTGTCTTCCTGAAGACTTCCAAGGGAACAGAAAAATGCCTGGGTTCCAGTCCAGCTTTGCTGAGTTCTTAGAGAGGACCTTCATGGATGCAAAGGAAAAGGTGAAACCTGAAGATACAGCTCCAAGTGACAAGGCTTGCTCTGAGGCTATGATAGCTGATGAAGAATTATGTTTCTCTTAAAGGCAATAAGAAAGGAACGGAAGAAGAAAGAAGACTCAGATACTCACAAAAGACCACCACTTACTTTCCTCCTGCTTCATTCTGAATATTGTCCAAAGATCAAGAGTGAATTCCTGGGCTTGTCCACTGGGAATGTAGCAAGGAAATTGGGTGAGATGTGGTCTGAGTAGACAGCTCAAGATAGACCACCATGTGAAGAGAAGGCAGCTGAACTAAAGGAAGTATGAGCTACAGGATATTGCATGCCTTGAGAGGGCAGAGGTGATGCAAGAAAGAAGGGCCCTGGTGGGTCAGGAGGCTCAAGGAAGAATGAATAGAAGAAGAGGAGGAGGAAGAGGAGAAGGAGGAGGAGAAGGAGGAGGAGAAGGAGGAGGAGGAAGAGAAGGAGGAGGTAGAAGAAAAAGGAGGAGGAAGAGGGGAAGGGGGAGAAGAAGGAGGAGGAGGGGAGAGGGAGAAGAAGAAGAAAGTGGAGGAGGAGAAAAAGGAGGAGGAAGTGAAGGAGGAGAAGAAGAGAAAGGAGGAGAAGAAGGAGGAGAAGAGAAGAGGAAGGGGGAGGGGGAGGGGGGAGGGAGGAGGGAGGAGGAGGGGGAAGGAGGAAATGAGGCAGAGGAAAACCAAATGGTTAGTCTGTGATTCCCATGGAACTTGTGGAGGCCCAGTTACTTATTTCATTACAAATGTGAAACTTAAGTACAGCTCAACACTGGCTTCTGTATAAATATCATACAGTTTTTTGTTTTGAATATGATCCCTACCTACCTCAAGGCTCAGGAAACAGTATTGAAGAAGCTATGGAAAGAGTGAGTGTAAAAACCTGAAGAATGGAGAGGAATACTGACTTTAAGAGGCTGGCCTCTGACCACGCCATGGCTGTTACACACACACACACACATATTCACAGCAGCTGTGTTTACCCATGCAAGCCCTTCACAAAAGCCAGAGAGTTAAACTTTCCATTGTGGAAGGGCAGGGATTCTCAATACCCCAACCCCTTGCTGAGTTGCTAATGGCAACTGATAACTGCTAAAGGACAGAGAGCCACTCTTCTTTGAGAAAGGTAGCCATTGGCAGGTTTCCCACACCCCCGTGTATGACCCAGCAGGCATGCACATATACAGGCAGCACCAGTTGGACTGACTGGGTTATTTTACAAACAACATGAAGTTGGGAGTGATACAGGAGATTTGTTGAGGGAAGGGTGGTGGTGGAAGGGTATGGGAGACATGTTGGGGGCAGGAGCTGGTGGTGGTAAGGCTACAGGGGTGACTAAGGAATGACTACAACTAAGCTACATTGTATACACGTATGAATTTTTTTATTGTATGTTATAAGGATGTAGCTCAGTAGTGGGTGCTTGGAGTGCTAACAATATTCACAGGGTCCTGAGTTCAATCCCTAGTACTGTGGTAGAGAAAGAAGTTTTTAATACGGTCTGTAGCTCCCCCTCCCCCCAGGGTTTGTTTATTTGTTCGGTTGTTTGTTTGAAACATAGTTTCTCTGTCATCAAGCTAGGCTTAAACTCACACAGGTCCACCTCCTTCTGCCTCCATGGTGATGGATTAATGGTGTACTCCACCATGATCTGCAAGCTGTAGGTTTTTTGAGGGCCACTATATAGTTAGATTTTTAAAGCTTTTGATGTTGAGTGTTCATAAATACTTAGTAGTTTCTTTAATCTCTTGCATGTGGTAACACGGCCAACTTCATAGGCATTCATACTACTAGTATCTCCTTTTTGAGGGTGTTTGTAATACACTTGTGAACATTAAAATATAAAAAAATGACTAGAGACCATCATGAATAATTTACATACGAGTTTATAAACCCAAGTGAAAATGGCACGTATGAAACTGATATAATAAAGAAACAGAAAACAAAATGTGAGACTCCTCCTCCTTGGATCTCAGAATAGTCTTTCCCTCCTACACAGTTGAGCCCTGGTCAGCACCACTGTGTTTGTCCTATAACCTTCCATAGTTATTCTGAGGGCTCCATCCATCACCAGAAACTCCTTCTCCTCTCAAGAAAGAACTGCTTGGCTTAGTGTTTCTGAGGTTCCCAGGGGTACCCTAGGAAGATGCAACCCAAGCCATGTGCTGACACCCTTCTTGTTCAGCTTTTTAGCTTTTTAGCAGTTGCACATCTTGCCAAGCTGAGATCGCTGATGGCTACTCTCTTGCCCTTCTGAAGTTGAGATCTTGTCAAAGCTCATGACATCATGACAAGTTGCCTTATAAATGTAAATGCCAAGTGTGTTAGCGAGGGTCCAAGCACGAACACAGAGTGCAGCCTGGGTGCTTCAACAGCAAGAACGACGTGGGGGATACAACAGTCACAGACTGCTCTATAAGTCTGAAGTATCCAACACAACCGGAGCCTCCATTAATCAAGCCACCAGTGAATTGCTCAAGGCTGTTCTATTCCAGAGTTTACTCAACCAGTTTCTTTGCACTATTCCAGGCTTTGGGGACAATTGCTTCTTCCTGAAGCTCTTCTTCTCTAGCTTCCTTGTCACCCTTCTTTCTTTATCTGGTCAGCCATACTCTTGGGCCCTTCTCTTTCCACCAAACATAGGCACACATGGGGGGTTGGGGGCAGGATGGGACAAGGCAGAGCCAATGACAACAGGGAATTTCTTGCTTAGCCGTTGAGACTCAAAGTTAAAGGAATGAAGACCATGATTTTTGTGTCAAGGACTGGGTGGAAGAACAAACTTGGCCAAGGGGTTGGGTTTAGAGAAGGGTCCCAATGGCTTCCCTAAAGAATAAATATCAAATAAATTAAATCAGAATTAATAATGAGGGGGAAAAACAGAGTTTCACAGCAATAGTATTTCTTATTTCTGTTGGATTTTAGACTACATTAAAACATTTTAAGCAATTTTTCCCAGATAGTTCACACCACATTTCTGTTTTTGTTTCTAATGAAGAGGAACCCAAAAAGGGAAATGAAGTCATACAGCATTTAAATCTACTGGGTGAGCAATTGCTCCGGCACCCTTGAGACAAGCCTGACTCCTGCTTCTAAGTTTTGGTCGGGAATATGGAGTGCTTCTTCAAATAGTATGCAAATCAAAATTCTTGGGGGGAATTTCCAAGAACCAGGAAGCACTGTTTCCCATCACCTTCTGTTTCTGCTTTAGCTTATTTATTTGCTCTATAAGAGAGACGTTAAAAAGGAGTCAAACCTGAATTGTGCCATCATTTTGGTTTTGCACGCGTTTAATCCCAGGACTCTGGAGACAGAGGCAGGTAGATCTCTGAGTTGGAGGCCAGCCTGGTCTACAAAGTGAGTTCCGGGATGGTCAGAGCTACACAGAGAAACCCTGGGGAGGGAGGGGGCAGTGTCAGATTTCTTCCATGTTTCCTGTGGATGAACTGGCGGGTTTGGGAGTCAACTTGACCCTAGCTAGTGACATCAGAGAAAAAAGTGCTTCAGTTGAGGAAATGCCTCCAATGAAATTCAGCTATAAGGCATTTTCTCAGTTAGTGGTTGATGGGAGAGGGCCCAGCTCATGTGGTCTTCCTGGGTTCTGTAAGAAAGGAGGCTGAGCAAGCTGTGGGAAGTAGACCAGTAAGCAACACCCCTCTAAGGACTTTGTCTCTGCTTCTGCCTCCGGGTTCCAGCCCTGCTTACGTTCCTGTCCTGACTTTCTCCAGTGATGCTCTATGATCTAAAAGAAACCTTCCCTTCCCAATGTGCTTTTTGACATGGCAACTGAAAGTCTAAGACAGTGGACATGAGAAATGCAGATGTCTCTAGACTTTTGATAGTACAACTTGCAGTGAAAATATTCAGACTCATTCTCTGCTAAGAGTAACCATAAGGAGGCCAACAGTCTAGTGGCTGCTGTTTGCTTCTAAATCAAAAAAGGGAAAGGTAATGAATGGCGCGAATAGCTGAGTTGTCATGTGATCCTTAAAAAGCCTGCAATTCTCATCATTTTGGACATTTTAGAACATAAGCACATGTTTCACTATGGCTACTACCCAAATACAAAACTGTTGCTTCATTTGTATGCATAGAATCCTACTAATATCTGTAGGAAGGCCATGCATCATGTGTGCTATCCATGTGGATATTTCGATATCAATTATCTATAGTTTCTATTAAACAAAACTAAGGCGTTCACAGGAAGCTCCAGAGAAACCTGGGTAGCTAATGAAGGCTGAACTCCACACATTAAAACTGCTGCTATCTGTGGTTGTTCCCTGTCTCACTGCTGTGACAAAATACCTAACAAAAGTAGCTCTCGAAAGAAAGGTTTGTTTTGGCTTATGGCTAGATGGGGCAGTTCATCATGATGAGCAAGTCACCTTGGCGGGAGCTTGAGACCTGGTCACATTGGATCCCAGGTGAAAGAGCAGACAGAGATGGATGCTCTATGCTCAACTTGATTTCTGTTTTCTATTCCATCCAAGACCCCCCCAACCTGTGAAATGGTGCCACCTGGAGTTATAGTGGAGTCTTCCCACCTCCATTAACTTAATCAAGGTGATCCCTACAGGCCTGCTTAGAGGCATGTGGGAGGCTTGTCTCCTAGTGATTCTAGACCCTGTCAAGTTGACAGTGTTATTCATCGCACCATCTCTGCAAGTGCATTCACAACTGAGTAGTATGTCTCCTTAGACTCCATCAAGTTTCTGCTTGATGGACCTAGAAAATATCATCCTGAGTGGAAGTAACCCAAAAGAACACACATGGTATGCACTCACTGATTAATGGGTATCATCCCCAAAACACAGACTACATGAAGCTCGAGAAGAAGGAAGACCAAAGTGTGGGTGATTTGGTCCTTCTTACAAAGAGGAACAAAATACTCACAGAGCAAATATGGAGATAAAGTGCAGAGTAGAGACTGGAGGAAAGGTCATCAGGAGACTGTCCCACCTGGGGATTCATCCCATATACAGTCACCAACCCCCACTATTGTGGATGCTAAGAGATGCTTGCTGAAAGGAGCCTGATATGGCTGTCTCCTGAGAGGGTCTGCCAGAGCCTTATAAATATAGAGTCAGATGCTCACAGCCAACCATTGCACTGAGTGCAGGGTCCCCAGTGGAGGAGTCAGAGAAAGGACTGAAGGAGTTGAAGGGGTTTGCAACCCCATAGGAAGAACAACACTATCAACCAATGACAATCCCCAGAGCTCCCAGGGACTAAACCACCAACCAAGGAGTACACATGGCTCCAGCTGTATTTGTAGCAGAGGACAGCCTTGTCATGCATCAATGGGAGGAGAGGTCCTTGGTCCTATGAAGGCTGGATAGATGCACCAGTGTAGGAGAATTGAGGGTGGGGAAGTGGGAGTGAATGGGTGGGTGGAGGCACACCCTCATAGAAGCAGAGGATGGGGTAGAGGTTTCAGGGGTGTGTATATGTGGGGTGGGGGGGGGGGAGAGACCAGGTAAGGGGATAACACTTGAAATGTAAATAAATTTAAAAATTTTTAAAATAAATAAATAGATAGATAAATAAATAATTTTTAAAAAGTTTCTCCTTTTAGGTTGTTAGTGTTTCAGAGCTTGTTTCAACAACAAAGCAACCTAGTCATATTTTCAAAACTTCAATGCTCTAAGTATTCCTCCTTTTTTTGCCCTCCCTTCCTCCTTTCTTCCTTTTTCCCTCCCTCCCTCCAGTTCTCTCTTCCTTTCTTCTCTCCTTTTCTTCAAAACAATATCTCACTCCGCACTCCAGGTTTTCCAGGAACCCACTGCATAGTCCAAGGTTAGCATCAAACTTTCCACTGTAATGCCTCTGCCTCAGCCTCTCAAGTACTGTGGTTGGAAAGGTAGAAGGCCATCACGCCCAGCTTCTCCTGAAATACTTAATAGAATTTTCATGAACTGGTGACTGGTGAGAGCTAATGTGAATGTGTGTGCGTGTGCGTGTGCGTGTGCGTGTGTGTGTGTGTGTGTGTGTGTGTGCGTGTGCGTGTGTGTTAACAGAGTTAGCCATGATGCAGTTTCTGATGTGTTTGAACTAGCCAGCTTCCTAAATCATTATAGAGATATTCTAAGTAGAGCGGAGGCAGAAGAATGCTAATCTGTGCCACAAACATTTCAAATACGGAGGTTTCTAAAACAAAAGGCATCTAATCTGAAGCAAGTCTTTCCTTGTCGGTTAAGAGGAGTTGATTTTTTTATTCCACTTACTGCTTTTTTGGGAAAAACAAAAACTAGAGTATCTTCCAGGCCATAAAGACTTTTCCTGCTGCCACCCAACCCCCACCCCGGCTCCCCGGGACACTTGGGGAGAAACGTTATGAAGTGTTGTTTTTGATACTGCAAGATTTCTCAGATTTCTAGTTGTTTTATATTCTTGCCTCTGATGCAACTTACATATTTATCAAGCTTTTTTCCTCTACCTTTAATCATTTGCTTTGAATTTCCAAAAATAGCTTCTATTTATATAGATTCAACATAGCTCACAATATAATGGAATTATTGTTAGGGCCTTATAGTGAGTTATAGTACTTATTAGGATAACAATTATTTATCAATTAGGATAACAATTATTAGTTATTTGAATTTTAACATTTACTTGGCAAGTAATATGCACATATATTTAAAAGTTTTCAAATATATTTGGTGTGTGTGTGTGTTCCTGAGCGTAGGCATGTGCACCATGTGAGTGCAGGACTCTGAGGAGGCCAGAAGAGGGCGTATGTCTGCCTATGCTGTACACAGTTGTATGGAGACCACTTTCCATAGCTTTCCATTTTACTTCATGAGTTTAAACAACTTTAAATAGAAAATATTCAGAAAGAAAATACACCTGTACTAAACACATATAGACTGCTTTTTATTCTTGTCATTGCTCCATAAACACATACACTAGAGTAACATACGCCATATTTGGTATTCTAAGCGATACATGATTTAAAGTATATAGGAAGATGTGTAGAGGTTGCATGCAAACACGATATCATTTTAGACAAGGGACTTGAACATCTGGAAATTTTAGTATTCACAGGATCCTGAGAGACAATTGTATAGGTAACAATATAGATATTATATTGTAATATAACTGCATTATTTGGCTGTAAATATTTAGCCCAGTATGTACTAAAAACAGTGACATTTTGATTGACTCTATATAACTCGCTTAAGTGAACCCTTTTGGTTTTGTGACAAGATTTCATGCTGCCCAGCTTGGCCTGTAACTCACTCTGTAGTTGAAGCTGCCCCGAAGCTCTGGATCCTTCTGCTTCTTCCTCCCAGGTGCTGCAATCCGGTGTGCACCAACACAACGAGGTTTGGTTATGTTGTTCTTTTCTTAAGGCAGGATCTTGCTCTGTAGCCCAGGATAGACTCAAAGCTTAGCATCCTTTGTTCTTATAGTCATGTGCCATCAAGCTAGTTGTGTCCACACTCTTCGGATCCAGTCACTGTGACTGTGAATAAAGCAGAATCAGAAGAGAGATAGTACCACAACTTGAGAACAGGCCTGCTAGGTCCTAGATGGTCAGTCCCCCTCACTCCTTACTGTTTTGTCCTGTCCTCTCCCCTCTACATACACACTGCTACCACACACACACCACTATCACCACCACATACATATATACTGCATACACACACACACTATACACATACCACTACCACACACACACATACCACATATACTCACACACCACTACCACACACACACACACACACCACTATCACTACCACATTCATACTACATACTACATACACATACCCCACACCCACCCACACACACACCCTACTACCAACACACACACACAAACCACTACCATACATACACCACTATCACCATCATATACATACATATCACATGCACCCTGCACACACACACGCACACACACACACACACACACACACACACACGCGCTTAGGCTGCTGTCCTCTTAGCTGTTCTCACATGTGTGAGGTACAGGCCCCTTAGACCTTCACAGGGTGATTACTTTGCCTGGAATATTTTGCTCAGAAAACCTTCTGACTCATGCCCTCTCCATTGCCAAAGCTTTGCCTCGAGGTCATCTTCTGGTGGAGGCCTCCTCTGACTGCCTGACTAGGAGGCACCCCTTTGTTCCCCCAGGCATGCCAGTTCTGCTCTGCCTTTTCTGCACAGTTCTCCTCTTCAAGTATTCTCGAGTACTTCACTCTATCTATCTATCTATCTATCTATCTATCTATCTATCTATCTATCTATGTTTCTAAGTATGTATATATCTATCATGTATGTATGTTTGTATGCATGTGTCTATGTATGTATGTATGTATGTATGTATCATCTATCGTGTGTGTGTTTGTGTGTGCCATGATGCACATATGGACGTCAGCTCCTATTGTCAGGCTCTCGGTAAGCATCTTTACTTTACTGACGAGCGATCCTGAAGCTCTATCATACAGCATTTATTAGATTCATGTTAACTTTGTGGGTTTGTACATTTTGCCAAAGAACTTTAAGTTGATCTTGGGAATGACTGCTAGTTTTGAGGACTATGGGGAACCCAACCTCCTGAGGAGTGTGCACCCTGTCATTCCCGGGATCTCCCATCCTTTGAGAGGAGGGAAGAGAAACTTTTTTATCTGCTCCTCCATATTCCACTTCACCCCCTTAAAGACCAGCACACTCTTGTCTACATCATAGGAGAACATACAATAAAGATAAAAGAAAAGGAATAGAAGTCTCTGGAAAATCTTCAAATCAATAATGCTGGACCTTGTTTAATTCCCCTGGACAAGAATAAGACTACTACCACAATTTTGAGCCAAATTTAAAGCCAGCTTTAGTAGAATACTGCTCTGGAGGAGGAACTCTGGCCAGGTCCTTTCCAGAGATTCCCAGAAAATGGCCACAAACTATAGCTTGTGCTTATAAAGGCAAAGCCATGCTTCCAGCTGTTATCCAATCGGTTTCAAGCATGCATCCTGATGTATTTCCTGCCTATATATGTCCCACCTACCTGTGATCAAGCACATCAGGTGTACTTGGATCCACTGACCTTGTTTAGGAATGTGAAGACATGTGACTTGTTATATGAACAACAGCCTCCAGGATCTTGGAAAGTATCTGTCCTTGTGCTTACAGGTTAGAGGCGTATCTGTTGTATGGATCTCTTAGGCACATTAGTTAAAATTAAAAACATAACTTTGACTCTCACAGACTTTATCGTGAAATGTTATGTTATTACCTGAAAAGCACAGCAGGGAAAAGACATAGTGTTCAGTGTGAGAAACTAGAACATACAGAGAAGATAAAATGTCTCAATCTTACATGGAACAAATTCCAGCAATTAAAGTAGAAAACCCAAAATGTGTCTGTGGTAATAGCATATGCCATTAATACTGATCCTTGGAAAGCTGAGACAGGCAGATCTCTGCGGGTTTAAGGCCAGCCAGGAATACACAGTGAGATCCGGTTTCCAACAAAATGAATAAACCAATCAAACAACCAAACAACCAAACAGCTAGCCAACCTACAGAAACTCAAAATGTTTACAATAAGATACAAATATTGACCTATATTAAAAAGGGAGTAGCTTTTCATTGTGTAGCAAAAAATCAGAAAGGATATATTTCATAGACTTATTCCATGCAACATTTAAATTTTTATATTAAAATAGACAAAGTTTAATAATATATGGCAAATTAGTAAAAAGAAAAATATAGTTAAAGATTGATTTTCCTTCACATACAAAGACCCTTTATAAGTCAAGTAACACAAATGTTTAGTAGAAAAAAATTTTTCCACCCATGCCCCAGTTTCTGAATAACTATTCAGAGACCTATACATTTATGAATAAATGTATACATTTATGAATAAATGCTTAGTCCATAGGCGTTGGCTCATTCTCTCACTAGCTTGTAACTTCTATAACCAGATTAAACTATTCTGTGTACCACAAGGCAAGTTACCTCTCCTCAGGTCCATGTGTCCAACTTCCTCAGTGTCTCGAGCAAATCCCCCACCTCTGACTCCGCCCACTCCGATTGACCCAGAGCTCCAATCTCTCTCACCGAACTCCCACCTTCTCCTTCCTGCCTTTTGGTAATAGGCCATCAACTTTTTTATTGAAGGGTGATGCTTCCACACAGAGCATAAGAGGTTATCTCTACAAAAAAAAAAAAAGTCAGAGGAAACAAATAAGCAATTCATACAAGGAAAGAAATGCTGCCCAGCGTGGTGGCAGAGCATCAGAAGTGTGAGGCCGGGTTTTCACAGCAGATCCTGTCTCAAATAAAACAGCTCCCGAAGAAACCAGAATGTCTCTAGCTTGATAAATGTCCACCTAGACGGAAATCAGTGGGCACAACTGTCTTTATAGACTTTTGGCTGAGGTATAAGTTGTTCTTGTGACCAAAAGAAAGAAAATATAAGGCTGGTATGTCCTGTGACACGGCAGGGCTGCTTCTAGCAGAGTATACTGTCGACAGTCTCCTGGATAAGAAGATACAGGGCTTGGAGGATGTTCCCTGTGGGGACTTGTCTCAAAAGCAGAAACCTGGCACTGCCCAAACACCCATTACAGTAGATGAACTAAAGCTACATCTGGAGAATCTAGCATTTATGCAACTGTGGACTGGTATGAAGAGATAGATGTACTCATTCTGAAAGACAACCACGCTGCTTCTTAGAGAAATAGAAACAGGGGATTATAGTTGGGAGAAAAAAAAGGGGGGAGGGGGCTAGAAAAATGGCTTAGCTGTTAAGATCATTGAATGATCTTTCACACGGCAACTCACAACCATCAATAACTACAGTCCCAGGAGATTCAATGCCCTCTTCTAACTTCGGAAGGTCCCAGGGACACACATGGTATAGGTATACACACATACAAATAAGCGAAACATACATATAAAATAAAATAAAATAAAATAAAATAAAATAAATATTTTTAAATTAAAGAGAGAGAGAGAGAGAGAGAGAGAGAGAGAGAATAGGTCTATCATTGTAGAGATATAAGAAAGATCCAGCAAAACAAGTGTTCTTGTTTTGTTTCCTTCTAAGACAGTCTCTCTAATCCAGGTTGACCTTGAACTTACTATGTGGCTGAGGATGAACTTAAACTCCTAACCCACCGGCATCCACTGCTTTGGGCTGGGATTACAAGCGTGTGCCACTCACTTGGTTTAATTTGTCCTTTCATGAATACTAAGCAAGCATCCTATTACTTAGCTATATTTCTAGCCACTTCTTTAATTTTTAAGCTGTTCTGCTATACTAGGGAAGTTCCTTGGAGGCTTTCCTAAGTAGGTGCCTCCTCTTCACTATTCTCTACCAGCTCTCATGCAGCGAATGGCCCTCTTTCTGTTAACAACAGCCCTTCCACCATGGGTGGCCCTAATCAGGGCATCCCAGGCCTCAGAGGATGGAGCCACAGTGGAACAGAACACAAAAGAAAACGTTCTCAACCTTTTAGTTTCAAAACAGACTCCTGAAACTTCTGGCGGAGACAATGCCTTAAACAATAGCTTTGAAAGGAATGGCTGTTGACTTGAGAGCTTGTTTTTCTATGTGGGGCAAGATAAAAGTTTTTGATGGGAAAGAAAGCAAGCAGAGAAAGGGAGCTGTTGGGAGTAAAATGGTCTCTGCTTTAGCCCTAAGTTTCCGTTCCCCATGTAAGGCTGCTCCACAAAGCTCCATTTGCCAACGCACACAGTGGTACAGAGGAGGGACAAGAAACCTGGACCAGAGCCTGGAGGTGGTGGCTCATGCCTTTAATCCCAGCACTCAAGAAGCAGAGCAGGTGGGTCTCTGAGTTCAAGGCCAGCCTGGTTTGCAGCCTCAGTTCCAGGTCAGCCAGGGCTACCCAAAGAGAAACCCTATCTTAACAAACAAACAAACAGAAACCCAACAACAAAATAAGTTGACAAGGTGAACATAGCTGATTTTCTCTGCTGACAACCCTGGGGATGGAAAGAAAGAAAAGGAAAAACTAACAAATGAACAAACAAACAAACAGGACTGGGTAGATGGGCTTCACTGGCTGGAGCCCAGAGCACAACCTTTAGTTTCAAGTAAAAAGCAGCAGCTGGTTAGAGTCCCTGGGCCAGGGTTAGGCAACCTCCATCAACAGTTACAATGTAAGCCAGGTGGTCTATATAAATTTTGTTTCTCATTGCTAGGACAAAATATCTGACAAAATCAATTTATGGAAGGAAGGGTTCCTTTCTGCTCAGGATTTGAGGATATAGTCTATCACCATGAGGAATTAAAGAAATGGAGCCATCAAGGTAGCTGGTCCCATTAAGCAGTTGGGAAGCAGAGAGCCATGAAAGCTGGTGTTTGGCTCACTGTCTTCCTTTGGTCCAGTCTTGGACTCAAGTGCATGGAAGGATGCTACCTACATCCAAGATAGGTCATCCTACCTCAGCTAACTCAAACTGTAACCAGCCTCGCAGATATGACCCAAGTTTTGCCTCCTGGTTGATTCTAGATCCTGTCAGTTTGGTTCTCAAGAGCAGCCATCACCAGGTCTGTGATCGATACCAATGTATTGGTCTGTGATCGATACCAATGTATCAGTCAGTGAGAAGCGGCGGCTGCTCAGAGTTAGATGTGGTAGTGGTAGTGTAGTTGGTGCCAATGTGTACAGATCTCTGCCATGCATCAGAGCTTCCCTGAGTCGATGACAACTGCAATAGCAGCGACCGTCCAAGGCAAAACAGTGGACAGGGGGTTCCCAGCTATCTGAGAACTCTGAAATGCCTCCTTTGCTTTGACAAATGCTACATTTCTGCTGCCGGCAAGATTAATGCCCAAAATAGAGATTTAAGACTAAGGTTATATTTGAAACTAGAAAGATAGTTCTGAACTCCACTCACAGGTACATACCCACACACAGACACACACAGACACTTAAAAATACAGTGAATCCTTAACATGCGAAATTTGTGCAGCTCTGAATATGTGTCTTAAAAATCATCATGCCTAATGGATGGAACTTGAAAAAAAAATTATTCTGAGTGAGGGAGCCCAGACCCAGGAGGATAAATATGGTATGTACTCAACTTGTAAGTAGAGATTCAACATTAGATAAATGATAACCAATCCATAGACTCAGAGAAGTGAGGTAACAAGGAAGGGTTTAGGGCCGATGCAGGGATGTCCCTTGGAGGGAAAAATAGAATGGATTTTACTGGCAGACTGGGGTGGGATGGGGATGGAGGCAAGGGTGTGTTGCAGGGCGATTGGGCAGAAGGAGAAATGTCTGGAACTGTGCAATGATGTGGACAACCTACTGCAGTAGAAACATCCTGGAATCTATGAAGGTGATCCTCGTGAGAACGCCTAATAGTAGGGGATCCAGAATCTTAACTATCTCTTGTAGTCAGGAGAGTCTTCCAGTGACGTGACTTGATTGCATCCTAGCCATTGATCAAGGGGTCCCATGGAAAACCCCAAACAACCTAGGCTGTTGCTAAGACAAAAGGTTGCTTTGTGTAAGCTGACAGCGGGACTTCACTGCTGAGGACAACAGCCACACAACTCACTGACCGTGGAGAAGTCAAGCTGGTGCCTACATGGAACCTTCACCCCTATAGTCCAGTGTCTGTGGTGCTCGAAGGTACTCCACAGCCTACTGGAAGAGAAATATGGACACCAAGCCAGCCACAAAACCTTTGCCCTACCGTCTGTCCTGCCTGCATCACGTACTAGGGCAATGATGGCTCAGAACTTGTGGGAATAGCCAAAAAAAAAAAAAAAAAAAAGAAAGAAAAGAAAAGTCAGATTTGACCCAAGGCCCACTCCACAAGATGGAACCCACTCCTGACACTGCTTGGGCAACCAGCAATCAAAGACTAGACAGTCCAGAGAACTAGAGTAAAATCAAAGACTACAGATATAAAAAAAATCCACAAATGATTCCTAATGATATCCTACTATATGCATAGATCAGTACCTTATTCAGTCATCCTCAGAGAGGCTTCCTCTGATACCACATAGGAATGCATGCAGAGACCCACAGCCAGAGATTATGTGGAGAGAGACTTTAAATTGGAGGTCTCCATCAAATCCCTTCCCTAAGAGCTCAGGGAATCCCACAGAAGAGGAGATAGAAAGAGCGTAGGCGTCAGAGAGGATGGAAGATGCCAGGAGAACAAGACCCTCTGAATCAACTACACAGTGAGCTCAAATAGACTGAAGCAGCAGCACAGGGCCCACATCAGGTCCTCTGCATATATGATATGGATAATAGCTATGTTTTTATGGGACTGCTGCCTGTGAGAAATAGTGGGTCCCTGACTGTCCTCCTCCTGTTGGACTGCCATATCCAACTTCAATAGGATAGCTTTGCTCCACATTGCTATATTTTATTTTGTGGTGTTTGGTTGTTATCTCTCAGAAGCCTTTTTTTTTTTTTTTTTTTTTTCTGACAGAGAGGGAGTGGACCGGGAGGGGAGGGGAGATGGGGAGAAACTGAGAGAAGTAGAAAGAGGAGAAACTGTAATCAGGATATAGTGTTTGAGAAAAGAATCTATTTTCAATAAAAGGAAACAATGTAAAAAAATCATACCTTTGATGTAAAGATATGTACTTATTGATAAGTAATAGAGAAATATAGAAATCTGGCAGGGGACATCTCTGGGAGTAAGGGGGTGCAGGAGTCTTTTGCTTCAGCAGTTTGTCCTTGTCAACATGAATAAGTTTATACTAATTATGAATGACCTTGTCTTTGGAAAGCTCAGAGGACATGACATAAGACCCATGCAGCTTGCGATACAAGCCTGAGATAGCCCCGTCAGTATAGCACAGGCCTCGCAAGTGTGTAGATTTGATACCCAGAGCACATGAATAATTGCCATCATGGTGGTTAGTATGCACTTGTCATTCAGCGCTGGGGAAGCAGAAACGAGTGGCTTGTTGACTTGATAGCCAGCTAGTGTATCCTAACTGATGAGTTGTAGACCATCGAATGTGGATGATACCTGAGGTGTCCTCTGACCTTCAAAGGTGTGTTCACACACATGTAAGCACACACACATACACACACGCGCGCACACACACACATTTGTTTAAAAAACAACTTGAAATACAATGAGACAAGCCTCCACTGAAGCAGAACACATGTCCCTTAGAGGTAAGTAAATGAGGGTGTAGCCCAGCTGTTGAAGCCCCACGACAGTTTGTAGTACAGTGTCACTGAGAGAAGCCCACCCCGCCTACTCCCTCACGGCTCTTAGGACTGTTGCCAGTGATCTCCGAAAACTCTGGCCGTGAGGTAAGGATGACTCTGGAAGAGAAATGGCCATTTTCCAGGATGAAACCCGAAAACCAAGAATTCAATTTTTAATCTAAATCCTGAAAACGAAATAGTCATTGTGTCATTCATCCGTCTCAATGCCTTCCTCCTTTATGCTAATGAGTTGTAGCAAAACCTTCAAGTAAAACATTTTCCCCCAACCTGGATGGGAATTAGCTTTAAAAAGGAGGGACCAAAAGAGATGACCAGTGTTCTTCAAATGTTTTTCAGCATTTCAGGTCTGCACGGCAGAACGTGTGTCCTCAGCCGCCGCTCCCACAGTGTTTCCTCCTTCCAGTGGTGAATGCAGACAACCCAGTTAAAATCGGGACCAGAAGGACAGTGTTTTCACCCCCACCCCTGCTGTTAGTATTATTGTTCTTCTTATTGGCAGGACTGAAAAGAGGTTGTGATGGCTGCTGCTGCTGCTGGTGGTGGTCAACTTGACTATGTTTGGAATTAACTAAAACCCAAGCAGCTGTGCACACCTGTGAGGGAGTTTTCTTAATTAAATTCCTTGAAGCAAGAAGATTCTATTCCCACCTTTAATCTGGGCCACACTTTCTGCTGGCAGCCTATATAAGGACATGGAAGGAAAACTTTTGCTCTTTGTCTGTTTTCACTACCAAGTCCATTCCTTTGCTGGCATTAGTAACCACTTTTTTGGGGGGGTGGGGGGGAGGGGCTGGCATATACTGAAGACCAGCGGAGACATCTAGCCTCGAGGACTGAACAGTTACTGTTTTCTTGGACTTTCCATTGATGGACAGCCACTACATGTATACTTGTTCTATCATTTCTGTTCCTGTAGAGAACCCTGACGAATACAAGGGTGGGTGGAGATAAAAATCATCGTTTGAGCAAGGTTCAGATAGCTAACTGGGGGAAATGAATTCTAAGATGATGGCCTAAGTGGAGCACACCATGGCACAGGATGAGTCTGGGGGACTGGAGGACTGGAGGAAGTTGCTGAGGGCGGAGCTCCAAGAGCTTTTGGGTGTCCAGGTTGCTTACAATCCAGCCTGAAAGCTAGGGAGGGGGAGGGGCTATGCAAATATTTAATTTAAATCATCACTGTGCTGCTGAGACTGAGTGTGGAACCTTGCTAGGAAACAGAACACAAAGGATTGTGCTCTCCACCTGGGACTTCTAAACTGCCCTGGGTGGCTTGTTCCCTCTTTTAAAAGGCAGGCTTATTGTTAAGTATAATTTAATCTCGCCAAATAAAAAATGTCAGGTTGGTGGCAGGTAGGTGATTAGCCCATAGTTTATTTTACCCTTCCAGTGTTCATGAAATGACTGCTTTCTGCTGATAATTACAGAAAGTACAGGCAGGAAACAGGCAAGGTAGCAGGTAAGGCCGAGTGGATTAGGAGGGCGAAGGGAACAGTGGAGGGATGGGCTGGCCACAGGGGGTCTGGGTTTAGCAAGGAAGCAGGTGTGGGTGGTGAACCAAAGCAGAGTTGCTGCCTGTACACTCGGTTGCCGAAGTCCACTCACTCTTAGCTCACTGTAACCATGCTCTGCGAGCAGTGGCCTCCCGAGCTCCACCACGCTGCTTCCCGCAGCAGGATGGGCTCCTAGCACGCGGTCGACGCTTGAGGTTTGCAGGAGCCTAGGACGCTGGCGTGGGTGGGAGGATCCCTCACAAAGAATGCAAAGGCTGAACCAAACCCTTAGAAGGGATGGAACAGAAAGAGATGGTTTCCTTTATCCTTCAGGGATGCCACAGGCATAACCGACTTTCATCTCCTCAAACACTTGAAAATATAAACAGAATTGGGTTTTCTCCAGGTCTGTGACTTGCAGATGGTAGCCTTCTCCTGGTTCCACAAGGCCTTTCCTCTCTGCGAGTGCTTCCTTGTATGTCTAAATCTCCTGTACGCGTTGGGCTAGCCAACATACTGAAGTAAGCCCCAGCCTTCACACCCCATTCTGACATACACTTCCTCTGTAAAGCCCCCCCCCCGTCTCCAAACACAGTCACATTATGAAATATTTAGAGGTTGGGTCTTCAACATACAAATTTTGAGGGTATGTAGCCCTATATAGAGCGATGGTTCCACATGTCTTTAATATATACAAATGCACACAACGGGAAATAAATCGGTATTTCAGGGGACAAGAATAGAGAAGGCTGTAGAAATGAAATTCCAGTGAGCAGAATACATTGTAAAGGAGGGGAAATGCTTAACTAGTAAGCTGAAGAAAGGCATTTCCCAAAAGAGTTAAACGGTTGTCAAATCATTTCAAGCCAATGGTAAGCTGGATTAATTGTCAAATACTTCAGCGAGACTAGTGGGGGAGTTAACTGCAGTTATTATCTCAAAAAGAACACATTTCTTTGAAATGCATTATGCTTCAGAAGTGCAAAAAGGTTTCCTAGGAGAGACCCTTTTGTGTGGCGATGCAAATTGAGCTGAGAGTGTTAGGCGTCATTTCTGGGTGACATCTGTGGGTGAAGTCAGAAAAAGCCAAAAGCCGGAGGCTACCTGCGGTGGAGGCAAGTGTTCTTCCACCGGAGGAGTTGAGGCAGCGTCTAAAGACGGAGCTCACGCAGTTCAGTAAAACAGAGGTAATAGGTTTAGAGTCTTGCAGGCTCCCTGCTGTTCATAGCTCACAGATCCAAATATAGCTGGCTCTTAAGTTTTTAAAACATTCAATTTGTGTGAAAATCCTTCTCTAGAGATAGCCGGAGCCTCAGTGAAATTGACTGGGAACGGTCCATCAGCCACTACCCAGATCTCTTTCAAAGGGAGCCATTTGCAGCTAGGATCCCTGGCTAGCTGAATTTCCTGAATGTAAATAAAAGACCTTCTGGGGGTGGGGGTGGGGGGAAATAGTCGTAATGAAAATAACAAAACTAAAGCGGGAGAGGAAAAGAGAGAAAAGGAAACGTGAGAGTCTGCTCTAATTCTTACTTCTCTTAAGTTGCTGTTTATTTCCCAGCACCAATTCCCTTTGGCGACAGAGCGTCCACCCACGTCTTCATGCTCTGCTAAAGCTGTTCCTCCAGAGATCCGGCATCCCGGTAGTCTGAAACAATCGGACATGTGCGAATGCCTCTGCGATGCGTGGCGTTTGGCTTCTTCGTCTCTGCGAATCCATTAAGCATCTGTCTGTGTGGCGTTTATGAATGCACCCCGGGTTTCATAAAGCCCCGGGTGCATCTAGGCCAGGCAGTAACCAACTTTAAACTACTTGGGTGCCACCGGGACATAACTTCATAATAATTATGCAACGGAGCATCACATTATTCACTAGGGAAGCATACACGTGTTTGAAGTTGCTTTTGAAGGGGTTGCTTAGGACCTTCTAGTAAGAGATTCAAACGTTTTTCAGCACCCATTCTACCTCACACTACACTGGCACCCATCTCACATCCTCCATCTTGCTTACAGTCTTCTGGAGGGAGCTGAAACCTTTAGGACAGTAAGTAACTCTGCTAATGCTGTTCTTAGAGGTTTCCACCTTGGGTATTTTCTTTGAAGGGTGTTCTCTGAAGGACCACTGCTCTATTGGCCTGTTTGTTCAGCCAGAGCCTGAGACAGTGTGCCACAGTGTTTGCCAACCTGAGGGCATCCAGAATCACCTGGGAGATGAGCATGAGGGGACACCTATGGAAATTAGCTTAATTATGTCATTTAGTGTCGGGAAACCCACCTTAACTGTGAGGAAGGCCATGCCCTGGCTAGGATCAGGACTGAATAGATCCAGGGTTCTCGATCCCCCAGTTGAGGGTCTTTCTTTCTAGAAGACTCTAGAGCAGTGATTTTTCAACCTTCCTTATGCTGTGACCCTTTCATACAGTTCCTCATGTGGTGGTGACTCCCAACCAAGAAATTATTTTTGTTGCTACTTCATGACTGTAATTTTGCTACTGTTATGAATTGTAATGTAAGTATCTGTGTTTTCTCATGGTCTTAAGTGACCCCTGTGAGAGGGTCATTCGATTTCTGAAGGGGTCTCGACCCATACATTGAAAACTGTATAGTTGGGCGGAGGGAAACGCATCATGATATATATTTATCACTCTTTACTTACTGACTGTGGCTGTGGTAGTGACTAACTTGGCTGCAGTGCTTCAAGTTCCTGCTGCCTTGACTTCCCTGCTATTACGTACTTCCTGTACCTTGAACTGTGGACTAAAAGAGACCCTTTCTCCCGTAAGTTGCTTTGGATAGAGTATTTTATCACACTAGCAAGAAAAAAAAATATAACACAATTCACAAGGTGATGTAATTTACAAACTAATGTAACAGAGGCTGGAGGGTTGGCTCAGAGGTTAAGAGTACTGGCTCCTCTTCCAGAGGACCAGGGTTCTAGTCCCAGCACCCACATGGCAGCTCACAACCATCTATGATGCTAATACTAACAGATCTGACACCCTCTTCTAGTCTCTGAGGGTGACAGACGTGTCCATTGTACACAGATACACAGTCAGGCAAAACACCCATGCACATCAAATAAAACAAACAAAAATGTAACATGATGTAGCTTAGCCTCGTATCTTATCATCACTTTAAAATGAACCCACAAGCAAAAGCTCACTCTGTGTCTTACTTTGGGTTCCATTTCCCAGTCACACTGTAATACCAAAAGTATGGTATTTTGCCAATGCTACCCCTCCGAGAGCCAACACCATAGCAGTGGGAATCAAGAGCGCTCAGCAAAGTGATGTCGCCTTCTCCCCACCTCTCTGTCTGTGTGATCCTGTTTCGTCTTCATTTGCATATTTTATACAATATTTACTTTAATTAAATCCATACACTAGGACAATAGGTAATGAAGATATGATGATGAATACATGAACGAGCAATGCTAACTCACTTCAGCACATGCTGAGAGTGGTGTAGACTTTGAATATACCACGGTACGGGCTCCCACCTACAGAGACTGGAGTCTTAAGAAAAACATTTATGGTCAAGGAGTTTACTTGGGTGTTTGTCTGGGGAGTAGAGATGAGAAAGTAACAAACAGAGAATAACAAAATGGAGAAAAAATTCGTAAAGAACAGCAGTATAATCTCCCGTGAGTCTGAGGGCATAGGTCCTGTGCACGGAGAAACTGTGAAATGTGACCCCGAGGGTCCCCTGGCAGTTGACACTTGCCTCTAGGACTTTAGCTTCTTCAGGAGCCTCTGTGTTGCTTCTGCAAGCAAGGAGATCAACTTCCTTTGTATTGGGGGACAGCCATGGGACAGCAGGGTCAGTTGAGAGAGGATGTGAAGTGGGAGTGGCTTTCCCCAGGGGACTACGAAGCTTTGCCCCAGAGCTGGAAGAAACAAAGCTTAAAGCTCTAAGAAAGGAACAAGCTGAGGAGAAGGGCATTCGTTCACGAGAAAAGGAGAAAGGGCAAATTGGGATAAGGAAAGAGAGCAGAAAAAGTACCTAAGAGGAACTGAGGCAGGAGAAAGACGTTTTACATTAGGGTATAAAACTTGGTGGATACAGGAGGAAGGGGAGAGAATTCTTTTATGGAGGAATATTATGCACAGAAAACTCCAAAGTGCCATTCTTGGACAGATGGTACAAATCCTATGGATAATTGGATGTCTGATGCATGAGCCATTAGGTCCCTGGTTTTGTCGTATTTATAAAAATCATTCTAAGCCATCTATTTAAAGCATTGGGTACATCTGGCCATGCATAAAGTATCTCCAGGCTCAGGGGTGAGGCAAGGTCTAGATACAGTAGATTTACATAAGCCCACCCTAGGGGTCACTTAAGGACACATGTAGATCTCATGCATTGGCTAGTTTTACGTCAACTTGACATAAGCTAGAGTTACCAGAGAATAGAGGAACCTCAATTGAGAAAATGCCTCCCCCAAAACAAGCTGTGTGCAAACCTGTAGGACATTTTCTTAATGAGAGGTTCATAGAAGATGGTCCAGCTCATTGTGGGTGGTGCCTCCCCAAAGCTGGTGGTCCTGGGTTCTGTAAGAAAGCAGGCTGAGCAAGCCATGGAAAGCAAGCCAGTAAGCAGCATCCCTCCATGGCTTCTGCATCAGCTCCTGCCTCCAGGTCCTTTCCTGTTTGAGTTCCTACCTGCCTTTCTGGTGAAAAATGATATGGAATCATAAACCGAATAAACCCTTTCCTTCCCAAGTTGCTTTGGTCATAATGTTTCATTACAGTGTTATGGAGTTTCTAACCCCTGGGAAAAGACTATAGACTCAATCCAGTTATAATTAAAAGATGTATTGATTACTGCTAGCAGGACAACAGTCTCTGAGCCAAACTTGAGACTGCTTTGCAAAGCCAGGTGAGAGAAGGACTTTTAAAGACAAAACAAACAAATAAATAAATAAAACCACAAACAAACAAACAAAAACAGAAGAAGGCTTTGACTATCTGCACAAGCAAGTCAGGAGCTGTTCTGCTCTGTCAAGATTAGGTAGTCAAGGAGATCTCAAAATAGTCCTTAACAGTCTGCATAATCAGGTCACAAAAAAAGAACCCCCAAAAAGCAGTTAGTAGTTGGTCATGGCTGTACATTTCTGGAGGAAGGGAGGTCACTGAATCAGGGTTACTGGGAAGTTATCTTCCAGGGACTGGAGTCAGAGACAAACAGCTAGTGGATGCCTAGAACAAGATAGAGTTTCTTTAGCCATCATAACAGAAATAGTAATCCTAACTAAGACATGTTAGTGGGTGGTGCTGTGATAGACCTTGCCATGTTTGTGGAGGATTATGGAAGGACTTTGGAATTTGGGCTAGAAAAGCCATTGTGTGTTCAAAGCTTGGTGAGCTTTGGTGCTACAGGAGCTTGGAAGATAGGAGTATTTAGAGAAATTCGGATGATGGAGACCTGGCTTGTAAAGTTCCAGATGGAAGTTTTGAGATTTAAGAACTCTGTCAGGACCATTGCATATTTTGAGTTGAGAATCTTCGGTTCTGGTTAGCTAGGGCTGAAGAGTCAGCTGTGATTAACAAGAGATCAGAACCACTAAAGTGAAATTTTTGCTTTGGTTGGACATTCAACGCTGGTTGGCTGGAACTGAGAAATTGGTGATTAACAAGAGACCAGCATCAGTGAGGAGAAATCTTCTGGGAAATGTTTCATCAGAGTCCACACATGGAAGCTGTGTTCCAAGAGGAGGACAAGGTTGCACCTCATGCTGGCAGCTGAGATGGCACTGTAGGAGTCATCCCGGTAGTACCTGTTTTGAAGGCATAAAGGGTCATGAAGAGCAACTGAAGCTTGGCACTGTGAGAGGCCAGGAGAGGCCACTGGTGAAGGTGCAGTCTCAACAACAGTTGAGGGTCAAGAATTGAAGGGATCATGCAAAGAAGTTGAAGCCTGGCACCATGAAGAGAGCTCAGGAGAAGCTATTGATGAATGGGCAGCCCAGTTAGAGCGGAGATTCCTCCACTTTGGAGATGCCAATACCATGAAATTGTAACAGGGCCCCAGACTTTGGAGGCCTTGAGACCTTAGCATAACCAACTATGATGGAAGTGCCATTCAGAGTGTAAAACTCAGTGTGCAGACAGCACCACCTGCCAAAATAAAGACAAAGGCCTAATCCATCAAAGTCCATAGTTCTGGGAAAGTCTCTACATGTATGAACCTTGCCTTTTGGCTTCTGTAGTTCTGCTTCTGCCTGTTTTGTTAACTGAAGCATTTCAACCAAGAACATGGCTTTTGGGATTAAAAGTTTTCCCTGAGAAAGGCCTGTGGCTGCTTGAGGATCCTGAGCAGCTAATGTCGTTGTTGGCTCACCAATCAAGGCTTTCTATTGGCTTACACCCATAACTTCTCTGTTGAATACCCCACAACAGGAGGATCGCCAAGAACAGCAGCTGGTGTAGGCTGAAGTCAACCCTAAGCCTAGAAGACCATGCTGTGTGTGTTGCAGAAAGTGGGTCCTGAGAAGTGACCCAGGCATTTTGGAGAAGCCAGAAGATTGTGAATGAATCCCAGATAGTAGACACTGAATGATTTTCACTGTTAGAGTTTGGCTTTGCTTTGATCTGTTTGTGACTATGCCCTGGTTCTTCTCTCTTAAAGTAAGAAACTGCCTAATTTCATTTATTTATCTATCTATCTATCTATCTATCTATCTATCTATCTATCTATCTATCTATTTATTTGTTTATTTATTTATGTTATAGGAGCCTTATTTATTTATGTTATAGGAGCCTGGTTAATTAATTAATTAATTTGTTTGTTTATGTTATAGGAGCCTTATTTATTTATTTGTTTGTTTATTTGTTTATTTATTTATGTTATAGAAGCCCACAGTCACAGACTTTGGATTTTTATTGGTGGTGGTGTTGCTTTCAAGACAGGGTTTCTCTATATAGCACTGACTTTCCTGGAACTCACTTTTAGACCAGGCTGGCCTCTCATCCAAAGAGATATGCCTGTCTCTTCCTTTTCAACTGCTGGGATTAAAGGTAGTGGTGGCCAGCAACTTAGGAATTTTAAAGAGACTTTGACTTTTTAAGACATACTAGATTTTTTTTGACATACTAGATTTTTTTTTGACATACTAGATTTTTTTTTGACATACTAGATTTTAAAGTGTTTGAATTTATAAAGACTATGGGAGTTTCTAAGGTTGTAAAATGTTCTGCATCGTGATGTTTATATTGATGTGTAACCTTGGGATGAGCAGGGAAGGAAAGGCTGTGGCTTTACAGTGATATGCTTGAGGTATTTGTGTGTTGAGTTGACAGGGTTTCTGCTGTGCTGGCTAGTTTTATGTTGACTTGACACAAGCTACAATCATCAGAGTAGAGGGAGTCTACAGTCTAAACCTTATGGAGAAAATGACTCCATAAGGTTAGGCTGTAGGCATCCCTGTAGTGCATATTCTTAATTACTGGGCACTGGTGGAGGGCCCATCCTGCTGTGGGTGATGTCATTCCTGGGCTGGTGATCATGGATGGGTTCTACAAGAAAGCAGGCTGGGCAAGCCAAGAGGAGCAAGCCAGTAAGCAGCACCCATCCATGGACTCTGTATCAACTCCTGCCTCTGCCTCTTGACCTTTTGAGTCCTGAATTCCTTTGATGTTGAACAACATGAAGAAAGCATAATCCAAATAAACCCTTTTCCAATCCTGGTTGCTTTGGTCATGGTGCATTCAACACAGCAACAGTCACTGTTACTGAGAGATGGAATCAAGTAGGAGTGAAGAAGAGCATAAGAGAGTAGAGATCAAAGCTCTGAAGCCTAAATGGCAGGCAAAGGGAGGAAGGTTAGGACAGATGCTGAGACCTATGCTTAGAGCAGAACGAAAGCCATAGAAAGAAAGGAATTCAAAGGTAAAAAAAGACAGGGCAATGGCTCAGCGGGTAAGAGCACTGGCTGCTCCTCCAGAGGATTCGGGTTTGATTCCTGGTGCCCACATAGCAGCTAACAACTGTCAGTAACTCCAGTCCCAGGGATCCGACATCCTCTTTTGACCTGTTCAGGCATTTTATGCACACAGTACACAGATAGACATGCAGGCACAACACTCATACACATAAAGTAAAATGAAACAGTAGCAACAACAACAACACTGTCAAAGAGAGACAGATGTTATCAAGGAAGGTAAAGGCGAGTAGTGTCTCTTATATCCAGTAACCCATGTGGCATTTGTTGGTGATCATACACAATCAGAAGTCCTTGTTACTGTCCCACACCATCTCTGAGCTCTGAATACATTGTGTTTACTTTCATTTATTTGCACTGTGTTGAGTTTTTAGGGACAGCCAATGCTTGGTTGAAAGGGTGATGGAAGTATTTAGAGCAGTGGTTCTCACCCTTCCTAATGCTGGGACGCTTTAATACAGCTCCTCATGTTGTGGTAACCACCCAACTGTCGCACGCGCTATCTTCTCGCCAGCAAGAACCCACACGGACAACCAGATTCTTCTGCAGCAATGCTTTATTACGCTAGCTTCAGCATGAAGAGGAAGACCCAGAGCCCCAAACAGGCGCTGCTTATATACCCCTTAGAGCAGCGTGTCCACACCTGATTGGCTGCTTGCTCATGATTCCATTGACACGCCCTGGGATGGGCTAGTGACTTGGTGCCAATACTCTTTCGCACATGCGCACAATGCTTGTTTACTGGAAAATTCCTGCAGGCGCAGTGGAAGCCTGCGCCATCTTGTAATGGCAGAAGCTATTGCTGCTCTCCACACACAACCATGAAATTATTTTTGTTGTTAATTCATAATTGTAATTTTGCTAATGTTACGAATCCTTATATAAATATCTGATGTGTACTTGGCTGGTAGCTGTATGCTAAGACATGCCATGTTAAGAATTGGCTTTAACATCTGAATACAGGCGTTTGGTTCATCAATGAATACCTGACCCAACTTTAGTGATATTATTTTATTTCTTTTCGAGGGGTGGTGGTAGCGGTTGGGATAGGGTTTCTTGTATCCCAAGCTGGCCTTGAACTTGCTATACAACCTATGATGACCTTGAACTTCTGATCTGTCTGCCTCTGCCTCCCCAGTGTTGTGATTACAGTATGTAAAACCACAACTGGTTTATGGAGTGCTGAAGACTGAACCCTAGACACTCCTGCATGCTAGGCAACCGTTCTACCAGTTGAACCACCTCTTCAGCTGACTTTTTTTTTTTGTTTCTTTGCGAAGGTTGTATTTGGTCTTTTGCTGTGTATTGTAACGCTGTGTGAGTCCCCAAGAGTCGGTTGTCCCAGAGACTGCACATAGACACAAGTGAGCTATGTGACCTTGACCCCAAGTTAGTTCTGATTGGTGAATAAAGATGCTGACAGCCAAAGCTGAAAAGGAGAGACATCGGTGCGTTTTAAGGTTCCCTGTGTCTCAGGAGAACCAAAAGGGAGAGGGAGAAGAAGTTGAGGAGATAGAAAGTCGCCATGGGTTAGAAGTCAAGAAAACATGGCCCTGAGAGCTGGCCAATTGGAGTTAAAAGCAGCCCAAATGATGCATAGTAAGTAATAACTCAGGGTTAAGGATAAGAAATAGATTTTAATAGCATAGAGGGTAATATCTGCCCAGCCCTTGTGCTGTTTAAGGCTTATTGTAAGTAAAAAAAAGTTGTGTATCCTTTATTCTGTAACTGAATGATTAAGGCAGGGTAGAAACCCCCTTTGGGATTAAAATTTTCTACAACATCTTTTCCTAGGGATTTTAGAAGAGGAAATAAAAAGAATCTCTCCTCAGACATAAGGATGCTAAGAAAGCCTGGATATTTTTTCCATTGGTCAGTATTTAAAATAAGTGCTACATTCATTAGTATGCAGTCAATGATCTGTGTCTATCAGGCATGTTTCTAAGATATACCCACAATGTGGATGCCAAAATCTGTAGAATGCTCAAGTCTTTTGACTAAAATGGTGCCATAGCTCACATAACCCCTACTATTCTCCCATATGTTCTAAACTGCCTCTAGATTACTTATAATATGTAATACTACGTAAATACTGTGAATCGTTATTTTTATTGTTATTATCATCATTATTATATGTTTTTAAGGAAAGAATGATAAGTAAAAAAGACTAGACATATTCAGTATAGAAGTAATCACTTTAAAATATGTTTTTACTAAGCTGGCTGAATTCACGATGTGGAAATTGGGTATATAGAAGATCAAACTTATACAATATAAAGTATACGTGCAGGCTTAGAGCAAATCGGGAAACAGATGCAGGGTACAAATGATAGAAGGTGGTGATGTCATATTTATCAGACAGATCAGAGCCTGTGTGCAACATGATACATTGGCTAGATTGTATTGCACCCTGGACAGAAAGGGAATTACCCAAGCCAGCCTTGGCTCAGTTACAAAGTGTTAGCTTTCCCTAGTCAGACTCTGACTCTGAACGATCCTGCCTAGAGGGCTGGAAATCTGTTTCCTACAGGTAGAAGGATCCTAAAACGAAGAGAGGAAGCACGCAGTAGAGCCATTTAGATTCAGCCTCTTTGTGTAAACTCATAAATCTTCCTTTGTGGAGGACCCAAGGATCCTGGCTGCAGAGAAAGCAGGAGTTGTCCTTAATGGATGTGTTTCCACAGGAAATGTAAGGTGGGAGAGCCCCCTTAGCAGCCCCAGCACTTGGTTTCCATGTCATCTACAAAAGAGGAAGCACAGCAGAGGCAGAAGAGAAGCAGAAAAAACAGAAGTAGAGCAGATGAGAGATTCAGGGGAAGACCCATGCCTGTCTTCTCCCGCTGTTTCCCCAGTGAGTGGAGTCCTGCCCATTTTGCTAAATTGTATGGAAATGGACACAACTGGATCTCTGTTCAATCTATTTTTCCTCTGAGCTGTACCTTCATTAGAGCTGCGGTATTCTATAGTGCTTAGTCCTAGCCCGTGTTCTCCACAATGCAGTTCCCGAAGTACACACTTAAGTACAAGGGAGAGTGGCTCAGAGAGGTAGGAGAGAGGAGAGTGAAGCAGGACAGGGATACAGGCACATTGCATCCTCTCTCAGGATGCTGAACTGCCTTGTGAAACCAGGGCTGTCCCTCCAGTCCCACCCCAGCCCCATGGGGGAAGCATTAGGCACAGTTCTCCTCCCTCAAGAATTCTGCCCTGTCCCCACAGGTGGCTTGTCTGCCAGAGTGCTTCCACTACACTCTGCCTTCAGGTCAACAAATGAGCCTGAGACTGCCTTGTTCCAAGGACAGATGCTGCCAGATCATGTTTGCAGGAAACTGTAGCCTGCACACACAGAGTTGCCATGAAAGGAGCCGAACTATGAAGCAGGTGAGGCCTGGACAATCTGAATGGTGACCAAGAAATGCTGGCAGCAAACCCCTCACACTGTTGTAAGTAAACCGACGCTGCTGGCTCCTGATAAAGTTCAATGCGTGTTTCTTTTAAAACACACTACCCAACCCTTCATTATTCAGTTCTAAACAAACTTTCCCAAATAGTTCAAAATGAAGTTATTCTTGGAGTATTTCTGAAAATATTATGGTTGCAAAGTCCATCTTATCCAAGGTTTACAAAATAATAAAGCATCTACAAGCAGCACATTATACGAATGGATTGACAAAGAACCCCTCCCCTGAAACAAGTTGTTAGTCCTATAAAATATTCACTATGATAGCCATAAACTGATATTTTAGAACCATCTGTCAACCCAATGAGAACTCAGAAGGAACCACCCTAAGAGGTTGGTCACCCTAAGAGAGTTCCTCCATCCGGCTCTCTTGAGCACCATTTTCTTTTGATTCCATACATGTTATTGATTTCCTAAAGTTGATTCCTTTTGGGTAAAGACACCTTCTCCTTTAGGGTCTGCACCAATTTTAGATCAACAACTGTACTCTGTTTATTTGTTATTTGAAATCCTTAGAATGGTTTCTCTTTAAAATTTAAAAGAATATATATGCAAATGAGCATTTTGCTTACACAAATGCCTGTGCACCGCCTGCATGCCTGGTGCTCAAGGAGGCCAGAATAGGGCATCGCATCCAGTGGATCTGGAGTTACAAATGGCTGTGGCTGGAACTGGAGTTACAAATCATTGTGAGGTGCTGGGAACTGAACCTGGGCCACCTGCAAAAGCCGGAAGCGCTCTTAACCTCTGAGCCATCTCTCCAGATTGTTCCTGTTTGCCTAAATGGATACTACCTAATATATAGGTACCACAAGGGTTCGAATGTGCCCCCTTCTGCATGTATGCATGTTTGCCTGTGCATGTCTGTCTGTCTGTCTGTCTCTGCTCCGGTGTACTCAATTCTTTCAGTTTGCCATGTATCTCAGTTTCTTCCAAGTGATGGGATACTTTGGCAATCTATACGATATGCTCTTCTTCAGTCATGTGATCACAACTCTACCCACTCATTTGTTTCAATGTCTATCAGTTACCTACAGTGCTGCAGCTAACGGGCCGTGTGCACATGTGCATGCTTGTTCGGATAGATTTGTAGGACGACATGGAATTTCTGGATTGCTCTAGATTTACCGTGTGTATTAAGGACCCCGCCTCTGCCTTGTGGCCTACTTCTGGTAACTAGGTCGGAGCTGTTATTTTCCATGTAGAAATCCTTGTCTTTCTCTCATCAATGCTCTAATCTCCAAAGAACTAAAACTGACCTTTTCTGTGATCACAGCTACCTACAGACACAGACAGGCAGGCAGACAGACAGACAGACAAAATTTAATTACAGCTAAATTTCCTGCCAGGTTCATTGCCACCTTGCCACCTCCCAACAGACTTTCCTGACATCTGTTTGAGTCTTGAGATGGTTTCTGCGCCTTTATTCCAGTTCCAAGTCTGTGCGTCTCCCGGGATGTCTAGCTGTAAGCACTGAATCTCATTGTTCCTGTTTGCACCAACTTCCATCTGTTACCTGGATGTGTGTGCCATTCTACCTGTGAATCTGGATTGTTTATACCCATAGAGGAATTTCTAGAAAGTAGAGACTGAATTGCTAAATGATTCCTCCTTGTAGCTTCTGGTCTGGTCCTGTGACGAGGGTTTGCTGTATGCTGTGATATACTTGTGAATCTGAGGACTAGAGAGGACATAGGTGCTTAAATTGTCCTGCCTAGTTTTGTGTCAGCTTGACGCAAGCTGGAGCCATCTGAGAAGAAGGACCCTCAATTGAGAAAATGTCTCCATAAGAACAGGCTAGAGGCAGGCAAACCTAGAGGACATTTTAAAAATTTATTGATAGTTGGGGAGGACCCAGTCCATTGTGGGTAGAGACACCCCTGAGCTTGTGGTCCTGGACACCTTTAATTCTACACACCTTTAATTCCAGCATTTGGGAGGCAGAGGCAGGTAGATCCCTAAGTCCATCCTGGTCTTCACAGTGAGTTCCAGAACAGCCGAAACAACAATAGTATGATCCTGTCTGAAAAAACAAAAAAAAATCAAAAACAAAACAAGAGAGAGAGAGAGAGAGAGAGAGTAAGAAACAAACAAACAGAGGGTGAGCAAGACAGTAAGAGCACTCCTCCATGGCCTTTGCATCAGCTCCTGCCGCTTGGTACCTGCCCTGTTTGAGCTCCTGTCCTGACTTCCTCTAGTGTTGGACTGTGATGTGGAAATGTATGCCAAATAAACCCTTCCCCTCCCCCAAGTTGCTTTGGTCACCATATTCTGTCATAGCAACAGAAACTCTAAGACAAATACTATACTAGGATTAGAAATGAGACAGCATTTGGCTGAGAAAAGAGGTGAAGGAGAAAGGGGAAGTAGATGTGGACGGTGTTCATATCCAATTTCATTTTAAACAAAGAGGAAAGGGGCACTCGGTGCTGGGAAGGAGGCATCAGGGAAGTCAGTGGTCTCATGTGAAGATAACAGGGAAGTCCCGATATCTTGGTCCTGAGGAGAGACTCAAGAAACAGCTACTGAGGTGGCATCCTGAGATCAGATCCTCATCCTCATGACAGAGATCTCAGAATCCAGAAGCAGAACTGAGACCTCAGTACTGTGCAGAGGTGGTAGCACATGCTGTAAACCCAGCACTCAGATCACCAAGAAAGGAGGAGTGTGGTCTACACACTGAGCACACGAAAAGACAGGGTTAAAAGTTACTTTAAAGAAAAAAAAAGCCTAGTATATTTGTCTAAGGCTACAAACACATGCCACATATATGCACATATATGCACACACAGGCTTACAGGTATCTCTGGAAGAAAAGTGGATCTTTTTTTTTTTCCTTTTTTTTTTTTTTTAAAGACAGAGTTTGTATCGCCCCAGCTATTCTGTCATTCACTCTGTAGACCAGGCTGGCCTCTAACAAAGAGATCTACCTACCTGCCTCTGTCTCTTTAGTGCTGGTATAGGCCAACATGCTCGGCTTTTAAAAACAAATGAAATGCTTAAGGTATCTAGTTAGTAAAGACTAGGAAGTTTATTTTAAAGCACATTATGGATTGTTGCCAGTATGTTGTACCAAATGTCATTGTTCTAAACATTTTTGCTTGTTCTAAAGACTAATGTGTCTTCTACAGTTAAGAAAGTCCAAGATAACTACTTCCTTGTTGCAGGCTCAGTGATGGAAAGATCTTGTTCCCGGCTCCCTTGGATTGCTACTATAACAGATACCCAGACCTCAGCCTCAGACCTTAGCACAACTGACTCCATGATGGAAGTACCATGCATGCTGTGAAACTCAGTACATAGCCAGCATCATCTGCCAAAACTAAAACAAAGACCTAATCCATCAAAGTTCACAGTTCTGGGAAAGTCTCTCAATGTTACTAATCTTGCCTTTTGTCATCTGTAGTTCTACTTCTGGCTAACTGTTCCTGTTAACTGAAGTATGTCAACCCAGAATATGGCTTTGTCCTTACAATCTCACCCTGAGAAAGGCTCAGTGCTGTCTCAGTATCCAGGACACCCAGCATATGTGTCTCTTACAGGGGACTCATGTCACATCCCAGGCAAACTCTGAAGTTTAAGGAACTTGGATGTGAAAAGTATGGCTATTAAAAAGACAAAGTAGCCAAGATGAACTAGCTTATGAACACAGAACGATGAAGCTACCACGGCCAGTTTCGTGGTCAGCCACTAAAACAGGAGATTGCAGATATCTGCTATCATGTGACTAAATGTTGCAGACATTTGGCTAAGCGAAAGATGTCAGTAGAACTTACCTGAGATATCTGGAATGGTCTTAGACAGAAGAGAAGAACTGGTCCTTACCATGGGTAAAGAGTAGAGTGGAGTGTCTAATGGTTAGTAGTTTATGTTTAATGGCTATTGAGTATCGGTTTAGGGAGAGGAGGAGCTCCAAGGACAGATCTTGAGGCAGTTTCCATGTCAGTACGCCACCATAAACATGCTTAGGATGTTACGTGTTGTGGTGGTTTGAATAGGAATGGTCCCATTGGCTTATTATATATTTGGATTAGGCTTGGGGATTAGGAGCTGTGGCCTTGTTGGAAGTGTGCTGTTGGGGGTGGGCTGTGGGATTCCATAAGCCCAAGCCAGGCAGTGTCTCTCTACTCTCTGCTACCTGTGGATTCAGATGTAGACCTCTCAGCTACCTCTCCAGCGCCATGTCCGCCTGCCTGCCACCATGCTTCTACTATGATGACTGTAGACTAAAACTCTGAACTGTAAGCCAGCCCCTAATTAAATGCTTTTCTTTATAAGAGTGGCTGTGGTCATGGTGTCTCTTCACAGCCATAGGTCACTGAGTAAGATGCATTTTAGGTATATTTTACCACCACCACAATAACAATAAATAATAATAATAACAGCAGCAACAACAACAGCAATAATAATAATAAAAGATTTTCAAGGAGGAATGTATGACTGGAAAGTCTAAGAAGTCTTCCCCCAGGAATTTTTACTATGGTCTCATAAAACTGAAGCACTTCTCGGGGGGAATGGAGTGTGAGTGAAAATGACTATATTATATACATGTATGAAAATGTCAAAGAATAAAAAAGTGGGGGAAAACACTCTAAAGTACTTTCCTTTAAAAAAAAAATCCAAATAAGTTGGTTTAATGATCTTAAAAACTCAGGTCAAGTAGGAATGATAGCACATACCTGTAATCCCAAACTTGGGAAGAAGAGGCAGGAAGGTCAGAAGTTCAAGGCCATGCTCTGCTACTTGAGTTCAAGGCCCTTGGGGAGAGGAGTAGGAGCCCCTCAAAGATTTAGTCACAGGCTTCAGGTTAGAAATTTGTTGAAGTGTATTTATTTTGTCATGTGGTTATTTATCTTAAGGAAAGGGTCTACCCATGTCATGGATTAAGCATGGGAGTCAAAGGCTAACTTTCAAGCCTCAGTTCTCTCCGTCTACTACACGGGACCCAAAGATTGAGCTCAGGGAATCAGTCCTGGCCGCAAGCCCCCTGACATGCCTGGCCATCTTGCAGGCCCCTATCTCATTTGTCTGCAGAGGTGATGAAGTACCCACTTACCTAGTCTGTTACATAGGAGGAAGATACAGTCACCAGGACTGATTTCAACAGAAAGTCTTTGCCGCGACCACAGGCTATCCGCATCAAGACTTCTTCATCCAAAATAAGTGAGCAAATCACTAAGTACCGCATGGGAGTGCTGTACACGACCGCCTCCATGCTCCTGTCAAGGGGCTGAGCTTGCCACGCTCCATGTGTAAACCCATAAGGGGTGTGTGTGTGTGTGTGTGTAGCATGACCCAGACCCTCAGCAAACAAGCACCATTATGGTTAGAGCGTTCACTGCTATTCCTTTTCTAGAAGAACTCTGTTTGTCATATATTAATCTCTTCCAAAGCCTCCTTCCTTAAATTCTCATGTGCAACCTTAGATTTAACAGGCTTTGCCTCTGAGGCAGTTTAGCCAGCCGATAGCATGCTATTTTTACTCCTGCATGAGTCAAGTTCTCATGCCGAGCTCCACAAACCCTGCTTCCCAAACCGAAGGTTTTCAGCAAAGGATTGCATTTCACTGAATTACGTTTCTATAACCAAGCTCTCTCTCTCTCTCTCTCTCTCTCTCTCTCTCTCTCTCTCTCATTCTCCTCTCTCTCTCTCTCCTCTCTCTCTCTCCCTCCCCACCTCTCTCTTCCCTCTCCCTCTCCCCCTGCCTCTGTGTGTGTGTGTGTGTAAAAGTAGCAAATAGACTGAAAGCAACCTTAAAACAAGTACCCACCATAAATATCCAAAGCAACAAGTGGATGTAGGCTGCTAATGTGTTTGTGGCTTTGAGGGCTATGCTGTATCGGTGAAGTTGCTTTTTCTCTTGTAAAACTATGTTCAATTTTTCATTAATAAAATTATTCATTCATTTTCCATATCACATTTTCTGTGCTGCTCAATAAATACCTAGCAATGTCCCATATTACAATGACAGACTGCTGGGTGGTGGTGACGCATCTTTAATCCCAGCGCTCCAGAGGCAAATGGAAGTGAATCTCTGAGTTCAAGGCCAGCCTGGTCTACAGAGTGAGTTCCAGAACAGCCAGGGCTACACAGAGAAACCCTGTCTTGGGGGGTTGAGGGGGAAAGCCCAACAACAACAGCAGCAGAAAGAAACGAGAGACCTCAGACATACACACAATAGACAAACGACAGACAGAATAGAGACCACAGAAAATAGGCACAGAGAGACAGGTGGAATACTCAGATTTGGGCTTGTTTCTGATATAAACTACTTCAAAGGAAGAAATTTTTAATTCTTTAATGCAACTTGAATATGTGATATCATAAATATGCATTTATTTCTGGTGAGGATTAGCCATGTACATTCTAACTCGTTATGTAGGCACATGTGTAATCCTGGCTTGGAAGTTACTGAACCCTACATCAAAAGGCCTGACTCTCTAAGTTAACTTTACAGCGTAGCTAGCCACAAAACGAAAATAGTACTACTACAGGTGTCCCCACCCTGTGTCCAGTTTGTCACCTCCCTGGGTACACTTTATAGGTTGGAAGACCACAGTTTCATCGACTCCTCAGGCATCATCCCAGGGTATTTGATACATCATCATACTCTGTCTGTGTGTGCATGGCCGTGCACCAGCCAGTGGGGTTGGCTGGTGGCCACTAAGACCATTCTGTTCACTGACTACAAGGCCTAATGACGTAGATGATCAGAACTCGGGCTCTAATTCAATTATTTGACTCCTCAAAATTATTTACCTTCATAGTAATGAAGTTACTATGTAATGAAGTTACCTTTACACTCTAGTAATTTTTGTTGTTACTTTTTCCACTTGGCTATGTGTCTAAGCCACTGATTTCTTATTTAGTTCTATTGGTAGCCATGATATTATAGTGGAGCTATTTCCTGTTTAACTGTGGCATTAAGAAAAAAAAAACAACCCCATTTTTAATGTCTACTACATGCTACTATTTAACTTTTTTCATATGAGTTTCTCCTTTAAACATGTATAGTTAATTTAAAAGGGAGAAGGGATTTCTTAAAGACATGGGAGATAGCTAACATGGCATTGTGTTTGCTATGTTATTGACATTTCATGCTTGACAACTCAACTTGATGTGCTTGGCTGGATAACAGAGCAACTGCTATAAGGAGTGCAGCGGGTCAGTGCTCTCCAATGTGTTCCACAGAACTCAGGTTTCATAAAATGTTCCTACTTGCTATGCCTCGAAGGGTTCCTTTATCCAAAGAACCTGGGCAGCAGCGAGATAAAGAGAGTAAGCGGGTCTATTTATAGTATGATGTCTCTGTGTGTAGCAAGTGAAGAAAGGAGATTTTATCAATGCAGGCACTGGGTGCGGGAACAGATAACCATGCTCTCAAGCCCATCTTCAGGATACAGACATACGCTTGGTGTTTGGGAGAATTTGGGACTAGGGCAAAAGGGATGCATAACCAAGCAATTTTAACCAAAGTTAAAGTGTAGCATCCTCTCTCTCCCCTCCCCACTCCTCCCACCAGTATTTTGGCTCCAGTCCTGGAAGGTGATTGACTAAGAAATTGCCATCATTGTCATCTGTCTCCATAAGATGATCCCATCTGTTCCCAGGCTATAGTGTGTGTGTGTGTGTGTGTGTGTGTGTGTGTGTGTGTGTGTGTGTGCGCGCGCGCGTGTGCGCGCGCGCCTCCGTGTGCACCTATGGGAGTGTCAAGGAAGATGTCTGTGTCCTGCTCTGTGACTTTCTCCCTTACTAAGACAGAATCTCTCACTGAACCTGGAGCTAGCTCACTAGGCTAGCTCCTTCCCCTGACTCCCACAGCACTGGGGCTGCAGGCATTCAGAGCCATGCCTGGTTTTTATTTTATATTTTATGTGAATGCTGAAAACTTGAACTCAGGTCCTCATGCTTGTGCAGCCACCTCCCCAGTCCCTTTGGGATTACCCTGTAGCACCTTTACTGCAGTGCCAGAAAGCATCATTAAGCTCTAAGGGTCAGGAATGGAATGTGGCATTCCCAGCATGTGTCTGTGCCTCTTTCTAAACACCAGAGAGGAGTGATCAGTGTTGTACAAAACACACTTTGAAAACTACTGGCCTAGCAGGTGAGTACCTGACACCACGAGCAGCCTGGGGTAGCATAAAGCTAGGTGATGTCATGACCTAACGTATTTTCATGACTTTCAAGTGCCACATTGAGAATTTTCATTAAAGTTTATAATGCGTTAAACCATCAGTTTTTAAATATTAGATTGCATTCTTTGAGCTATAAATGTATTAATTTCATCAGTTCATGGGATTCAACGGATTTCTGTAACTGTCTATGTGGTACATTGGTGTCCATCCACATGTCTTCTCCTCTCAAGTCTGCCCCCAATGCTGGTTGTTGTTTCCAGTCCCTAGAAGTCCCTCTCTATCTCCTCCTGTCCCCTCTCCCCTTCCTTGTGCCATTTCTAGTGACTTTCATCCCCTTCCTTTCTTCTATAAATGTCAGAACATGTCATTTTCTTTTCTGTGGCATTTTTCATTTAACAGAATCATCTTTATTTCTATGCATGTTGTTGCCAATAAGAGGATTTCATTCTTCTCTTCTTAAAAAAAAAGTTTATTATCGTTGGTGTTCTTGGGAAGGGTGAGCATGGGGAGTGTGGCCATGTGGACATCATGGCATCATTGTGGGGTTCAGAGAACAGCTTTTGAGAGTTGGTTCTCCTTGCCCAGGAGGTTCCAGAAATTGAACTCAGGGCATCATCAGGCTGGCACAGAATGGTTTTGATCTGCTGTACTATCTTGCTGGCCTGGATTTCATTATTTTTATGACTGAGTAGTATTTCATTGTGCAAATATATCAACCTTTTCTGTCTCCATTCATCCCTTGATGGGTATTTAGACCAGCTCTGTATTTTGACTGTTGAAAGTGATGCTGTAATCAAGATGGAAGTGCAAGGATCTTTTAGGTATAAGGATCATGTCTCTTTGAGCATTGCAAGAAGTATAATTACTGGACCATACCATAGTACTAGTTAAGTTGGTTATTGACACTGCTATGCAGCCCTAGGGGATCAGGCCGGCTCCAGACTTACAAGGAATAACAGTGATCACCTTGCTCCTACTCACAAGTGTTGGATTATAGATGTGAGTCACCGTACTTGGCCAAGTTGTCTATTCAGTTAGTTAAATCCATGTTGCTATTTAGACAAAGATCATGAGCCATGAAAGTGGCCTGTTCTGGAACTGGGCTTCAAAGTGCAAAACATGAGAGCAACTGCTGCATAAGCCTATCTAATGAGACAACACAGCAGGTGCCACAATCATGCTTAGTCATGCATAATTGGGGAGGGCTCTATTTTCCCTTGGATCAGACACAACACACATTCCACTTGTGGCAGGATGACCACTAAGGGCCAAGAATCTGGTGAAGAAATTGGAAGTGCCAGTCGGAGGTCTCTTCTCTATCTTTCTCACACACACTACTGATCTCCCTCTTCCTCCCTCACTCCCCCTCCCCCTCCGTCTCCCCCTCCTGCTCTTCCTTCCCTTCTCCCCTTCTCCCTCTTCATATCTCTCTCTCTCTCTCTCTCTCTCTCTCTCTCTCTCTGTGTGTGTGTGTGTGTGTGTGTGTGTGTGTGTGTGTGTGTGTGTGTGAGGGGTGGCAGCAGTAGCTATATGTAAATCATGAGGAAAGCATAAAGGCCAAACCTGGCAGGCTAAGAAAGGAGGGCAGGAAGATGGATAGCCAGCCCAGGTTTCCTGCAGCTTCTCTGAGCCATGCAGGAGCCCTCGACTGCTTTGCTGTCAATGTTTTGTTTTGAGACATAAGTTAAACTATTTGCTTAAGCTATCATTCATAAGGCCTCTTCTCATTTGCAGCTGGAGCCCAATACTCTGTCTTGATTAGGAAAGGGCAAACCTTGAAATAATAACTAGATGGCAGGTATACCAAAAATCACACGTCTGAACATTGCTCACAAAACAGTAGGATGAACTTCCCAGAGGGCCATTTGCTCTGCGCCTAGGAAGCCTGTCGGGGTGTGTCCTAGTTTACAGTGTATAGTGCTGTGATAACCAAAAAGCAAATAACCATAACCAAAAGCAACTTGGGAAGGAGAGAAATGATCTTACAGGGTCTAAAGTAGCATCAAGGGAAGCCAGAGCAGAACGGAAACTGAAACCGTGGAGGAGCACTGCTTATGGCCTGCTCCTGCTGGCTTTCTCTGCTATCTTTCCTGTACAGCCCAGGCCCACAAGCCCAGAAACAACACTGCAGTGTCTAAAGACAGCGATGACTGGGGCCAACCTGCAGGAAGCAAATTCTGTGACGTAAGAGCTGTGCTCAAAAATAAAGCTTTGGTAGTTGGAGAAGACTCATTATAGAAACAGCACTTATACATTCAAATAGTAATGGTGTTATTGTTGTTCTGGTTTGGTTTCATATATTTATATTATTGTTGTTTTGTTTTTGTTTTGTGTTTTGTTTTTTTGAGACAGGTTTTCTCTGTGTAACCTTGGCTGTGCTGGAACTCATTTTGTAGACCAGGCTGGCCCCAATCTCAGTGATCTACCTGTCTCTGCCTCCAGACTGCTGGGATTTAAGGTGTATATTATCACTGTCCTACTGCCCCTCCAATCTTAATCTGAAACATTAAACTTGGATATTCAAATTTCTTTCCTGACTGAAACCCTACTGAGCACATGTTGGGTAAGTCAGAGTTGGGGAAAAATCCATAAAGACAGAAGTGACAGGAGGTACTTACTTAGCTTTCTCTAACACCAAGTTCAAGCTCAGCACCCCCCAAGTGTGTCACACATGAGGCCCTCCCTCCCCCCCACCCCCACCCATGTTAGTAATGCAAAGGTGCAGAACATGGGTTTCTCAGATTCCCTCTCCATGTATCAGCTGCATTCGAGGTCCTGGACTTCCAGGAAGTTGATGGATAGCAGGTGTGAGAGGCGGGTCCGGGAGTAGTGGGGGAGAGAGATGTGTTTGCAATAGTCCCTAGATAAATCCTCCGAGGACTGCTCAGAGTATTTGCAGAAGTCTTTTCAGGGAGATTAAGGGAGAGCTGGATGATGCCAAGTCCATGTGTCTGAAGGAACCTGGGTAGATGCTGTTGACACAGTCTCTAGGGCCCTAGAGAAGCTTTGGTGCTCACAGCGCAAGTCATTTGTGCCTCCTCCCCCCAGCAAGGGCTCAACAGAGCTGGTGGCTAAACCAGCTGTGTGCAGAGGTGACAGGATTCAGAAGGTCACTTTCTGGTTTCTTATGGTTTTGCTCTTGCAGAAGGAGGCATGATAGTGTGTGCCATCTTAGGCAATGCTTTGAAAAATACAACATTTTGAACCCTTTTGAGAATTTACACATGCATATGGCATATTTTGGTCCTATCATGCCCCACTGTTCTCCCTGATTCCTCTCACATCAATCTCCTACCCCACTCCCTCCCAATCTCTCTCTCTCTCTCTCTCTCTCTCTCTCTCTCTCTCTCTCTCTCTCTCTCTCTCTCTCTCTCCCCACATACACACACACCCACACCCTTCTTTTATGGTCCACTGATTCCAGTTTGTGCTGCCCATATACAAATGGGTGTGGAGCTATCCACTGGAGCATGGTAGACTTATTAAGGACCACACCTTAAATAAAAATTATTCTTTCTTCTCCCAGAAGCCATCAGTGGTCAACATCTCCTAAGGTGGGGGTGGGATAGCCACTTGTGAGCTCCTCCTCCCTCCATGCTGAAATGGGAATATTGACTAGCTGGATCAGGTAACATTTTTGATTCCTTAGTTTTAGGAGAGTGCAGAAAATGCTCCTGAGAAACAGACTGCTCAGAGCAGGCCCTGGGCTCAGAAAGATGACAAGTTCTGCTTGTCACGCTATCATGTTCTCTAGTCAAGGTCAGTAGGATGGAAAGCAGGTAAAGACACAGGGAAGAAATGAGGCAAGTAAAATAGTGCCCTGCTATTTATTCTTATAAACTGCAATATAACAAGAGGGAATCTACCGGACCTAGGCTCATTGCAATGGATTTATGGGGGAAAATAAAATATAAATATAAAACCTAAATGGGAGCAAAATTGAGCTTGTTTGATTTGTTCTCCCCTACACACCTTTCCCTATCATAGACATGCACACACACACCTATTTGTGTGCACACATTTACTGAGCATTTCTCAACCCTACCCGGTAACGGATTGTCTTAAAAGGGAGGAGACAGGGTAACCCTTGGGGCGAGGACAAAGGAGTTTATAGAGTAGCCTGGCAATTCTAGCCTCATGGCCCTAGTCACCTGAATGTGGGTAAGTCACTCTGGCTTTCATTTGTAGCTTCCTTACATACACTTCCCAGTCTATCTCATAAATGTAGTTTGATAAACAACTAAGGTACATGCATGTGCTGCCTAGTTGTTTGTTGTTGTTGTTGTTTGTTGTTGTTGTTTTGTTTTATTTTGTTTTTGTCAAGTTGACACAAGCTAGAGAGGTGAAAACGGGTTAGAGATGGTTGCCTTGTGGGTGCTGAGACTCAAATTCCTGGTCCTCTGCAAGAACAACGATTTTAACGTCATCTCTCCATCTCCTTCCATTTCTGTGATCACAGGAGGCAGAAGAGCACTAAACTGTCCAATACAGCAGAATGTCTAAGCAGCACTGGCTGAAGTGTTTTCTGTGGACCTAAGGGTTTATTTCAGTGCCCTGTGTGGGATGCAACAGCATGCCCAGAGTAAGATAACAAAATTAAAAAATTCCTGAACCATGGTAAATCAAATAAAAGAAAAATTCCTTCAGACGCAGTGTAGTGTGAAGGGCTTGGAGCACAGTAGAGGTCTGTAGCATTCCTCATACGTTTCTGTATAAGATGTGGGGATGAGAAAAACAAAGAATCTCCAGAAAAATTAATAAGAGAGAAAAGGAAACGTGATATTTAAAAGCCAAAGTCAGGAGATGAGCTAGCGAGCATCTCCACTCCTAGAAGAAAGGATACGCATAGTTGTCCTTAGGCACTCATTTAATTTTGAACGGAAATCTCACTCTGTAGCCTGTGGTCCAGACTTGTCTCAAACCCACAGAGATCCTCTTGCCTTAAGCTCCTGAGTGCTAGGATTACAGCCAAGGACCACTGGATCCATCCTCCCTGTCTGTGTTGAAAATGTACCATCAAAATACGCGTGAGGTTGACTTGATGATGTTAACAAGGTCCGTGTCTCCAGCAACACTACCACCACTTTACTAATTCCTAATTAATTCATTAATTAATTTCTTACTATGTTTTATATATTTGCCCACACTGATTTATTGCTGTGACAAAACGCCATGACCATGGTCACTTATAAGAGAAAGCATTCAACTGGTGGCTTGTTCAGCTTCAGAGTGTTAGTCCATCATCATTGTGGCAGGGAGCATGGCGCTTGGAGAAATAGCTGAGAGCTCACATCTGAATCAAAAGTTGCAAGCAGAGGTAGAAACTGGGCCTATACAAAGGTTTAAAGCCCTATTCTGGCCTCCAGGGCACAAGGCAGGATAATGGTGCAAAAATATAAATGCCAGCAAAACACACATACAAATTAATAAACAAACAAATAACGCATGTGTACAGGTAGCTGAAAAATGCTAAGAGTGAGAAAATAGCCTTCCCTAGGGAAGAGCCTCTCTGGTGGCTATCCAACGCCAGTGGTCATCCCTGAAACTGTATGTCTACAAATAATATTACAGAGACCAAATATATAAGTTGTGCTTATATATTTAGGGACACACACACATAAAGAAAAAGAAGCCATAAATTTGAGAGGCAGGGTACACAAAGGGCTTGAAGGATGGAAGAAAAGGGGAAATTATGCAATGACAATAATATTTCAAAAAACAAAAAATAAAGAAGTTAATGAGAATAATGCAGTCCAAAAGTAATTGAAAATGAGAGCCACGTGGCAAATCCTTGAGAGAGGAAGCACGAGGGGCCTGCTCCTCCACTGACCGAGCTGGCCCAGCTCTTAGAAGAAAGGTATTTATTGTTGAGAAAACGCATACAGGACATATCAGTCCCAAGAATAGGTTCCAGATGAGAAGAAAACCTGCATTCAAAAAGTTTAGGACAGTAGGCTATGTCTGTAGTTCATTTGAGAAGTGGAAGCATGGTCCCTGTGTGTCTACTAGATGAGTCAGAATCTGGCCTGCTCAGAGGATGTCTTAGGTATCTGTCCCCATGTCTGCGTTTACTTGTGTGTCCCTAACAAAGGGCTTTATTTTTTCTTATTGAACAGGACAGAAAGCACCGCATCAGGAAGGAATGAGGGATGTCTTGCAGAGAACTTTAATGGAGTTTTTAAAAAGGGATGAAGTCACTGACTCCAACTGGCCCAGATAACAAACAAACACACCATCAAGTAGTATTGGAATGCTGCCTTCAGCGTTTATGGTGGATGGTCATTTTATAAGGCCACTTTCGACCTATTTTTTATTTCCAGCAGATGGTTATCACAATACACACACACACACACACACACACACCCATGCATCGCTCTAGGTCAGGGTAGGAAGAGCACATGACTTAAGATAACAGCTATGTATTAGCTTAGATTGTAGAAGTTGATTTCACTGGAAATTCAAAGCAAGTAAGGTTGGTCATCACGTTGTTCTCTTATAGGCAGGTGAAACAAAGAGTTTGGGTACACAGCAGGATAACAATCGTAGGTGTGTTATTCACTCTGGCTGTGAGATCCGGCAAAAGTTTCTGTCTCTTAGAATGGAAGAGCTATCTTTATCATAATGCATCTCTTCAACCTCCCATAAGAGTGGGGCCTGTCCCCTGACTGTTCTGACAATCTTTCCATGGTCTAATGCCAACATATTACATCAGAATTGGTTATTGTATTTGCAAAGTTCCACAGATCATCACTGGATCCAAATGGCCCTCTGTCAAACTCTGTGTAAACTCTTAGTTACTCATACTCCCCACCCCACCTCCACCTCAGAGGAGTTAAAGCTGAAGAATCTAGTTACATTTGAGGACACCTTATTCATGTTAACTCTCATGTGACTTCAGACAGTAATCAATAGGAACAAAGTTTAACAGAACATTACAAGTGTAGTCTGACATTCCATCTTTTCTCCCCAACCCCCAAGACAGGCTCTGGTTATGTATCCTTGTGCCTCAATCTCATGGTCCTCCTGCCTCAGCATCCTGAATGCTCAGACTACACATGCTTACTAACATGCCCAGTCTAATATTCTTCCCAATATGTGATTGATAGTGTTAGCACTGAACTCAAACACATTTTCCCTAAAAGTATAAGTTATAAGACTATTTGCAACTCAAAATCTGTTTTTTGAAGCAATGGCATTCGCTTTCCTAGGTGAACACAAAAGATAAAGGACTTAGACCCCTAGAGAGTTGTGTCTTTCTTCTACTGTAAGATATACTTATTGATAATATGCATTTCAAAACACGTTCAAGTCAGCAGGTACTCACTGGTCTCCATAATACAAATCAATATGGCTGGTTAACTGTAAGAATCTCCAAATGGGAACATAAATGACTTAAAAGGAGCAGGGGCTTAGAGAGTGGCCTGAAGGGAAAGGCTAGAGGAAGCTCTAAATCTCTTTTCTATCCCTCCATCTTTAATTATTTGGTCTTTTTCAATGATCTGCCAAACAAAAACTCAGACTGGTGGGCATGGTGAAGAGCATCATGGGAAACCAGTCCCTTTCCCTATCTCCCTTCCACGCTCTCTCTAGCTCCACCTCTCATCTCCACTTTCTTCCTCCATATTCCCTTCCATCCTAACCTCCTAGTTAACTCCTCAGTCCTTCCCTGAGCTGCATCTTCATTGAGTGTGTGTGCGTGTGTATGTATGTATGTATGTATGTATGTATGTATGTGTTCATGCATCTTCACCTTCTACCTTGCTTTGAGGCAGGGCTTCCTTTGTTTGCCCCTGTGTACAACAGTGAGCTTCTGGGGATTCTCCAGTCTCTGCTTTCCATCTTGCCACATATTGCCTGCCTACAGTTTTTGTGCGTTCTAGAGATTCAGATTAATGTTTGTGTGCCTGATGGCAAGTGCCTTAACCCACTAGAACAACCCTAGGTCTCTTTTTTTCTTTTGAGACAAGGTCTTACATTGTACCCAGCATGGCCATATACTCATCACAGTCCATGAGCTTCAGTCTCTCCAGTGCTGGGATAACAGGTGTGAGCCACCATGTTGACTCTCCCATCATTTCTTATACTGTATCATTTCCATTTATATGTGTCTTTCACATGTTTATTTGTATGAGTCAATTCTGAACTCTTTCTAATTGAGTTCCCCCAGTATTTTGAAGATTGGATTTTGTAAGCTTAGATTAAAAAACAAACAAACAAACAAACAAACAAACAAAACCCTACTTTTAATAAGGGTTTTCAAATGCTTTGACCCCTTTTTAGCCCACCATCTAAAAGTAGGAGAGAAAGAATAGTAAATGGGACAAGGAGGTATGGACCTGTTTAGAAGTAGTTCTTTGGGGTGATTCCAATCTCCATTTGTCAGGATACCAGCAGTCCAGTCCTGTAGTGTCAGGATACCAAACATGAATCCGCAATGGTGGCAAGATCCAGCAGAAACTGCCAGGCCTCTGCTGAATCTGCACAAGACAGCAGGAACAATCAGACTCTGCCATGCCTCTCTCAAGGAAGTAAAGATCAGTGAAGATAAGAGGCCAAAGACGCATTGCAAGGCTAGCTATGCAAGCACCCTTCACTGTCTGTTGGGTCCCACTTATACTCTCTCCAAACATCATGTGTCCTCCCACAGATCTTGCCTCAGCAAAATACCACATGAGTATATCACATGACACAACCGGAAACTTCTACTTCAGGATCTAAATGCCCTATGCCTGTCTCTCCAAGCCTCTTCACCCCCATCGCCTTCAGTGCATCTGATTGATTTATTCTTAGATTGCAGATCATTTTATGTACATCCTCTTCAGACCTCTTCAGTGTCTATTTCTCACTTAACATTTGGAATACTTTCTTCCCTGTAGCGTACCAGACAATGGACACTTTGAATGCAAACATTAGGTCTTTACTCTGTAGTAGAGTGGTACACAGTTGAGCCTACTAGCAAGTTTGGGATACAAAGACAAGTAGAGAAAGCAATGCTGGGATGAGGAGCAGCTGCAGGTGTCTAAAGTATGATGCTCCAAATACAACTGGTTGGCATTAGCAACAACAGCAAAGGAATTCTGAGATGATGGACATTCCCTGCATTTGATGAAGGAGGGGACACTTTAGAGCAGCCTCATGCTGTATAGGGTTATCTTCCAGGCCATCATTAAGATGCCATCATTAAGAACGTGGACTGGGCTCTTCCGGCCGGACCAGCACCAGGGTAGCTAGAGCGCAGGGTCGGCTGACACCCGCCAACTACCCACGACCCCCGCCTCAGGATTTTGAGACTGCTGGTGAGTGGAACACAGCTTCTGCTCCAGTCCAATCACGCGGGACCTGAGACTGCTTTGGTTGGGGAGGCAGAAATCCGGCCTGAGTGGGGCCACAAGCCTCTTCCGGTCAGAAAAGCACCGGGGTAGCTAGGGTGCAGGGTCGGCTGACACTCGCCAGCTACCCACAACACCCGCCAGAGGATCTTAAGACTTCTGGTGAGTGGAACACAGCTTCTGCTCCAATCCAATTGCGCACGGGACCTGAGACTGCATTAGTTAGGGAAGCAGAAAACCGGCCTGAGTAGGGCCACAGGCCTCTTCCAGCCGGACCAGCACCGAGGTAGCTAGAGCGCAGGGTCGGCTGACACCCGCCAGCTAACCACGACACCCGCCACAGGATTTTGAGACTTCGGGTGAGTGGAACACAGAGTCTGCTCCAATCTTTAAACAGTGACAACTATAACAACTAACCCCAGAGATTACCAGATGGCGAAAGGTAAACGTAATAATGTTACTAACAGAAACCAAGACCACTCACCATCATCAGAACCCAGCACTCCCACTTCACCCAGTCCAGGGCAACCCAACACACCGGAAAAGCTAGACACGGATCTAAAAGCATATCTCATGATGATGGTAGAGGACATCAAGAAGGACTTTAATAACTCACTTAAAGAATTACAGGAGAACATGGCTAAAGAGTTACAAGTCCTTAAAGAAAAACAGGATAACACAATCAAACAGGTAGAAGTCCTTAAAGAAAAACAGGATAACACAATCAAGCAGGTAGAAGTCCTTAAAGAAAAACAGGATAACACAATCAAACAGGTAGAAGTCCTTAAAGAAAAACAGGAAAACACATCCAAACAGATGATGGAAATGAACAAAACCATACTAGACCTAAAAAGAGAAGTAGACACAATAAAGAAAACCCAAAATGAGGCAACACTGGAGATAGAAACCCTAGGAAAGAAATCTGGAACCATAGATACCAGCATCAGCAACAGGATACAAGAGATGGAAGAGAAAATCTCAAGTGCAGAAGATTCCATAGAGAACATCGGCACAACAATCAAGGAAAATGTAAAACGCAAAAAGATCCTAACTTAAAACATCCAAGAAATACAGGACACAGTGAGAAGACCAAACCTACGGATAATAGGAGTGGATGAGAATGAAGATTTTCAACTCAAAGGACCAGCAAACATCTTCAACAAAATTATAGAAGAAAACATCCCAAACCTAAAGAAAGAGATGCCCATGAACATACAAGAAGTATACAGAACTCCAAATAGAATGGACCAGAAAAGAAATACCTCCCGACACATAATAATCAGAACAACAAATGCACTAAATAAAGATAGAATACTAAAAGCAGTAAGAGAAAAAGGCCAAGTAACATATAAAGGCAAGCCTATCAGAATTACACCAGATTTTTCACCAGAGACTATGAAAGCCAGAAGATCCTGGACGGATGTTATACAGACACTAAAAGAACACATATTCCAGCCCAGGCTACTATACCCAGCCAAACTCTCAATTAACATAGATGGAGAAACCAAAGTATTCCACGACAAAACCAAATTCACACATTATCTCTCCACGAATCCAGCCCTTCAAAGGATAATAACAGGAAAAAACCAATACAAGGACAGGAACCACGCCCTAGAAACAACAAGAAGGTAATCCCTCAACAAACCTAAAAGAAGACAGCCACAAGAACAGAATGCCAACTTTAACAACAAAAATAACAGGAAACAACAATTACTTTTCCTTAATATCACTTAATATCAATGGACTCAACTCCCCGATAAAAAGACATAGACTAACAAACTGGCTACACAAACAAGACCCAACATTTTGCTGCTTACAGGAAACTCATCTCAGAGAAAAAGATAGACACTACCTCAGAATGAAAGGCTGGAAAACAATTTTCCAAGCAAATGGTATGAAGAAACAAGCTGGAGTAGCCATTCTAATATCTGATAAGATTGACTTCCAACCCAAAGTCATCAAAAAAGACAGGGAGGGACACTTCATACTCATCAAAGGTAAAATCCTCCAAGAGGAACTATCAATCCTGAATATCTATGCTCCAAATACAAAGGCAGCCACATTCATTAAAGAAACTTTAGTAAATCTCAAAGCACACATTGCACCTCATACAATAATAGTGGGAGACTTCAACACACCACTTTCACCAATGGACAGATCATGGAAACAGAAACTAAACAGGGACACAGAGAAACTAAGAGAAATTATGAATCAAATGGATCTGGCAGATATCTACAGAACATTCTATCCTAAAACAAAAGGATATACCTTCTTCTCAGCACCTCATGGTACCTTCTCCAAAATTGACCACATAATTGGTCACAAAACAGGCCTCAACAGATACAAAAATATTGAAATTGTCCCATGCATCCTATCAGATCACCATGGACTAAGGCTGATCTTCAATAACAAAATAAATAATAGAAAGCCAACCTTCACGTGGAAACTGAACAACACTCTTCTCAATGATACCTTGGTCAAGGAAGGAATAAAGAAAGAAATTAAGGACTTTTTAGAGTTCAATGAAAATGAAGCCACAACATACCCAAACTTATGGGACGCAATGAAAGCATTTCTAAGAGGAAAACTCATAGCTCTGAGTGCCTCCAAAAGGAAACTAGAGAGAGCACACATTAGCAGCTTGACAACACACCTAAAAGCACTAGAACAAAAGGAAGCAAATTCACCCAAGAGGAGTAGATGGCAGGAAATAATCAAACTCAGGGGTGAAATCAACCAAGTGGAAACAAGAAAAACTATTCAAAGAATCAACCAATCAAGGAGCTGGTTCTTTGAGAAAATCAACAAGATAGATAAACCCTTAACCAGACTCACTAGAGGGCACAGGGAAAGCATCCTAATTAACAAAATCAGAAATGAAAAAGGAGACATAACAACAGATCCTGAAGACATCCAAAACACCATCAGATCCTTCTACAAAAGGCTATACTCAACAAAACTGGAGAACCTGGATGAAATGGAGAAGTTCCTAGACAGATACCAGGTACCAAAGTTGAATCAAGATCAGGTCAATGATCTAAACAGCCCTATATCCCCCAAAGAAATAGAAGCAGTCATTAATAGTCTCCCAACTAAAAAAAGCCCAGGACCAGATGGGTTTAGTGCAGAGTTCTATCAGACCTTCAAAGAAGATCTAATCCCAGTTCTTCACAAACTATTCCACAAAACAGAAACAGAAGGTACTCTACCCAACTCATTCTATGAAGCCACAATTACTCTGATACCTAAATCACAAAAAGACCCAACAAAGATAGAAAACTTCAGACCAATATCCCTTATGAATATAGATGCAAAAATCCTCAATAAAGTTCTTGCTAACCGAATCCAAGAACACATCAAAACAATCATCCATCCTGACCAAGTAGGTTTCATCCCAGGGATGCAGGGATGGTTCAATATACGGAAATCCATCAACGTAATCCAGTATATAAACAAACTCAAAGACAAAAACCACATGGTCATCTCGTTAGATGCGGAAAAAGCATTTGACAAGATTCAACACCCATTCATGATAAAAGTCTTGGAAAGATCAGGAATTCAAGGCCCATACCTAAACATGATAAAGCAATCTACAGCATACCAGTAGCCAACATCAAAGTAAATGGTGAGAAGCTTGAAGCAATCCCTCTAAAATCAGGGACTAGACAAGGCTGTCCACTTTCTCCATACCTATTTAACATTGTACTTGAAGTCCTAGCCAGAGCAATTTGACAACAAAAGGAGATCAAAGGGTTACAAATTGGAAAAGATGAAGTCAAAATATCACTTTTTGCAGATGATATGATAGTATATATAAGTGACCCTAAAAATTCCACCAGAGAACTCCTAAGCCTGATAAACAGCTTCGGTGAAGTAGCTGGATATAAAATTAACTCAAACAAATCAATGGCCTTTCTCTACACAAAGAATAAACAGGCCGAGAAAGAAATTAGGGAAACAACACCTTTCTCAATAGTCACAAATAATACAAAATATCTTGGCGTGACTCTAACTAAGGAAGTGAAAGATCTGTATAATAAAAACTTCAAGTCTCTGAAGAAAGAAATTATAGAAGATCTCAGAAGATGGAAAGATCTCCCATGCTCATGGATTGGCAGGATCAACATTGTAAAAATGGCTATCTTGCCAAAAGCAATCTACAGATTCAATGCAATCCCCATCAAAATTCCAACTCAATTCTTCAACGAATTAGAAAGTGCAATCTGCAAATTCATCTGGAATAACAAAAAACCTAGGATAGCAAAAACTCTTCTCAAGGATAAAAGAACCTCTGGTGGAATCACCATGCCGGACCTAAAGCTTTACTACAGAGCAATTGTGATAAAAAAAAAACTGCGTAGTACTGGTATAGTGACAGACAAATAGACCAATGGAATAGAATTGAAGACCCAGAAATGAACCCACACACCTACGGTCACTTGATCTTCGACAAGGGAGCTAAAAACATCCAGTGGAAGAAAGACAGCATTTTCAACAAATGGTGCTGGCACAACTGGTTGTTAACATGTAGAAGAATGCGAATCGATCCATTCCTATCTCCTTGTACTAAGGTCAAGTCTAAGTGGATCAAGGAACTTCACACAAAACCAGAGACACTGAAACTTATAGAGGAGAAAGTGGGGAAAAGCCTTGAAGATATGGGCAAAGGGGAAAAATTCTTGAATAGAACAGCAATGGCTTGTGCTGTAAGATCGAGAATTGACAAGTGGGACCTCATGAAACTGCAAAGCTTCTGCAATGCAATAGACACCATCAATAAGACAAAAAAACCACCAACAGATTGGGAAAGGATCTTTACCTATCCTAAATCAGATAAGGGACTAATATCCAATATATATAAAGAACTCAAGAAGGTGGACTCCAGAAAGTCAAATAACCCCATTAAAAAATGGGGCTCAGAACTGAACAAAGAATTCTCACCTGAAGAATACCGAATGGCAGAGAAGCACCTGAAAAAATGTTCAACATCCTTAATCATCAGGGAAATGCAAATCAAAACAACCCTGAGAGTCCACCTCAAACTAGTCAGAATGGCTAAGATCAAAAATTCAGGTGACAGCAGATGCTGGCGAGGATGTGGAGAAAGAGGAACACTCCTCCATTGTTGGTGGGATTGCAAGCTTGTACAACCACTCTGGAAATCAGTCTGGCGGTTCCTCAGAAAATTGGACATAGTACTACCGGAGGATCCAGCAATACCTCTTCTGGGCATATATCCAGAAGATGTCCCAACCGGTAAGAAGGACACATGCTCCACTATGTTCATAGCAGCCCTATTTATAATAGCCAGAAGCTGGAAAGAACCCAGATGTCCCTCAACAGAGGAAGGGATACAGAAATTATGGTACATTTACACAATGGAGTACTACTCAGCTATTAAAAAGAATGAATTTATGAAATTCCTAGCCAAGTGGATGGACCTGGAGGGCATCATCTTGAGTGAGGTAACACAATCACAAAGGAACTCACACAATATGTATTCACTGATAAATGGATATTAGCCCAAAAGTTAGGATACCCAAGATATAAGATACAATTTGCTAAACGCATGAAACTCAAGAAGAATGAAGACCAAAATGTGGACACTGTGCCCCTTCTTAGAATTGGGAACAAGACACCCATGGAAGGAGTTACAGAGACAAAGTTTGGAGCTGTGATGAAAGTATGGACCATCTAGAGACTGCCGTATCCAGGGATCCATCCCATAATCAGCTTCTAAACGCTGACACCATTGCATACACTAGCAAGATTTTGCTGAAAGGACCCAAATATAGCTGTCTCTTGTGAGACTATGCAGGGGCCTAGCAAACACAGGAGTGGATGCTCACAGTCAGCTATTGGATGTATCACAGGGCTCCCAATGGAGAAGCTAGAGAAAGTACCCAAGGAGCTAAAGGGATCTGCAACCCTATAGTTGGAACAACATGATGAACTAACCAGTACCCCTGAGCTCTTGTCTGTAGCTGCATATGTATCGAAAGATGGCCTAGTCGGCCATCAATGGAAAGAGAGGCCCATTGGACTTGCAAACTTTATATGCCCCAATATAGGGGAATGCCAGGGCCAAAAGAATGGGAATGGGTGGGTAGGGAAGTGGGGGGCGCTATGGGGGACTTTTGGGATAGCATTGGAAATGTAATTGAGGAAAATATGTAATAAAAAATATTAAAAATTAAAAAAAAAAGAATGTGGACTGGGTGGGCTTGCTTGCCCAACATCATCACAGCTGGGCTTGTTGACTGTTGACATCACCTCTTGGAAGGAAGGGGCAGTCATCAGACTCTTACCTGATTATTTATCCATTCCTCCCAACCAGTTGTATGCAATTCTACCCTAATTTTCAGCAGACTTGTGGTACCTGGAAAGGGTTGGAGGACATAGGTGGGGAAGGATTAAGGCAGGGGACTATCTACAAGGCTAGGGAGGAGTCATCATGCATGCTGGATAGAGAATATTTCCCAGCCCTTTGTTGTTCTGGTGCTGCGAGTATTCAAATGCCATATTTTGTAAAACAGCCATTGGAAATAATTCATAAACAATCCATAATTAAGCATTATATGGATGACATTTTGCTGGCTGATTCAGATAGAGAGACCTTAGAAGAAATATTTAATTGAAGCAAAGAAAATTTTACCTTACTGAGGATTACAAATTGCTCCTGAAAAAAAATACAAAGCGGAGATTCTACTAATTTTCTAGAATATAAGATAAGTCTACAGAAAAGCTGACCAGAAAAGTTACAAATCAGAAGAGACCAATTAAGAACTCTTAATAATTTTCAGATTTTGGGTCTGGAAGATGTTTTTAGGACAAAAATGTTTTTAGGTGAGTGATACTAGTTATGATAAAACGTGATTTAGATTCAGAACTCTGGACTCACCAAGATAGGAGATGTGATAAAACACCTTATCCAAAGATTGCCAAATACAAATAAGACTAGACCTTTTGAATATAACTCTTACCTAATAGTTTTCATAATTGTTTTATAATTGTTCTTACTGTATGCTGTTTATTATTGTAAGAAAAAGAGCCTTTTTATTTAGACAAAAAGAGGAAAATGTAGAGGGTTAGTCTGGTGCAGCTTATATTCAAATGCTAAATTCTGTACCCCATTATCTGGTGCTCCAAGATGAGTGGATCCTCACATATTCCAGGCTTTGCTGTGCAAACCTTGTTTACCAACTTAAAACTATTGGTTAAATACTGGTGACAGCCAATTACTGGGGGAATAGAGCGAGGTGGAGTTTGAGTTACCAGGCTGGGGTTTGCATGTAAGGACCATGAGGAGAAGGAGAGAGGAGAAAGGTGAGAGAGAGAGGAGAATGGAGGAGGAGAAATTGGAGAGAACAGGAGGTCTCCCGCATCATCTGCCAGACTGAAACGCCTCCCCAGGATGATAAACTGCTGGAGCAGAACTAACCCAGAGAATTTCAAACAGCAAGTGTTTGGGGAGCACAGCTGGGGAAATAGCCAGATTAGGGCCAATCCCTCAGTAATTGCACAGAGCCTAATAATTAAATATCAGAGTTTGAGTCTCATTCATTTGAAGTTAGATGGCTTTAAATTTAATTGTAATATTTTCCAATAAGGGGCAACATAATCTCTTCTGTAACTGTTTTCAGCTGAAAGTAGGATGCCACTGTCAGAGCCCAGGAAAACTGGAATTCCCATCAAAAGTGGGAAGGGGAAGGGAATTCAGGCAATGTAGGAGCATTTGTCAGAAGCATCTGGTTCACTGACCCAGCTGGAAAAGACAGGGAGCAACCACATCTGCTATTCTGATTTACATAAGTTCCTGGACCACCTGGGGTTGGTGTGTTGGAAGCAGTTTTGGAGCAGTTTGCAGGCAAAGTTGCTTCCTAGATGATATCAGTTGCCTAGTGAAAATTTGCTGGGACAGATATACAATAGGGACAGAAGGTAAAGTCAATGAGCTTAGGGGGGCTTTACCTTGGGTGTACACTAGAAATCTCCAGGCCTGTGGTCCTGGTTGTTGGAGGTGGTGGTAGTAAGAGCCCATCCTCGGGCAGTAGTTGGGAAAGCTTAAGCTTCTGGCTGACGTCTGGCCACTGTCTGTAATATTCACTGAAACTCTCACTGTAGAAAGAGCAGCTAACAAGTGTCTCTTTGTTACAGACACTTGGTACAGACCCATGCCTTTGAGCTATAGCAAAACCTTGAGGACCCCAAAGGACAGTTCTGAGTTTAAAACATGAATACTCTTTCCTCTGCCCAGAGTGACTGATATATAAAGATTGAACAGAGATGTTTTTAGCACAATGAGAATTGCTTTTAAGTCTATATTTATAGACCAGCCAAAGGAAATTTAAATTTTTGAGCCTGTAACTATGATAACAATAGCAGTGTTTTCTCAAGGCTCGATTAATAGCTTCTCAGAACTTCGTTGATTAATATGTTAAAATTCTGAACTTTTAAAGTCTTAACATCATGTATGAACTTTAAGCCTTATTTTTCACATCTCTTAAATCACCTTCTCAGACGTCTACAACTTACATTTGCTTTTCTTAATCACTTTCTTAGACTCCCACATCTTACGTAAGCTTTAAACCCTTTCCCCATCCAGTCATTTACCATGAGACAGTGAATAGGTAATTGATTACTGTGTTGGTTTGAACAAGAATGGTTCTCATAGGCTCATATATTTAAATGCTTAGTTGCCAGGGAGTGGTACTGCCTATGAGGAATAGGAGGTGTGGCCTAGTTGGAGTAGGTGTGGCCCTGTTGGAGGAAATGTGTTACTGGGGGTAGGCTTTAGGGGTTAAAGAAGCCCATGCTAGGCCAAGTGCCACTTTCTTTACCTACTGCCTGTGGATCAGCATGTAGAACTCACAGATCCTTCTCCAGCACCATGTCTGCCTTGATGCTACCATGTTTCCCACCATGCTGATAATGGACTGAACCTCTGGAACTGTAAGCCAGATCCAATTAAATGTTGCCAATTACTGAGAGCAGTGACTGAAAAGCAAGTATTTCTAAACAGAGGAATATAAAAAGTATTTTACTGAATAGAAGCACGATAGTTTAAGTTTGTCTTTACACTGAAACAAGTTTTGTGAGTTTATGTTTTTCAGAGTGAATCCTGTTAGAAAGGTAAATCCATCTGTGAGTTGGCCTTTCTTAGCAGGAGACCTAGTAGCTCTAGAAAAAGGAAGGCCCAATTTAAACTCATTGACTGTGCATGCTGTGGCAGCATTGGAAGGAGATTTCTGGCTAAGATGGCTTCCTGAAGTTAAACTAATAAAGCTACATGCAGCTTGCCACTGACACTGTCACAGAGGTCTGGGAGGCATAAATTTGATCAGGAAGTGGAATCCAAATGGACTCTGTATCAATTAAAATAAGAGACTTGCCTGATACTGGAAGAGCCAGCTGAGAATCCTCCTTGGTGATCTTAATGGTTTGGTTGGGGACAGAGGTCATCAGTCTTTGGCTGTCACACAGGGTAGCATCAACCTTTGGCCACCAAACCCAGAGTGACTGAGAGATTTTCCTGTGGTGGAGGAACTGACCCACCTTGGCAAGGCAGAGCAGAGCAATCGCCCCAACCACCCATAGTTTGAACAAGGCCCTGGTGGTGTGTTAGGCGTGGGCATCTCTTTTCTCAGTGGTCACAACAGTTGAAGTGAGCTCCAGTGGAGTCTGTTGAGGCCCACCTTCGTTGGAGACAGCCTCAGTTACTGATACCATAAACTAATAGTTTTGTCTATCAGCGGAAGCCTGTTTTCATTAAACACCTTAAATGCCATATTCAGCAGACCTCTCCGAGGGGCTTGAAGGCAGTCATGTAATCAATTAAGTTCTCCTGATTTTAAGCAAACTTTACAAACTTTTAAGCACTTGATTTAGGCTTAACCTTGACAACATACACAGGAGGGTGAATCTTGTCTATGTAAATTGACTAATTTTTTTACTAACATGATGATTTTTTTAATTATTTAGAAATTTTATAAAACGCACTCCAATCATATTTGTTCCCCATTCCTCCCAGGTCCACCCCCTGACCCTTGTGCCTCCCCCTAAAGAAAAAAGAAAAGAAAAAGAAAAACCACCAAATCACATTTGTGTTGCCCATGACTTCTGATGGCAACACAGGCCATGGACATCAACTGAGACTCTGGCATCAACACAGATCACGGACATCAACATGCCTTCTGGTGCCAGCACACCACGGACATCAATATGGCCTCCTGCAACATCATGGACCATGGACACCAACATTGCGTCTGTCGCTAGCATAGACTATGGAAGTCTTTCAAGAAGGGTTAATCCAGAAAATGAACCATTGCTTGTCTTGGATATCTTCTCATTGGTCAGAGTCAGGGTTATGCTGGGGTTGGGAAGCATAGCAGGAGCAGGAGCAGTGCAAGCTCCAGGATGCTGTAAACTACCCTGCTGGTACCCTGGCATGCCTGTCATGTTTGCATCCAGAGCAGTGGCTCCATGCAGCAGGCCGAGCCTGAGGGCTGAGTGGTGACAGCAGCATCAGCCTAGTGGGCCAAGATGGGGCAAGGAAGCCTGGTGGTGGCCAGAGGCCCACTCAGCAATGACATGCTCCTCTGACTGATGTGGCCGCCTCCCGCATCTGTCACTGCTGCCAGTGCATCTGTGGTTCCACTTCTCTCTCTTATGTACCCACTCCATCCTGCCATCTTTCCCATCTCTCTAGCCATGAATTTCATTTTTAATTAGTATGACTATATGCGCGTAGTGCTGAGCACACTGAAGAATATTGTCATTTATAAGGTGACTGAGCATTAATTTGCATGCCTCTCTTTAATAGTTAGCAACAAGTTACTAGCTTTTATAAGATTAGGATTTTACAGTTGTTATCCCTGTTAAGTTTGAGCCTTAAAACGTCAAGATTTAATTGAAGATTCTTTAGCATCGAAATAGCACTTTAAACTATAAGTGCAGTTCACAGAAAGATTGGGCTCTCCTGACTTTACTGATCCTTACATAGTGTAGCTTCACAGGAAGTCAGGTTCTGCTAGTCTGATTAGACCTTAGGGATTCATAAACCTTATTTACCAAACGTAGCTTTTTCATCAAACATATGTTGTTACTTATCTAACATTCTTCTAAATGCCTGGTGTTGAATACAGTTAGCAAAGATATAAGTGTTTACACACCCATCTCTAAGGTTCTGTTACCTTGAGTAGATCTTTATAACCTGAGGAATTTATAAACCTTAATTAAACATACCTTTTTCATCATATGTATGTTGTTAAAAGTCCCATATTTTATGAACAATTGAATCTCTATACAGTACACATATACAGTATACATATACACAAACATTATATATGCATATACCAAATCTATTTTTTTAACCAGAGTCAAACCCAATTACATACAAGTGTGTTGTAGAAAATTAAAATTACCTATGTATTGATTTTTAAACTATCAACCTTTGGTTAAACGTTTTAAATTCACTTTTAGTTACAGATTTTATGATTTTAACCACACCCAATAGATTTACAAGTCCTGACAGAGAGTTTAAACACTAGTCTTAAGAGGCTTTGTTTTAAGAGTGGAAAGTAAAAAGGGCTTAGAGATAAGAAAGTTTCCAGAGTGAAGAATAGAGAAAGCTTAGCCCTAAGAGGCTTTGGGGATCATTTGCTTGTGAGGTAGCAGAAGTTGTTATAGTCGGCAAGAATTTGGAAATGTAGTGTGCCATTCTGTGGCCAGTGAGCGGTACTGAGGCCAAGCCATTTGCAGTCAGACAGCAAGACTCTCACACACGGGGCGTGGTGGCACACGCCTTTAATCTCAGCACTTGAGAGGCAGAGGCAGGCGAATTTCTGAGTTCGAGGCCAGCCTGGTCTACAAGACAGTCAGGGCTATACAGAAAAACCCTGTCTCCAAAAACCAAAAATCAAAAACAAAAACAAAAACAAAACAAAATAGACTCTAATGAAATCTCTGAGTTTGAGGAGGACAAGAGATGAGAGAAGGCAGGAGACAAATCTGATGCCAAAGGGGAAGAGCTCAGGGTTAGAGACCAGAGACAGAGTAAGCACAGAGTAAGCAGGGAAGCTGGGGATAGAGAAGGTGGGGAGGCTTAGGGAATAGAGTCGGGAACAGGAACTCTGCTAAAGGAAGCTTGCAGCAGCGGAGCCGGTTAAGTTCTTTAGCAGAGCGATGCCCTCAAGTGAAGAGGCATCCAGCAGACTCCGGAAAACCCACAGGAGACAGAGTATTTCCATGTGATGGGATCCCAGGAGGGCAAAGCAGACTCCAGGAAATGACACTTACGGAGTGGGCAAAGAGAGTGGAGTGGTTCGAGCAGACGAAAGAGGAATCAGCTGAAGGGGCAGAGAATCCGGAGTTGACTATGGTGGGCAGCAGAAGCCATCAGAAACAAATGATCCATACTTTAAAGGAGTCAAATCAGTAGCGGATCAGTTATAAGAGGCTGAGACCCTTGGAAAGGAATCCATTGTGCCCCTTCTGGGTATTTGGTGCCAGGTATTTAAGCTGACAAAGTGAATATTTCATGGTATGGTTAAGGGGAAGGTTTTTATTGTAGATGTGGAGCGAGAATGGCCAGAGGCATCCAGAAGAGTCCAGAGCAGAGAGAGAATGAAGTAGATCGAACATGGCCAGCACACTGGGTATGGTGAGAGCTATGGTGAGAGAGGGCAGAAGGGATATAAAGCATAGCAGGGGATAAAGAGCAGAGAGAGAGAGAGAGAGAGAGAGAGAGAGAGAGAGAGAGAGAGAGAGAGAGAGAGAGAGAGAGAGAGAGAGAGAAAGAAACTAAACACACACACACACATGGGGTGGGGAGCATAGCTGAAATGGCGAGGTTCTGAGGAGAATGAATAACTAGGGGAAAGAAGCCTGTGAGCTGGGTGGAGTTTAGGGTGGGGGAAGAGGTGAGAGGCAAGAGCAGAGGAACAGGTACTCCTGACTCCATGCTAACAGGCACCAGGGGTATGAAAAACTCCTGTTGGAACCTGCTTCACAATTTCCTGAGGAATACTGGTTTTTATCTAGTCACCAGAAATCCTCCGATTATGCAGTTTGAGCTCATTTCTGGACCTATGGACTGTCTTTTGGAGATGGGGGGATGGAAGTTTCCTTTGGACCCGGAAAAAGACCTTCTGCGGTGGCTGCTTTCTGCCTGTAATCTCTCATCCATTGCTCTGTAAATAATAAATTTATTACCTAATAAGTTAATTGGTTTCTCGGAGTGAACTTTAGTGGGATTTCACCAAATTGTTGTGTTATTGGAACCATAGGAGGAGGGAGTCTCCCCAAGAGAAGGAATTTTAGCAATTACCCCACAAGACCATTTACAAGGAACTGGGGTTAAATCAGGTGCATGGTAGTCGGGCACTTCCTGTGTTCTTGTCTTACTCAGTTGCAGTGTAAACAAAAGCAATTGCTGAAGCCACAGCCTGATGCTTTTGTCATACAAGCTCCATTGCAAATATGTGTTACTATTGCAATTTAGTTTTTTTTAAAAATCCTTGTAGTGAAATTTTTGTGAGAAAAACTTCTGATAATGATTATATATATATATATTGCATATATGATTGTATATACATTATATATAACACTATATATTATATGTAATATGCATATAATATATATGTTTCTATAAAATGTACAGTGAGACAAACCAATTGCAAGTGCTTTCTCATGCAGCATAAGTTAAGATTGTCTTTTGTGCTGGGAAAACCTCTCTCAATAGACAAACCACTCTCTTTCAGTCAACTCTTGTCCTTAAAATAACCCTATTGAGCTGTTTGTGGTATTATCTACATGCAATTCCAATGCTCTGGAGGAAGAAGCCGGGGATTGCCACAACTTCAAGGCCAGCCTGTTTTCCAAAGGAGTTCCAGACTAGCCAGTGAGACACGATGAAAACATGTCTCAAAATAAAAGTAAAAATAAACACTTTTGACTAAAGCATCAAAACTAACCGAAGATTCCTGGTAATAGTTATATTTGCTAAAAACAAAAACAAACAAACAAACAAACAAACAAAAAAACCCTTATTCTTCTCTAGGACTCAGAGGTGGCCACACATTAACTATGTCTGGCCACAGGGAAAACACTAATTTACTAATTCTGAAGTAGATGTTCACCTCTAGCCTACTTTGCTACCCACCCAAACCTGCTGGCCAAAGGCTGCACCAACACAATCAGGGCTACGTAGACAGGTAATTTAACACAGACTTTAAAGAGAGAAGAAAGTGTTCTCTGACCTGCTTTTGTACAGTAAATATTTAGTAAACATTCCAAATAAGATATGTTTCTTTTTATGAAGAGGAAGTCAGGAGTCAAGGAGAAATGAAGAAGAGATGGGGTTGGGAATTACATCCTAAAGAGAAAGAACTAGAGCTAGAGAGCTACCCAGAGCTCAACAAGCAAGTGGACAGGTCAGGAAAGACACAAGCCAAGTCAGGGGAAGTGGAAGATTCCACCTCAGTGGTTACATAAAGGTGAGGTGCAAGATGAGAAAGGCTGGGAGAAATGTTATCAGGGTAGAGGGGTGAAACCGAGGAAGAGAAAGGGGGCTAGTCTAGGGAGAGATGGAGTCCCAGCTCTGCTGTGGACATTTGCATTTGAGGGACCCACTGAAGATCAGGGCAGAAGCTGAAGCAAGCTGAAAGATGTAGCAATATAGAACGAGGAAGAACTTGGGTAGAAAAAGAAACAGAAATAACAAGAAACAATTCCATTCTCTTACAGAAGTGTTCACAAATCTTTCAAGTGGCTTTACAAATGCCCAGGAAGTAGGATTTCTTCTTTCTCTTTACTAAAAGCATAAATAGTGTTTCTATTTATAGGAAAGAAGTGGCTGATTGAGCGTGAAGAAGGGTGTGGAAAGGTGAATATCAAGGAGCGGCTCCATTGAAATACTGAAGTGGCATGGCTTGTTTTAGTAGTGAAAGAAATGGGATGTTGAATTACTCAGAAATATTTTGGCTTTGTGTTTTGTGGTCCATTGACCTAAATGCCATTTCTAATGTCTTATTATTGTGCTTGCCTTCAATGGTGAAATACTCAATTATATGGTTGGCACTTACCAAATAATGACACTTATATTCCTGTTTTACTAGAACTCAATGGTCAACTTCTGTTGCCCCTGATACCAATTGACTGTTCTCACAAATCAGTTGGAAAGTGATATTAATGAACTATTCTTTGATATGGCTTTAAAAAAAGTCAGGATTTTGTAACATGTCTTAGGCTAGCCTTGAACTCACTATGCATCCCAGGCTGCCCTTAAACTCTTGGAAATCCTCCTGCCACCACCTCCTTAGAGGATAATAGGCACACACAATGACATCTGCCTAAAAGTTGTAATTTAAACTTTTAACAAATGGGCTCAAGTTCCACTCAAACTCTTTCATTGGAAAGATATGAGAATTGGCTTTGAAATCCTTCCTCCCAGTGTTTTAGGTGTGCAGATAACAGTAGTGTCTGTGAGATGAATGTTTACATTTAGACGACAAAATCATCGATGGATGGGAATACTGCCAAAGCTTCTGTTGTCAGAATTCTCCCTCCATAGCACAGTGTTCTCTTTAAAAGGCAGCTAATCAGTGTCTCATTCATTGTCTGCCTTGAGTTCAGACCTGACTAGATCAGCACTGCTTGGCAGTTGGTTGAAAATCAGGGGTGAGAATACAGAGAGAATGAAGAATAGCAAGTTTTCTTTCTAAGATGCTCAATGGCAGAAATTTCTAAATTATCAGCCAGTTTATATCCCTTTGGCTGAGGTTGCTACTCTTATCCTCCATCAGTATCATAGTTCTGGAGATTGATAGAACTATTTGTCCATGTTTCATGGATCTGTCTATTTAAAACTTGGCATTGTACGCCATAAATCCATGTAGCCTACAGAATGTAGTAGTTTTCTGAATGAGTTCATAGTGGGCTACATAAACACCCACTATGCAGTTCTCAGTCATTCCCAAGGACTTTCCAGTGACAGATGGACAGATGGCAGCAATGCCATTCTCCACATAAGCATCAAGTGAGATGAAGGGGATGCAGACCCAGGATCTTTCACTAACTAATTCACCTGACAACTAGTTCTCTAGGGTGGTCTTGTTTCCCAAGAAATATGCAAAAATGGGTCATCAGGAAGGGCTAAAGCCTCCTACTGCTGAAGAGGTGACCTGGATAATAATTGAAATTCAATATCTACCTGTGCATTTTACCCATTTGAGTCCCCTCAATCTCAGCTAGGATATGTGCCAGTGGCTTTTCTAACACTCTGACCTCATTCCTGCAGTGTTAAAGTGAGCTTGCAATTTCTAAAGTTGTTTACTTACCATTTAAATGAGGCAAATGGAACTGAAGGATTGTTTCCATGAACCTGAGCTCCCAGAACATTCTCCTGGCTGTATGGTGTAGAAACTTCATGGCCTAGCTTGCCTCCTATACCTTCCACACAAAGTTCACTGAGAAGGGACCTTGATAGAAGCATCACTATATTTTTGAAGCTGGGTGAGTTTCATATAGCTATGATACCTTAAAGATGCTGTGATGGACAAACATGGTTTCTCATATCTGTAATGCTAGCTTTCAGGGAGCTAAAGCAGGAGAATCACTGAGTTCAAGGCCAGCCTGGGCTATCTTATCTCAGAAACCAAACGATACAAGCAAGCAAACAGACAAATGAACAAACAAATGAACAAGAAAAACCCAAAACAAAAATACTAAAAAACAAATCTATAATTTTAACTTTCTTACTTAAAATGTCCTAGATCAAAAACACATAAATTGAAGAATTTCCAATCTTGTTCTAACTTCCCCATTTTTTCCATCTAGATATTGATATTGATCATGAACCCCTGTCCAATGCTTTCTTTTCATGTTTATTACCTAAATCTTCAAAAGAATAGCTCATATCAGAATTTCCCAAGCATGAATGATAGTTGAGGTGGCTGGACCAGCCAAATGGGTAAAAGGCACAGGTAGATATGGAATATCAATTATAATATCCAGATAACCTCTTCAGCAGTAGGAGGCTTTAGTCCTTCCTGATGACCCATTTTTTGCATATTTCTTGGGAAACAAGACCACCCTAGAGAACTGGTTGTCAGGTGAATTAGTTAGTGAATTAGTCTGCATCCCCTTCATATCACTTGATGCTTATGTGGAGAATGGCATTGCTGTCATCTGTCCATCTGTCACAGGACAGTCCTAGGGAATGACTGAGAACTGCATAATGGGTGTTTATGTAGCCCACTATGAACTCATAGTCTGCCATTTTCAATTTTCAGAGTTTATTGACTGTAATCTTGCTGCTTATATGTATTTGTGCTTATATCCAATCCCTGGCACCCAGCGTCCTGGACAGAAATAAAACTGGACTATTGGGAATATTTTGAAAGTGTGCCCGAATTGGTGAACACAAGAGTCCTTGTTTCGCCATATGCTGTATAGTGGTGGCCCTCAGCATCCTCTTCATACAGTAGCTTTGGAAACTACCAGCACATGATTGCCATCAGACTGTAAACAAGGACTTGCCTCCAGAAAATAGTGAGAAGAATGGTTAAGCCATTTGTCTCTGAACATGGAATGAGATAAAATTCAAGATGCCGTTCTCTACTTTTATGCTATTGGACTAGTGAACTGAATGAATAATTAAGATGTAACAGTTTAATACACAGGAATGTGATTGTAGCCATCAACCTCGGTTCTCTCACTCGAGTATTACATTCTGCAAATGTCATTCTGTTGTGTCAGGACTGCTTTTCATAAGGTTCTCCATGCATGAAGTAGAAACCCAGTGGCAAATTTAGCAGGCTCCTTTGACTAGGGCTTCAAAACAATGTCTTCACAGAATGGTACCTTCTAGCCACTGACCTATTATTGAGAAAAAAGATTGTTCTATTTTTGTTGTTGTTACTGTTCTTATGGCTTGCATTCATATTTAAACCCTTTGGATTGCTAACAGAGTACCTCTAGTCTTGGCAAATTCTGTAGTTTATTACAGATGTTTAAAGTATTTTTTAAAAAAGGAATGATAGTTGAATTGTATTAATTTTTTTATACTGAATGCCTTTGGGAATGTTAATTACAAATAACAGCTTAGCTTCGCTGATAGCTTACTGCAAATCAGGGATTGTCCTAAGAGCTTTAAACTATCATTCCTGTTATTTAGAAACCCGGCCAACACACATTGACTCTGCAGCTCAGGCAGTCCTGGAACTTGTGGTCTTCTTCCCTCAGCCTCAAGCATAACAGGAGCTGGAGTTTTTTTGCCAGTGGACCAATTCAATAAACTGAGTTTATTTACTGAGTTTCTACTCTGAAGAAGCCATCTTGATAGGTTCCAGGAACAACACATGGCAAAACACACAAAAATAGAGCCTCTACTCTCATGGAGGTCTTGCTGTAGCTGGAAGACAGCTGTCATTCAACTGAGCTCACTAAGGCAGAACCATAGTGTTGTCTAATATACTAAAGGAGAGACATCTAACGCTAAGATGATACAACTGGGAAGCCAACTTCAAAAAAGCCATGAATGGCTTCCTTGGGATTCAAAGTTGGCCTGGTGTAAGAATAATGACTATGAGATGAATATATTCATATAATATATGCATATATAGTTATCATATATATGTACATATATTAACCAAATATATATCTTTGGTTTCTAACCCCCAGATTTCCTGTATTTGATTTAAAAAAAAATGTCTGTAAGCTAGAAATCTCAGCACACTCTACAAAGAAAGTTGTACTTACATTATGAACAGACTCCTAACAGTAAAATATTAAGAAAAAACTTAGATGCAGCTAAAATTTAAAGACGCTTTTCTGTCATTTCTGTATCTGTTTCCATCCTACCCCCTTACACACAAACACAATGAAAGAGTAGAGCTGACTTGTGATCAGCTTGGGGGTCTAGGTGATGGTGTGAATGGCCTCTTTGGATAGTTGGATACAGAGGGTTAATACAGAGCTCTGTGTTCTGAAAATGTCCTTCAGAAAGGAAGAAGAGATTCCTTTTATCCCAGTTACAGATGAATTGAGAGATGGTATTCTTCTGAGCAAACTTTTCCGGGCTGAAGGACATTATTAGATGGGAAAGCAGACCTAGAAGATGAAATGTAACACATTGAATGTGGTAAAAACAAATAGTGGACCACCATGCCTGGGTTTTCACCGAGTTTGGTTTTAGTGAGGGTATCTTTATGTAGCCCTGGCTGGCTTAGAACTCATTACATAGGCCTTGCTGGACTGGAACTCACAGAAACTTTAACTGCCGTGTTATGTAATGCTATCCTGTTTTTAGTTCCTATGTCCACTCTTTACGGGTCTGGGATTGTTCAGAGATTCACCGATCTCACCATGAATACATTTTTAAACAAAGAAGAGGCTTTATTCAGATACTGGTGCCAGGTGTACACCCCAGATTCATGATCCCTAAGGTGTGATGCCAAATTGCATTAGTCAGGGGCTCACAAGGCTAAGCTCTTCTTGCCTTCATGCGATCATGAACAATCACACATGCTGATGTACTTCCTGCACACATGTAATCAAGCACACATCCCGGTATGTGCAGTCAAGAGCAAGCAAGCTAGTTTATAGAAGCGAGAACATACATAGTGTTATCTTATGTGAACAAAAGTTCCGTTAAAATTGTATAAGGGCAGGCAATTAGAAGAACAGCCCCCAGCATTCCAGGAAGCTATCTGCCCTTGAGTAAAGGGGGTTATAGGTTAGGGGCATTTGTCTTTTATAGATCTCTTAAGCACAGTAATTTAAATGTAAAACAACATATTTGCCATCACACACTGACTTCTCTTTATAGTATTAGATGGCCATGTTTTCCTTCAAACCATTTCCTGTACTTTGGGCTTTGCTGGTTCCATGTTATCTTGGTTCTGTAGCTAATACTACTTTCCACCCCCACCCCCCACCCCCCAATTTTACTTTTCTAAACATGTGCTCTTATGCTCAGACCTGTATATGCCCCCCTTAATTAGTTCAATAAACAAATTGGATCTGTTCATGCTGAAAGAGGTCCAGAGATTCTAGATGATGGTTTTACCTTAGGGTCCAAAGTCTACCAGGAGAGGCAGGCTATCCTTGGAAGAATGCTTACAGTACACTAAAATAAGAAAGGAGAAGGCTGGGAATAGTTCATCTGATGGCTAAGGAATTTTGGGTTAATCTTTTTTGTTTGTTTTGTTTTTGTTTTTCCAGTCACTGTTTCACCCTGTACCCCTGGCTGTTGTAGATTCCGCTCTGTAGACCAGGCTGCCCTCGAACTCACAGAGATCTGCCTGCCTCTGCCTCCTGATTGCTGGATTAGTGAGTGCACCACTACCAACCACCCTGCGGCTCTTAAAGGTAAAATGGAAAAAGTGAAAGATTTCATGCAATGAATAACAGGAGATTCATATTGTAGAAAGTTTCTACTGAGGAAGACAGCAGAGGCTCCTGAAGCCCTGACTACGGTGTTACCAGGGGAACGGATTATGTGGATGTGAAAGAATTACAGTTGATGGATTTTGCCTGTGTATGAGAAGTACAAACACCGAGGGAGGGCCAAAGATTTCTAATTTGCCTAAAAAATGAAAATGGATGGGTTTTTTTTTTTTTGGTTGCTTTTGACTTTTGTTAACAAGTCTCACCTTTTCATGCATTTGGCTGGCCTGATATTACATTGCCAGGGTAACCTTGGCCTCACAGCAATCCTCTGGTCTCCAGTTCCTGAGTACTGGGGTTTCATACATGGGTCAGCACACCCAGTATAAAGTGGGTTATGATTGGCAGGAAAGGAGGCTTGGGAGGGAAAAGGAAAAGTAAGTTTTGAAGGAGAATGGACAGGTTCAGTTTCTTCTTTGAATTAGCTACTCTTCCTGGTTGGCACTATTCAGCATAGAGACGACTGACATGGTGGGCCAGCTAATTATTTTCTGTGTGGTCAAGGCTTGTCTTGTTCACTGCAGGTTGTTTGTTTGAACTCTGTCTCTGACTTCATCTTACTAGATGCCAAAAAGGGCATAGCCACAGTCAGGAACATCAGAGATGGCTGCAGACATACACCTGAGGGTCAGAACCTCTCCCTCTATTGCAAAGAATCACTGGTTTAGGTGGAGATTGTGTTCCTGGCTTCAACTGTCACACTAATGACTTGAGTATTTGCTTCTTTGTCCAGAGCTCTAGACTCAAGCAATAAACACTCAGATTGGCTGAACAGGATGAGGGTCACCGCAATCCAGGGTGACAGTTAAAGCTCTTCTGCTTTCCTTCTTGTGAGGATCTGAGTTGAGTTTCTCTGGGCATAAACTGCTGTGAAATTCTTAAATGAAAATAGAACTGTTTCCCTCCCTGCCTGCCTCCTTTCTTCACTTTGTTCTTTCTTGGTTTCTCCTTTCCTTCTTTCTTAAGATATAGTCTCACTATGTATTCCTGGTTGCCTGAACTTACCATGTAGACCAGGCTAGCTCCGACTCATTAGATCCACCTGTCTCTGCCTCCCAGATGCTGGGGTTAAAGGGATGAGCCATCTTATGAAATAGCATTTTTTTTTGAGAACTATTTAATTTTTCCCAGGAACTAACTAGGTACATCTTTTAGGATGTCAGCAAAATGTACGAATTCAGAGACAGAGTGTCCAGATAGCTGGCATTGCTCAGATAATAGCTTGTCCTAAATTCATGGATTTAAATGTGTCAACAATCCTCTCTGTATGGAAATAGAATAACATTTTCCCCCTCTCCTTTTCTTATTTCCTCAAGAATCTAATAAGTGCATTCTTATAACAGAAAAAAATAGTTTTATATACATATATATGTGTGTGTGTGTGTGTGTGTATGGTATGTGTGTCCCCCATGGAGGCCAGGAGGAGGAGTCAGGCCTGCTGTTGCTGAGTTACAGGGAGCTGTGAGCTACCAGGTATAGGTGCTATGAAACAAACTGAGATCCACTGCAAGAACAGCGAAGACTCCTAACACAGAGTCATCTTTCTAATCTTTCCATAATAGAAACATTTTGAAACATAAAAGATCCAACAGTAATGTGTGGCTATTCTTGGACTGGTCATTCAAATGATTTTGTTTTCTGTTTCATATCCTTATGCATTTAAAAATTTAGAATTGTGTTAGGTGTGTAATCTTGTTTTTGTACATTTTAATCATAATGTAAAATTTTTATGGCTGGAGAATTGTAAGTTATAAATTTACTTCAGTTAGCTATTCCTATGGAATAATTTTCAATGTTTAGTACTATAAATAATGTTATGGGAAACAGTCTCATTCCAAATGGTTTAGAACATCTCCGTTTCCTCCAGCCAGGCTCATAAAGGAGTATAAAATACTTCTAGGTCAGTGACATAGGTTGCTATAGCGCATCCAAGAATAACTACACCACTTTCCACAGACATCCTCAGCAACGTATAGGATAATCCTCTTAGCTTGCGCTCATCTTTATTACAAAGGCATTTTATTTTTATTAAGTTCTTGCCCAGCTGCTGAGATAGCTCAGCAGGTAAAAAATGCTTGCTCTGCTGTCTTGGTAATCCCTGTAAGGTGAAAGGAGAGACTCAGCGCCACAGTGTTTTCCTCTGACCTTTCTCTCTCTCTCTCCCTCCCTCCCTCCCTCCCTCTGCCCCCCCCCCTCACACACACAATTACAACAGTGAAACTTGTCTGTCTATAACATTTTTTTGTTTTTGTTTTTGTTTTTTTTTTTTTGGAGACAGGGTTTCTCTGTGTAGCCTTGGCCGTCCTGGAACTCTCTTTGTAGACCAGGCTGGCCTCGAACTCAGAAATCTGCCTGCCTCTGCCTCCCAAGTGCTGGGATTAAAGGCGTGTGCCACCACACCTGGCCATTTTTTTTTTTTTTTATCTTATGTTGAGGGATAGAATTTGTGCTGTTAGGCAGTTTCTAAGAGGTCTGCTGTCCACTGCTATATTGTGTGTATTGTGTGTATACTTTATTTTGTGTGCATGAGTGTGTACCTACATGTGTGTATATGTGTGTTCCTGGTGCCCGGGGTGAGAGCTCCTGAAACCAGAGTTATACAATGTTACCATATGGGTGCTAGGAACCAAACCTGGGTCCTCGGTAGGAGCACCTAGTGCTCTTAAGAGTGTGGGCTGATGTGGTTACTCAGGGAGGTGCAGACTGTTCTCATGGGCAAGACTTTGACAGTAGTTTGTATCTCTACCTCCCTCATGCTCAGGGGCCTCCTATAACCTACGCTCTTCCCTCAGGAGTCTCAAGATCTTTATTATTATTATTATTATTATTATTATTATTATGTTAATTCAAAATTTTATTTAAAAAGGTTTAATAGATGCTGGGCATAGTTGAGTTCCTTAATTGCAGATGGACATTTAAATGTTGGTTTTGGTTTACTTACAAATTCAAATGATATGTTCTATAAGCCTTTGAAGGTTAATGGAAGATGCCCGTGGAAAGACTGTGAGAAGAGAACAAACCCAGGAGGGTGCAATGCTATGGCTGATGCGTAGTGTACCTACGAGATACTTGTAGTGGGAGCGTGGTCTCCAGTACCGAGATGTAAAAGGGATCTTTAGGTGGGTGTGTGTTTGTGTGCGTGTATACACACAGTTAGAAGGAGGCTCGCTCTCAGAAGGATAACATTTAGTTTAACTTATGTCTGAAGGGGCTTCTACTCTCCATCTGTCTTCTTGTCTCACTGTGAGATGATTCTCTACCCTTCCGTGAACATGTGATGCCAGCTGCTAGCAGGCCTAATCCTGAGTCCAGAAGTGCTGATGAAATGCCCCCTTGGACCCCTAGAACTGTGACCTAAATTGTTCTTTTTCAAAATACTTTTATCTTATGTGTATGAGTGTGTACATGCATGTGCTCCACGTGTGAGCCTGGTGCCATTGGAGGTCAGAATTGGATATTAGAGTGCCTGAAAGTGCAGTTATGGGTGTTGTGAGCCACCTATGAGTGCTGGGAAACAAACCTGGGTCCTTTACAAGAGCAGCAAGGACTCGTAACCACAGAAGCACCTCTTCAGCAGTAAACCCTGTTCTTTATGAAGTAAAAGACACGGGGGAGGGCAGAGGAGCAGAGGCCACTGGCTTAAGTGGTGCTATCTAGCTCTGAAATGGGAACTTGAGAACAAAGAAGATGAAATACCTGACCCTCAACCTGCCCTGCCCTGCCCCGCCCTGCCCTGACAGACCTGCTTATGGAGCTGTGGGCCTGTAGACTTGGCTTGCTGGGACTGTGATCGAGGTCATAATGGAAGAAGCCATTACTCCCTTTCTTCCACAGTTCTTTCTTTTCTCCTTTGAATTACATAAAAAGTAGCACCCGTCAGCTTTGTGATTTAATAAAATAATACTAAAGGGAATCACACTTTTCTTTTACCCTACCATTCACTTGTCTGAGATAATCCCATGAAAGATCATTCCATCAGAAAGCATTCTTCAGAGTTTTACATTTTAATTTATTGATCATAATGGAGTCTCTGAAGCACCAAGGTAACCCCTGATGCATGGACCAGCACTTGGAACATGACCGTCGTGGAGCACTGGCTCCATGGAGCTCATGGAGCAATGGCTTGGGTTTCCTTGTCAAGTTTTTGCCTTTATGAGGACCCTTCTTATGCAGCAAGTAGTCTTGGATCTTCCCCAACAACTTAAAATTCACAAAAGGCTGGGTGGCATTCGGGAGTCAGAGTGTCAGAGAGTCAGAGAGTCAGAGAGTCCGAGAGTCAGAGAGTCCGAGAGTCAGAGAGGCAGAGAGGCAGAGAGGCAGAGAGGCAGAGAGGTAGAGGCAGAGAGGCAGAGAGGCAGAGAGGCAGAGAGGCAGAGAGGCAGAGAGGCAGAGAGGCAGAGAGGCAGAGGCAGAGAGGCAGAGAGGCAGAGAGGCAGAGAGGCAGAGAGGCAGAGGGAGGCAGAGGGAGGCAGAGGGAGGCAGAGGGAGGCAGAGGGAGGCAGAGGGAGGCAGAGGGAGGCAGAGGGAGGCAGAGGGAGGCAGAGGGAGGCAGAGGGAGGCAGAGAGGCAGAGTGTCAGAGAGGCAGAGAGGCAGAGAGGCAGAGAGCAGAGAGGCAGAGAGGCAGAGAGGCAGAGAGGCAGAGGCAGAGAGGCAGAGAGGCAGAGAGGCAGAGAGGCAGAGAGGCAGAGAGGCAGAGAGGCAGAGAGGCAGAGAGGCAGAAAGGCAGAGGCGGGCAAATCTCTGAGATCGAGGCTAGCCTGGTTTATAGTGTGAGTTCCAGAACAGCCGGGATGATGTCTATGTACCCTGTCTGTGTAAGAGAGATTATGTCAAAAAAAAAAAATCCTAAAAGTCATTTTGCAAGAAAATACCAAAGAGAATAAGATTTTCACTTTTTAGTGTTTTAAAGTAAAAAAAGAAACAGAGGAGGAAAAAGAAAAAACGTGTTAAGGGTCTTCCTTCTCCCAAGTCATTTTCACTAAAATAAAGTACATGTAGGTGTGAATGCTGTAGATCAAGTGTGTCTCCCTGATGGGTAACTGCAGGGTTCCCTGGTGCCCCATTTCTGCACTTCCTTTTTCATCACTCCTGCAGCCCTGGTGACAATTGCTGAGCCTGTCAAGCCCTTTTGTCTAAAAGAAGACCCACATCTACCAGTTTGTTCTGTACTTCAACCAAAATTAGAGGTTCAAAGATCAGTTTCCATGACTATTTAAATTACACTTGGTTTTGACAGGAACCATCAGGATAGCATTCTCAGTGGGAACCCTTAAACCTATCTTCATCATATGCCAGTTTATCCATGAGAATCATGCCAGCTTCCCAGGGCTCATTGGAAGATGCTTTGCACCAGATACTGCCAGGACCCTTATGAGTGTTAACAAACATATGGATAATAAGTCATACCCTGGTCCATGTAGGTAATCCAGGCCAGACTCCTACAGAGATAAATGAGCAAAAGAGTCTAGGATGTGACCTTTGGTTCTAATTGAAAAAAACAAAAAAACAAAACAGCCCTACTCTGTGGATGTGGCCTTTGAGGACATATTTGAAGCATTCCCCCTCAGAGACCTAAGCGGGGGGTGGGGGGTAGGGGGTGGGGGGGAGAGTCCACAAAATTTAAGGTCTTATAAAGAGCACTCAAGTCAATGTGGTACACCTTGTCCAGGGACAAGGTCCTATTGGCACATAGTGAATACTGACACTGTTGGGAGCTGTGTTGGAAATCACTATGAATCTCAGGGCTACAAAGTCGGTCTCGACTGCAACTGAGACTCAGTTTTGTCTCAGCAGCTCAGATCTTGGTCATGCCGTCTTGGAGAACCTCTTTCTCCTCCCACTTGAACGCACAGCATCTTTAGTGTTGGAAGCTATTAAGACAACACAATTGTCCTGATCTCTGAATTGGGCCTCTGCCCCCGAGAAGAAAAGGGGGTCAAAAGCAGGCCACCGATGCACTGCTCCAAGAACAACCACACAATGTTCCAGCCCTAAGTCAGTGCCAGATGTCCTGACCACACCCTGATACCACCAAGTTCCTGCTTCCCCATGTAGCTGCCAAAAGAAAAATTTCCACTGCCCCACCCCTCCTGCTGAGAAGTACTTGTACTTCCCCTTTTGCTTGTGCATTTCCACTGCCCCACCCCTCCTGCTGAAAAGTACTTCCCCCTTTGCTTGTGCATTTAAGCCTTGAGTCTTGCTAATACAGTGACACCTTGATGCTTCTCAGACTGTTTATGTGTCGTTTCTCGCACTTGGTGTCCGTCCTTCTCTTCCCCCCATTTGGTTCTTAGGAGAAGGTCCCTCGAGACCCTCAAATAACTGGACCTGCTGGACGGGTCACTTTAGTATAAGACTATCCTGATGCCTTATGAATAAGCTGCCTTCACGTGGCTTTGGCCACAGCGATAGGTTTTCAGGGCACACAGCAGTGATGATCCTTGTGGATGTCCTCGAAGCATAGCCGATCTTGTCACTGGTGCACCTTTTCTCCCTCGTAGAGTGGTTGGTACACAGGGTATTGACCTCTGCTCAGGAAGGGCACCTGAATTCTAGATTCTGCCTCTAGACCCAACTCAAGAGATAGGTTCCCTTTCACTTCAGGAGCATTTATACAGACCCATTGATGGTTGCATAGGAGAAAAATACTGTTTTTTTTTTTGTGGTGGTTTGAATATGCTTGGTACAGGGAATGGCACTATTTAGGAGGTATGGCCTTCTTGGAGTAGACGTGGCCTTGTTGGTAGAAGTGTGTCACTGTGGGGGTGGGGTTTGAGCCCCTCCTCCTCGCTGCCCATGAGACAACTTCCTGGTTTCCTTTTGGTGAAGATTTAGAACTCTTGGCTCCTCCAGCACCTTGTCTGCCTGCACACTGACCTGTTTCCTGCTGTGATGATAATAGACTGAACCTCTGAAAGTATAAACCAGCCCCAATTAAATACTGTCCTTTATAAGAATTGCCTGGTCATGGTGTCTCTTCACAACAATGCAAAACCTAACTACAAGAGTTTTGCTCCTTAGAGATCATCCAGGGAAGTAAACAAAATCCATCCGATGTTCTTCCCCTCAGCCATTTCCACTTGAAGGCCCACAACCTTCTCCTTCTCGGAGATGCCTATATAAGCTGTTCACAGGGTGCAGGGTGCATGCAGAGCCACCCAGAACAATTTGTCCAGATTTTATTGACACATTTCTCCTCCACAACCATGAACGTGGTGGCTGGCACTTCTCAGACCATGTTCTTATGTGGGAGTAGTCAGTGGGTCCACACCTGCCCTTCATCCTTCCTCAGGCACACTTACCTCCCAGTCCTCGTGACTTAGCATGTCCTTGAGTCCCAGCTTCATGAGCATCAGTTAATGGGTGTCTGCTTAGCAGCTTGAAGAATGAAGAACATTTGTGTCTTAGTAGCCACATGGTTTTCTCCAATAATAGTGGTGCCTGCAAAGCCATTGCATCTAGAGACAAAGCCAACTGACAGTCACACTGAGCAAAATAAGATGACAGATGCCTGCGTTAGCTCTGCCACATACTCTGAGTTCCTCATGGCTTGTCTTAGTTGTCAAGGCAGCACCAAATTCACTCTTTAAGTCACTCAACTGTCTCTTATCACACCACTGTCTCCTGAGGGTGTCATCTTGTCAGGTTCCATTTATTCTTAGCTTTGTCAGTTGAAAATCCTGGAGATCTGTTCTTATTCACGGTGGCTTTCTGGAGGCTGCCATTCACAGTGATGTGCACTAGACCATTTCAGGGGAGCATGGACTTTTCATGCCTTGTCTCCCATTCATGTAACACATTCAATATGAACATGGAGAAAACATTCATGCCTTCCCTTCCATTGTCCTGCCTGTTCCATCAGTACTGTCAAACCCAGCACTGTACTGCTTGCTCTGCAATACCCCTCATCCCAATTCAAGTGATCAGGTATGGACGAACTTATTCCTCCTCCCTTAATGAATAGGCACTGTGATGGCTACTCGTAGTTGTCAATGTGGACAACCAAAATGAACTACAATCCTGGATTGGAGAGCACACCTGTTATCCAGATCTTAAGGCCGGAAGACACAGGCTTTTGATTCAGGTCTCTAGACATAGTGGCCATGAAAAGCTTAGGTTTAGGCTAGGTGGTACATACACACCTTTAATTCCAGAAGTCAGAGGCAAGCATGTCTCTTGAGTTCAAGGCCAGCACGTGACAGAGCAACTATTGACAAAAGGAACGCCCATTGCACATTCTGAAGACTCCAGCCAGTATCTTGACTAGCAAGCATACTTTGTAGTATTTCAGGAGGCAGGATGGTGAGACAGAAAGGAGAGCAGAACAAGTGCTAGTGCACTAAGCAAATCATAATCACCTGCTGTGAAGCAGCCTCTTATCCCCACCAGGGACTAAAAAAACATAACTTTTTTTTATTTTTTTATTTTTTTATTTTTTTTTACATTGAGGCTGTCCATTTTGACAACAGAAATATTTCTGTTTGTTTTGCACAATCCTGTGTTTGTGCATATTCAAAACATAAAACAACAGTTAGAAATAGTTTTTGGCAGCTGGATGTGGTGGTGTACAATTTTAATCTCAGCACTTTGGAGGTAGAGGCAGGTGGTTCTCTGTGAGTTTGAAGTTAGCCTGGTCTACAAAGTGAGTTCCAGGATAGCTAGGAATGTTTGACAAAGAAATCCTATCTCAAAAAACTGTAATAATAAAAAAATGAATAAATAAACAAATGAATGAATGAATAAATAAATAAATAAAGATAATGATCAAATATATAGTTTTTTTCTTCTTCTTTTTTTTTAAACCAATATCTGATATATGGATGAATCTGTTTGGTTTAACAATGTTGAAATCATGCTTCTTATTCATTTTCTGCATATATCAGAACAATTTTCTCTTAACACATGACATTTCCTCTTACTGTAGACATCACAACTTCCTGTAAACTGACATCATGTCATGGTTTCAGTGGTTTTTTAAATTATATTTTATTGATCTCTCTCTCTCTCTGTGTATGTGTGTGTGTATGTGTGTGTATGTGTGTGTGTATGTGTGTGTATGTGTATGTGTGTGTGTGTATGTGTGTGTGTATGTGTGTGTGTGTGTGTGTGTGTGTGTGTGTGTGTGTGTGTATGTGTGTTGTGTGTGTGTATTATGACTTATGTATAAAGGTCAGAAGACAACTCGTAAGTAGAAATCTGTTCTTCCATCATGTGGGCTCCGGGGATCAAATTTAGGTTATCATGACTGGCACCAAGTGTGTTTACCTATTGAGCTATTTCATAGGTCCTCAGTGTGTTCTTAAAATTCATCTTTAGTATATAGTATGTCTCTTGTGTTTTTATATAAATAACTAAGAACAATTTCTCTCACTGAATATTCTGAAAAGACAGATGGATCTACCTATGCACATCCTGGAAGAACAAGTTCAAACATTGCATTCTCTGTGAAACCTCACTGGCCTTTCCTAGGTGTAGTATGGTTTGAGAGCCTTGAGCCTGCATCTTACACACACCAGTCTGTGTACATGTGTTGAAATGTCTGCTTTCTGTATTTGCTGTGATCCCATTGTCTCACAGCGAATGGCTGAATGTACCACAATGTCTGAATCTCTTCATTGTCTCAACTCTGAGAGCACTTGGATCATTTACTTTGTTAAACTACCTTGGATTCTTCTTACAGTCCATACACCTCAACCCCTGGTGTGTACTGAGATCTACTGAATTTAAATCAGGAGGCCTTGACTGTGGTATCTAACAGAGCCTCAGTTTCTTCATCTCTAAAATGTAGGTGTGCTGGATAGGGTTGTGTCAATTTGAAACAAGCTAGAGTCATCTGAGAGGAGGGAATCTATCTCAATAGAGAAAATGCTCACTCCCACAATGTCATGCTGTAGTAGGCAAGCCTGTGGGTGCATTTTCTTAATCAGTGATTGATGTGTGAGGCCCACACAGGTGAGGCCTCCCCTGGGCTGGTGGTCCTGGGGTTTGTAAGAAAACAGGCTGAGGAAGTTAGGGGAAGGAAATGAATAAGCAACACCATGGCCTCTGAATCAGCTCCTGCCTCTGGGCTCCTGTCCTATTTGAGTTCCTGTCCTGACTTCCCTCAGTGACCCATAACAGTTACCTGGAACTGTAAGCTGAAAACAACGCCCCCCCCCCCATACACACACATCACCCCTGCAAACTTGCTTCTGGTGATAGTGTTTCATCAGAGAAACAGTAACGCTAACTGAAACAGTTAAGTAATAGTACCTCCTATTTGTGAATTGTGTCAAATAAGATTGTTAATTAAAGTGTTTAACACAATTTCATGACATAGAGTATGTGCTCTGCATTAGCCAAGTTTCTCTAGAACAATCAGAATTGAATGAATATATGTCTCACAAAGGTGTTTAGATTAGTTTGCATTGTAGGAGCTGGGAAATCCAATATTGGATGTCTGTACATTAGAGAGGTGGAGAATCTGGTAGCTGCATAGTCCACAAGGCTGGGTTCTTCAGCATTCCCTGCTGGTGGTGAATTGGATTCTGATGGTAGTGAATTATGATCCTCATCAGCCAGAGACAGAGACAGGTAAGCAAGAGAAAGGCTTTTTCCTGCCCACTCTTTCTTTTCAAGTTTTCTCAGGAAGATACTGCACATGCTAGGTGGGAGAGTCTTCCCCTTTGAATTACTGCTTCCTTGAAATGTCCTCATAGACAGTTCAGAGCCTTGTCTCTTAGTCAAGTCCAGACCCAATCAAGTTGACTGTAACAATGGTCAACTATCTCAGGCTGAAAGGGGGAGAAGCAATTTGTAAGTTTCTATGCTGTTGCATGCTTGCCATTAACCCAAGTCACATAGAGGTTGACTGAAAAATAAAAGAAAAAAGAAAGACAAAGAAAAAAGGAAATAAAAGGACCTGGCTGCTGCTGGGTATCATGGAGGAGAATGTGTATTGTAGATGTGAGGGAGAAAACTCTCAGAGGCAGAGGCATCTGGCAGGGTCAGGAGTGGATATGACCAGCTGACTGAGACTATGTGTGTGTTTGGGTGTGTGTGTATGTGATTAGATTATTCCTCCTCCTTTTACAAATTGGCACTGTGTCAGCTATTCCCTGACATCAACTTGGATAACTTGAATCAACTACAATCCAGGAATGGAGGGCACACCTGTAATCCAGATATTGATGTGGGAGACACGGGCTTTTGGTCTGGATCTGGAGGCATGAACAGTGGCCATGAAAAAAAGCTTAGGCCTAGGCCAAGTGGTCTACACCTTTAACCCCAGGAGCCAGAGGCAAGCATATGTCTGAGTTCAAGGCAAGCCTGGGACAGAGCAATTTCCAAGTAAAGAAGAGATTAGGTTCAGGTGTGGTGATGCACACCTTGGAATGTGGGCCATACCTTCTGATGGAGGACTATCTATATAAGGACAGTGGAGGAAGGAAGGTTTCCTTCTTTGCCTGCTTGCACTTACTTGCCAGTCCATCTATTGAAGCCTAATTCTTCCAGGTTCCAGTCCCAGTTACTACAGAAAACCAGCTGAAACACCAACTGTGGAAATGAGAAACGTTTAGATTCTTGGACTTCCCATTCACAGCTGCCCATGGTTGGGTTAGCTGGACTGCAGAATGTAAGTCATTCCAATAAATCCCTTTACTATCTAGAGACATTCCATAAGTTCTGTGGCTCTAGAGAGCCCTGACCAATACAGGTACCTTATGTATATCAAAACAGCACATGGCACCCCATAATTATGTATATTGTTTTTTTTTTTTTTGCTTCCCATTGACCTTATCTTAAAAGTCAAGATGCTACCAATTTTTATATCCTCATGTATCAGCTTGTGAATATACTTTAGAAAATAATAGACAACTCTAAGTTGCATAAAGATATAATTTCACATGATATAATGTCAAGCAGTCCAAGAAGCAACTGCCTGTGGTAACACTATGTTAAGAAAGGCATTTTTTTTTTCTTACTAGACTTAGAAAGTAAGCATAGAGGACATGAAAAGCTTAGGCCTAGGCCAAGTGAAACACATCTTTAATCCCAAGAGTCAGAGGTAAGCATATCTCTGAGATCAAGGCCAGCCTGGGACAGAGCAACTATGGACAAAAGGAATATCCATTGCACGTTCTGAAGGATCCAGCCAGTACCTTGACTAGCAAGCATACTTTGTAGCATTTCAGGAGGCAGAATGGGGATGTGAAATAGAAAAGAGAGCAGAACAATTCCCTAGGCCTTAATGGGAGTGTCTCAGGAGACAGCTATATCAGGCTCCTCTCAGCATGCATTTCTTGGCATCCACAGTAGTGTCTGCATTTGGTGACTGTATATGGGGTGGATCTCCAGGTGAGGCAGTCTCTGGTTCTCCTTTCCTTCAGTCTCTGCTCCACACTTTGTCTCCCTATTGACTCCCTTGAGTATTTTGTTTCTCCTTCTAAGAAGGACTGAATCACTCACACTTTGGTCTTCCTTCTTCTTGAGCTTCATGTGGTCTGTGAATTGTATCTTGGGTAATCCTAGCTTTTGGGCTAATATCCACTTATCAGTGAGTACACACCAGGTTTGGTTTTTTGTGATTTGGGTTACCTCACTCAGGATGATATTTTGTAGTTCAGTCCATTGCCTAAAAATTTCATGAATTCATTGTTTTCATTTTTTAAATTTTATTTCACTTTTAATGTAGTTTTTACACTCCATATTCCATTCCCTGCCACCCCCAATCCAACTGGTCCACATCCCACACCTCCTCCCCACCCCACCCCATCTCTACATGGATGCCCCCACCGCCTACCCCACCTGACCTCTAAACTGCCTGGGGCTTCCAGTCTCTTGAGAGTTAGGTGCATCATCTCTGAATGAACACAGAACTGGAAGTCCTCTACAGTATGTATGTTGGGGTCCTCATATCAGCTGGTCCGCAGAGCTCAAAAAGCTCAACAAGCTGAAAGTGCCTGAGTGAGGATGCCTCAGTCCCACTTGGGAGAAAGAAGAAATCAGTCACAAGTGGGAAGGGAGGGAAGGAGGGAGGGAGAGAGTGAGGGATCTGTGAGGGAAAATGGATGGGGGGGGGAGTGGGAGGAAAGTGTGTGTGGGGGTCTGATTTGGTATTGTGTGACTGAAGCCCTGAGGGCCAGCAGAAAGAATGTAAACAGGCAACCTCAGGACATTGGAGGTTGGGGGGACCTCCTAGAATGCACCAGAGACTTGGGAGGTGAGATACTCCCAGGACTCAAAGGGAGGGATCTTATATTAAAATCCTAACAGTAGAGAGCTTACCTCTTATTGAGCCCACCTCCAGCAGGAAGACAGGACATCAGGTGAGGGATGGGGTTGCCATTCCACAGTCACTTCTCTGACCCATAATTGTTCCTGTCTGAAAGAATTACATGGATGGAAATGGAGAGGAGCCTGAGGAAAAGAAGGTCCAGCAACAGGCCCAAAGTGGGATCCAGCTCAAGGGGAGGCCCCAAGGCCTGACACTATTACTGAGGCTATGGAGCACTCACAAAAAGGAATATATCATGACTGCCCTCCTAAAGACCCAACAAAGCAGCTGAAAGAGTCAGATGAAGATATTTGCACCCAACCAATGGACACAAGCAGCTGACCCCTGTTGTTGAATTAGGGAAGGCTGAAAGAAGCTGAGGAGAAGGGCAATCCTGTAGGAGGACCAGCAGTCTCAATTAAACTGGACCCCCAAGATCTCTCAAACACTGAACCACCAGATAGACTTCTAAAGAACCTTTGATACAATTAGAGTTTTCATTTGAACAAGGCCGAAAAAGAGAGTAACAATGAGTACAATTATTTATCTAGAAATAGTGGTAAGTAACAGGCAGAGGATCCTAATTGTACCCAGGAACGTAAAGAGAGCCAGTCTCTTTGCCCCTGCCAAAACCGTATAATCAGTGGAAGGTTTGTGTTGTTACTGATCTAGTGAGTTCTACTGAAGTACAGTTCCTACATATTGGGTCAGGGATCAGGGATGCTAGAAAACACACAGTATACAAATAATATCTCACCCCTTGCCCCATAAATAAAGAAAAGTAACCAATGACATCTCACGTCAAGACTTTTTGCATTCAACTCTTCAACATACATCTACTGATTCAGGTTCTGTTTTAAGCCTTGATCATATTTTCTTCTAAGTCTATCAACAAGAAGGAAAGGGGAACTGCTGTCTATCAAGTACCTGAAATACCAGGGATCTGCCCAGAGCTCTCAGGACATAGGAACCAAAGAGCAGCCTAGGACAGGATCCTTCCGGTTTCTGTCTGTGCCTGGAGCTGATCCTCAGCCACAGTGCTCCATACCCAAATAAGAGCAGTAGAGAGCTGGTCTCCAAGGAGTGCTGACACACCTGTGAGGACAGGAAGGACCACCACTTCTGCTCAAATTCCTGACCCAAGAGGGAACTGCCCAAAGCCATCAGGACACAGGAACCAAGGAACAGAATCCTTCAGGTTTTTGTCTGTGCCCGGAGCTTATCCTGATCCACAGCTTTCCACACCCAAATAAGGCTAGGAGAGAACTGTTCTTCTAGGAGTTCTGACACACAGGCTTGCAGGAGGGATAAGCCACAGTCAGAGACAGCAAGACCAGCTAACACCAGAGATAACCAGATTTCGAGAGGCAAGGGCAAAAACATAAGCAACAGAAATCAAGGCTACTTGGCATCATCAGAACACAGTTATCCCACCATAGTGAGCCCTGGATAGCCCAACACACCAGAAAAATGAGACTCTGGTTGAAAATCACATCTCATGATGATGATAGAGGACTTTAAGATGGACATAAATAACTCCCTTAAAGAAATACAGGAGAACACAGGTAAACAGGTAGAAGCCCTTAAAGAGGAAACACAAAAATCCCTTAAAGAAGTATCTGAAAGGTCTAGAGAGATGGCTCAGCAGCTAAGAGCATTCACTGCTCTACCAGAGGTCCTGATTCAACCTCCAGCAACCACATCATGGCTAACAACCATCTATAATGGAATCTGATGCCTTCTTCTGGTGTGTCTGAAGACAGCAACAGTGTACTCACAACTATAGATTAAATAAATCTCTCTTTTAAAAAATAATTATAGGAAAACACAACAAAATAGGTGAAGGAATTGAACAAAACCGTTCAGGATCTAAAAGTGGAAATAGAAACAATAAAGTAATCCCAAAGGGAGACAACTCTGGAGATAGAAAAACCTAGGAAAGAGATCAGGAGCCATAGATGCAAGCATCACCAACAGAATGCAAGAGATAGAAGACAGAATATCAGCTGTAGAAGATACCACAGAAGAAGTTGACAAAACAGTCAAAAAATGCAAAATGCAAAAAGCTCCTAACCCAAAACATCCAGGAAATCCAGGACATAATGAGAAGACCAAACATAAGGATAATAGATATAGAAGAGAGTGAAGATTTCCAACTTAAAGAGCCAATATATATTTTCACCAAAATTATAGAAGAAAACTTCCCAAACCTAAAGAAAGAGGTGCACATAAATGCATTTGGAGTCTACAGAACTCCAAATAGATTGGACCAGAAAAGAAATTCTTCCATTCACATAATAGTCCTAACACTAAATGCACGAAATAAAGAAAGAATATTAAAAGCAGTAAGGGAAAAAGGTCAAGTAACATATAAAGGCAGACCTATCATAATTACACCAGACTTCTCACCAGAGATTATGAAATCTAGAAGATCCTGGGCAGATGTCCTACAGACCCTAAGAGAACACAAATGCCAGCCCAGACTACTATACCCAGCAAAGCTCTCAATTAGCATAGATGGAGAAAGCAAGCTATTCCATGACAAACCCAAATTTACACAATATCTTTCCACAAATCCAGCCCTACAAAGGTTAAATACATGGAAAATGCAAACATAAGGAGGGAAACTCCACCCTAGAAAAAGTAAGAAAGTAATCTTTCAACAAACCCAAAAGAAGATTGCCACATAAACATAAAAATAACATCAAAAGTAACAGGAAGCAACAATAACTATCTCTTAACATCAATGGACTCAATTTCCCAATAAAAAGACATAGACTAACTGGATAAACAGACCCAGCATTTCGCTGCATACAGGAAATCCACCTCAGTGTCAAAGAAAGACACTGCCTCAGAGTAAAGGTCTGGAAAACAACTTTCCAAGCAAATGGTCCCAGGAAACAAGCTGGAGTAGCCATTCTAATATTGAATAAAATCAACTTTCAACCAAAAGTTATCAAAAAGGATGAGGAAGGATGCTTCATACTCATCAAAGGAAACATCTGCCAAGAAGTCCTCTCAATTCTGAACACCTATGCTCCAAATGCAAGGGTAACCACATTCATAAAAGAAACTACTAAAGCTCAAAGCACACATTACACCTCACACAATAATTGTGGGAGACTTCAACACCCTACTCTCATCAATGGACCAATCATGGAAACACAAACTAAACAGAGACAAGGTGACACTAACAAAAGTTATGAACCAAATGGATCTAACAGATATTTATAGAACATTTCATTCTAAAACAAAAGAATATACCTTCTTCTCAGCACCTCATGGTACCTTCTCCAAAACTGACCATACAATCAGCCAGAAAAGAGGCCTCAACAGATACAAGGAGATTCAAATAATCCCATGCACCTTACCAGGTCACCACAGACTAAGGCTGATCTTCAATACCACAACCACCACCACCACCAACAACAACAAAAAACCCTAGAAAGCCCACATACACATGGAAGCAGAACAACCCCATACTCAATCATAACTTGGTCAAGGAAGAAATAAGGAAAGAAATTAAAGACTTTTTAGAGTTTAATGAATATGAAGGCACATCATACAAAAACTTACAGGACACAGTGAAAGCAGTGGTAAGAGGAGAACTCATAGCTCTGAGTGCCTCCAAAAAGAAACTGGAGAGAGCATATTTTAGCAGCTTGACAGCACACATGAAAGCTCTAGAACAAAAAGAAGCAAATACATCCAAGAGGAGTAGACAGCAGGAAATAATCAAACTCAGGGCTGAAATCAACCAAGTAGAAACAAAAGAACTATACAAAGAATCAAAACCAGAAACTGGTTCTTTGGGAAAATCAACAGGATAGATAAACCCTTAGCCAGAATAACCAGAGGGCACAGCGATAGTATCCAAAATAACAAAATCAGAAATGAAATGGGAGATATAACAACAAAAGCTGAGGAAGTTAAAAAAATAATCAGATCCTACTACAAAAGCTTATACTCAACAAAAGTGGAAAAATTTGCATGAAATGGACAATTTTCTAGACAGATTTCAAATACCAAAGTTAAATCAGAAACAGATAAACCATCTAAACAGTCCCATAACCCCTAAAGGATTAGAAGCATTCATTAAAATTCTCCCAACTAAAAAAAGCCCAGGACCATCTAGATGGGTTTAGTGGAGAATTCTATCAGACCTTCAAAGAAGAACTAATACCAATACTCTTCAAACTATTCCACAAAATAGAAACAGAAGGAACCTTAACCAATTCATCATTCTATGAAGCGGCAGTTACACTGATAACAAAACCACAGAAAGACCCATCAAAGAAATATAACTTCAGGCCAGTTTCCCTTATGAATATTGATGTAAAAAATTCAATAAAATTCTCACAAACCAAATCCAAGAATATCAAAATGATCATTCACTATGATCAGGTAGGCTTCATCCCAGGGATGTAGGGATGGTTCAATATACTGAACTCCATCGACATAATCCACTACATAAACAAACTCAAAGAACAAAACCACATGTTCATTTAATTAGGTGCTGAAAAAGCATTTGACACAATTCAACATCCTTTCAGGTTAAAAGTCTTGGAAAGATCAGGAATTCAAGACCCATACCTAAATATAGGAAAATATACAGCAAACCAGTAGTCAACATCAAACTAAATGGAGATCAGGGACTAGACAAGGCTGACCACACTCTCCATATCTATTCAACATAATACTTTAAGTTCTAGCTAGAGCAATTAGACAACAAAAGGAGGTCAAAGGGATACAAATTGGAAAGGAATAAGTCATAATATCACTATTTGCAGATGATATGACAGTATATTTAAATGACCCCCAAAATTCCACCAGAGGACTCCTAAAGCTGATAAACAACGTCAGCAAAGTGGCTGGATATAAAGTTAACTCAAACTAACCAGTAGCCTTCCCATACTCAAAGGATAAATGGGCTGAGAAAGTAATTAGGGAAACAATACTCTTCACAATAGTCACAAACAATATAAAATATCTTGGTGTGACTCTAACAAAACAAATAAAAACCTGTATGACAAGAACTTCAGGTTTCTGACAAAAAAAAAACTGAAGAAGAGGTCAGAAGATTTACTCACTGATAAGTGGATATTAGCCCAAAAGCTCAGAATACCCAAGATACAATTCACAAACCATATGAAGCCAAAGAAGAATGAAGACCAAAGTGTGGATGCTTCATTGTTTTTTAGAAGGGGAAACAAAATACTCACAGGAGGAAATATGGAGACAAAATGTGGAGCAGAGACTGAAGGAAAGGCCATCTAGAGACTGCACCACCTGGGGATCCATCCCATATACAATTACCAAACCCAGACACTATTGCTGATGCCAGGATGTGCTTGCTGACTGGAGCCTGATAAGGCTGTCTCCTGAGAGGCTCTGCCAGAGTCTGACAAATACAGAGGTGGATGCTCACAGCCAATCATTGGACTGAGCACTGTGTCCCCAGTGGAGGAGTTGGAGAAGCAAATGAAGGAGCTGAGGGGTTTGCAGCCTCATGGGCAACAACACTGTCAACTGCCCAGAGCACCTGGAGTGGAGTCAAGTGCCCAGAGCACTGGGGACTGGACCACCAATCAAAAAGTACACATGGAGGGACCCATGGCTCTGGCCACATATGTGGCAAAGGATGAACTTGTTGGACATCAGTGGGAGGAGCAGCCCTTGGGGCTGAGGGTGTTTGATGCCCAGTGTAGGGGAATGCCAGGGTAGGAAGGCAGGTGTAGGTGGATGCATGGGGGGAGCACCCTTCTAGAGGCAGTGGGAAGGGGAATGGGATAGGGGTTTTCTGGAGGGGAGACCTGGAAAGGGGGTAGCATTTGAAATGTAAATAAATAAAATGTCCAGTAAAAAAAAAAAAGATATAGAAGAAAAAAAAAAAAAGAAGAAGAAAAAGAACCTGAAATTGCAAACCTGGCTGTTGGTCTTTGCCTTTGATCCCAGTATTTAGAAGGCAGAGACAGGGAGATCTCTGTGGGTTTGAGGCCAGTCTGGTCTACAAAGTGAGTATATACAGCCAGGGCTATTACAAAGAGAAACTCTATCTTGAAAAGACAACAACAACAACAACAACAAACCCCAAACAACAACAATAAGCCCCCTAAAAAACCTAAACAAACAATCAAACAAAAACAACCAAATCTTGAAGTAACTAATGATGTCCTTGGACTTGCTGCTCGTATGGTCACTGATGGTTTATGCCCCATTTTCTTATTGAGGAGTGTAAGACACTAGTTAGAGGAAAACTACTTCCTTTAGCGACCCTTCCTTCCCTGTTTCTATTCTGCTCACTTTTAACTTCAAATGTTTTGCTTCCAAGTCGGCTTTTCTCAAAGGGACATCCCTGTCCTTCAGAATCTCGTTTTCTCTGAATCACAACCTTAAATTAACTTGGAATCTTCTCCTTTCTTCTTCTTTTCATTTGTCATCAACCAGTTGATAATTCCTCATCTGTGCAGCTCTTGGATTTAAACTCCTCTGTTGTCATATTTTCTCTTAGCTATTGTATGGGGTTCTTATATTTAATACCCTTCCAACATTTATTCCACCCTGATCTGTTCCAAACACCCAACACTGGGTAAGAGGGAAAGAAGGTTAGAGAGGAAAGGGATCATAGACTTCTTTAGACTACTTCCTGATTAAAGATAGTGGGCTCCTTGGGAGCAAGTCTGATCTTTGGTCATCAAGATAACCAAATTTTCCTTCTTGTGACTTTGCTCATGACCACAGGCCCTCATGAGGTTCTCCCATTTATATTCTTTCCAGATTCCCCAGAATTAAACTCTCTGCTGCTAATGCACTAAGTAAATCATAATCACCTGCTGTGAAGCAGCCTCTTATCTCCACCAGGGATCTCCACCAGTTCGCGCAAGTGTGTGTGTGTGTGTATGTGTGTGTGTGTGTATGTGTGTGTGTGTGTGTGTGTATGTGTGTGTATTGTGTGTGTGTACTATGACTTATGTATAAAGGTCAGAAGACAACTCGTAAGTAGAAATCTGTTCTTCCATCATGTGGGCCTCCGGGGATCAAATTTAGGTTATGACTGGCACCAATTGTGTTTACCTATTGAGCTATTTCATAGGTCCTCAGTGTGTTCTTAAAATTCAGTTATAATATATAGTATGTCTCTTGTGTTTTTATATAAATAAGAACAAATTCTCTCACTGAATATTCTGAAAAGACAGATGGATCTACTTATGCATATCCTGGAAGAACAAGTTCAAACATTGCATTCTCTGTGAAGTCTCACTGGCCTTTCCTAGGTGTAGCATGGTTTGAGAGCCTTGAGCCTGCATCTTACACACATCAGTCTGTGTTCATGTGTTGGTATGCCTGCTTTCTGTATTTGATGTGATTTCATTGTCTAATAGTAAATGGCTGCATGTGCTACAGTGTCTCAATATAGGTCATGCTGTAGTAGGCAAGCCTGTGGGTGCATTTTCTTAATCAGTGATTGATGTGTGAGGCCCACACAGGTGAGGCCTCCCCTGGGCTGGTGGTGGTCCTGGGGTTTGTAAGAAAACAGGCTGAGGAAGTCAGGGGAAGGAAATGAATAAGCAACACCATGGCCTCTGAATCAGCTCCTGCCTCTGGGCTCCTGTCCTATTTGAGTTCCTGTCCTGACTTCCCTCAGTGACCTATGACAGTTACCTGGAAGTGTAAGCTGAAAACAACCCCCCCACCCCCCCACACACACACACATCACCCCTGCAAACTTGCTACTGGTGATGGTGTTTCATCAGAGAAACAGTAACTCTAACTGAAATAGTTAGGTAATAGTACCACCTATTTGTGAATTGTGTCAAATAAGATTGTTAATTAAAGTGTTTAACATAATTTCATGACATAGAGTATGTGCTCTGCATGAGTCAAGTCTCCCTAGAGCAGGAAGAATTGAATGAATATATGCTTCACAAAGGTGTTTAGTTTCCCCAGTAGGGGCTGGGAAATCCAATATTGGTTGTCTGTACATTAGAGAGGTGGAGAATCTGGTAACTGCATAGTCCACAAGGCTGGGTTCTTCAGCATTCCCTGCTGGTGGTAGAGGTTTCAAGGCCTCCTTTCAAGCCACTTGGTCTTCAGTCTCTGTTTGAGAATTGGATTCTCATGGCAGTGAATTATGATCCTCATCAGCCAGAGGCAGAGACAGGCAAGCAAGAGAAAGGCTTTTCCCTCCAATTCTTTCTTTTTAAGTTTTCTCAGGAAGACACTGCACATGCTGGGTGAGAGAGTCTTCCCCTTTGAAATACTGCTTCCTTGAAATGCCCTCATAGACAGCTCAGAGCCTTGTCTTTTGGTCAAATCCAGACCTAATCTACTTGACTGTAACAATGGTCAACTATCTCAGGCTCAAAGGAGTAAAAGCAATTTGTAAATTTCTATGCTGCTTCCATGTTTGCCATTAACCCAATTCACATAGGGATAGAAAAGAAAAGAAAAGAAAAGAAAAGAAAAAGAACAAAAGAAAAAAGGAAATAAAAAGAGGATATGATTCCTCCTGGGTAAGAGGGAGGAGAAGGTGCATTGTAGGGAGAAAACTCTCAGAGGCAGAGGCATCTATCTGGCAGGGTCCAGAGTGAAAATGAACACCTGAGTGAGGGTGGTGTGTGTGTGTGTGTGTGTGTGTGTGTGTGTGTGTGTGTGTAGAGGGGAAGCCGGGAGAGGAGAGAGCCAGGATCCAGGAAGCCAGACCAGGAGACCAAAAGAAGACCAGAGTAATCAAAGAGGCTGATTGTTGATGGAAGAGCAGCTTGGGGGAAAGGCAGCACTGCCTTCTGGGTTGGAGAGTTCAGAGTAGGGGGCTGAGTGCCTCTACCAAGAGGATCCTGTAACAGCTGGGGATGGAGAGATAGGAGGAGGATCTGGTGGCCAGCACCAGCTTTGATGTGTTAATAGGGACCTCAGTTAGCTTTTACCTGTTAACTGGCACCTCCTATAGCTGGTCGGCTCAGATTTGAGACCTAACAGGTGTGGTTGTGAAATAGTGAGAATCTATCCATGTAATAATTATGCTGTTTTGACATCTTACATGTTCACTCCGGTATTTTCGACTTCTCCAAACTGGATTAAATTGTTTCTCCTCCGCCTCCATTTACTTCTAAGTTTAGTTCCTCAGGAAGTTTAAGTGCTTGGGAGGTGGGTGCTTAACATGGATGTAAGACACAGGTAGGTCTAGAATTGGCAAGGCCATTCTCTGAGAGCCAGGCCTGCATCTTGTTTGTTTGATTTCATTGTGCAGAACTTCATTAAAACTTTTTGCTTTGGTTAATTCACTCTTGACATTTTGGGGAGGCAGCCTAATTACATTAGACTTTGTTTGCTTTATGGAAGACTGCCGCTGCTTTTGGAATGCATGGAAGGGAGGGAGCCTTAGTCAAGTGTCCTACTTTTTGCTCACTAAAGACATAAATTATGTTTATATAACCCTTGCCTTGTAACCTGACTGGATCCTTCTGGTAGTTGAACGTTTTTTCATTCACCATTATAGTGTAACATTTCCTCTTGCAGTTTAGAAGATGATAAAACAGGAGCGGCAAAGGAAGGCTAAACTAAGGCTTTCAATGCCTGTAGTGTGGGAACCCTGGGAAGATGACAACGAATTAAAATAGGTGAAGTTCCAGAATCTCTTGAATATTTTCTCCATTCTGAAAAAAGATCCGAAGCAGTATCGAGGGGAAAGCCCACAGTGCATCATAACACAGTAGGCTAGCAGCCAAGAAAGAAACAGGGCATGCGCTCAACTGTGCTAAAGGTCTTTGGCATCTCCCCAGCTCCGGGCGTCCCTGGGGCGACCATGCCTGGGGCGGCGTGCCGTGCCGGTGTAGCGGATCCTACCGGCTGGCGCTCGGCCTGCCCTCCGCCCCGGGTCGGGCCCATCCCGCGGAGCCCGGCGAGCCGGGGGAAGGAGTTTCCGGCGGACCCGCCTCCCTGCCGCTTCCTGTCCCGCTCGCCCACCGCCTCCTGCCCGGTCCAGGGACTGTGCTTGTCCGAAGCCCCTGGAGGTCCCACGCGTGCCTCCTGCACCATGCAGTCACGCCTCCTCCTCCTAGGAGCCCCGGGCGGCCTTGGGGACGTGGCTTCCCGGCGCGTGCGGCTGCTCCTGCGGCAGGTGCTGCGGGGCAGGCCGGGCGGGGACCAGCAGCGGCTGGAGGTCAGGCTGCTGCACGCTGGGGCGACCGACTCAGGTAACTGGGCCCTCCGCCTTCGTTGCTGCTGCCGCTGCGGCTGCCCTCCCTGCTTTGTGATGTGGGGCAAGGCGCTGGCGCCCCCTGGGCTCCACTCTGAAACCTTAGGGGTCCGGACTAAGGTCTCTGATGCCTAGGAACACAGTTTTCTTCTCCCACTGGAGATTTTAGTACAAGAATCCTCACGTAGACTCTAGGACACTGAGAGGTTTATGCAGCAGCCTTTGGGGGCTGTTTAGACTCGTGCTTGACCTTGATCTTTGACTCCGGAGAGCTTGGTTTTGTGTCCTGAGCCAACCAGGGCTCGTGATGGCATAGACACGTGTACAATCTTGCTGGAGAACCTGTGCCCATGTTCCTTCCCAATTTTAACAGAAGACTCGGTTTCAAGCACTCTTAGAACTGAAAGTCATAGCTTTAGTTAAAACCCTATACTATAGTCGGAATAAATGAGTCCCAGAAAGGGGGGAAAAAGTGCCTTGCCGAGGATCACAAGGTGAAATTACGATTCAAAACTTGCCTGTCCTCGATTATAGCTTCTAGAGCATGTACTTGCTTTCCACTCTGTTACTCAGTTTTCATCTGCATGACAACATTAAAACACACACACACACACACACACACACACACACACACACACACACACAGAGCAGCCTAAAACAAGGGAAGATTTCTTGGCTGGAAGTTACAGATGTTTCAGTGTATGCTTAATACTTCAATCACTGTGGCCTGTGGTGAGGCAGAAACTCATGATGACAAGTGGACTTAGCAGAGCAAAGCTGCTCTCTCAGGGAGGCAGAGAGAGGGGAATCGGGGATAAGACCTACTTTTCAAATATAGAATCTACTTTGTCTCACTAGGCTCACCTCCTTGTGTGTGTCATCTCCAGACAGTGTCATTTCATCTAATAAATCCATCATTTCACCAGTCCAGATGATAATACACTCTTATCAGAGAAGGCAGATGTCAAGGGTAGAATGTGGTACAATCTGCCAGGCTTTGAGGCTGAGCAGTTTTGGGTAGACTTATTTATTTATTTATTTATTTATTTATACTCTCTAGCTAACTATAAGAGCCATGAGTCAGCAGATAGGACATTTAATTGAAAAGAGGTTTTTAAAAAAGTGAAAAAAAATTTCGTTTTGTACTGATAAGCCTCAGTACAACAAGGGACACTGAAGCTGAGAACTTGTGTATTCACCAGAGACCTGGGCACATGGAAGAGCCCTTATGACAGAGTGAAAGATTAACTCTTGGCTATCCAGACGTGTAAGGTTAAGGCTTTCAAGGTGAGAGTGGCACAGTTGGAACCAGAGGTCATACACAGGCCACAGCCGTAGCACAGAAAGCAGCAGGCTGTGATGGGTGAATGTGGATGCTGGGAAGACTCTCAGTTGTATTCCAGCACGTGACCAGACGCCCTTTGTCCTCAGTTGTCACTGCTTCGTAGCAGTGTGACAGGAGAACAAAGTACATGAAAAACAAACTGAAGTTGTAGACTTTTCTTCTCCCGCACTGTATGCCTGTTTGTCTTGTCTGCACGGTCCTTTGGTGCCTGTCATCACTGGGTACCTAACAAGCGTTCAGTGGCTTACTGGGTCAAAGTTCATGGAGACTGTTTTTGTAAGAGGCTGCAATTGCTTTGCTGGCTTTCATGATAGTACCTTTACTAAGCTTGATATGAAGGGGGAAAAGGCCATTTATGTAAACGGTAAAAAAGAAGTTGGGCAACTTTAATCCCAGTACTGTGAGTTGAAGATCAGCCTGGTCTATAGCAGTTCCTGTATAGCCAGCTCTATGTAGAGAGAATCTGTCTAAAAAAAAAGCTTAAACCAAACCACCCCAAACAAACCAGCGGACTCTCGCAACCCCTGCTTAGCATCCTTTTCCGTCGGATGGGGTAGAGCCTATAACTTGTAAATTCTTTATCTGTATGCTTTAATCAGTAGGAGTGGCATCTCAAGGGTTTAGAAACAAATGGTCAGTCAGCAAGGAGGTTATCACTCCACAGCATAGTTGACGGATCACTGTGACATCATCATAGATGGGGCCAGCTGGCTCAGTAGGACTGGATCTCAGAAACCAACGAGCTTGGAGACAGTTCTCTCAACCTGTGGCTTTCCTTCACCACCGTTCCATGTTCTGTAGACTTCACAGGCTTTTCCTTCTGTGTGTGTGGAACAGATCTGTTTATACAGACAATAAAATGTTCCTGCATAAGCTGTTTATTACTTAGAAAATTGAGAAATGAATCCTGTAAAACAGCCCTCAACACACCAATCAATAATAATCATCAGTTTTCTGTATTGGTTCTGTCAGATTATATATATCTAACTATACAGGTAATTATTTGTACAAGTATGTATTTGTGCAAATTGGATCATTATTTTTCTGTAATTTATCAGTGTATCCATGGTTGGTGACATTAGCATAATATTGCCCTTTATGATCACTTAAATTAGTTATTCATTTCAGACATTTATCCCTATAATTTATTTTATCAGTTTCTTGTTCATGAACATATAAAATGTCTATTTCTAAATATTTTTATATAAAAGCAGTAAAAATGATTTTCATTCTTATACATGTTTTATGACTTCAAGATTGTCATTGGGCCATAATAGCAATAGTCATGCGACTTTGGGGAGGAAACATTCAGAATTCTGTTTCAACGGAGAATAACTATTATGGTTTAGCTTTGTCTCTGTATTTACCAGATATTGAACCTCATGGAATTCACTGGCTACTTTGACCTATAGCAGAGTATTAGACCTGCGGCTCTCCCGGCTTTGTTGTGTGTATTAAAGACTTTAACAATAAGATTCCAGAACAGCTATAGCCAGATAAATCATTAGAAAGATTTGTATCAGGAGCACATAGACTTAAGATATATGTTGTTGATACATTTGTTTTTTAATCTGCTCTAAGTTATACATTCTTCTTAAAAAATGAAGCTCAGTGAGAGATTGCTTGCCTAGCATGTTCGAAGCCCTGGATTCAGCCCTTAATACAAAAACAACACAAAGCAAAAGTGGTGTCACTGAACGATTTGTTTCAACCTGATGTGATTCCTCTTGCCCTGGGGACTTTGGCAATACCTGAGATGAACCAAGGGAGAGGGATGCTATTGACATCAATGGAACTAGGGTGCTCACGTGGCCGACAGTCTGCAGCACACAATATCTCAAAACAATATGCATTCTAAAATGCCAGAACTATCACTCTTGCGAACCCTGAACTGAGCCAACTTGTCCATGTGGCTGCTAAAATAAAAACTCAAAACAATTTGACTTTAATAGAATCGGCAGCTCAAAGCAGAAGGTGCTCAGAGAGACCTGCTGGACGATGTGGGCAAGCAGCTTACAGATCACAGAAGAGGTGGAAACAGCTTGCTTATGCTCTGCTCTTGTTTTATTTGAGCCTGTTCTGAGCAGTTGACAGCTGGTGACTGACTGTAACTAAGCTACCGTGACTGACTCCGATTTACTTGATAAAAAGTCAAATAGCTTGGGCTTTCATTGTGTAGGACTCAAAGTACAAAGGTATGCTCAACTTGAAGTCCAAGTTGATTTTAACATTGCGATTGTGTCCTGAGGAAGGTTCACAGAACCAAGTGCCAAGTGGGGTAAAAGTTAGTGTGCTCACTAACAGGATCCATGGTCTCTAATCTGTACTACAAGCATTTTTACTATATATACATGAAATACAGCAGTGTTGAGATTGGTGAAGATCTTGAAGTATCTGGGCAGAATATTCAATTTTTTTCAGGGGTTTACAAACAATCTAATTAAAATTATTGTTATAGCAACATTTTATGTATGTATGTATGTATTTATTTATTTATTTGTCAGGGTCTCTTTATTTAGTGCAGTCATTCAGTGCTGGGGTTGAAGGTGTGATGCCACCGTGCCTGGCATTGATAATTATTTTTTAACTCTTACACCTGGTGTGTGTGTGTGTGTGTGTGTGTGTGTGTGTGTGTTTCCTTAAAATGCTGCTACACAGCATTCAGAAGGCAGGGGCAGAAGGTTCTCTGTGACTTTAGGCTACCTTGATCTACATAGGAAGCTCCAGGACAGCCAGGTCTACACAGTGAGTTGCCAAATGGGTTCGTGTAAGATTAATTACTTTTTATTATTTCAAACATAGAAGTATTACCTTTGAGCAATCCTTTTAAATAAGAAATATTCTGGAAAGTAAGATTAAAACTTCCTACTTTAAATATTTTCTAAATTTAATTTCATTTGGAAGGTTTTAGCCTTGAATTCCTTTAATTAAAAATTTCATCCAAGAGACATATAGTAATTGACTATAGCTATCTGTGGCAATTTTGTACAATATATGGATCTAGCTAATGTGTTTTATTTCCATATTTGTTATATAAGTGCAGTTAAATACTCAGCAGTATTGTTTTTGTACTCCTAAAATGAGCTCATTCTGGTTACTGAAATCATTCTAGCAGTAGTAATTATTCTAGAGTAGACGGCTACTCTTAGGCAGGTCTCACGTAGTCTAGGCTAGCTTCAAGCTTTGTATGTTGCCAAGGCTGTCCTTGAACTTTTGATCCTTCTACCTTCAGTATTTCTGCTGTGCAGGGATTAGAAGGTGTACCTCCACGCTTGCCCTGTCTCTTTATATTTCTTGACAGGGTTTTATGTAGCCCTGGCTGGCCTGGAACTCACTATGCAGACCAGGCTGGCCTCAAACTCACTGAGAACCACTTGCCTCTGACTGCAGGGATTAAAGGTGTGGACTACCCCATGTAGCTTTCTTTAATTATTTGATTTTTTTTTTTTTTTTTTTTTTTTTTTTTGGATATAAAGTCTTGCAGTGGTGCCTTGGGCAGCCTGGAGCTTGTGGCATCCCTTCCGGGATTATTCACACCTGTGACTGCATCTGACTTTCAATTTCTTAACTTAGAATTAACAAAAAGCTTCTCTTCAAGAAAAGCCTGTATTGGTTTCTTCTGCATAAATTGTTACCCATTGATTTTTACATTCCACCTTAACCACCTCATTTAAAGAGATCTGTTTCAAATGACTTCACTTATGAGCATGTCCATAGATAGTATGTGTTCAAAAGATGCAGAAAAATTACCATTCATGGCTTAAAAACAGTATCTTAGAAGACAGTAGTTAATTTAAAACTAATCACTTGTTCACTTGTCAAACATTTGTTGAATATCTAGAGTTTGAAATACTATATTTGGCACAGGATATAGTGATGATTAAAACATTCATCCTCTACCAAGAAAAACACTCTTGAAAACTAAACAGTAGTCTTCAGGTCTTCAGACATTTTCCCCATCTGCTAAAAGGATTTGCAAGGATGTATGTTTTATACATTTTTAGGTTGCTACGTAGAATTTTTCCTTATTGGTACAAATGGTAGCAAAGGGTATTGTTTCTATTACACTGTAAACGCTGACATTTTAGATGATTTCTGTTTCATATTCTTTTGAACATGTCTCTTAAGAGGACCCAGTGGTTGGTTTGCCACTGTGTTTTGGAAAAACTGGAGGCTCTTGGCCATCAGCTAGTCCTTACACCGTTATCTCCCTGAGTTTGTATTCCAGCTTTAGGTGGATTATGATTTTTATCTGAATATGCCTTTTCTCCTAGAAGCTTTATTTTTATATTACTTTTCTGCAACAATCCCCCCTTTAAACCTTTATGTTATTATAGTACTTGGTTGTTCAACATGACATCAGTGTCAAAGATAACACTTTGCTATACTCTTTAATGACTTGAGCTACTCTCTCAGCAAAATATTACTTAATATTAATTAACTTATTAATACGACTCCTATTCCCCAGTTGAATGTTAATTATTGTTGGTGTTAGCAATTCCATCCAATGTAGCAATGTCAATTACATCTTTCCAGACCTTCTAAATTATATGTCAACAATAATATGTTGATCTATATTAATTGGCATGTTGATTCGGGTCTTATTTAATATTGTTGGTAACAGACATAGAGCTGGTTAGATTTTATTAATTTGATACAAACTGAAGTCAATTAAGGAACTGCCTCCATCACATTGGTCTGTGGCGAATTTTCTTGGATAGTGGTTGTGGGTCAGCCCAGCCCATTGTGGGTGGTCCCATTTTCTTTAAGGAAGCAGGCTGAGCAAGTCATGGAAAGCAAGCTAGTAAGCTGTGCAACCCCATGACCTGTGCTATAACTCCTGCCTCGGGTTCCTGCTTGAATCTCTGCCCTCGCTTACCTCAGCGAGAGGCTCAAAGCTGTGAGATGCAATAAACCCTTCTCATCAAGTTCCTTCCGGTCATGGTCTTTATCACAGCAACGAGAAGTAAATCAGGACAGACAGATGCCACCTGACTTGCAGAAGAATGGTGTGCTGGCTTAGTGAAGTCATTTGTGTCTCAATTTCTTAGAGGGTCGTCAAAATCACCTCGCTATAATTTATCATATGGCTTTACCAGTTCTTTTCTTGGTGGCTCCTTGGTTAGTGTGTTTTACTAGGATTTGGGGGTAAACTAAAATTATTATTTTCAAAGTACTTTTGCTAATACATTTTTTAAATTTTTGAGAAAATACTTTAGTCTATATTTAATACATTTTTGTCAAATTCTTAGGTTTTTGCTATTAACAAAGGTATCTGTTCTGTCAGACTAGTCACTCAAGTTAGCTTTTCTGACAGAAAAAGCAGTTACACCTTTTAGTTAAAAGGAGTGTAATATAGTTTAGGGAATGGGATTTTCAAAAACTATTGGGGAATAAGTTATGGGATTTCTGTGAACTGGTTTACTAAAACCAGTAAAGCCAAAAGTAAGGGAATATTGTGATTATATTTGTGACTCTTTTCATTATATATGTCATATTACATTGATAACATATTTCATAATAAGTGATTTTGTACCTTTGATATTTTTAAAAATTGACAAAAAGAATACAATATTAAGGTAAGATTTTCATGAATTAAGGACTCTAGTAGAGGCATGGTGTCCTGGTAAATGTGTAGTAAACTGTAGTGGCCATGTTTGAAGAATAATTAGATGAAAATCACAAGAATTGGAAATAAATTTGTTGTTTTTTTTTTTTTAAAGCTTCATGTCCATACATTTGATCTATTTAGTGAAGCAGAAAACGAATTGGTTCAGTGACTGGAGTTCATCATTCTCACAATAAAAGCATGAAAATAGAGTTTTATATGATGGGGGATAACTAATGGGGTTGAATATTTCATTGTGTTTCAGGAATATGTTTTTGCCTGTCTATTTGAAAGGTATACATTTGTTCTGAAACACTTAAGTTCCCTCTGATATTTAGTCAGAGCATTGTGAATATTTGTGTAGTACTCTTCCAGGAACTATGCATGACATCAAATGGATCTGCAGCCATGATCAATTATATGAAATATTTAAGTTGTTCAGTAGTCCTCTTAAAAAGGTATCTTATTACTTTTTGTGTGAGTGTGAACATGAGCACAGATCTCAGTCCAACTTTTAGGAGTTGGTTTTCTCCTTCCACCATGTAGGTCCAGGAATTGACTCTGGTCTTCAGGCTTAGCAGCAAGCACTTCCCCTACCCCATGCCATCTTGCTGGCCCTCAACAGTGGTTTTTGTTTTGTTAAAGCAGTAGCGTGAGACAAGCTTATTTTCAAGTGTGCAAAAAAGCTGTGTTTGAAGTTTTTTGTGCTTTGCTGTTTGACATTTCCCATCTTGGCTTCTTGGTAATACTCATTTCTCCACTCTGTAATATGCTTTATTTGACACAAGCCAGCACAAACCCAAAATAGCTCTAAAGCAAATCTTTACTTCTAGTACAAACATTAATATCTAGAGACAGATTTATTTATATTGACTTGAATATTATTATAGTGTTCAAAGGATGCTTAGTTTTGACCATACACATATATGTCTCTTTAGCTGATGCCCTGACACAGTGTACTCTTGGTAAAATAAGTCAGGGAAGGGACTATTCTGAACACAAGGACTTGAAAGTCTGAAAATGGATTCTGAAAGACTGCTGTGTTCTGTAACCGTAGAACATGCTCACATAGCTTCATCCCAAGCTTTTAAATAGGAAAGCCAATAAGTACTTATTACCAATTTTAAAATGAATTAAACCCTTTCGGCACAGAACAGCAGATGGGTAAGATGTAGCTGCTAGAGTTTCCTGGTATCATGTCAGATCCGCAAGGATTCGCCATCAGAGGAATCAGATTTTAATAAGGCTTACAAGATTAGGTTTTAGTTGTTACGCCCAGAAATTGAGTTACCATTGTTTCTGAACTAAGTTTGTGTTGCATTTTCCTTTACCGGGCAGCTGGTCTTGGTTCAAGAGAGAAAGGTACAGCGGCAAAGCATGGGTTTGCCAGATGTGCAACACAAAGGCCGTGGGGAGTTTGAAGCATAGGATTGGTGGAAACCTAGTGAGCTGGGTGGAGAGATTGTGGAGATCTGAGTCAGAGGCTAATGACATAAAAGCGAGGCTGCTTGGGGCAGAGGCACAATCCCGGGAGGGTGTGCGGTTCGTTCTTTTTAAAATATTTCCTGCAGCAGGTGGTGAACCAATGTGTTGGGCAAGAATCCACTAGAAGTTTAAGATTATTAGCCTGAGAGTTAGAGTTTTATTTTATTTCTTTTCTTTTTTTAAGTGAGTAGCTGGATAGCACTGAGACAAGTCACTTGAGACTAGTCATGGACTCAAGCACAGGAATTGAAACAAACTGCTGGCAGACTCTGAAGTCTCCTGCTGTGGGGAGTGCAGGCTGCTCTGAATCAGAGAACTGTAGAATTGAAGTTGCCTACTTCTTGGAACAGAAATTGATTGCATTTATAAAATTGGGATTATTTGCTTTTAGGATAGATTTATATACAGATTTTGTCTGAATCACGAGGGGAATTTTGCCTGTGGTTTGGAACTAGGATAGGGAAAATTAGTCATTGACTTCAAATAGAGAGGGCAGTGAACAGGTATTAATAAAATAATGTCTGTGGCTCTAGGCAGAGAGCCAAACAGATAGATAGTATAACAAGATGGCTGCTGTAGGCAGAGAGTGGAACAGGAAGATGGTATAAGGATATATTGCTCTATCTAGTACATCTTAACAGGATACTCAAATTCTGTCTAATGTGCACTCCACGGGAATTATGGGTTATTATCCTGCATGGCAAAATAGAAGAGACCTAAGAATAGGCACATACAGTATTTTAGTTTTACTTCATTTGTTTTGGATTATTTTAATTTGAACTAGGATAGGGGATATTAGTCTCTGACTCCAGAGTAGAGAGTGCAGTGATAATCATTGCCTGCTTTGAACAGGTATTAATTATCTATGTCTGTGGCTCCAGGTAGAGAGTTCAACAGACAGATATTATACAGGTATTAATAAAATATGTCTGTGGCTCTGGGCAGAGAGCCAAATGGAAAGATAGTATAGAACTAGCTACAGAAAGCTCATATTCTGCTAACGTGGGCTCCACGGGAATCTTGACTGTCTCTTTCTGCTTGGCAAGATAGGAAAGGCCTAGTATAGGCACATACAGTATCTTAGTTTACTTCATTTGTCTTATATTGTTTTAGTTTTCAAAATGGGTATGATGTTGAGTTCTGTGGTTATATTATACCTCTAGGAGAAAGATCAAAATAATTTTTTTCTGGTTACTGGCTTAAGGATATGCTGATTTGAGAAAAAGGTTTTGTCTTTGTGTTTTTGGAAAAAGTGATTAACGTATTTATACCTTCCAGAGTTATATGGATCAGATTTGATAGAGGGAGACCCCCTGAAGAACTAGATTCCAGAGAATCAAACAAAAAGGTTATCTTGATGATACTAAAATTTTGCTTTGAGATTTATACATTACAGAATATACAGCCTTAGTGAGTCTCATTGTCAAATATGCTGAACTGACCTGTTTGAACTCCTGATGTCTTGGACTTTCAGCCAGATCCAGTCAGGACACAGACATCAGAGACTAACACAATCATTGGTGTGACCTTCTTAAAAGGCTGACCAACTCCCCCATTTCCCCTACCTCACCCCCTTAAAAATATCTCAACACCCATATTCATCTTGAAGACGTTATGAAGAGTTGTTGCCCCAGCTCCCTGGAGGGGGTTACTATAGGTTGTCTTTCTAGGGAATATAGAAATGATCATAATTGGGCAGGGAGGAATAGCTAGAATTGATTACATAGCCATAATCTCATTTTGTAGAAATCTTTTTAATTGTTATTAGGTTGAAGTCATAGTTTCTTCTTTTGGTACAGAATTTACTTTGATGCAAAAATCAAGGTTTTCATTGGTATAAATTTCTTCTATTGATACAAAAAATTTAAAAGTACAGGGCTTAGACCCAGTCCTTCTGTAACTGTTATTGTAAACTGATCTGAGATGATTAAGCCTGTGAGTTAAGGACCGAATAGCAAATTCATGGCTCTGAGTTTATTGTTAGGGTGTTTTCAGAGACTTAGAATTAGAAATAGCTAAGAGTAGTTAATGGAGAACAGTCCAGATTACTTTATATAGATAGTTGGTTTTCAAAAATGTCAGAAATCCACAGAATCTGACATTTAATGTTATTTATTCATTTGCTGTTGAGACTAGTCTGCTCCTGACAACTTTTCCTGTCTTGGATTCAAAGAAGAAATTCAGCATCTATGAGTTACTCCAGTTGTTGTGAGATAGCCACTAGACAAGAATAGTCTTTTTTTCATCTACAGACATAATACTGTCCAAAGAGAGGACATAATTACAGGTTTAGGACAGCTTAATTCTGCCAAGACAGAGTAGGCTAGTCCTTAATATCCTGTTTCTCTAGGTCTGTCAGATGCTCCTGGGCCAGAAGGCTGAAGACCTGCTCCATCTTTTTGACTTATTGGGGCTGTATAGGTAGGCACTGTCTCTACAGTTTTTTTCAGTTCTGGAAGCTGTGTTAGGCTTTCTATATATTTTCAGTTAATGTTGGTCATTCTCGGATATCTGACAGGGTTGAAAAATTACTTATAGTTTCATAGTCAACCCAGGCTATTTACTTTGAGATAATAGATCTGCGAGGATAATTTTCTGATGGTATACCATTTAAAGCCAGGATATGAGTCAGGTGTAGAATGATAAGTCTTTTAATTTAGGATAAATGATAAAGTTCTATCTTAATGAAAAAGATGATGGACTGGATGTTAGGTCTCTCTTATGCCTTATAAATTGCAAAATGGTAATAGCTGTGTTCTATATTGAGAGAAAGGTTTTGTTTTTTATTAGAATAGAAAGGGGGAAATGTTGCGGATGGCTCTGTGCTGCTTGCTCTCCTGGGAGAGGCTGTCTGGAATGAGGAATGAGTCACATACTCAGGTGGCTTTTTGTAAACCAATCCCCTAATGAATAAAGGAGCCAATCGCTGGGCGAGTAGGCGGGACTTTTGTTGGAAGGAGGAAGAGAGGAAGCAGGGGAGAGTTAGGTCCCTTTGGGAACTGGACAGCAGAGGGGTAAGAGGGTAAGGGGTAGCTGCTAGAGTTCTGCAGTATCATGGCAGATCCGCAAGGATTTACCACTGGAGGAATCAGATTTTAATAAGGCTTACAAGACTAGGTTTTAGTGGTTGTGCCCAGAGATTGAGTTACCATTGTTTCTGGGGGGGGGGGGGAAGGGAAGAATTAAACAATGTATGTGTATGGGTGTTTTGCCTGTGTGTATGCATGTGTACTGCTTGTCTGCCTAGTGCTCATGAAGGCCAGAAGAGGGCACTGAATACCATGGAACTGGAGCTTAAGACAACTGGGAGCTGCTGAATGGCTGCTGGGAATGAAACCGGGGCCCTCTGCAAGAGCAACAAGTGCCAAGCCATCTCTCCAGCCTGCACATTCAGTAATTATAATACAACACGAGAAGTGCTTACAGAAAGGAATGGGATGATACGTTCTTGAGGGAGAAGGAGATGGCACCAGAGGAAAAGTTGGCAAAGATTCAGTGGAGGAGATGAAGCTCTCTGAGGAGCAGCTGAGTGAAAGAAGTGTGAGATGTATAGAAGGCTGAAGGTTCAATCAGTCACTGAAGCAGGAATACAAGGGTGGAGCTGGCTGGAGATAGTTGGGCGGACAGAGAGGAGAGTTCTGTTTTTTCTCAGGTTGAAGAAAGCTGTCTCTAGACAGAGGGTAACTGTGCGGTAGTCCACTGACAGCTGTGCAGTGCAGGGGAGAGTAGTGAGCCCAAGCCAGACTTTTGGGAACTGTGTAAAGACAGAGCTATTGGTATGGCTTAGATGGCTCCCAGGTCTAGCACTGTAGCCAAAGATGGACAAGCTCATGATTTCTAAGGCAGAAATGATTAAATGCCTGGTTCATCTCGATGTCATGCCGCCTCCTCTTTGTCTGCTGGAGACATGGTTGATTGATCATTGCCCCATTTCTCAATGAAAACAGTTTCCATTGTGGTTTCTTCCTCTGTGTTTTTAAAAAGCCTCTAGCTTGATGGTTAAATGTTAGGGATCTTCCATTTACTTGTTTTGTCATTGATTTCTACTTTAATCCTATTATGGTCAAGAAACATACTTCAGGGCTTTAGTCCTTTGAAGCTTACTGAGGCTTGCTTTATGCCCAGCCCGTAACATATTTTGGTTAATGTTACTGATGCACTAAAAATACGGATCATGCCGTTATTTGCCGTTATTTAGATTAAACAGTCTGGGTGGGTTCGGAGTGTCTCTGTCCTCAGCTCTCCCCTTGGCTTGGCAAAAGTACCAGGAAGCATCTTCCTCGGTTCTATAGCCATTTATCCCCTACTTCCTCCCTAACTTACGGTGATGAACATATTAAATTATCTAGGCATATTTCGAGTTTATCTTATTTCTACTCCCAGTTGTGTTGAGATTATTATTTTTTTTTAAATAGTTATTCTCCATTTCTCTCCTTGTCAGGTTACTCCCAAGGGTTTGCTGTGTTCTTTCACAAGAGGACTTAACCGTTAGGAGAGTGAATCATTTAGGTACCTGCTATGCTTGCTTTCTCCAAAGCCCCTTGGGCCTCTGGGTGGCCAGGACTTTCTGTTATTGTTAGTTTCAGAGTACTGCATTCCCCTTATTTTTCTTGAATTCTACCCTCACCTTCATGTGGTTCCTTATCATACAACAAAATACAATAAATTGACATTTTACTGAGTGGGAGGCCCAAGCTAGCAATAAGAAATAAGAGTGGAGAAGGATTTCTTTTTTTTTTTTAATTTTTAATATTTTTATTACATATTTTCCTCAATTACATTTCCAATGCTATCCCAAAAGTCCCCCATAGCGCCCCCCACTTCCCTACCTCCCATTCCCATTCTTTTGGCCCTGGCATTCCCCTATATTGGGGCATATAAAGTTTGCAAGTCCAATGGGCCTCTCTTTCCATTGATGGCCGACTAGGTCATCTTTCGATACATATGCAGCTAGAGACAAGAGCTCCGGGGTTCTGGTTAGTACATCATGTTGTTCCAACAATAGGGTTGCAGATCCCTTTAGCTCCTTGGGTACTTTCTCTAGCTTCTCCATTGGGAACCCTGTGATACATCCAATAGCTGACTGTGAACATCCACTCCTGTGTTTGCTAGGCCCCGGCATCGTCTCACAAGAGACAGCTATATTTGGGTCCTTTCAGCAAAATCTTGCTAGTGTATGCAATGGTGTCAGCGTTTAGAAGCTGATTATGGGATGGATCCCTGGATACGGCAGTCTCTAAATGGTCCATCCTTTCATCAGAGCTACGAACTTTGTCTCTGTAACTCCTTCCCTGGGTGTTTTGTTCCCAATTCTAAGAAGGTGCACAGTGTCCACACTTTGGTCTTCATTCTTCTTGAGTTTCATGCGTTTAGCAAATTGTATCTTATATCTTGGGTATCCTAAGTTTTGGGCTAATATCCACTTATCAATGAATACATATTGTGTGAGTTCTTTTGTGATTGTGTTACTTCACTCAAGATGATGCCCTCCAGGTCCATCCATTTGGCTAGGAATTTCATAAATTCATTCTTTTTAATAGCTGAGTAGTACTCCATTGTGTAAATGTACCATAATTTCTGTATCCATTCCTCTGTTGAGGGACATATGGGTTCTTTCCAGCTTCTGGCTATTATAAATAGGGCTGCTATGAACATAGTGGAGCATGTGTCCTTTTTACCGGTTGGGACATCTTCTGGATATATGCCCAGGAGAGGTATTGCTGGATCCTCCGGTAGTACTATGTCCAATTTTCTGAGGAACCGCCAGACTGATTTCCAGGGTGGTTGTACAAGCTTGCAATCCCACCAACAATGGAGGAGTGTTCCTCTTTCTCCACATCCTCGCCAGCATCTGCTGTCACCTGAATTTTTGATCTTAGCCATTCTGACTGGTGTGAGGTGGAATCTCAGGGTTGTTTTGATTTGCATTTCCCTGATGATTAAGGATGTTGAACATTTTTTCAGTTGTTTCTCTGCCATTCTGTATTCCTCAGGTGAGAATTCTTTGTTCAGTTCTGAGCCCCATTTTTTAATGGGGTTATTTGACTTTCTGGAGTCCACCTTCTTGAGTTCTTTATATATATTGGATATTAGACCCTTATCTGATTTAGGATAGGTGAAGATCCTTTCCCAATCTGTTGGTGGTTTTTTTGTCTTATTGATGGTGTCTTTAGCCTTGCAGAAGCTTTGTAGTTTCATGAGGTCCCACTTGTCAATTCTTGATCTTACAGCACAAGCCATTACTGTTCTATTCAGGAATTTTTTCCCCTGTGCCCATATCTTCAAGGCTTTTCCCCACTTTCTCCTCTATAAGTTTCAGTGTCTCTGGTTTTATGTGAAGTTCCTTGATCCACTTAGACTTGACCTTAGTACAAGGAGATAGGAATGGATCGATTCGCATTCTTCTACATGTTAACAACCAGTTGTGCCAGCACCATTTGTTGAAAATGCTGTCTTTCTTCCACTGGATGTTTTTAGCTCCCTTGTCGAAGATCAAGTGACCATAGGTGTGTGGGTTCCTTTCTGGGTCTTCAATTCTATTCCATTGGTCTATTTGTCTGTCACTATACCAGTACCATGCAGTTTTTATCACAATTGCTCTGTAGTAGAGCTTTAGGTCCGGCATGGTGATTCCACCAGAGGTTCTTTTATCCTTGAGAAGAGTTTTTGCTATCCTAGGTTTTTTGTTATTCCAGATGAATTTGCAGATTGCACTTTCTAATTCGTTGAAGAATGGATTTGGAATTTTGATGGGGATTGCATTGAATCTGTAGATTGCTTTTGGCAAGATAGCCATTTTTACAATGTTGATCCTGCCAATCCATGAGCATGGGAGATCTTTCCATCTTCTGAGATCTTCTATAATTTCTTTCTTCAGAGACTTGAAGTTTTTATTATACAGATCTTTCACTTCCTTAGTTAGAGTCACGCCAAGATATTTAATATTATTTGTGACTATTGAGAAGGGTGTTGTTTCCCTAATTTCTTTCTCAGCCTGTTTATTCTTTGTGTAGAGAAAGGCCATTGATTTGTTTGAGTTAATTTTATATCCAGCTACTTCACCGAAGCTGTTTATCAGGCTTAGGAGTTCTCTGGTGGAATTTTTAGGGTCACTTATATATACTATCATATCATCTGCAAAGAGTGATATTTTGACTTCATCTTTTCCAATTTGTATCCCTTTGATCTCCTTTTGTTGTCGAATTGCTCTGGCTAGGACTTCAAGTACAATGTTGAATAGGTATGGAGAAAGTGGACAGCCTTGTCTAGTCCCTGATTTTAGAGGGATTGCTTCAAGCTTCTGACCATTTACTTTGATGTTGGCTACTGGTTTGCTGTAGATTGCTTTTATCATGTTTAGGTATGGGCCTTGAATTCCTGATCTTTCCAAGACTTTTATCATGAATGGGTGTTGGATCTTGTCAAATGCTTTTTCCGCATCTAACGAGATGACCATGTGGTTTTTGTCTTTGAGTTTGTTTATATACTGGATTACGTTGATGGATTTCCGAATATTGAACCATCCCTGCAACCCTGGGATGAAACCTACTTGGTCAGGATGGATGATTGTTTTGATGTGTTCTTGGATTCGGTTAGCAAGAACTTTATTGAGGATTTTTGCATCAATATTCATAAGGGATATTGGTCTGAAGTTTTCTATCTTTGTTGGGTCTTTTTGTGGTTTAGGTATCAGAGTAATTGTGGCTTCATAGAATGAGTTGGGTAGAGTACCTTCTGTTTCTATTTTGTGGAATAGTTTGTGAAGAACTGGGATTAGATCTTCTTTGAAGGTCTGATAGAACTCTGCACTAAACCCATCTGGTCCTGGGCTTTTTTTAGTTGGGAGACTATTAATGACTGCTTCTATTTCTTTGGGGGATATAGGGCTGTTTAGATCATTAACCTGATCTTGATTCAACTTTGGTACCTGGTATCTGTCTAGGAACTTCTCCATTTCATCCAGGTTCTCCAGTTTTGTTGAGTATAGCCTTTTGTAGAAGGATCTGATGGTGTTTTGGATGTCTTCAGGATCTGTTGTTATGTCTCCTTTTTCATTTCTGATTTTGTTAATTAGGATGCTTTCCCTGTGCCCTCTAGTGAGTCTGGCTAAGGGTTTATCTATCTTGTTGATTTTCTCAAAGAACCAGCTCCTTGATTGGTTGATTCTTTGAATAGTTTTTCTTGTTTCCACTTGGTTGATTTCGCCCCTGAGTTTGATTATTTCCTGCCGTCTACTCCTCTTGGGTGAATTTGCTTCCTTTTGTTCTAGTGCTTTTAGGTATGTTGTCAAGCTGCTAATGTGTGCTCTCTCTAGTTTCCTTTTGGAGGCACTCAGAGCTATGAATTTTCCTCTTAGAAATGCTTTCATTGCGACCCATAAGTTTGGGTATGTTGTGGCTTCATTTTCATTGAACTCTAAAAAGTCCTTAATTTCTTTCTTTATTCCTTTCTTGACCAAGGTATCATTGAGAAGAGTGTTGTTCAGTTTCCACGTGAATGTTGGCTTTCTATTATTTATTTTGTTATTGAAGATCAGCCTTAGTCCATGGTGATCTGATAGGATGCATGGGACAATTTCAATATTTTTGTATCTGTTGAGGCCTGCTTTGTGACCAATTATGTGGTCAATTTTGGAGAAGGTACCATGAGGTGCTGAGAAGAAGGTATATCCTTTTGTTTTAGGATAGAATGTTCTGTAGATATCTGCCAGATCCATTTGATTCATAATTTCTCTTAGTTTCTCTGTGTCCCTGTTTAGTTTCTGTTTCCATGATCTGTCCATTGGTGAAAGTGGTGTGTTGAAGTCTCCCACTATTATTGTATGAGGTGCAATGTGTGCTTTGAGATTTACTAAAGTTTCTTTAATGAATGTGGCTGCCTTTGTATTTGGAGCATAGATATTCAGGATTGATAGTTCCTCTTGGAGGATTTTACCTTTGATGAGTATGAAGTGTCCCTCCCTGTCTTTTTTAATGACTTTGGGTTGGAAGTCAATCTTATCAGATATTAGAATGGCTACTCCAGCTTGTTTCTTCATACCATTTGCTTGGAAAATTGTTTTCCAGCCTTTCATTCTGAGGTAGTGTCTATCTTTTTCTCTGAGATGAGTTTCCTGTAAGCAGCAAAATGTTGGGTCTTGTTTGTGTAGCCAGTTTGTTAGTCTATGTCTTTTTATCGGGGAGTTGAGTCCATTGATATTAAGAGATATTAAGGAAAAGTAATTGTTGTTTCCTGTTATTTTTGTTGTTAAAGTTGGCATTCTGTTCTTGTGGCTGTCTTCTTTTAGGTTTGTTGAGGGATTACCTTCTTGTTGTTTCTAGGGCGTGGTTCCTGTCCTTGTATTGGTTTTTTTCTGTTATTATCCTTTGAAGGGCTGGATTCGTGGAGAGATAATGTGTGAATTTGGTTTTGTCGTGGAATACTTTGGTTTCTCCATCTATGTTAATTGAGAGTTTGGCTGGGTATAGTAGCCTGGGCTGGAATTTGTGTTCTTTTAGTGTCTGTATAACATCCGTCCAGGATCTTCTGGCTTTCATAGTCTCTGGTGAAAAATCTGGTGTAATTCTGATAGGCTTGCCTTTATATGTTACTTGGCCTTTTTCTCTTACTGCTTTTAGTATTCTATCTTTATTTAGAGCATTTGTTGTTCTGATTATAATGTGTCGGGAGGTATTTCTTTTCTGGTCCAGTCTATTTGGAGTTCTGTAGGCTTCTTGTATGTTCATGGGCATCTCTTTCTTTAGATTTGGGAAGTTTTCTTCTATAATTTTGTTGAAGATGTTTGCTGGTCCTTTGAGTTGAAAATCTTCATTCTCATCCACTCCTATTATCCGTAGGTTTGGTCTTCTCATTGTGTCCTGTATTTCTTGTATGTTTTGAGTTAGGATCTTTTTGCATTTTACATTTTCCTTGATTGTTGTGCCGATGTTCTCTATGGAATCTTCTGCACCTGAGATTCTCTCTTCCATCTCTTGTATTCTGTTGCTGATGCTGGTATCTATGGTTTCAGATTTCTTTCCTAGGGTTTCTATCTCCAGTGTTGCCTCATTTTGGGTTTTCTTTATTGTGTCTACTTCCCTTTTTAGGTCTAGTATGGTTTTGTTCATTTCCATCATCTGTTTGGATGTGTTTTCCTGTTTTTCATTAAGGACTTCTACCTGTTTGATTATGTTATCCTGTTTTTCTTTAAGGATTTGTAACTCTTTAGCAGTGTTCTCCTGCAATTCTTTAAGGGATTTTTGTGCTTCCTCTTTATTGTCTTCTGCCTGTTTAGCAGTGTTCTCCTGCATTTCTTTAAGTGTGTTATTAAAGTCCTTCTTGAAGTCCTCTATCATCATCAGGAGATATGCTTTTAAATCCGTGTCTAGCTTTTCCGGTGTGTTGGGGTGCCCTGGACTGGGCGAAGTGGGGGTGCTGGGTTCTGATGATGGTGAGTGGACTTGGTTTCTGTTAGTAAGATTATTACGTTTACCTTTCGCCATCTGGTAATCTCTGGGGTTAGTTGTTATCGTTGTCACTGTTTAAAGATTGGAGCAGAAGCTGTGTTCCACTCACCAGCAGTCTCTAAATCCTGCGGCGGGGGTCGTGGGTAGCTGACGGTACCCCGGTGCTGGTCCAGCCGGAAGAGGCCTGTGGTCCTACTCAGGCCGGTTTTCTGCTTCCCTAACTAATGCAGTCTCTGGTCCCGCGTGCAATTGGATTGGAGCAGAAGCTGTGTTCCACTCTCCAGAAGTCTTAAGATCCTGTGGCGGGTGTTGTGGGTAGCTGGTGAGTGTCAGCCGACCCTGCGCCCCAGCTGCCCTGGTGCTTTTCTGACCGGAAGAGGGTTGTGGCCCTATGTAGGCCGGATTTCTCTCTCCCCAACCAGAGCAGTCTCAGGTCCCGCGTGATTGGACTGGAGCAGAAGCTGTGTTCCACTCACCAGCAGTCTCAAAATCCTGTGGCGGGGGTTGTGGGTAGCTGGCGGGTGTCAGCCGACCATGGGCTCTAGCTACCCCGGTGCTGATCCGGCCGGATCGAGAAGGATTTCTTATGTGCAGCAGTTAAGAGCTGCATGGAGTTACTCCCAAAGCAATGTTCCCCTTGAGGAAAAGAAAGGAAGATGGAGGTCTTTTTTTTTTTTTCTGGAAGTCTATATATAATCATGGGAAAGGATTTTGTGGGCATATTCCTGTGCCTACTCAGTTTACAGTTAAGAAGGGAAGGTATTCACTTTTTTTTTTTTTTTTTTTTTTTTTTGGCATTCTTAGCTTAAGGTCATAAAACACATGTTTGAAAAGTTAAAACTGAGTACTGGAACATTTTGGGGCATACTCTGCTCATATTGTAACAATGGTAGTCAAGAAAGCCTCTGGCCATGCTCACCTTGCGTTTCTAAAGATGGCAGGCAGGTGTGGCAGTACAGTCCTATAGTCCCAGCACTGTAGAGATGGAGCATAAGGGGTTGTTCTAGGTCAACCTGAGCTATATTATAAGTTCAAGGCCAGGCTGAGCTTCATAGCACAGGAAAGGCCAGCCCAAGTAACCTCCTGTCCTAGAGAGCGGGGTGTGGTGGCAGACAAATGCCCCTGAGCGTGTTTGGTTTTCTCCAGAACGTTTAACTGGATAAAAGGAAAGGAGAGTTTGAAAGTATGTTAATACAGGATTTTGCCCAGAATGGTGCGTGTGACTAGTGATCATGTACTTTCAGTTTCTCATTTTGAACCTACCAGTATTCCGTTTGTTCTTATTAGCAACCTGACAAATGGCTCTTCTTAGGGAAAGGGTTTTGTTCAGTAGAAAATGTAGTGCCAAGGCCTGAAAATAATTTAGCATGTTCAGTATGTCACCTCAACATGAGCTAGGGTTATGTGGGAAGAGGGAACCTCTGTTGGAAAATGTCCCCAGCAGACTGGCCTGTGGGCAAACCTGTGGTGTGTTTTCTTGATTGGTGATGGGATGGTAGGTGTGGGTCGTATCACGTCTGGTCTAGTCGTGTTAGGTACTATAAGAAAGCAGGCTGAACAAGACTTGGGGAGCAAGCCAGTAAGCAGAGGAGCATCCCTCCATGTCCTCTGCTTCAGCTCCTCCTTCAGTTTCCTACTAGGTTTGAGTTCCTGTTCTGACTTCCTTCACTGATTAACAGTAACATGCAAGTGTAAGCCTAAGAAACCCTTTCCTTCCCAAGCTTCTCTGTTGCGGGCACAGAGTTTTATCAGACCAATAGAAACCCTAGCAGACAGTCAGTGTCTAGTGAGCAGAGTGTGGCTGGAGTTGGATAAGTGAGAATAACTGGAGATGAGCTCAGAGAGGAAATGCAGATTAGAAACACCCTTTCGAGGTCATTAACGGAACCCAGCATGATTTGACTCTGACTGCATTTGGCTGTTATATTGCCTCCTTAGATGCTAGATGGTGAAGAACAAAGCCTAAAACAGTAGGCCTGTGGGGTGTTCGAGAGAAGGCTGCCTGGGACTACCATGGATTGTGTTGTAAGTGGAAAAGAAGGATCTTAAGTTGCCATTAGTACAGCTGGGAGTAGTTTTAGTGGAAAGATCAGATGTTCAGTTCTCACTACAGAAGAAAAACTTTCCTTCTTTTTAAACGTTTGTAAAGGCAATTGGAGATGTAGCTTCATTGGTAGAACACTTCTCAACATTTATAAAACTTTGGGTTCAATCCCATTGCATAAACTGGATGAGGTGGTATGTGCCACAATGCCAGCACTCAAGAGGTGATTAGAATATTGGGTGTGTAGACAGATGGAGGCCAGCCTGGATACTTGAGACCCCATCTTAAGCAGCAACAGCAAGAAACCCTCAATCCCCAAAACAGACAACACCTCCAACCACAAAACACCTCAATGAAGAGGTTATAGTATATAATCCTAACATTGCATGTGCTAACTTTATTATAAAGCTTTTAAAAACTCATTTGAGGTTGGGTCTCAGTATGTAGCATAGGCTGCCTTTGAACTCAGTCTTCCAGTTACAATTCCACAATGTTAGGACTGTGAATACTTTATATGAAGAAGAGTGAGGGAGAAAGGGAAGAGATGACTCCCTGGTACTTGCTGCAGTAAAGGTCCCTGTGCTACATAGAGTCTCAGGGGTCTGCTTGGAGATGCTGAGTCTGCAGGTTCCACATGGTGGGCACTGTGATGCTTAAGAACTCCTGTGATGAGAAGGAAGAAAATGTGGCCTGTGGGGATGGCCTAGTGGATTGTGGAGGAAGTTTGCAACCCTCATGATTTTTTTCAGTGTGTTTTGCCATGGCTCCTTCTGGCAGCTAACATTAGACCTAAAAGGACTTACCGTTGTGTAGAGTGGCTTTTCTTCTCTCAGTTTTTCCTGAGTCTTTAATAAATTTTATCATCTATAAAAAACAACTTTCTGGCTGGGCGTGGTGGTGCACGCCTTTAATCCCAGCACTTGGGAGGCAGATTTCTGAGTTCGAGGCCAGCCTGATCTACAGAGTGAGTTCCAGGGCAGCCAAGGTACACAGAGAAACCCTGTCTTGAAAAAGCAAAAACAAAAACAGAAGCAACAAAACAAAACAAAAAACTCCAACTTTTTAAGAGTCTCAGATTTTCTCATTTCAAGGCTCTGTTTTAGAGGGTTATTTTGAGACTATAAAGGACTTGAAGGAAGGAAGTGTTGAACAAGTGTTAGCTGTCTTGGTCATTGCCACAGCCTGTGGTTCTGGTGTCTAGTGTACCTCAGCAGCTCTGAACTAGCCAGGCGGAGGGATGAGCACTTGGAATAACTACTTTTTCTGCATGTCTTTGAGACCTTTCTAGACAAATTTCTAGATGCCAGGACTTTGCCAGTTTGGCTTTTGGAGAGAGCAAAGTAGAGGGAGATTGACTTAGGTCTGCACTGTAGTCAGAGATTAACATTCCTTACAAAACAGAACTGTGTAGAACTTTCTTTCACTTGTCTTATCTAGAAATTCTCAATGTTTATGGTATTTGGTCTGACTTCTGTTTATTATTTAGAAATAATGAATGTTGAGGGTAGGCTGCTGAGAACTTGATTTTGTGAAAGCTCTGAACAAATGTGAAATCTGTCCTCCTGGGGTTTGGATGATTTCATTAGTTAATTGTTCTCTTCATTGTAATCCAAATGCTGGACACAGGCAATTTAAGGCAGGAACAATTTATTTTGCTTATATGATTTCAGAGGGCTCAGTCTGTCACTGTGTGGGAGCCATCTAGCCTTCATTGAGGCGGGTGGGGAAACAGCTGTGGAAAAATACCTCAAAGACACACCAAATAACGTACTTCCTCTAGTAAGGACTCATCTAAAGTGTCTAGAACCTCCCCAAATAGGACTGCTACTTGGGGGCCAAATGTTCACATCATGAACCCATGGTGAACATTAAAAGATTTCATAAAACTGTGCCCTTGTTCACAAAGGCTCATTGCCATCTCACGAGTATAGTGCATTTAGTTAATATCTAACAGTGCCTTCAATCTTGACACTTCCAGTATTATTCCAGAGTCCAAATTCAAAGTCTCTTCTGATACTCTGGTCAAACTCAGCTGAATCTCTGTAAAATTAAAAAGAAAATCATATGCTTTTAATATACAATGGCATATTCTAAGAAGGAGTGGGAGATTACCATTGGAAGGTCAAACTAAAGCCAAGACCATGGAAGTCAATTTGTGCACATAGCAGTGCTGTTTAGAGTCTGGTGTACAGTGTGCTGTTTAGAGTCAGCTCAACCCCTGTGGCTTGGCTGAGCCCTCTCATCTCTCCAGCCCTTCCTAGGCCTCCTTGTATAAGCAGAGTGTCCCAGCAGTTCCGTCTTCTTCAGGGAAAGTCTTTCAAAGGAGGTTTTACATCAATACAGTGGAACTTAGAGCAGAAGTTCCTCTAATTCCTGAAACACCACCCTCAAGGCACCTATCGTCTTGGTTTCTTTTTAATTGTCCATTTTTCTTTCACTACCTACTCCTGACTTGGGATGTAGCTCAGTGGTAGAGTTCTTACTTAGCAAGTAAGAGGCCTTTTATTCAATCCCTAGTATAAGTCCATCTCCACCTCCACCCCCTCCCTCCACCCCCACCATGTGCTAAGGACTGGAATATAGCTGTATGGTAGAGTTCTTGCCTGAGTCCTGGTTTCATCCTCAGTGGAGTCGGCAGAGAAAAACAAAACCAGCCGTATGCTTTTTTTTTTTTTTTCCTGAGACAGGGTTCTCTTTCCTGAGACAGGGTTTCTCTTTGTAGCCCTGGCTGTCCTGGAACTCACTCTGCAGACCAGGCTGGCATTGAATTCAGAGATCTGCCTGTCTCCTGAGTGCTGGAATTAAAGGCATGTAACACCACCCCTTGGCTTCCAGATCAACTTTTAATATGTTCCTTTCTTGTCCAGATTACATAGTATTGAGGTCCTTCCATTCTGCTTTTTTTTTCTTATTTTCATTAAAAGATTGGCTAAAAAGATAACAGTAACCATGCCACAGCCTGAATACTATAAAGTTTTGAAATTTCTTCTGTCAAATTAATTACTCTGTTATTTTGAAATCAGCCTCACTCAAATTCACATTATATGGACAGAATATAGAAAAGTCCTTTCTCAGAGCATATCGTGAGAACCCTGTAATCTGTTCTTTATAAAGTTGTTTTCCCATCTAAAGCTTTGTGAGTAACGTCTTCACGGGGTGACTTTGTGTCGCTCTTCTGGTCACCCAAGCTCCTGATAGATCAACTCTTGAGCTTACAGCATCCTTGGACTTCTCTAGCCTGCATCTCCAAACTCCCTGCCCACATAGTTCCAATGAGCTAAGAACTGCGCAGTCAGGTTCAGTCACATTAATGACCCCTCTTTGTTATTCATTTTCTGGGTCCAAGTTGAGTTTGCTTTTGCACAGTCATGAAGGATGATGGGCATGGGCAACAGAAGAAGGGCAAACAAGCGGAATTTTTGAGGAGATTAATTGCAGCAAAAAGGGGTCATGAAAACCAGCTGCCAAATAGTGTGTTGGAGCAGGCATCATTATGTCCTAGGAATCTGGCAAATTTAGTCCTACCTATATATAAATTAGTCATCTGGGAGGTGTTAATTTGAATATGTGAGGGAATTCTGATTGATTGATGGGGCAGGTGCAAGAGCTTGGGCTCAGGAAAGCCTGCTGGTGGAGAAAAGGCCACCATGACGTGGGGAGGAAGAGCCAAGAAGCAGAAAGAACAAAGGCTGGGTATTGGCTCACATCTTGGTGGGCCAAGACTTTTGCATATAAGCTCTTTGAGTTCACCAATTATATAAAGTTTGTCATAAAGCTTGAGTGTTCTCAAAGCTGACAGTACATTCTACTGGGGCATGTAGACACATTTTCTTTGGGTCTGTAACCCGAAGTGTCTATAGAATGGAGCTGTCTTGCTCCCATTGTTTTGGTACCAGTTTTCTGAATTGTTTTCATATCATTGCAAACCAGTTATCTGACACAGACAGTTTAGAGGAACACACATTTATTTGACTTACAGTCCATTATGGTGGGGAAAGCCTGGCAAAGGGCACTCTATTTAGCCCTGTCGGGCCTGGACTAGAGAAAGAAGTGGCAGAGGTACCCTAAGGACTCAACTCTAGTGGCTTGCTCTCCTCACCTAGCTTCTGCTTCCTAAAGCCTCCAGAATCTCTTAACACAGTGCCACCAGGTAGGGATAATGTGTTCAAGGCACGAGTCCACGGGGGACATAGAGTCAAACCATAAGAGTAGCTAGAAATAAAGTCTTGTCAGGGACAGTGAGATGGGCATCTGTTCGGGCCTGTAAGATGGGCTCTATGGCCTTCATGTGTGTATTCTCCTCCTAGTGTAAGCAAATACATATAAAAAGTCAAGCTTTTAAAAATATTTTTCTGTATTATTTTTGCTTGTATTAGTATTGATATTAACATAAATTTAAGATGGTTAATATAATTTAATCTATGTGGCAGCCTAACTCCTGAAATATAATTTTCTCATTATTTACTTCTCTCTGATATAACTTATGCTGTTTATAGAAATGTTAGAGACGTGTGCATTGTACGTTTGTGTGACATCCCTCCTTGGAGGTCAAGAGAGTTATCATTGCTAGAGTGTAATCTGTGTCACTTGTCTATTGTAATGAATGTATTTTTTTTTTCTTTCTTTTTAGGTGAAACGGTTAGTATTGGAGATGTGTCCTACAAGCTGAAAACTCCCAAGAATCCAGAACTTGTCCCACAGAACTACAGTAAGAACAGTTATTTGTGAATGAATATATTTGAGAATTTCATTATGGGCATTACCATACACAAGTTAGAGTGGCTGGTGTAAACCCAGTGTGCCATCATGGGTTCTATGCTGGTCTGTACTACACAGTGTTTGCCTTGGCTTCTGTTGTGGGCTTTGGCATTGTGAAGCCTGCGAGAGGCAGAAGTGTCCACGTGCGTCCCATACTGTGGCTTGAGTTGGATGTCAGGTACAATAAAATGCACATGATAAAGGGAAGCCTCTAATTTGGTCAGTTTTGATCATTTTATGAAGTCGTATACACATCAAGATGACTCTCATTACGTCTGCTTTTCCCTACCTGGAAACCACTGCTCTCTTCTCTGCCGTACTAAGTCAGCTGAACTTCGTTTTCAGCTTTACAAAAATAGTATCATTATGGTATGTATGAGTGTATGTGTGTGTTTTATGCATGTTTTGTATGTATGTTCATGTTTGTGTGTGCATGTACATGTTTTGTATGTGTGTAAGCATGTATGTGCATGTCTTTTATGTGCATGTTCATGTTTGTGTATGTGTTTGTATGCTTGTATGTGTATATATATATGTGTATACATGATTGTATGTGTATGCATGTTTGTGTATGTTTGTGTATTGTGTATGTGTGCATATGTGTATATGTATTTGGCTTCTTTCCATTAAGAAGATGAATTTGAAGTTCATCCATTTTGTTGAACCTTTCCATTGTTTTATTGAAATTCAATCCATACACTATACAGTTCACATTAAAAAAGATTTATTTTATTTTATGTGTATGTTTGAGCATATGCATGTGCCTTTAGAGGGCAGAAGAGCATTAGATCTCCTGGAATTGAAATTATAAACGATCATGATATCTGTGTTGGATCTGAGTCTGGGTCTTCTACAAGAGTGGTGAGTGATGTTAACTGCTGAGCCTTCTTTGCAGCCCCAAAGTCCACTCTTTTAAAATAACCATTTAGTGCAACCAGTATTTAGCATAGCAAAAGACCAAACCTCAACAGTAGGGCCTGAGAAAGTTCAGAAAGCCAGGCAAGAAAGCAGTGAAAGCAGCTGGAAAGGCTGGAAAGAAACACTTCCCAGAGCAGTTTTCTAGCAGGGCAGAAGCTAAAATCCCTTTTAAGAGGGGGTGGCCTGTGAGCTAATAATCCATAGGCAGGTGCTGGAGGTGCCTCAAGGTCTCTGTTGGACAGGAGACTGAATGCCCTGTAGCTACAGCTTCTCCAAGCATAGCACAGTTGCAGAGAGAGCCAGACAGCCCAACTCAGGTCCACAGGAGAAAAGCCTATGATTGTCCAGGGAAAGAATTTGACCCTGAAGTGGGTGGAGCTTAGTGACCCAGCAACAGCACCTGCTAGACCAAGGCAAGGGGTGGAGTTAGTCACAGACACAAGCTGGCCTGAGGAGCCTGCAGATTTTCCCAGAGCTAAAGTGGGACTGAAAGGCTCCAAACTTCTGAACTAGTAGAGTATTACTGAAAATAATAAAAGGGAAATGAAATTGGGTATAAATAATCATAGAAAAATAGTTTATAATGATAAAATGAAGTCCTTAAAGAGAGAATTAAATATATTTAAAGAAATAAGACATAAAGATGAGAGGCACAATGACAGAGCTTTTGGACTCTATATTATGCCATTTTAGATGGTTTAAGTATAGAAACAAAAGAGAAAGAGATAAGTGACTTACTTGGACAACTTTTAGAAGAAAAATTAGAAAAATTTATAAATAAGAATAAAAAAAGAGAAAAAAGCACCAGGGCAGCTGGGGCGCAGGGTCGGCTGACACTCGCCAGCTACCCACAACACCCGCCACAGGATCTTAAGACTTCTGGTGAGTGGAGCACAGATTCTGCTCCAATCCAATTGCGCGGGACCTGAGACTGCATTAGTTAGGGAAGCAGAAACCGGCCTGAGTAGGGCCACAGGCCTCATCCACCCGGATCAGCTCCGAGGTAGCGGGAGCGCAGGGTTGCCTGACACCCGCCAGCTACCCACGACCTCCGCCGCAGGATTTTGGGACTGCTGGTGAGTGGAACACAGCTTCTGCTCCAATCCAATTGCGCGGGACCTGAGACTGCATTAGTTAGGGAAGCAGAAACCGGCCTGAGTAGGGCCACAGGCCTCATCCGGCCGGATCAGCGCCGGGGTAGCGGGAGCGCAGGGTTGCCTGACACCCGCCAGCTACCCACGACCCCCGCCGCAGGATTTTGGGACTGCTGGTGAGTGGAACACAGCTTCTGCTCCAGTCCAATCACGCGGGACCTGAGACTGCTCTGGTTGGGGAGAGAGAAATCCGGCCTACATAGGGCCACAACCCACTTCCGGTGAGAAAAGCACCAGGGCAGCTGGGGCGCAGGGTCGGCTGACACTCGCCAGCTACCCACAACACCCGCCACAGGATCTTAAGACTTCTGGTGAGTGGAGCACAGCTTCTGCTCCAATCCAATTGCGCGGGACCTGAGACTGCATTAGTTAGGGAAGCAGAAACCGGCCTGAGTAGGGCCACAGGCCTCATCCAGCCGGATCAGCGCCGGGGTAGCGGGAGCGCAGGGTTGCCTGACACCCGCCAGCTACCCACGACCCCCGCCCAGGATTTTGGGACTGCTGGTGAGTGGAACACAGCTTCTGCTCCAATCCAATTGCGCGGGACCTGAGACTGCATTAGTTAGGGAAGCAGAAACCGGCCTGAGTAGGGCCACAGGCCTCATCCGGCCGGATCAGCGCCGGGGTAGCGGGAGCGCAGGGTTGCCTGACACCCGCCAGCTACCCACACCCCGCCGCAGGATTTTGGGACTGCTGGTGAGTGGAACACAGCTTCTGCTCCAGTCCAATCACGCGGGACCTGAGACTGCTCTGGTTGGGGAGAGAGAAATCCGGCCTACATAGGGCCACAACCCTCTTCCGGTCAGAAAAGCACCAGGGCAGCTGGGGCGCAGGGTCGGCTGACACTCACCAGCTACCCACAACACCCGCCACAGGATCTTAAGACTTCTGGAGAGTGGAACACAGCTTCTGCTCCAATCCAATTGCACGCGGGACCAGAGACTGCATTAGTTAGGGAAGCAGAAAACCGGCCTGAGTAGGACCACAGGCCTCTTCCGGCTGGACCAGCACCGGGGTACCGTCAGCTACCCACGACCCCCGCCGCAGGATTTAGAGACTGCTGGTGAGTGGAACACAGCTTCTGCTCCAATCTTTAAACAGTGACAACGATAACAACTAACCCCAGAGATTACCAGATGGCGAAAGGTAAACGTAATAATCTTACTAACAGAAACCAAGTCCACTCACCATCATCAGAACCCAGCACCCCCACTTCGCCCAGTCCAGGGCACCCCAACACACCGGAAAAGCTAGACACGGATTTAAAAGCATATCTCCTGATGATGATAGAGGACTTCAAGAAGGACTTTAATAACACACTTAAAGAAATGCAGGAGAACACTGCTAAACAGGCAGAAGACAATAAAGAGGAAGCACAAAAATCCCTTAAAGAATTGCAGGAGAACACTGCTAAAGAGTTACAAATCCTTAAAGAAAAACAGGATAACATAATCAAACAGGTAGAAGTCCTTACAGAAAAACAGGAAAACACATCCAAACAGATGATGGAAATGAACAAAACCATACTAGACCTAAAAAGGGAAGTAGACACAATAAAGAAAACCCAAAATGAGGCAACACTGGAGATAGAAACCCTAGGAAAGAAATCTGGATCCATAGATACGAGCATCAGCAACAGAATACAAGAGATGGAAGAGAGAATCTCAGGTGTAGAAGATTCCATAGAGAACATCGGCACAACAATCAAGGAAAATGTAAAATGCAAAAAGATCCTAACTCAAAACATACAAGAAATACAGGACACAATGAGAAGACCAAACCTACGGATAATAGGAGTGGATGAGAATGAAGATTTTCAACTCAAAGGACCAGCAAACATCTTCAACAAAATTATAGAAGAAAACTTCCCAAATCTAAAGAAAGAGATGCCCATGAACATACAAGAAGCCTACAGAACTCCAAATAGACTGGACCAGAAAAGAAATACCTCCCGACACATTATAATCAGAACAACAAATGCTCTAAATAAAGATAGAATACTAAAAGCAGTAAGAGAAAAAGGCCAAGTAACATATAAAGGCAAGCCTATCAGAATTACACCAGATTTTTCACCAGAGACTATGAAAGCCAGAAGATCCTGGACGGATGTTATACAGACACTAAAAGAACACAAATTCCAGCCCAGGCTACTATACCCAGCCAAACTCTCAATTAACATAGATGGAGAAACCAAAGTATTCCACGACAAAACCAAATTCACACATTATCTCTCCACGAATCCAGCCCTTCAAAGGATAATAACAGAAAAAAACCAATACAAGGACAGGAACCACGCCCTAGAAACAACAAGAAGGTAATCCCTCAACAAACCTAAAAGAAGACAGCCACAAGAACAGAATGCCAACTTTAACAACAAAAATAACAGGAAACAACAATTACTTTTCCTTAATATCTCTTAATATCAATGGACTCAACTCCCCGATAAAAAGACATAGACTAACAAACTGGCTACACAAACAAGACCCAACATTTTGCTGCTTACAGGAAATTCATCTCAGAGAAAAGGATAGACACTACCTCAGAATGAAAGGCTGGAAAACAATTTTCCAAGCAAATGGCATGAAGAAACAAGCTGGAGTAGCCATTCTAATATCTGATAAGATTGACTTCCAACCCAAAGTCATTAAAAAAGACAGGGAGGGACACTTCATACTCATCAAAGGTAAAATCCTCCAAGAGGAACTATCAATCCTGAATATCTATGCTCCAAATACAAAGGCAGCCACATTCATTAAAGAAACTTTAGTAAATCTCAAAGCACACATTGCACCTCATACAATAATAGTGGGAGACTTCAACACACCACTTTCACCAATGGACAGATCATGGAAACAGAAACTAAACAGGGACACAGTGAAACTAAGAGAAATTATGAATCAAATGGATCTGGCAGATATCTACAGAACATTCTATCCTAAAACAAAAGGATATACCTTCTTCTCAGCACCTCATGGTACCTTCTCCAAAATTGACCACATAATTGGTCACAAAGCAGGCCTCAACAGATACAAAAATATTGAAATTGTCCCATGCATCCTATCAGATCACCATGGACTAAGGCTGATCTTCAATAACAAAATAAATAATAGAAAGCCAACCTTCACGTGGAAACTGAACAACACTCTTCTCAATGATACCTTGGTCAAGGAAGGAATAAAGAAAGAAATTAAGGACTTTTTAGAGTTCAATGAAAATGAAGCCACAACATACCCAAACTTATGGGACGCAATGAAAGCATTTCTAAGAGGAAAACTCATAGCTCTGAGTGCCTCCAAAAGGAAACTAGAGAGAGCACACATTAGCAGCTTGACAACACACCTAAAAGCACTAGAACAAAAGGAAGCAAATTCACCCAAGAGGAGTAGACGGCAGGAAATAATCAAACTCAGGGGTGAAATCAACCAAGTGGAAACAAGAAAAACTATTCAAAGAATCAACCAATCAAGGAGCTGGTTCTTTGAGAAAATCAACAAGATAGATAAACCCTTAGCCAGACTCACTAGAGGGCACAGGGAAAGCATCCTAATTAACAAAATCAGAAATGAAAAAGGAGACATAACAACAGATCCTGAAGACATCCAAAACACCATCAGATCCTTCTACAAAAGGCTATACTCAACAAAACTGGAGAACCTGGATGAAATGGAGAAGTTCCTAGACAGATACCAGGTACCAAAGTTGAATCAAGATCAGGTTAATGATCTAAACAGCCCTATATCCCCCAAAGAAATAGAAGCAGTCATTAATAGTCTCCCAACTAAAAAAAGCCCAGGACCAGATGGGTTTAGTGCAGAGTTCTATCAGACCTTCAAAGAAGATCTAATCCCAGTTCTTCACAAACTATTCCACAAAATAGAAACAGAAGGTACTCTACCCAACTCATTCTATGAAGCCACAATTACTCTGATACCTAAACCACAAAAAGACCCAACAAAGATAGAAAACTTCAGACCAATATCCCTTATGAATATTGATGCAAAAATCCTCAATAAAGTTCTTGCTAACCGAATCCAAGAACACATCAAAACAATCATCCATCCTGACCAAGTAGGTTTCATCCCAGGGATGCAGGGATGGTTCAATATTCGGAAATCCATCAACGTAATCCAGTATATAAACAAACTCAAAGACAAAAACCACATGGTCATCTCGTTAGATGCGGAAAAAGCATTTGACAAGATCCAACACCCATTCATGATAAAAGTCTTGGAAAGATCAGGAATTCAAGGCCCATACCTAAACATGATAAAAGCAATCTACAGCAAACCAGTAGCCAACATCAAAGTAAATGGTCAGAAGCTTGAAGCAATCCCTCTAAAATCAGGGACTAGACAAGGCTGTCCACTTTCTCCATACCTATTCAACATTGTACTTGAAGTCCTAGCCAGAGCAATTCGACAACAAAAGGAGATCAAAGGGATACAAATTGGAAAAGATGAAGTCAAAATATCACTCTTTGCAGATGATATGATAGTATATATAAGTGACCCTAAAAATTCCACCAGAGAACTCCTAAGCCTGATAAACAGCTTCGGTGAAGTAGCTGGATATAAAATTAACTCAAACAAATCAATGGCCTTTCTCTACACAAAGAATAAACAGGCTGAGAAAGAAATTAGGGAAACAACACCCTTCTCAATAGTCACAAATAATATTAAATATCTTGGCGTGACTCTAACTAAGGAAGTGAAAGATCTGTATAATAAAAACTTCAAGTCTCTGAAGAAAGAAATTATAGAAGATCTCAGAAGATGGAAAGATCTCCCATGCTCATGGATTGGCAGGATCAACATTGTAAAAATGGCTATCTTGCCAAAAGCAATCTACAGATTCAATGCAATCCCCATCAAAATTCCAACTCAATTCTTCAACGAATTAGAAAGTGCAATCTGCAAATTCATCTGGAATAACAAAAAACCTAGGATAGCAAAAACTCTTCTCAAGGATAAAAGAACCTCTGGTGGAATCACCATGCCGGACCTAAAGCTCTACTACAGAGCAATTGTGATAAAAACTGCATGGTACTGGTATAGTGACAGACAAATAGACCAATGGAATAGAATTGAAGACCCAGAAATGAACCCACACACCTATGGTCACTTGATCTTCGACAAGGGAGCTAAAAACATCCAGTGGAAGAAAGACAGCATTTTCAACAAATGGTGCTGGCACAACTGGTTGTTAACATGTAGAAGAATGTGAATAGATCCATTCCTATCTCCTTGTACTAAGGTCAAGTCTAAGTGGATCAAGGAACTTCACATAAAACCAGAGACACTGAAACTTATAGAGGAGAAAGTGGGGAAAAGCCTTGAAGATATGGGCACAGGGGAAAAATTCCTGAATAGAACAGTAATGGCTTGTGCTGTAAGATCGAGAATTGACAAGTGGGACCTCATGAAACTACAAAGCTTCTGCAAGGCTAAAGACACCATCAATAAGACAAAAAAACCACCAACAGATTGGGAAAGGATCTTCACCTATCCTAAATCAGATAAGGGACTAATATCCAATATATATAAAGAACTCAAGAAGGTGGACTCCAGAAAGTCAAATAACCCCATTAAAAAATGGGGCTCAGAACTGAACAAAGAATTCTCACCTGAGGAATACCGAATGGCAGAGAAACAACTGAAAAAATGTTCAACATCCTTAATCATCAGGGAAATGCAACTCAAAACAACCCTGAGATTCCACCTCACACCAGTCAGAATGGCTAAGATCAAAAATTCAGGTGACAGCAGATGCTGGCGAGGATGTGGAGAAAGAGGAACACTCCTCCATTGTTGGTGGGATTGCAAGCTTGTACAACCACTCTGGAAATCAGTCTGGCGGTTCCTCAGAAAATTGGACATAGTACTACCGGAGGATCCAGCAATACCTCTCCTGGGCATATATCCAGAAGATGTCCCAACCGGTAAAAAGGACACATGCTCCACTATGTTCATAGCAGCCCTATTTATAATAGCCAGAAGCTGGAAAGAACCCAGATGTCCCTCAACAGAGGAATGGATACAGAAATTATGGTACATTTACACAATGGAGTACTACTCAGCTATTAAAAAGAATGAATTTATGAAATTCCTAGCCAAATGGATGGACCTGGAGGGCATCATCTTGAGTGAAGTAACACAATCACAAAAGAACTCACACAATATGTATTCATTGATAAGTGGATATTAGCCCAAAACTTAGGATACCCAAGATATAAGATACAATTTGCTAAACGCATGAAACTCAAGAAGAATGAAGACCAAAGTGTGGACACTGTGCACCTTCTTAGAATTGGGAACAAAACACCCAGGGAAGGAGTTACAGAGACAAAGTTCGTAGCTGTGATGAAAGGATGGACCATTTAGAGACTGCTGTATCCAGGGATCCGTCCCATAATCAGCTTCTAAACGCTGACACCATTGCATACACTAGCAAGATTTTGCTGAAAGGACCCAAATATAGCTGTCTCTTGTGAGACAATGCCGGGGCCTAGCAAACACAGGAGTGGATGTTCACAGTCAGGTATTGGATGTATCACAGGGCTCCCAATGGAGAAGCTAGAGAAAGTACCCAAGGAGCTAAAGGGATCTGCAACCCTATTGTTGGAACAACATGATGTACTAACCAGAACCCCGGAGCTCTTGTCTCTAGCTGCATATGTATCGAAAGATGACCTAGTCGGCCATCAATGGAAAGAGAGGCCCATTGGACTTGCAAACTTTATATGCCCCAATATAGGGGAATGCCAGGGCCAAAAGAATGGGAATGGGTGGGTAGGGGCGCTATGGGGGACTTTTGGGATAGCATTGGAAATGTAATTGAGGAAATTATGTAATAAAAATATTAAAAATCAAAAAAAAAGCATTCCACAAAAAAAAAAAATGTAGCTAGCCCCATGCTACATCTACCAGCTGCTTCCAAACGCAAAGCAGACAATATTATTTGAGACTGACTGTCTATAATTTTCAATGTGGATTTGTCTGTAGAATTCTCTATTTTTAAAGTAGTTTTGCTGAGGGCAAGGGGAAAAAAGCATGAATGGTTAATATGTATGAATAAAGATGTCAACAACAAAAAAAAAAAAGAATAAAAAAGAAATAACATGATAGAGATACAAGAAGAAAAATATGAAAAATGGAGACAGGCCTTAGAAAACATTAGAAGAATTTATAAATAAAATTAAGATATTAAGATAAAGACAGAGGAAATAAGGCCTACAGCACCACTGTGTTAGTTAGGGTTTCCATTTATGTCAAGAGACACCATAACCAAGGCCACTGTTATAAAGGAAAACATTTAATTGGGGCAGGCTTACAGGTTCTGAGGTTCAGTCCATTATCATCATGGTGAGAAGCATGGCAGTGTCCAGGCAGGCATGGCACTGGAGGAGCTGAAAGTTCTACACCTCATGTTCCAAAGGCAAACATGAGAAAACTGACTCCCACATGGCTAGGTGGAGGTTCTTATAGTCCACTTCCATAGGGACATACTTCTTCTATCAAGGCCACACCTACTCTAACAAGGCCACACTTCCTAATAGTGCCATTCCCTGGGCCACCGCATTTTCACATGCTGGCCCCCATATAGGCTTGTTTAAACATGGGGACCAATACCTAAACATAGCATAATGCAACATACATTTAGTCCAACTTCAAAAGTCTCCATAGTCTTTAGCAGTCTCCACAATGTTAAAAGTTCAAAGTCTTTTCTGAATTTTAATCTCTTAAATGTAATCCCTATGAAATCAAAATCAAGCAGCAGAGCACATACCTCTAACACACAAGGTATTTACTACCATTCCATAATTCCATAGCAAGGAAATACTGGACCAAAGCAACACAAAAAAACCAGCTGGGCAAACTCCAAACTCTGCAGACATGAAAATGTCTCTAGCTAGGACTTCAGCTAAGTATAGCCAGTAAATCTTGTTGGCTTCAGAATCCTCAGAACTTATCATACCATTCTTTCAAATGGCTTAGCAAACTTATAAAGACAGACAGATAACTTACCTGCTCAAACAGAGAGCAGGCTGTCATATTTAGCTAACTTATGTGCGCTGCACATTCCATACATGTGAAAATGCAAAAATGTGTATTACCTCTAAAAGCTTATATATTCACAGAGAAAAACAACCAGACAAGCATCCCTGACAAGATTCACCATTGGGGATGCTGAAAAGGATGCTGAGACATATTTACTCTACCATCCTGCCGGATGTAACCTCAGACTGCCTTCATAGCTGTTTTATTGAAACTGCCAGAGCAGCTTCAAAAAAAGCTGCCAACCTCAACTAGTCTAGCCTTTCAGACTGTTCCAGCCAGGATTTCATTTAAGCACTGAAAATTGGTTACAGTAAGCTTTCTTAAGACTAACCAATATCTCAGTTTTCTTGCCCTCCCCTACAAAAAAGGACAAACTATGCCCCTAATCAGAAGAAAGGCATTTTATGAGAGTGATGCCTCTTTCCCAAAAGGCGGGATGGATGGTTTTTGTTCACTCATTGGGTTACGATCGTCATTAAAGGGGAGTTGATTGCAAGTTGTTAAATGGTCTTGGTCAGGGAGGAAACAAAATAAGGGAGGTTAGATTCAGAGATTTCTTTCTTTTTTTTTTTTTTTCCTTTCCTCTGTTCTTCTTATTCTAAGGAGTAATAGGGGGTGGAGAAGGGATGCAAAGAAGAAAAGAGGGATATAGAAATTATAGTATAAAAGGAGAGATTATTGTTTCTACTTTTAAACCAAAGAACATCAACAAGACAAAGATTTTAACCATGGTATAGACTTTGTATAGTGATACAGTTGTAAGGTTATATTTTGCTACACACTACTATGTAATTCTTAAAACTGCGGTGTTAAGTTCTAGTCCTTTTAAAAGCTGCCACTACAAACTGTTTAGGCCAATTAAGGAATCTAAGTTAGTAGTCAGATAATCAATCTTGTGTTCATGTTAGATACTAGTTTAGCTAATTACAGAAATATGCTTCCTAGGTTGAACAGATAGTAAATAGTTAGAAATAAACAATTCAAATACAGTATAGACAGACAGATGTTGTCAAAGACTAGAGATCTACAGAATATGGCATTTAAAGATCTTTCATTAATAAAAGGATTTTTGACAATAAGACTGGTCTGCTCCTAACAGCTCCCCCATTCTACTGAAGATGATGAGCATCAAAGAATCTCCTTATGGAGTTTGCTTCATGGGAGACAAGCTGGCCATTGTTGGGGAACCCTGCTATTAAGGTAGCAGTATTTCCATGACCAAATGACTTTCTGAGCTTGGCACAAAATGGGGGACTCTCTTTTTCAGCAGGGCTTCCCTGTCCTACCTCTGGAGAGTGTCTTTGTCTGGAAAGTGTCCCTGAACACAGGAACTGTGGCTGGCCTTGTCTGAAAAGTGAACTTGTACAGAACTCCCTGTGAGACTGCATAACTCAGCACATAGGTCCTTCTCTGGCTTCCCACCTGCATGATAATTAGATGCTCTATTATAACCAGTCAGCCCTTCCAGCTCATTTGATACTATGACCAATTATCCCTTTCCACCCATACCCGTATAAAAGCCCTTACATGCCCTATCCCTGAAACGATAAAGTAGACTTGTCTTACTGCAGCAGTCTCCGGAGGTCATTTCACTATACTCATGGCCCTCTGAACCCTCCTCTGCTCTCTTTGTCCCCTTGGGCTGGTGACTAACATTATCTGAGGGGAAAGAGGGGCAAGAAACTGCCCATACCTCAACCCATGATAGCCTGCTGGCCAAACTGGACATTTTAGATGCAAGGAAGTTGACTGCCAAGCTTTGCCAAGATAGGGAAAGCAGTCCTTCATATTTCCTGCTTCACAGAAAAGTCTGTCAGATATTCTGGGCCAGAAGGCTGATGATGAGGCTTCAGTGACAGAGAAGTTTTAGAGGACTTCAGACAGACAGCTTTCTCTGCCATTTTTACAGTTATGGAAGCTTCTTGCCTGTACTTCCTGCATATTCAGCTAATATTTAATTCTTATCAGGTCTCTGATGGAGTTGAAGACTAGATAGTTACAGTCTCACAATTAACATTAAGTTGTTTATGATTTATGAAAATGTTTTAACATCTAAGATGTCTCTACATTGGTAATCCAAGTTATGATAGAAACTAATTTAGGTAAAGAACTTGAAACTTATCAAGATAGAATATATAATGGAATATTTTCTTCAAGACTGCCAAATACATATGAACTGGACATTATGCATGTAATCTTACCTTATAGTTTTATAATTGTTATTGTTTATAGTTTATTATTGAAAGAGAAATAGCCTTTTATTGGACTAAAAGGAGGAAATGTAGAATCTCTTGTGTATTATATGGAAGCACTGCCTGTCAATAAAAAGCCGATTGCACTTAGGAGGCAGAGGCAGGCGGATTTCTGAGTTCGAGGCCAACCTGGTCTACATAGTGAGTTCTAGGACAGACAGGCCTATACAGAGAAACCCTGTCTCGAAAAACCAAAAATAGGAAAAAAAAGAAAGCTGATTGGCCAATGAGCTGAGGCAGGAACTAGGAGGTAGTATTGAGAGAGGAGCTCTGGAATAGAGTCAGGCATGGGAAGAGATTCACCCTGAACTCTGAGGAGACAGATGCATGAAACTGAGAAGTCACTAGCCACGTGGCACTCATAGAATAGAATAAATGGATTAATTGATGAGCTATTTGGGGAACAAGCTGAAGCTTATGGGCTAGTCATTTATTCATATATAATTAAGTCTTGGAGTCATTATTTCAGAAACTGGGGTGTGGGTAGAGAAGCTCATGGTTATAGTTCAGATTAATGTTTACTTACACACACATACATACACACACATATATGTGTGTATATATATATATATTTATATATATATATACACATCACATCCACATGCACAGCACAAAGCTTTGCTTCAATATTAAAAACACTCTTCATCTGATCCCTCCTACCTATTTTGTGCTATTATTGTCATATGAATTATATCCTTATATATAAGTCTGGGTTTTTGTGATAGTGAAACCAATAAAGGGGTAGCCATGCAAGCGTGACATGAGAACCTAGTTTGTTTCTCAGAACCCACATAAAAAAAGCTGAGTGTAATGTCAAACGTTTGTGATTCCAGTGCTGGCAAGGTAGACAGGTTGATAAGCCACCCTCACTTAACTGGTATGTTTCAGATGAAATAAAAGATCCTGTTTAATAATCCAAGGACAAAAATTCTTGCGCCATGATGCCTGAGGTTGACCTCTGACATCCTTCCACAAACATGTGCGCGTGCGTGCGCGTGTACACACACACACACACACACACACACACATACACATTAAACCACAAAAACATACAGTCACCAAAAATAGTTCATTGACTGCTTTATCATCGGTGTTTTATAAACATGTCTTTTAAGGCAGTAAAAGAAAGACAGACAAAGCATGTTTATGTTGTCTTCATATTTACCCATGCAGTTTCCGTTACTAATTGTCTGTTTCTTTGGATGAATTTGAATTGCTGTCTAGTGAGCTTTTATATCAGCCTTAATGTACTTGTACTGCAGTTCAGCTATGGATGAATGCTCTTGTTTTTGTTATCTTGAAATGTCTTAATTTCTTCTTCATGTTTTGAAGAATAGTTCACCAGATAATGGATTTCTCAGTTACTGTTTCTTTTGTGATTTTGAATATGTTATCTTGGTGCTTCTGGCCTCCCTGATTTCTGGTGAGGAGTCGGTTCTAATCTCACCAGTAACCCTTCTTACACAATGAGTTATTTGTCATTCTTCTTAGAAAGAGTTGTCTACGCTTTTGATGGTTTGACTTGGACCATTTGTCCAGCAAAGGTTCCTGCCTGGCCTACAGTGTGAGTGTGCTGATGGGATAATGGAACCTTTAAAAGATGGGGCCTTGGCACTGACAATGATTTATCTTAAAAAAGACCCAGACCTGCCCTTCCCCACTGTTTGTCTTCCCCATATCATTGATTTCTTTTTCTCACATACTCCTACCATGATGCTTCAGGTGTTTGGCTATAACAATGGAAAACTAACTTAATACAGTGTCTATTAAGTGCTAATTTCTGAGTTTACCATTTCAAAGTTTATTAAGCTTCTTGGATATTGGTTAATGCTTTCAACCAAATCTGTCAAGATTTTGGCCATTTTTTCCCTTTAATCTCTGCCACCCTCCATGCTTTTCTTCTCTAGAATTGTCACTATTGGTATATTGATAGACTGCATAACCCCTCTCAGCACCTGAGACTGTTCATTTCTGTTTCTGGACTGGATTCCGTCAGTTCATTGTCTTTGGGCCTGCCGCCTTGTGCATCCCTTCCAGGACCCTCTTTATATCACATGATTCTATTGCTCGCTCACATCTGCTTCTTTGCCTGCCGAGTTTATTTTTCCCTTTACTTACTGTAGCTTTCAAGTTCATAGTTTCTGGTGGGAGTTTTTAAAAATTTTTTTATTAAATATGTTCTTCATTTACATTTCAAATGCTATCCCAAAAGTCCCACTTCTTGGCCCTGGTGTTCCCCTGTACTGGGGCATATAAAGTTTGCAAGACCAAGGGGCTTCTCTTCCCAATGATGGCCATCTTCTGCTATGCAGCTAGAGACACGAGTTCTGGGGATACTGATTAGTTCATATTGTTGTTCCACCTATAGGGTTGCAGACCCCTTCAGCTCTTGGGGCCATTGGGGGCCCTGTGTTCTATCCTATAGATGACTGTGAGCATCCACTTCTGTATTTGCCAGGCACTGGCATAGCCTCACAAGAGACAGCTATATCAGGGTCCTTTCAGCAAAATCTTGCTGGCATATGCAATAGTGTCCGGGTTTGGTGGCTGATTATGGGGTATATCCCCGGGTGGGGCAGTCTCTGGATGATCCATCCTTTCATCTTAGCTCCAAACTTTGTCTCTGTATCTCTTTCCATGGGTATTTTGTTCCCTATTCTAAGGAGGAATGAAGCATCCATGCATTGGTTTTCCTTCTTGATTTTCTTGTGTTTTGCAAATTGTATCTTGGGTATTCTAGGTTTCTGGGCTAATATCCACTCATCAGTGAGTGCATATCAAGTGACTTATTTTGTGATTGGGTTACCTCACTTAGGATGATGCCCTCTAGGTCCAACCATTTGCCTAAGAATTTCATAAATTCATTGTTTATAATAGCTGAGTAGAATTCCATTGTGTAAATGTACCACATTTTCTGTATCCATTCCTCTATTGAGGGACATCTGGGTACTTTTTAGCTCCTGGTTATTATAAATAGGGCTGCTATGAACATAGTGGAGCATGTGTCCTTATTACCAGTTGGAACATCATCTGGGTATATGCCCAGGATAGGTATTGCTGGATCTTCTGGTGGTACTATGTCCAATTTTCTGAGGAACTGCCAGACTGATTTCCAGAGTGGTTGTACAAGTTTGCAATCCCTCTGGTGGGAGTTTTAAAATTATTTTTATTTATTGACATTCATTGTTTGATGGCACAGTGATGTCATGCTGTCCTTTAATTCTCTACATGGCGTCTTTTAGTTCTTAGAATGTATTTACAATAGTCAGTTTCTGGCTGTCCTCGTTTGCTTTCTGTTGCTGTGATAAGCACCCATGACCAAAAGCCGCTTGGGAAGCTAAGTGTTTGCCTTATCTTCCAGCTTTCAGGCCACAGTCAGTCTGAGGGAAGTCAGGGCAGAATCTCAGGATAGGCATCTAGAGGCCCAAACTGAAGCAGAGACCATGGATGGATGCTGCTCACTAGTTTGCTCAGCCTGTTCTTTTACCACCCAGAACCACCTGCCCAGAGTGTGGCCAGCAGTGACCTCGTCTTCCTGCAGCAACCAGGAACCACAGACCTGTTATGATGTGTGCCCTCCAAGCCTGCTTCCAGGCCAGCCCGGTGGAGGCAGTTCTCAAGGGCCTGTCCTCCCAAATGGCTTTAGTGTGTGTCAAGTTGAGAAGAACTAGCCAGCAAACATGCCTACTAAGTGTCTGTCTGTCCCTGTCTACTACTGAGAACAGTTCCAGACCCTCTCAGACAGCTTTTTTTAACTTTCAGTGCACAACCAAGTCACGAGTTCCCATTTCCTTGTTCCAATAGCTTCTGTTGTTGAAAATGCACAGTTAAAGTAATGTGGCAGCTGTGGAATACAGTCTTTTTTGTAGGATATGTTGTTGCTGCTACTTTAAGTGACTTCACTTAGCTATTTCCTTGTCACCCTCAGTTAATAAGGTTTCCTTTTAATATAGTGGTCACCTAAGAGTCCCACAGATTTCTTAAGTGCCCTGAAGTAGCAATTCTCCTGGTCTTTACTGAGAGTCCTTTGTTGTGAACATACCATGTTAGAAACAGGTTGGCATGTTTGCATCTCTACAAAGTCAGAATTTTTTGAGTAAAAAAAATTCACAAGCTAAATCCATCTCATCTCATTGGCAGTAATTCTCCCAGTGCTACTGAATTCACCTGATGGTCATGGCCATTGGCATTCATGGGTTCTTTAACTGCATTATCAACTATGTTAATTCTGAGATTACACATTACAGTTCATACAGTTGTGCAAGTGTGTGTGTGTGTGTGTGTTTGTGTCTATGTCAGAATGGCTAAGAAAGGGCTAAGGAGGTTACAGAGTTGGAACTGCTGGACCTGAAAGCAGAGACTGAGAGCTCGGTCATAGGCAAGAAAAGTGGAGGGGTCAGATGAGAAACTTTACACACCGCAGGCACAAACCTGTTCAGAGCAGAGTTGTCAAATGTAGGGAAGAGGTGGGCTAGAATGACCGTTTCAAGTGGTCTGTGCGCCACAGGGAGAAACTGTTGGAGTTGGGGACAGAGGCAAAGGTTTTTGCCATGGCTGCTGTGGTTGACCCTTGTGATAAAACCTAGGGGAGGCTCTGTGTGCTGCTATATCTCAGACTTTGGGAGGCAGGCGGGACAGGACTTTTCAGTACCAGAAGTGGGAGTTACAGCCGGTGTGGCTCATGTTACACCTGGATAAGCACATGTGTTGGCTGTTTTCCGAGAGCATTTGACTATCTGTGCATTCCTCATTTAACTTGAGAAGTCCATATTTTATTTGTGTGAATGTTCGCCCTCAGTCTGTGCCATGGCGGAGCCAGACAGATGGTGGTTGTTTACTTACACAAACAAGATACTGAGTCACTCTGCCACAGCGTTTGCTCTCAGAATCTAGTCAACTGCTTCTGCTGATTAGTTTTGTCAACTTGACACAAACTAGAATCCCCTGGGAAGAGGCAACCTCAATTAAGGAAGTGCCTCCATCAGACTGGCTTGTGGGCGTGTCTGTGGAGATTTTATTTTTTTGTCTTTTAGTTAAGGACTGATGTAGGAGGGTCGAGCTCACTGTGGATAATGGGCAGGTGGTCCTGTGTTACATAAGAAAGCAGACTGAGTGATCCACAGAGAACAAGCCAGTAAGCAGCATTCCTTCACGGCTTCTGCTTAAGTTCCTGCCTTGACCTTCCTTAGGAGGGTGACATCCAAGTGTGGGCTGAAGTAGACCCTTTCCCCTCTAGGCTGGCTTATTGGAACAACAGAAAACAAAGCAGGACACTGCTGTTTGAAAAATGGAGTTACTCAAGGCAAGACACAGCTTACAACTGCTATCTCATAAGATAAGGAATGGCTTAGGACAGTGCAGGGCATGATCTCCACACCTTTGCTGAGCACCAGAGCATGCGCCCACTCTAGATATTCCTCATCCTCGTTGTAAATATGTCTTTACCTGCTGTTTATGCAGACCCTCAGGGCTAGCCAGAACTAAGGAATCAGATCGTCCTAGTATTTGCCTGGAGATATGTTTGGACTTGTAGGTTCCTAAGCATATACTGGAGCCTTGGGTGAGCATCTATTTCTTAGTTTTTAACATTTTTAAGCTCTAATTGATTTCTCTGCTGCAGGCTGCTAATGTTAAATACTTGTAGCTGAGATGTGGGTAGGGTGAACACAGTATTATTTCTACAACAGTGAGCTATGAGTAGATTAAATAAGAACAGATTCAAATCATTGCCAGACCAGCCGAGGGATAAGTCTCTGGGAATGGGCTTTTGGGGACACTCCAACCTATTTTGGCCCCTCCAGTGGCTGCTGGGGTTTGCTGTGATGTGGTGGTAGGTTTATAGATACCATAGAGGCTGCGTGAGAGGCTGGGCTGGAGTAGGTGGTGAAAACACCACCGAACTCGTTTTTACCAAGGCTGATCCGTTTTCCTTGGATTAATGTCTATCAGATGACTGAAAGCCTTTTGTTAGTTTCTAGGGTTTTGGAAGACTTTCCTCGGGCAGCTTTAACGAGTGTTCTCATTTGTTTTTTACGTGGAGAGACGAACTTTCAGAAGCCTTTCTCTGTCTTTCTAGCAATAGGAGCTTACTAGGGTTGCGCTCTCCCTGCGTTGTTCCCCCCCCCCCCCCCCAGGAGTGGTGAGGTCCATGCTACTTTTCCATTACCTCCTGGCTGTTGTCATATCTGCACCTATGAAGTGCTTGCTAAAACCATTTTGTTGTCTGAGGATATTGGGTTGTTTGCCTTTTAAAATTAATTTCCATGATGTTCTCATATATTATGGCTACCGATCCCATGAGTGGTGTGTATGCTTGTGTGTATGTGTGCGCGTGTATGTATGTATGATAAACAGGTGGGTGGGTACTCACATGCCACAAAGCATCTTTAGAAGTAACAGGAAACTTTGTGGGAGTTGGTTTTCTCCTACTGTGTGGGTCCTGAGGATTGGACTCAGATTGTCAGGGTTGTGACAAGTACCTTTATTTACTGAGCCTAGAAACAGCTTCAAAAATTAATTAAATCAATTTAAAAATTACTTTATGTGTATGGGTGTTTTGCCTGTATGAATGTCTGGTGCCCACACATGCCAGAGAGGGGCTTTGGAGTGCCAGGGCCTTGCCACAGCTTGTTGGAGCTGACTGTGAGCCACCATGTGGTGCAGATAATGAAACCAGGGTCCTCTGGAGGAGTGTGAGGCACTTACCCACAGGGCCATCTCCTCAGCCTCAAGATTTCCCTCCCTTCCTTGTGCGTTCGTTATCTCATTTCTTCTAAGAATTACTATTTCTTTCTTTATTTTCACTTCAGTTTTTTTTTCTTATTCCAGCTCCGCAAAGCCTGGCAGACCAGGGCATCTTCTCTCTGCTTTGTAGCCACCAGAGTTTGGTATTGCTGAGGAGCTGTGCTTGCCCTTCATTACCGTGCCCTGTACACTGTAGCTCTGCTCCCACTTTACCCTGTTACTCGGCCTCGAGAGGCCATTTCAGTGAAGGCCAAACATGTCTCTAAGGGACTTACAGTCTGTTATTGATAAAGAAATAATTATGAAATACATTTCCTCTCGATTTGACTATGGTTTTGTCACAGCTTGTCTGATTGAATGCCTTTCAAATAAACTTCCATTTAAGGATGCTCGTGCTTGTGCTCCCGTGCACTGTATAAAAACCCGAGTGCCCGAGGAGAATTACTGTCATGTCTTCTGTCCTGTCTCTGCTGTCAGTGGGCTGTTGACGTGCAGTAAGGAAAGGTCTTGCATGTTCCTAGAAGGGCAACCCTCAATTAGTGCTGCCTCTGGACCTTCTTGTGTATCCCTGTGTGCTTGTGCTTGAATGTCTGGTGGGAGGAGTCAGCGGACTGCTGCAGTGTGTCTCTGGCTAGGAGGCCTTCGTGTGTGCATTCATCTTCCCAGCTCCTGTGTGGTCATTTGTAAGTTCTTATAAAGGCACATTGTCTCTCCTAACATGTCCACGGCAGGCAGGCTGCCTTTCCTCCTATCATTCTACTAGGGGTAAAAGTTAGCCTGTCCTTGAGAGGACTCATGTTTTTCTTCTCAGAATTTAGATTTAGTTTCTTCTCTCTCTCTCTCTGTCTGTCTTTGATTTTTTTTTCTATGTGTATATGCCATATAGAAACACTAAGAGTGTTTTCAGAGGCCAGAGAGGGCATCGGCTCCCTTACAGGCAGTTGTGAGCTGTTCTTGTGAGTGCTGGGAACTGAACCTGGGTCCTGTGGAAGAGCAGCCAGTGCTCCTAACCACTGAGCCATCTCTGTCTTTGTATTCTTAACTGTGTGATGAGTGTCAAGAAACTGATTTTTTTTTTTTAATAAATGAATTGTTTTGTTCTGGTTGTTGGGCTGATGTGCAATTCTCTTGCATCCTTTCATCCTATCAGTGGGTGTCAGGAACATTTATTTTTAATGTTCATTATTAAATGGCTGTGTCTGAGTGCATTATTGTAACAGACAGCTTTTCTTTTCTAGAGGTAAAACTGGTGACATAATTTCTTCAACAAATTGTTATACATGTCTGCAGAAAAATTAAGAAAATAGACCTGTAATACCTTACATACCTTGAGTACAAGATTAAGTTAAAAAAAATGATACTGACCTTTGATTTCTGGGTGGTTTTTTTTTGACTATGAATGTAGCTCATTTTTCATAATAAATTTGATAGTTGAGGAAGAATGCTCCTTCTTAATAGAAAATGGGAAAATGTATTTAGCCCAGGTCTCAGGGAAATGGTTGCTGAGGGGGAAGATTGTGCTTAAGAATTTGGCCATGCAAGCTGGCTGGTAAATCGAGAAAAGACATCCCAGGAACCAAAATAGCTGCAAGGAGTTGTCTTTGCCTTCCCTCCTCATTCCTGTCACAGTGTCACTGTGTTCTCTGCACAGCTCTGCTGAGGTTCTTGTTGCACACCAGCCAGGGTGCTAGCCAGTTTTCCACAGCAGCTTTCTGGAGGAACTGTCCTGGAAGCTGAGACCCCACTTCTGTAAGCTAAGTGGACCATACACTGAGGTTGGATGGAATTTTGCTTCTTATTGTATTTCAACTATTGCATTCTCCTGCAAGTTTCTTCATCTTCCATAACTAGCCTCTAATCCCCACATACTCATATTAGAAATTGAGCTGTGTGTGTGGTATATTCCTATAACCCTAGAGCTCAGCAGAGCTAGGAAGCAGGACCCTTTGTCAGAAAAGCAAAAAGTGAAAGGCTGGTAGAAAACAAAACAAAACAAAACAAACAAACCAAAACAAAACAAAATTTGGCCATGCTATGTTTAGCTGTGTGAATTTTTCTAGGATGTTCAAATCCTGAGTCTTCTCAACCGTTTGGAGCTGGAGTCTGTGGGCAGGGCAGGGCAGGGCAGGGCCAGGTTCCTCCGTAGACTGGATGGCTCAGTGTTCACATCCTTCTTACCAGCCCTCATGTGGCTATTTCTAAGTCAGCTGAAAATCCTGAATCTACTGACAAATGTCCTCTGGAGTCTGACTCTCGTACGCTGACATCTCCTGCCTGCTGAACAGTGTGGGGTTAGTAAGGGTTATTATCTTGTTAAGACACACGCTAAAAATACTCCTGTCTTCAGTTCTTCTTTAAAATGTAAGTCTGGGCAGGGGTGATTGCAATTACGCTCCAAAGTGTAAGCGTTGCTAAACAACACACTCTCCCTGGTTGCTGAAACCCTCACAAAACCAACAGAGCAGTAGAGCAGCCACTGTGATGTTCTTCCTCACACACTCCAGATTCCAGCATTTCACGAACCCTTATGGCATCATTTTAAAGCATGTTTGTGTCATTTGTAGCTTGCTTGCTCTTTGAAATGTCCCTGAAGACTTTGTAGTGGAAGTAACTGGCTACTAAACAGCCTTTAGATCGCTGTTTGCATTTGCTCGTGTTTGCTGTCATCTGTCACTGATATTATTCAGGCACAGTATCCTCACCTGTCACCTTTTGCATATCAAGAAGGAGGTAGCATATGTTTGACTCAGTGGTAAATTGTTACTTGTCTCTACCAGTTTAACGGTATCCATTTGTTAGATAAAGATAGATGTTGGACTTGGAGAGGGAGGTGTGGCTAGGTCAACCAAATCTCAGAAGTGTCTGTACAGGCAAAATGCAACAGCTAAGTGACAATCCCACAGAGACAGCGTATGATTTTGTTCACTTGTTTATTGTATTCAGATACTGTGTTTATTTCAAAATGGAAAAATTACAGGTCTTTACTTTCACTGCTCTGTAATTGACGGGACATTATGTCTGTAGGTCCTGAGGGAACTTTGAAGCACTTTTGTTTTCCTTTTGGAGTTTCAAAATTATATTCTTAGAGCATAGCTTCTTTGGTCACGTGCCTGTAGCACAAGCATGCAAACCTGATTTCTTTCCCAGTAACAGCATACAAGCCAGGTGTGGTCTGGAGCTGCAGTACTGGAGAGTGGGTGGGTGGAGATGGGTGAGTCACCTGAGCTCACGGCCAGCCAGGACAGCCAGGTGGTGAGGTGCAGCTTCCTGGAGACCCTGTTTCAAAATGTGAGCTAGCCAGCATCAACCTCCAGCCTCCACTTTTTCATGTGTACACATGCACACACACAAACACTGCACACACACACTGATAAATAACATACTTTAGAAATGGTGTTTTTTTTTTTTTAAATAAAGTTTCATTCCTTTTTTTTTTCTCCTGTATTTATGCATCAGTGCAATTTATTCTAAGGATATTTTTTGTCTTTTTGGTAGCTAATATCTAAAGTGGAGCATAGACTGTTGGCCCGCTGTTGCAGAAATGTGCTTTACCAATAATTAGTCACTTGGAAGCTTTACTTATAGCTGGGGAAGTTGAGCATAGGAAAGAGGTCAGAAGACTTAGGAGTTGTAAAGCCCACGTTTTCTGACTTCAGTTTGGTTTCCTTTTTACCCTCTTAGACTATCTGATACTTTGAAGGTATACTTGTTTTTCCTTGGAATTAATCCTGTAATTTAAGGAAACTTGATCCATTGGAGAATTCGTTTGCTGCCGTTGTGGCGTGGCCGTGTTGTACATATCTGTGCTCACCAGAGTTTGAGAGCACTGAGAGACCAAATATTGATAAAGCATCTTTCTGTGCTCCGTTTTAAATATTAGCTATCTAAAAGACAAAAATATTCTTAGAATAAGAACCCAGTAGGAAGAAGCAGAGGCATTGTGTTGCAGTGACAGAAGCCCTGACCTGCAGGAGGCACAGACCACAAGTATTCTCCAGCAGAAGCCCGGAATTCCATGGCTGACTTTGAGAGAGCATCTTTGTCTTTTCACAGTGCACTCGCCCGTGTCGTAACCACCTGAGATAACTGCACGCATGCTGCATCCTGCAGTCATCTGCTAACACCCCCTCTGAGCTGTTTCTGTCTTCATAGTGTCCCCACCACAGGACACCTTTCTCGTTCAGCAGCTAGGCTGGGGCCTGGCACATCACACACAGGAATGGGCTTGCTTGTCAGTGTTTATTATCCAGACCTTGTCAGTTCCTGCCTTTGCCATTATACCTTTGCATACAGCATCTTAGTCCGGGTCTCTCACCTGCAAGGGTTGGAGTTGGTAATTGAAGCCCTTTTGCTGTTTTGTATGAAAACTGAATCTCAAAGCTTAGATGAAGTTGGCAGGTTTTTGAAGACATTCTTTCATATTTTGTGTTTGAAGTTAAAATATTTTGTATCAAAGAAAGTATTTCTTCCAGAGCCTTTGAGGTGCTGCTCTCCAGGTAACAGGTCGTCAGGAGACAACTTTAGCTCTCCTTACAGGTACATCCTGATTCCTTGCATAATCTTGTTGTCACCTGCAGACAATGAGAGTTGATGTCATTTAAGGTCACTGGGCACACCAAACGTTTATTGAAGAAATTAGGCCCCACAGATACTGTCTGTAAGAATTACATACAACATTATGCTCTCAAAATGGTTTCTGAGATTGAAGAGTGTTTTCACTTTTTATTTAGCTTATAAATAATTCAAAGGTATGAGAAATTCATCAATGTCATAAATGACAGGATAACATGAAGAAACAATGTGATTTCTGTGTCAATGTAAATACTGTAGAACAGTCATTACAGCTATCTGCCACTTTAATGAATTAGCACAGAGGTTACACGTAGGCCTCTGGGAAGTGTTATCTCTGATTCTTTTTAATAGAGGCGGAGCTTGAGGAAGGCTTCCAGTGCTTAGGGTCTGCTTTGTTTAGTTATGCTAAACATACTCTTTACAGTTTCACACATGGATATAATACATCTGTCACACTTATCATCCCAACCTCTCATATTTCCTCCCACCCACCACACCCTCCCTCTTCCCAACAAGCCCCCTCCCACTGTAGTGTGCCTTTTGTTTGTTAGTTTTGAGACCCACTGAGTTTAGCTAGGGCCATTCTTGACAAGGATGTCGAGCTGTAAGCTAGAGAATGGTCAAGTCAGCAGTAGCTATACCACTGAATACAAGGACTCTCTCTCTCTGCCTCTCCATCAGCCATAGTTGCCATTAGCTTTCTAGGAAGGCGTTAGGTCCTGTGAGAGTCTCCCCACTCATGACTGAATGTCGGCAAGTCCAGACTTGCCAAGCAATGCCTTGGACAATACCCATAGTTTTTGTGAGTTCATGAATGCAGTGACCATGTCATGTGAGGAGACAGCATGACCCTGTTCCCTTTGTAGGGCTGTTTCATTCTTTCAGCCTCCTCCTCCGTCCTGTTCCTAGATTATGGGTGATTGTAGGTGTCCCACCAGGGATGGGCGTCTTGACCGTACGGTCTCTCTCTTAATTGCATTTGTCATAAGTAGAAGCTTCTGTGACCAGGGCTGAGGGCAGATGCTTTAATATTGCGCAATTCCCTCTTCTTACATGAGAATTATGTCTCATATTACTGCTGATTTTTTTTTTAAGGATTATTTTACTTTTGAGACAGAGTCTCACTCTGTAACCATAGATGGCCTGGGACTTTTTTGCTACATACATAGATCGGGCTGCCCTTGAACTCAGAGATTCTACTGCCTAAGTAATTGGATTGAATGCATGTGGTATCATACCCAGTTACATGTATCTCTTTAAAAAGTATTTTATTTTTAATTATGTATATATGCATTATATATGCATGTCATGTATATATAGGTGCCTATAGAGGCCAGAGACAGCCAGTCTCTTGGAACTGGAGTTACAGGCAGTTATGAGATGCCTGACATGGGTGCTGGGAATTGAACATAGGTCCTTCTAAAAGAGAGATATATGCTTTTAACTGCTGAGCCATCTCTCCAGCCACAGCTAGATGCATTTTTGAGAATATATGCTCAAAAGGAAGATGTAAATCAACCTCTATAGTCTTTGACTTTTTCATAAAGGTTCTCCTTGGACTTGGCGTGAGCAGTCTTTATCCAGTGCCTAACTTTTCTTCAATCTTGTTTTGAAACATATTGTAAGACACATTATATTTGATATACTTTATCACTTTATTTTTTCACTTAATTGATCTTGTTGCTCTCAGATGTTTTATCACAGATATATAATTTAAAATTTATATTAATGTCTTAATTGATAAATTGAAATGGTATGTTATTTAGCATATATTTTCATTTTTTAACACATTGGAGAGCGATTAAGTTAAACTTACTATATGTCCATTTCTTCATTTACATTTTTTTAGTGAAACTATTTAGACTCTATTCTCATAGCCATTTAAAAATATATGGTGCTGTTCTGGCTAGTTTTATGTCAACTTGAAACAAACTGGAGTAGTCTGACAATTGAGAAATTGCCTTCATAAAATGGGGCCACGGGGCACTTTCTTAATTAGAGATTGATGTGGGCATTCCTAGCACATTGAGCGTGGAGATTGATGTGGGCATTCCTAGCACATTGAGTGTGGTACCACCTCAAGGCTGGTGGTCCTGGATGCTGTAAGAAAACAGGCTGACAAGCACTTCCAGATCAGCAGTCCTCCTTTGCATCAGTGGCTTCCCCCAGGTTCTCATAGTTTGAATTCCTGCTTTGGGTTCTCACAATGGACTGTGATTTATGATATGCAAGCTACATAAATCCTTTCTTCCCCAAATAGTGTGTTGAATAGCACACCATTTCAACCTTTGGTCATGGTGTTTCATCACAGCAGCAGAAACCCCAACTAAGACTTGATATGCGGTCACCAGCCATAGTCAGCATGTTTTCTAACGTATCTCAACTTGTTCTTCCTGATATTTTCTTCTCTTTGACCAACATGTCTGCAATGTTCTCTGCCTTGACACATTTTGGTGTTTGTAATAGGTTAAGTTGGATTTTCTGGATCTACCTGGCCATTTTTGCTGTGGTTAATGACCATAATTAAATGAGAAAATGAATGCAAATAGTAAACCTTTAAATTAAAAATAGCATTGTGAAATCCATATTTGTGGTGTTAACATATTTAGTATACAGATATTCCCACAAATTGGTGAGAAGAATCATGTGACCAGTAGATGTGTGAATGGTGTTCTAACTTGTGTGACAGCCAGCAAGCTGCAAATTTCCTTGTAAGGTGCCAGTATTCATACATCACCTTGGCTAGAGTTGAAAACTATTATGTCAGGTAGAGTGTCCAGGAAATGGCACTCTGAAATATTGCTGCCTGAAGTTTTAGTTCCTGTGACTTTCCAGGAGAGTGAGATGACAATGCACTTCCAGATAAGAGTAGTGTCTGTTCTTACCATCTACACTGACAAACATACTGGTGTGTACTGTGACAGGAGCATGCCTGCCATTCCAGTCATTTGGGAGGCAGAGATAGGACGAAGAGTTTGTGTTTAAGCTAGGCTCTATTATGTGGGCCTGTAATCTTAGCCAATCAAAGGCTGAGGCATGAGTGTTCCAAGTTCAAGTCTTGCCTGGGCCAACAGAACAACTTCAAAAACAGCCCAGACAACCTATCTTGACCTTTCATCAAAATAAAAAGTTAAAAGGAGTAGATGGATTAGCACAGCCCTTAGACCTCATCAAGAGCTATTTTGTGGTGGATGGTGGTTAATGCAGCAGAAACTCAGCAAGCCATCACAGCGCATCAGTGGGATGCTCAGCCACAGATGGGATGTCGACAGCACTGCATCCCACCCCACAGATGGGATGTCTACAACACTGTATCCCACCCCACAGATGGGATATCTACAGCTCTGCATCCTACCCCACAGATGGGATGTCTACATCGTCTACAGCACTGCATCCCACCCCAAGGCTCGGGGCCATCTTAGAGGAGGGGCAGAAAGATTGAAGGGCCAGAACTTGCAGCAAATAGTGTCTTCTGCAACACACACTTAGGAAACAGGACTCACATGATTCTAGCTGCATCTAATCTGAAAGCTTTCTTCCTGCAGTCTCCCTTCCATGGTATCAGAAAATACTGTCCAAGCTGCCAAGGGAGGGAAGGAGTTAATAGGCTTACCTAGCTGCAACATCCATGAACCACAGCAATGACTATCATGGCATAAAGGTGACACTAAGTGACAGTCACATGTTTGTGGTAACCAATGACTGCCTAATTGGACTTTGGGCCCACACAACAAGAGGAACATCAGGTTTTGCATTAGAAACCTAGCCAACTTTCTGGAGCTAGTGAGGTCATGGGTTTATAAAAGAGTTTACGGTGGTTGTTTTACTAGAGCAGAATGAAGTAGAAACTTAAGGGTTCTTTGGAAAGTCAGTTGTGTTGGATGGTGCTTTACTGGGACAAACACCATGAGGGACTGTTTCCTTGTGAAGAAACATTTTGCTCAGACAGACATGGGTGAAAGGATGTACTGCTAAAGCAAGCATGTGAAAGGACATGTGATGAAGGCTTCTTACCTAATGATACACATGTATCAGTCTGCTTTATATTGTGTATTTGAGCTCATTTTGTTGAGACGCCATAGAGAGAAATGCACCAAAAAACCTTCTGGTGGTGTGCTGGTGGCTTTTTGTTGCTTCTGTGGACTCGGGCTGATTGGCAGAGTGATGTCAGCTGAGACAGACTCATGTGCTGAGGCAAGACAGGTGGTGAGCAAGAACCATGGAGGACACATGATGCTTGGAAGGAGTATAAATAGCACTCGATGGACAGTGATGGAGGCTGAGCTAGGCTTGCTTATAGAGCTAGCTGTTGGTCTCGCATCTTCACTGATCTTCACTTTGCTGAGAGAGACACAGCTGAGAACTTTTCCTGCTGTTCCTGTTGGCCCTCATCCCTCCTGCAAATTGTGCCAACTTGGCTGAGACCTAGCTGTTCCTGCTAGGTCATGCCACCACTGCTGCTATCCCAACACTACTGAGTTGGACCGCTGATATATCCACGAAGTGTTGGTGAGTGGATTGAGCTGACCTGAGAACTGAACTACAGATTTCCTTGCAACACAGATGGGATTTGCCCCAGAGAACCATTTCTAAACAGGTCCACTTTCTCTGTATCCTTTGTTTTCCACCACCCCTGGTGGGCTAGAAGGGAGGTTAAAGCATTTATGAACCATAATTAAAAATAGGTTTTGAAAAAATTAAGATTACACCAGCATAATTCCCAATTGCATTCAATATCTGATCCTTTTACTTCAAGTAAATATAGCTATCACCTGTTAGTTATCAAAGAGCAAATGGAGACTGTTGCAGACAGCTACAACTAGGCACAATGCAGGGATCAGTAGAACATGGGGAGCCTAACCTGAATATCTATATCACAGCCCTTGCATCTCTGGTTCAGAGAACTCTGAGGAGAAGGAAGCAAAAAGACTGTGAGAGCCAGAATACCAGAAGTCTGCAACAGTCTCTCATAGAAACGGCTGCAAGACTGGAACAATACCAATATCAGTTGACATACTGCCGTAGAAGGTAGAGAATTTGTGGGGTCCCACAACTATACAAAGGACTATCTAAAACTCATGATTGTTGGGAAAGGGAGAATTAGCTCTTCCAGAGATACCCCTTATTGGTTGTCCATTCAAAGTGGTCAGAATTGAAACCATATACACACAAACATATACACCACCGTGCTGATTCATAGATTTGTAATTTTCCAATAGAATAAAAGCTCCATGTGTAAAATAAAGATTTTTTTTAAAGAATGGCTACATTATACATCTTAACTGCATTTTCTGTAATCTGAATCCAGAATATTTACACGTTATGTTTAAAGAATCTGATCTTGTTTAGCAAGATTGGAAGCTTGTTGGTTCTTCTGAGACCCATTTATAACCAAAGGCAGTTCTTTTCCTTTATTTTCTTTTTGGTGGTTGTTTTCCCTCAATACAACACTGAGACAAAGACATCTCCAGCAAATTGTTAACTCCTCACACGTTAGCGGATAAGTTGTTAATTGACGTTGAATATTAAATGGTGATGAAAATATTCTGATATGTGTCACTTGTCATCTTGCTGTCCTTTTGATGACTCACCTTTCTTCCTGTGGAGCTGTTGTTACTGTATGATATAGATTTTTTTTAAAGAACCAAAACTTTCTGCTACTGTTGCAAAAATGGATCAACACAGAAGACCAAGAAAGCTCAATCAAACCACCAAAACACAAAACCTAAATTGTGCTGTAGGCCTGACTGTAAGAACTAAGAATATTTTACTGTGTGTTAGTCCAGTACGGTAAGATAGTGTTACTAGGTACAGTGGTTCATGCTTACATACTTGAGGGATACAATTTGTTAAATTTTGGTTTGTGCAAGAAAGGTTGCTAACTGGTTGAAATACTGATCAGGTAAATCTGTGACTTACAAGCTTTGTGTGTGTGTGTGTGTGTGTGTGTGTGTGTGTGTGTGTGAGAGAGAGAGAGAGAGAGAGAGAGAGAGAGAGAGGAGGGGGGGGGGAGAGAGACTTTTAGATTGTCTGGAATTTTGTATAAATAGAATCATACTGTATTTTACCTTCCCTATATAGCACAGCGCAATTACTTTGACATTCTGCTGTGTTTCAGTTATTTGCTCCTTTTTAAATTTAGTATTATTCAGTCGTATAGATGCATCACTTCTCTGCCTGTTGATGGGCATTTGAAGGTCTTACTGCTTTTGAGGCTTTTAGAAATACAGCTGGGATTATGAGATAGTAGGCTTATTGGTGCTTAGCTCTTTTTGTTTTTATTTTTATGTTTAAATCAGGATATTAATTTTTTTACAATTGAAATGTAGCAATATATTTGTTTACTATGAATTCTGGATAGTAACTCTTATTCTCATGTATCCTAGTCATATATATTTGTAAATATTCTCACATACCTTGTACATTACCCACTCTCTGGGTTACCATTTCACTGTGTTATGTTTAATTTTTCCACTTAGAAGCATTTACTTTGCTATATTACTTGTATTAGTTAGGGTTTTACTGCTGTGAACAGACACCATGACCATAGCAAGTCTTATAAAAACATTTAATTGGGGCTGGCTTACAGGTTCAGTCCATTATTATCAAGGTGGGAGCATGGCAGCATCCAGGCAGGCATGGTGCAGGAGGAGCTGAGAGTTCTACATCTTCATCCAAAGGCTGCTAGTGGAAGACTGACTTCCAGGTAACTAGGGTGAGGATCTTAAGCCCGCACCCACAGTGACACACCTACTCCAACCAGGTCACACCTCCAAATGGTGCCACTCCCTGGCCCAAGAATATACAAACCATCACATTACTCTTAATTTATTTTGGCTTTTGTAGCCAGAGCTTTAGTGTGACATGCCAAAAGAATCTAGGTTTATATATGCCTGTGTACACACATATAAGAAAGCAGAAGGGGTCCACATGGGTGGGTGGAGAAAGATAGGCAAGGGGAGAGAGGAAGGATGGGGAAGACAGTGGGGCTTGAGCAATGATACACATGTAGGAAACTGTTATATGCAAAAGCCATTGTTTTGTATACCTGCTAAAAATACAAAAGGAAAGAAAAATATTCTGTACATATTATTTTGTGCTGATATTCACAAAGGAATATACTATGAAAATGTTCTTATATCAAATATTTTCTAAAGTTTGATTTTAAAACATTACTTTTAATATAATTTACTTTTATGGTTCATATGTTAAGACAACTCTCTCTCTATATATATTATATATATATAGAGAGAAGTCAAATTTTCTTCTGTTGCCTTTCAAAGTTCCGGGGAGGTCTCTTCTTTCTAATCCTATGCAAATTCTAGTGACTACACTGCCTTCACAAACGGTGTACAGTATGATTTTCTCAGTATATATGGATATGTAGTAATTTACTTAAGCTATGTTGATGGGTTTTTCTTGTTTTGAGAAAAGCCTCCTTTGTGCAACTCATTTATGTCAGAGTTGCAGTTTTCATCTAGGTGTAGCTGTGCTGGATGAAGACTCTCAGTGCCCCTCATGGCTGAGGTTTATATACGAACTGTTTCTCTTTGACATCTCTGAGAGCCTTATTATCCTCACCTTCCTGTTCTCAGTGCTCAGCATATAATAGGTCCTCACTAAGTAGGGCTGTGTGCTTGACTTTATTTTACTCATTTAGCCCCATAGCCTATGTTGTAAATAACGAGGACTTACTTGGGCTTTGGATGCCTTGTTTTGTATCCTCTATGGACAGATTGACACATGCAGGTAGAGGGGACAGTTGCAGTGAGGAGTCTCGTGGCACTTCCTTTATAATCTCTGAATATATTGGAGGATGATCTGACTCCTGGTAGGCCTGGGTTTAGGTCTTTCTGAGTAATTTTTCTAATAATGTGAATGAGTGTTTTGCTTGTATGTATATATGTGTAGTACATGCATGCCTGGTGCCCGTGAAGATCATAAAAGTCAGAGCTCATAGAATTATAGTTGCAGATGGTTGTTAGACACCATGTGGGTGCTGGGATTGAATCCTGGTCCTCTGCAAGAGCAATAGTAGTGGTAACCACTGAGCTATCTCTTCAACCCCTCTGCATAATTTTTATGGGGGTGATTATGGTGAATAAAGTGCTATGTCACTGGAAAATACTTAGCACATGGCTGCGGTAAGTTCTGGGACTCCTTCCGAGTGGACCCTCAGCCCCATCCATCTGTGTCTACCAGTGCACACTGTGTACCTGCTGCCCAGGCACACAGCAAGGAGAGGGCTCTGCAGGCGAGGACAGACTTTTGCACACTGGGTTTTCACTGACTTGGACTGAACAGGATATTTTGGGAGCTGTAGTGCTCATGGTGGTGATATCTGTCAAAGACTAGCTTTCTTTGGAAAATGAGACCCAGAATGGCTGAAGTGTCTGGCCCAGGAAGCTGAGGCCAGGATGAAGAGCCACACTTGGTTTGTTGGCTCCTGATGCTTTCTTTCTCTTTCACTACATTACAGTATTTCTTAGAATACCAAAGCCAAACAACGCTTTCTAAGGGTTTATTATGGGGGAATTTGAACTATGCTTAATTTTAATTTTAAGTCTTTACATAGATGATAAATTGGCATCTACATGGGAGAAAAATTATAATTTAGAGCACCCCAATAAAATTAATTTAGAGCTCTTAAATATGACAACACAAGTAGTTAAGTTTTTAAAAGAAAAATCTTGGCTAAGACTTTAGTTAGAAATGTAATTTACCATGACCCAAATGTTTTAGCTTCACAGGCAGAGGGTAGCCTGGACTGTAGATGAAGTCCCACAATAGAGCTTTAACACTGGGTTTTTCTTAGTGGACTCCTGGAGGATAGTGGCATCTTGTGCCTGGAGTCAAAGCTAGGGCTTTCTCCCATGTACAGGCCTGCTTATGTTACATTGTGCATGGCAGTTTGGCAGTTTACTTTGCAGATGTTCGTAATGTGCAGCCTTAAATCTTGCTTCTATTTCTGGCATGCTTTTAAGTATGACTCATGTTTCCTTGAGGCTGTCCTAAAAATACTGCTGCTCTGAAGCATTAATGTGAACGACACCACAGGCATCACACAGCACTGCACAGTGCTTGCTTTCTGCAGGGTAAGGCAGCTTCCCAACCAATTAAGTGGGAAAGTGCCGTGAAGAATGTGCTGCACTAAAAATATGAGGAAGGAAAGTAGAAATTTTATAAAAATATAATATATAGAAATAACAGTGACTATTAAATTCTAATGAAGGATGAAATATATCATTAATGTTATAAAATATAACAGAAACAGGATTAATGTCCAGAACACCGTGGGCGGTAAATGCTACGTTTGATGTAGTCCTGTGGTAAGGAGAGTCTTGAGCTTGAAGGTGTCAAAAGCTCCTGGAGGGAGCTGGTGGGATGGCTCAGTGGGTAAACGCGCTCACTGTGGAGTGCCAATCTGCGTTTAGTTCTCCTGAACCACATAGTGGAAGAAGAGATCTACTCAAGCAACCTCTTCTTTGATACCTCTCTCTCTCCTCTCTCTCTCTCTCTCTCTCTCTCTCACACACACACACACACACAAATACAGACATACAGACATACAGACACACATGTCAGAAAGGCTTCTGGTGGAGTATGTGAGACATGATGACTGTGCAGCAAGCTTTGGACTTGAACAACAGAAGTCTGAGTTGGCTTTGACTTAACCAGCCTTGTGCAAATGCTGATGCTTTTCAATTGTGACGTCTCTTTGCAGAATGGGAGCAAGAACTTGCATAGCTATTACTTTATAAATTATCAATCTGTGTGCTTACTTCAATTCTCACGACTCAGTAAGGACAATTATATCTATTAAATAGGCAGTGATATTAAAGGGAGCATAAATGATTTGATTAAGATTACATAGGTAATAATTACCAGATTTGGGATCTCAAGTCTCCCCTTACATAGCGCTGCCTGCTGCCCTTTGGGCCTGTTGTGAGATCTAAATGAGAGAGAGTGCAGAAAAATTACTTGTGTATTTCTTTGCCACATGATAGGTAAGCAATGAATTGCACCATTACTACTTAATGCATTTTGACATAGAGTTGCACACCGCAGAAAATCAGGCACTGGGGATTGCATACATTCCTGTGAGTGCTTCTAGGAGTATCTCCACATCAGCACAATGCATGTGTGTTGAGGATCACTGCCTTTAGAGGCAGCTGGCAGTCTCAGCAACCCCTTCATCCACTCTTGGGCTCTCTAGTGGTTCTTTAACACACTGGCCAGAACTAACTGGCATGGAATTAACTAAGGAGGCCAGCCTACCTTTTAGCTCTTATCACCCCCCTGCTTCATTTCTCAGGTGTTGGGGGTACACATGTATAAGCTACCACATCAAGCCCCATCGTAACCACTGTTATTGGGGGAAAGATAAAAGTATGGAGACATGGTCTTCGAGAAGATGTGTCGTATACTACCAGTCAGACACTAGATTCAAAAGCTGCTTGGGATGAGGGAGTTAGGAGACCCCCAGTCCAGTGTCTACTGTAGATAAGCACAGGACTGTGGAAGACCTTAGTCACTAGTAACAGGCCTCCCTAGCGGTGTCATCATTTAGAGGGCTGGGGAGACTAAGAGAAAATATATCTCAGGGCTTACTTGTGATTAATTAGAGAGTGTTCATCAACAGTGCTTTAGCAAAAAGAATCTATATGCATTCTCAGTAAGAGTGTCATTACTCTCTTGGACAGGGTGGACTGTGTTGGACTCTACAGTTAGCATCACTGAGATAGTGTCTCAGATTACCCCTCACTCCCCCAAACCTGGCAGCATCATAAAGCATTTCCAGATGCTTTCTGGCCAGCACAGGTAATGGCAGTGTGTTGAGTGTGAAGAACCACTAGAGAGTCAAAGTATAACTAAGGCATTGTTGAGATAGCCAGTTGCCTTTTAAGCCAGTGGTCCTCAACACACAAGCATTGTGCTACTGTGGAAGATACTTCCATAAGCACTCACATAACAATATGCAATCCCAAAGGCTCCTTAATTAAGAGACCACATTGGTATATAGCATTGATTCTGTTTCAGTATAGTTTTTTTTTTTAAAAAGAAAAAGGTAAATAAAATATTCCTCAATTTTATCACTTGTTTAAAATGACAGTTGTAAGGGGTAAGCCCTATTAATTGGTTACCTGAAATGTATGTAATCCTAAGGTCAAGGCATTTAAAATAGATTATAATTATATAGGATGGCTATTATACCTATTTTACTTGTTTGGGTGTGTGCTGGAGAAGGAACCCTCATACATGCTACATACATGCTACATACATGCTACATACATGCTACATACATGCTACATACATGCTACATACATGCTACATACATGCTCATACATGTATGTAGTCTCATACATGCTACATAATATCCTAAGCCTGAGTTACATCCTCAGCAGGAACAATGCTTGCTTTTCTTTTCCCTCCCTCCCTCCCTCTCCCCCCTCCCTTCTTCCCCCCTCCCTTACTTCATTCTTTCTTTCTTTCTCTCTGTGTGTGGTTTGTTTTTTGATGGTTAACTACTCCTGAACATGAGACCTGCCCTGGAGTTGTTGACCCAGTATCATTCTATTGGAGAAAAGTGATTTTACCTCACCCAGCAAGTATGAATGGCAGTTCATTTGTTAACTATTACCCGAGTAGCCATTCTCATTCATTCATTCATTCATTCACTCACTCACTCACTCATAACAAAAGTATAATATGGTAAAGCAGGAACTATCATCACTTCACTATTGAACAAATGTTGGATGTTGTCAAACCAACAAGAAGGAAAAGAACCCAAGAGAAGGTGCAAGAATCAGATCTACTCATTTGCACATTTAGGAGTCCCATAAATACACTAAATTGGCAGCCATGATATAAACAGAGAGGACCTGGTGCCAGAGCCATGCAGGCCTTGTGCGTGCTGCTTCAGTCTCTGTGAGGTCATGCAAGCTTTGTTCATGTTGATTTGGAGGGGCTTGTCTTCTTGGTGTCCTCCATGCCCTCTAGTTCTCACCTCCTTTCCTCTTTATCTTCCATGGGGTCCCTTCAGCATTGATGGGAGGGATTAGATGGAGAGACTCCACTTAGTTATGAGTGAGGAACCATGTTTTCAGTCAGATCATTGCTGTTGTTTACCTAAGGATATTCTTCCAGGTTCCACTTGTTCCTCTCCATCCTCATATAAAACTCACTGCCACAGATGCATGGTGTGTCTGTGTACTAAGTCGTTTGAGAGGACTACACACCACTCTAACACTTCAGAATTTGTCTCAAGTCCTCTTTCGGAATCTAGCTTTTGCCCCTGTGGGAGTGATATGACTCCATGTATATAGTAGAGGACTTTTGGTTTTCAGACATGGGCATGTTTGCTTTGGAGAAATAATATGATTTAGCCTGGCTCCATTGACATGATCAACCAGTCTGTTCAGAACCTTTCTTCCCCTTGATTTACCTGCCAAGATAAAGAACTTCCAAAAAAACTGTATTTCTCAGCAGTTAGCTGTTAACTTCTTTGGGGTGAGACTTCCTTAGTAATATTGTGCTGTGTGTTGTGTATGAATGTAAATGGCAATGTGTGTGTGTGTGTGTGTGTGTGTGTGTGAGTGTGGGTGAGTGTGAGTGAGTGTGTGTGTGTGTGTGTGTGTGTGTGTGTGTGTGTGTGTGATATGTGGTATACCTTTAGTCTTAGGTAATTGTTTCTTAGATCTTTGAATTCTTCCATGACCTCAACAAAAATCTAAGAATATAGAGTATATTTAGTACATGCAAAAGACTTCTTGTAGTTTATATCTTTTTCAGTATAGAATGCAATGTAAGGAAACAAACACCATAACCTGTCTCCAATAATAGTCATGGGTTGTGAGGGGCTCATAGGAACCTATTCTTCTGTATTAGTCAGGCTTATCTAGAGTAACAGAAAAGAATCCCATAGTTGCTCAGTCCTGGAGGCTGGAGGTCTCAGCTGGTCTTCAGTATATACTGGAATCCCAAAAAAGTAGACTCTAATGCTACAGAAGGAAAGCTTTCAAGGCAAGAGCAAGCAGGCAAAGAACAGACGCTTCTTCCATATTCTTATGTGGATCCAGCTGAGGATGGGGCACAGATTAGAGGCCAGTTATTCCAGATCAAAAGGCTTGGTTTAAAGGTATGTTCTCTTGCTCCAACATCTGAATTAGTTATGCTTTCCTTCCTCAAAGATCAGGATTAAATACAGATCTTCTCACTTCAAATTAACCAAAAATCCCTTATAATTGTGCCTTATTTTTGGGTTTTAGTTCATTTCAGATGTAGTCAAGTTGTCAACCAAGAATAGCCATTATATTTTTCTTGCTGAACTATTGATTACTGAAGGATTCTGGGTGATAGGGAGTATCCATTGGCTACATTGGATAATTTCATACCCCTAGTCAAATATATGGTTTCAGTTGAGTTCATTGGTTCACAAAACCAGATAATACATGACATGAATTCTGGAAAGGGACCTGTAGGCAGGAGGGCAATTGGCAGTGGTGGGAGGAGATATAAGAAGGTTCAGGGGTAAGAAAATCAGAATGTGCTACATACTTGTATGGAATTGGCAAAGAACAGATTTAATTAATAAAGAACTCGAATATTACCAATGCTATTGATGCTATTTACAAGACTATCTGATCCATCCCATTCCTCATTCCCAGATACCTAATTAGCTTGAATAATATTATTTACTTTCTTATTTTGCTTTTTTGAGCACCATTTTAGTATGTATGTATGTATTTCTAAAAAATTCACATACTAATGGGTTGAGCTTAATATTATGGTGTATGTGATTTTTTTTTTTTACTCAGTTACATATATATTTATTTAGCAACATGTATCCTACTTTGCCTGGGATGATACTAATACCTGAAAAATTCCATGCAAAGGGAACATTTGTTAGTTTGGCAGTTAAGAGGTGGATAGTCAGGTGAAATCTCCTGTGATTAAGACTTATCTCAGCTTTCTCCAAATGAGACAATTTCTGTTCATATTTGAAGACTGGCCTAAAGAAATTGAAGATGAAGCTGGCCATGCTTCACTGATACAGGCATCTGGTCAACCCCGAATTATTGACTAACTGTAGCCCTTGCACATGCTGAGAGAGCTCTGCTGCCTAATAGCTCTTGCTCATTTTGTTCTCTCATAATTAGCTCCCTACTTTCTTGCAGGCTGTGTTAGATGGCTTCATTTATCTTTCACAGAAAAAGCCACAACACCAACAGTAGAATTGCATCAGAGCCTACTAAGAATAAGAATTCTTAACAAAATATTTGAGTAGATTTGAGCACACTGAGAAAATGGATTAACTGAGAAAGAAAGAGAGAGAGAGAAAGGAAGAAAGAAAGGAGAGAGAGAGATGAAGATCACCTCCCTTTGCCTTTTCTTCTTAACAAATTCCACTTTTTCCTATAATCCCCACAGGAGATTCTGTCCATTTGCATCTTTCTCAACAGGGGTATGGCTCTACAGGCTCTCTGTTATCTTTAAGGGTTTGATATATTGTTGGAAATTACCATTAAGTGAATTTTATTTAAATTTTTGAATATTTGCTTGTTGTTGGGGCCCAGGAAACACCCCACAAGCCACACAGACACTGATTTCCATCAAACAGGGATAGTTTATTGAATACACACCTCAGAAATGATTGATCAGGGACACAGGTCAGACTTGGGAGCTGTGACTGTGACCCCAAGCCAGAATGCTACCAAACTTTTAAACCTGAAATACACAAACATCTGTGCCAAGTTATCCCACCAGTCAGGATTTAGGGACAGGGGACTTCTTTACGAACGTGTCTTTGTGGTGCATTTATCCTGTTCCCACTGGTTGGGTTATTCAACTGTGGTAGGCAACTTGCCTAGCATTCACATCTCAACTTGCCAGCCAGGATGTCAGTTACCCAGGGAAGTCTTGGGGACTTAAACTTTGCTGTGATTGGTTCTAATGTAAGGCGAGCATTTGGGGAGTTTCCCAGACCACCAAAGCATGGACCGTAACCTAATATACAATCAGCCCTGACGTGAGAAAGTTCCTAGTAACTTAAGGAACCATAATATTGCTGGCCACAGGCATGAGACAGCATGGCTACAGTGACACCAGACAGGCACTAGTTATCCAGGCCTTAACACCTGTATTATATAATAAGATACCTTGGGGTGGGTCCCAGGCCATTTCCATTTTATGTATCTCATATGCATATAGCTTACAGATGGTTTCAAGTGATAGTTTCAGTGCCTTTGCATTTTGACAATCACTTATTACATGGGGTTGCGTGTGGAATTTCCCTCTGTGATGTGACTTGGGCACTCAGAAAATTTCACATTTGGGAACATTTCAAAAGTTTTCATGTTAAGGATCCTCAACCTTTGTGATAGATTATTCAGTTTTTGTTGTTACACAATTACGGTGTGCATTTTGTCCATTCTCCTGTCTTCTGTGTTGTTTGGAACAATTAAGACTTTTTTTTTATTTATGTCTTTTTCCTCCCCTGCCTTCCTTTCCTCTCCCCCTCACATTCCTGTAAGAAACTTCACACCCATCTTGTAGTAAATAAGCCTTATACACTCATTAGTTCCAAGTAGACTTGGGTGGGTTGATTGTTCTTGTCTTCTCTATGTGCGTAGACGTTTGTTTACATCTTCCTAGGAAATGCTCATGTAGCAAAGGATGCACACGAGTGCACTGGGATTACAGGTTCCTTTGGGTGGGGTCTTCCAAGCACTGGCACTTGAGATTGGAGCAGACTCCAGCTTCTCATGTCTGTAAGGATCATTAGTTGTCTGGGATCATTTGGCTATGTCTCCTTTTAGAATAAAATGACTCCTCCGTAGGCAGCATTTTCATTCCTTTAAAGACACCTGCAGATGGTGATCCCCGTGTTCTCACGGGCTTTGAAATGGTAGGTGTGTGACCCTTTGATGGCTGTTTGGCATTTTTCTGTTTTAGCATTTATAATAATTTTCATATAAAACTGAATTTTTGTCAGCTATTTATTATTCTATCTATCTATCTACATATCTATCTGTCATCTATCTATCCATCCATCCTATACAAAAGCATGTTTTCAATATATAGTTAACATTATTTGGGGATTTATATAGTTCTATAGTAAAGTTATAATAGCTAAATTTGCATTTCATTTTCTTTCTTTTCCTAAAGTTTCAGACTCTCCAGCTCAGTCCATAGTCCAGCATCTGAGATGGATGATGCAGAAGGATCGGCTGGGGCAGGATGTCTTTCTCATAGGACCTCCTGGGCCTCTCCGGCGCTCGGTGGCTATGCAGTACTTGGTGAGCAATTAGTTCTTGTCCATTCCTTAGGGTCTTAGCTTTAAAGATAAAGGATGTAATACAGTAAATGACAGTGAAGAATGTATACAAATATCAGAGTTAGCTGTAGTTTTAGGTATTGCTGTCATCAGGCAGTGCCTCCATTCATAAAGGGCTCAGCGAATGTTGTTCAGGGAGACCATGTGCAGCATATATTTTTGCTGTAACTTGAGTGCCTTCCACTTTTTGTAGAAAAGAAATAGAAGCCGGGCGTGGTGGCACATGCCTTTAATCCCAGCACTCTGGAGGCAGAGGCAGGCAGATTTCTGAGTTCGAGGCCAGCCTGGTCTCCAGGGTGAGTGCCAGGACAGCCAGGGCTACACAGAGAAACCCTGTCTCGAAAAGCCAAAAAAAAAAAAAAAAAAAAAAAAGAAAAGAAAAGAAAAGAAATAGAAATGAACGCGGTCAGCAGTGAGTGCACAGAATCAGAAGCTGTGAGATTGTGACAGCCAACATGTCTACCCCTCCCCTAGCCCTTCCTTTGCCACTCAGTGGACTGTTCCTTATCTCGGGTTCACAACTTAAAAGAATGATGCTTTTGATGTTTTGAAGTTGTGTGGTTTTTAGAGGGAACTCAAGGAAAAGGGCATTTTAATGTCATAGCCATGTGCCGCTCTTTCTCCTATTTAAATAGATTAGAAAACAGATGAACAGGGGTCGAATAATCTGCCTGATCTTTATCTAGCTAGAGAATTACAGTTAGGCTTGAACGCCCCTCCCTCCCCCACTGACCTCTTTGACACGTGTTTTTTGTTTTTTGTTTTGTTTTTTTAATAACACTCCTTCTTAGGCAAATGTTATTAAGTGAATTGAAATATTCTGTTCTCAGTGCCCATCAGGATGTTTACAAAGCCTTTCTGTTGTCCTGTATTAATAGGGATTGTGCTCTTGATCCAGGTACAAATGACCTCTGAGGACAACTTTTTAGAATGGAGAAAAAAAAACCACTCTTGTTAAAATTTGCTTGTGTTATTTATTATCAAAGAGTTGATTTTTATGCCATTGAAATCTGCTTTCTTATATTTTCCCTCAGTGGCACATTTAGTTCATTTTTAATTTTTAAAAGCATTTACTTTTTGTGTGAGTCACATGTCTGTGAATGCTCCGTGAGGCCAAAAGATGCAGCAGATCTGGAGCTGGAGTTACAGGAGGTTGTGAGCCTTGAGTCCTCTGTAAGAGCAGAGAGTGCTCTTAACTGCCGAGCCTTCTCTCTGGCCCTCAGTTTACTTCAGAACTTCAGAGTGTTGGGAGACAGGGGTGACAGAAGTAAAACTACAGAGAGAAACATAAGTCTCACTGGCCCATAACTTTTACAGCTTTAATTCATGCCCAGAGTCAGTTTGTGAGGTGTAACCTCCCACCATAGCATCAGCCTTAGTGAGTACACAAGGCAAATGTGTCTTGTCTAGGAATGGGAGCGGGGGCGAGGGTGGGGCTTGGAGGGTATGCAAGACAGGATCAACTACACAGGATTCTTCGCCTGACTCATTTCAAAGACTGTGATATCTCATTGAGATTTTGTGCTGGCTTTGACGTTGTTAGAATTCTGAAATGAGAGGCCTAGGAGCTCATAGGGATTTGGTCAAAAAAATGCAGTGTTTAGTCTACAGGTGCAAAGCCACGTGACTACTATGACCAAACTTTACATGATAAAATAGATCTGAAGTAGGCAAACATATATGAAAACTCAGTGCTACCGTGCCATTTAATGCACTTGTGGAGACTCAGTGCTGTCCCGCCACCTTGCACGCTCTGCAGTGAATACTGTTGTCACTGGATATAAGAACCTTCAGTTGGTAATGTCCTGAGTAGATATTGTCAATGGGGCTAAACTTGCTGAAACAAATAAACACAAAATGGAGACACTTGGTACTTGCTGTGATTTTTAACTCACATTAAAGGAGATTGTGGGTGCCGGGCGTGGTGGCGCACGCCTTTAATCCCAGCACTCGGGAGGCAGAGGCAGGCGGATTTCTGAGTTCGAGGCCAGCCTGGTCTACAAAGTGAGCTCCAGGACAGCCAGAGCTATAAAGAGAAACCCTGTCTCGAAAAACCAAAAAAAAAAAAAAAAAAAAAAAAAAAAAAAAAAAAAAAAAAGGAGATTGTGGATTGTTTAAAACAATTCTATATTCTGCCTTCTCTTGCTGTGTGAACTAGTTCACTTCTTTCATGAAGTAGTACCTGAGGAGACTGGTGCTTGGCTGAGGATGGAGGCTGTCAAGACTGAGGAGAGTGACAGCACTGTCCTGTCCTCAGGGTGCAGTTCAAGGTAAACTGTGGTGCTCTTAGGTAACAAGGGGTGCCAGGCATGGTAGTACATGGCTTTTTATTCCATCACCCAGAAGGCAGAGGCAGGAGGCATTTTGAGTTTGAGGCTAGCCTGGTCTACAGTGTGAGTTCCAGGACAGCCAACGCTACAAAGAAAAACCCTATTTTGAAAAACCAAAAGCCGTGATACTGGAGAGATAGCTCAGTGGGTTAGAGCACTGACTGCTGTTCCAGAGATCTGGTTTCAACTCTCAGCACCCACGTGGCAGCTCCCAACTGTCTCTTCCTCCAATTCTAGGGGATCCAACACACATGCAGACAAAACACCAATACATGTGATATAAAAATCAATAAATCATAAAAAAAGAAAAACCAAAATCCAAAAATAAAAAAGGGCTTATACAGTTTTGATAATCATTGCACAGGAAAGGGTTGGGGAGGTGCCATTCAGTCAACCAAAACAGAGATGTGATGTTTGTTATCAGTGATTATTCTGAGATCAAAAAGTAGGCATCTGTTAAAGGAGAAAATGACTACTCAGGAATTGGCTTTCACAGTCAGACAATTCATTTATATTTAGGAAAACGTCATTTGATATTATCATGTCTTTATGACTATGTACCTTCTCTATTTAAAATGTTGGCCACTTTTTCATTATACTCCAAACTGGCAATCTGGAACAAAGAAATCTGAAAGAGCCAAATGACAATAAAGTATTGTTCATCAGTAGAAGACATGGTTAACTTGCAAGGTCACACAGTCTCCTTGTGCGAAAACCTCCTTCAGCAATGACATGCTCTGCCGGCTCTCCTTCCCCTTAAGTAAATTGATTCCTGTGATTAGTAAAGGCCATTAGACCCTTATGTGATTGCGAATGTGCCTTGTTTAAAAGCCAAGGGAATGTACATACCTGGCTGTGAGGTTAGGGCAAAATGCTCTATGAGCAGGTAAACTGTCCCGAGGTGGGATGGGTTTGGGATGGATTTGGGATGGATTTGGGATGGCTCCTCCCCTCACATTACAGAATAGTTTTTTCTTCTCTCCCCTTTTGGCTTCCTCTTCCTCCTCCTCCTCTTGCTCTTTTCATCTCCTTCAGCTGTTTTTTTCTTCTTCTTTGTTTCACACTTGGTAAAGTATCTAACAATGATATAGTTTTCAATTGCTAAACCTTGGTCAATTGAGTAAATGAATTAAAACCCTACTTTAAAAAAAAAAGATAAATATTCCTTACAAAAATTTGTTACAAGTTGTTGAAAAATTGCCCAATAACTATTCATGATATTTGAAAAAGTTTTACAGGATAAATTAAGGTTTGAAGAATTAAATTTTGATTCTTATTACTTAAGTAGTAGGATACAGTTTAGTAAAAATGAAGCTGTAAGGATGTGTGTGTGTGTGTGTGTGTGTGTGTGTGTGTGAGAGAGAGAGAGAGAGAGAGAATGTATGTGCTTGTATGTGTGCATGTGTGCATGCATGTATATGTATGTGTGTGTTTTTGCTTGTATGCATGCGTGCATTGTGTGTGTGTGCATGTTTATGTGTGTTTTGTTGTTGTTTTGAGACAGTGTCTCCTTTGCAGCCCTGGCTGTCCTGGAACTTGCTTGTAGACCAGGCTGGCCTTCAATTCACAAAAATCACAACTTCTGCCTTCCGAGTGCCGGGGTGAGAGGTGTGGGCCACACTCCTGCCATGTTTATGTTTTAGTATCCAGTTTATTGAAGTTTTCTCAGAGACTGGAAATACTTTAAATCCATAATTAACAGTTTCAGTGCTCTTCTCTAGGCAGTGGCTTTGTTGAACATGTTGTTCTAAATTGTAGGCTGGTGGTTTGATTTTAGCTCTGGAATAACTTAGCTCTGTGTTCTACAGGAGCTGACCAAACAAGAGGTGGAATACATCGCCCTGTCAAGAGATACCACCGAAACTGACCTCAAACAGCGCCGGGAGATCCGAGCTGGCACAGCCTTTTACATTGACCAGGCAAGCTCTCCCCTCCAGCCCATGGCTGACTCCTCCAGGGCTATGTGAAACTGACTTTTAAAATGGGAAGAGAGTAGTCATGTGTCACTGACAGACAGATTTGCTTTAGGGCCTTGTTCTTGGAAGTGTCTTGATCTCGCTCTGGAGGAGGAGGCTCAGATGAAGTGACTGATGCTCACGCAGCAGCTGACGGGCAGGGTTCTGTACCTTCCAATGCTGCTTACAGCTTGCTTATAGAAATCTCATTTTCTAAAGAAAAAGTAATACAGCTGCTTTTAGTACAGGAGCTTCTCTAGCATGTTGACATGAGTATTTTCAGTCTAAAGGTGAATTAGGAAACTGTGGATTAAAACACATGATGTGAAATACTTTCAGGTATTATAGCTTTGGGGGGGGGCGTAGGGGAATGGCTTAGATGCTGATATCAGCTAAAATATTGTTTTATGATATTATGAGAGACTGTATTATTTCTGTCTTAAAACATTATATAAACTATTAAATGTTCTTTCAAATGCCTCATAGTATATGGGATGCAGACTAAAATAACCAAGTTATACAGAAAATATTTGTTGTAACCATTGACTTCACGGGGCTGTCTTTGACTCTTTAATAAATACTACAAGTTAAGACATAAACTATTCAACTCTAAAGATTCACTGGTCTCCATAGTTAGTGAAGAAGGAGAAGCAGTAAAGAGCTGATGCCGATGCAGGTCTAGATAATTAGCACTGTCTCTCACAAGACAATAACAACAGAGAAAGCAGTGGTTTTCATTTGCGGTTATATTTGCATTCAGCGGTTACATTTCCAGCATCGCTTTCTTCCAAATGTGTGAGGGGTCTCTGCAGCCTTCAGGGGAAGCAGAGGGACAAGCTGGGGGCGGGGGCCGTAGCCAGCGTTCATTCAAACCTGGGAAGTCTGACTGTGAGTGTTTCTTTTGCTGTATTTAAACACAGCACAATATGGTGAAAACTATTCCTGTATTAACTAATCAATCCTGCATGCACAGCAAAGTGTACCTAGATCTCTGAGGGACAGATTAAGGCAAATACATTTCAGACATGACTACAGCGAAACTCTTTGTAAAGTACATGTGACACCTTCCATACAGATAGACTCTATAGATTGACCAAGAAAAACAAGTTTACAAGAAGGGTCTGGAAGGGGAGTCAGGCTCTTGAATTCCTCCAGCCACACCGATTGTGCCAAAGTCAGCTGGCTAGAATGCACATCTGCTCCAACCTTCTGGGCAGACAGCAGATTTTGTATTCCTTCTCTTGAAGGAACAATTTTATGTGCTTAAAATTAGCCTGTCTGTGAGCATGAAGCCCTTCATGCCCCCTACACAAATGTATTCATAAAGAACTGCCTTCAATGATACTAGCTGCAGTACTTTCAAAATCAGAAACCTAACCAAAAAAAGTAATGATACATATTGAAGAGGCTGATGAAACCATTGTTAATATAATACTCCAGAGCCATTCAAAAGAATGAAATCATGCTAGCATTTGCTTCATGAAAGAGTTGTTGCCTAGCAGGTATGAAGACCTGGGTTCAAGTCCCTAGTGCACACTCGTGCATAGATCTCACAGGGTGGGGCATTATTCTATACTAAGAAGAAGTCCAGAGCATGGGTGGAAAGAAGTGGTCAGACAGTATGTAATCTCATTTGTGATAGAAGAAATGTGTCTATGCTTTTGTGCACATTGAAGTTTTCCAGAAGGCTGCACAAGAATCAGTTATGGATGTAAGATTAGAAATCTGGAGTGAGATAAAGGTTTGTTTCTTTTGTGTCTCATGACCAAAATACCCGGCAGCCATAGCTTAAGGGAGGAGTGGCTTATTTTGCTTCATGGTTTCTGAAGGTTTTCAGCCAGTCTGGCAGGGAAATCATAGCGGAGACACTGTCCTTGTGGTGGGAGTAGCTGCCAGAGGCTGTTCATGTGAAGACAGACCAGGAGGCAGAGAGAGAGTGGGCTGTAACAGAGCCCTCAAAGGCCCGCCTGGAGTGGCTCAGTTCCATGGGCCAGGCCCCACTCCTTTCCCGTCATGGATGATGCCCACGAGTGTATTCTAAAGCAGCCTCTTGTGAGAACATTACGGATGAAAGCCAGTGGGTGACGGCTGTGGTTAGTGCTTCCTGCTTGACTTTCCAGTCTTAAAGCAGGCTTTAGTGCGAGTGTGATGTTTAAGGGCCTCAAAACGTTGGCTCTTCAGAAATGGAATTATTTAGGTAACTACGTTTACTGATGAGCTGAAGATTTTTTGTTTGTAAATTTTAATTATCTTTTAAAAATTGTTTTGGGACTGGAGAGGAATGGCTTAGAGGTTAAGCACACTGGCTGTTCTTCCAGAGGTTCAGTTCTGAGCCCCTACACAGCAGCTCACAACTGTCTCTTAACTCCCGCCCCAGGAGATCTGACACCCTCATCTGCCCTCTGAGGGCTTGAGGCATGCATAAAGTCCACAGCCATTCTAGCAGATAAAATACCCATACACATAAGATAAAATGCAAAACAAACAATTGTTTTCTTGTTGCATAGCCATTGGAGGACTTATTTCTTTTTATATTTAATTTTATCGTATGTGCATGGGTGTTTGTCCTATTTGTGTATATTTCTGTGCACCATATGTATATAGTGCCCACAAAGGCCAAAAGAAGTTATCAGATCTCCTGAGGGCAGAGTTTCAGACAGTTGTGAGCTGCCATGTGGGTGCTCAGAACCAAACACTGGTACTCTGGAAGAGGAGCCTCTGTTCTTAACTACTGAGCCATCTCTCCAGCCTGAAGATCGTGAGGCATAAATGTAAACTATTTTCAGGAAACTTTCTGCCATTCTAAGATATGTGTTTTCAGACATATTTCACAGTTGCTGCAGTGTATAAAATGTTTGAAGAATAGATGTATAGATATACGGTGTATTTTATACTCCCCATTTCTTGATGAACCTTGTTCATGATACACATCAGCTCTTAGCATGCAGTAGCATGTCTACACCTTCAAAGCCTGTGACTGAATGTAGGCAATAATGGTCTCTTCTCTCTCAATTGCCTCAGACTCTTGAAGTTTAAGCTAATTTTAAATTTGTTTTTCGGTACTTAACAGGTTGTTGATTAAAGGCATGAAATAACTTCATAATATGATAAATAAAATCCAAATCCTATAACACGGCCTAACATGACATCAGCACGCAAACTTACCATGGCTTCCACGTTTATTTTCTGCTTTTTTTTCTATTATCTATTATTTTTTTCCTTATCTATCTTATTCATATCTGGAACTCAAAACTGGAACATTCACAGCACTTATATTTGATGGTAGATTTTGAATTTAAATTATTATCCTTGGTAAAATTTTAAGTAAATTGAAAATAAAACGGCATGACTAAGAACATTTGGCTTTTCTGTGGATAAGTGATTGGTCCTTAAGAAAAAACTTGTTTTTTCTTTGTGTGTGTGTACATCGCACCTGTGAGTGATGCCCACAAAGGAGGGGAGGATGTCAGATCTTCTGGATCTGGAGTTAGCATGGTTGTGAGTGTGGGTCCTGGAAACTGAATCCAAATATTGACTTTTTAGAGATCTGTTTTGAATTACCACAAGTTATAATTTCCATTTGAATTCTAGGTAGACAAAATTGCACATTGATTGCCACCTAATCACATTTTTGAGACTCCAAGTCCTTTAAGAAATTCCTTTAATTTCTTTAACATTCTTACCCATTGGGTTTGATTCCAGGCTGTAAAGATAGTAGCTTTACTCACCACCAAGGAATACTGTTACCTAGCTAGGTGAACACAAGAAACAGGGCCCATAGCTGTACGTGGCTAATGGGGGAATATTTGTGGTCTTCAGTGCAGTTAACATTTACTGGTGTCCATCCTATTACTAAGAATTTTAAACTACTTGCTATGTGCTTTACTAAGACCATCATTTTGAATACTTTGTACAGTTTTTGTCTATGTCCCTATGTATTTATCATTTATGATGAATAACTTTGACAAAAGTAGAATTCCATATATTAAATTTACAGCATTCCTTATTGTACATGGTATAATTTCTTTTAAAATTAGAAGACATTAGGTATTTCTTTAAAATACGTTTTTAAATGTCTGTACTACAGTTCACCAGATAATGAGGCTGTTATATAATGTTGCCGTTTTGTATTCCCTCTCACGTTGCCAGCCTCTATGTTCGTTGTGGCTTTTCAATATTACAAATAACGTGTGTTGCATCTTGTCCTTGAATCTTGTTATGATCAGATGAGGATTTTAGGTGTGAATCCTAGAAGTATGAATCTTCTTGGGCAGAGTGAGACTTGAAGAGCCTTGTTCTTCATTGTCAGTTTGCATTCCAGGAAGTCCACCCACTCATGCTCTAAAGGGCACCTCATTGCCTCATGTGGTCATGGCCTTTCAGAGTCTCCTCTGCACTGAGTGCCTCGGTATACTTGGCCAAACTGATAGGCTTTAATTTGCACTTCCAGTGTTCATGTGAGGTCTAATTTTTAGAATCCATTCGCTCTCATTTCTCTAAGCTCCCAGTCAATGGGAAAGGAGTGTGGTGCTGACTAAGGAGGCCAGAGCTTCCCAAGAAAGGCTGGACTCTGCCACTGGACCACTGCTCTGCTCACACACTTGCCACTTCTGTGGTGGCAGAGCTCCAAGGCTCTCCAGGCCTTGGCTCCTACTTGTGTTGCTTTCAAACTGAGACCAGCTCTTTCCTATCTAAAGACTATGAACTGTTTGGTATGTTTGTGAATTAAGTTTGAAAATATCAAGGGAAATGATGAGGAGGTGTTTGTTGGAGAGACTTCTCTTGTGCTAGGTGCTTTATATCAATGCTATTTAACTTCTATATTATATTAATGCTATAAAAACTTTCTTAGTGCGGAGACTACTTACCTGTCTTACAGATGGGGCAATAAGCTTCCATGGCAAGGGTCATATAATTGACTAATAGCAGAGAGGGAATTGATTTTGTTGCTTCTCCCAAAAGTAATGATGATCATGGTGACCACATTGACAACTGCAGTGACCACATGCTACTATTCATAATTATAACAATAACTAATTTATTTTAAAAAAGAAAAACTTGTATTTAATTTATATTAAGAACTGAATGTCAGTGCCTTGTAATTAAGTACTCATAGCATATTTGGGTCAGATATTATAATCCAGGCAAAATGAAATGTACTTTGTATTTGTAAAAATAGGTCATTTAGCTTGCTTGATTGGGTCATAGTTCTCAGGAGGCCAAGTCTATAGGTTTCATGCGGGTGCACACTAATACTGTACCTCAGGGTCTTCCTGTTACAAACTAGCCCTCACCTTGTCCAGTTATCTTTTTTTTTTTTTTTTTTTTGACAAAAGGGGGACTTTGTTTAGTATGAAGATGTTAACATTAGGTATACAGGCTTGTTCTAGACCTTGAAATAGACCCATGAATTGTATAGAAATGAAAACAAACAAAATTCTCACAGTGAGACTTTGAACTGGCATTTTGAAAAGCAGGACACTATTATCTGTTGTCACCCTGCTGTGGACAGCACACCTGAACAGAGCTCCTTTCCAGTAGAACCCAGTACTGCTCCTCATTCTCTTCTTGCCCTGCTCTTCCCTCCTCCCTAGCCTTTAGAAGCTACCAGTGAAAGTTTTTAGGGTCCTTATGTAACTGAGATCATGGGGAACTTGTCTTTCTGTGTCTGTTATTTAATGCAGTGGTTTCTGATCCTACACATGTTCTTTCACTCATTGTGTTTATTTTTCTGAGACAAGATCTTACTATATATATAGTATATATAGTATATATAGACAAGATCTTACTATATATATAGCCTTGGCTGTCTAGGAACTCACTCTGTAGACCAGGCTAGCCTTGAACTCACAAAGATTCCCTGCTTCTGCCTCCCAAGTGCTGAGATTAAAGGAGTGTGCCATTACATCCAGTCACTGATTTTTTATTCTTAGGAGTATAGTGTGTTCTGGGGGTTTTCTCAGTTGATTTTAACCCCATTAAAAGGAGAGGAAGGCTCAAAGATGAACCTGAGTAAAAACAGAATGCCTGAGACTGATAGAATAATGACCAGGAACTTATTTGGCTCATAGCTCTGAAGGCTGGGAAGTCTTTCTTTATCTGAGAAAAGCTTTCTTGGCATAAAGATTAGAAGGGCAAAGAACATGGGGGAGGGGCAGGAAGAAAGGAGAGGAACATAAGAGAATTGAGAGGAGATACAGGCCAGATTCATCCTTTGCACAATAATCAATCCACGTTTGAGGCTATAACATCAACCAGTTGATAGTAAGTAGCCTTGATTACCTCATTACCTTTTAAAGACCCCATTTCTAAATACCGTTGCATTGAGGACCAAGTATCAAACTCATGATCTATGAGGGACACATTCACACTATAGCAGCAAATAAATATCAACTTATCCTATTTTGATATTTATTTTAGAGAAAGGGCTTACTAATATTCTGATATTTTAAAATAAAGATTTAGGGCTGAAGAGATGGTTGAGTTCACTAATGTGCCTATTGCACAGACATGAGGTCCTGAGTCTGGATTTCTAGCGACCTCATAAATGTCAGTTATGGTTACAAATCTGTAACTCAGTGGGTAGGGTAGGGGATGGGGTGGGGGACAACAGGTCAGGTATAGTTCAATTTCTGGAACTTGCTGCCTGGCTGGTCTAGCAGAATTTGTGAGCTTAAGGCTCAGTAGGACCCTATCTCAAAAAGTGAAATGGAAGCCATTGAAGAAGATACTCAGTGTTGACCTTGGGCCTCTGCACTCAGGTGCACACTTGCATAAACAGGTGTACACACACACACACACACACTCACAGAGTAAAGAACTTAAACTCTAAGTTGTTCATTGTACCCCGCTCCTCTAGTATGTTTAAGTTTTTAAGTTAATGTGAAGCTTTGGGGAATTTATTTTCATTAATAATGACTGTATCAGCAATGATTTACATTTTAATAAATACCGTTACTTTTTCATTCTAGTACTGCTTTTTAAATTCTTATGTTCTGGATACCCCTAGAGGAGACTCTCATTTAGTAAATGAGGCCACAGATATCTAGATTAATTACTTGCTGCAGGTCTTATCAAATTGGAATCAAATCTAGAACAAACTCAGTTTTTTATTTCAGGTCATACACCGGCTTCTGCTTTGGACTCCTTTCTGTCCACGTGTTGGCTTATTAAAGCTGAGGTACGAGGTGGCTGGGTCGGCAGGGGCTTGCTGTATTTTTTCCTGGTTTTTATTTGAAAGAATTAGGTCTGAGAGGTTCTGTTACTTGATAGACAAGAAAGACTCTTTAAAGTTGCTCTAATTTCTCCTCTGAAGGAACACCACCATAGCTAGTCTTGCCACATTCTTCCCATTACAGAACTTATCATTTTTATAATCAAGTTTATAATTGTGCAGGTTCATTTTTGTCACAAACTGGGGTCCCTCTACCAGGTCACCCAGCAGGCATGTCTGTCTGTGAGGCATTTTCTTGATTGCTAAGTCATGGAAGAGAGCCTCACCACCATGGGCAGTACCATCCCTGAAAGCTTGAGTCTGGGTGGTGTAAGAAAGGCAGCTGAGCAGGCTAGGAGGGAGAGGCAAGCCAGCCAGCAGCATTCCTCTATGGTTTCCACTCCACTTCCTGACTCGGGCTCCTGTTTCAAGTTCCTGCCAGGGCTTCTGCTGTTGGACTGGAAACTCTGAGCACCTCCCCAGCCCCACCAGGTTGGTTTTCATCTTGGTGTTTAATCACACCAACAGAAAGCAAGATAGATCAGTAACCCTCTTTTCATAGCCACATGCTTGGATTCAACTGTGATAGGAAACTTCCAATTCAGCGCATGAGATTAATAAATAACAATGTCAAATTAGGAAAAAACTTGGAGAGATTGACTGGTTTTTAAATTCTTAGTTGAGCTATGGATCTCATAGAGAGTTTATAGATGGCTTGCTCCAACACAAAGCAACAACCTTCTTAAGTTTTGTTTCAGTAATTAATTACTCTTTTTTCTGTATTTATCCACAATTTCTTCCTCCTCCTTTTGATACACCACCTTTTGAATCATTCAACAAATGGCTGCCACTACCCACGTGGTACCCAGCTGACTTTCTGTAGCAGAACTTGTCCTCTTTGTGGCCTGTAATTCTGGAGACTGTTGCTCAGCTTTGGCTTGCCTGATGTTTCCTCCTGTTTGAAATGATGTAGTCTTGTTAAGACTATGTAGCAGTGACAATGTGTGTACCCTAGCACAGTGTCAGAAGCCTACTGTGTGAGCCTGGCAGAGCTCACTGCTGGCCACATTGGTTTTGACCATGCTTCTGGCCTGCCACACTTACTGCTAGGATGTCTTCTGAATGGGGAATCTCTCTGTTCTTTAGTAGCAGTGTTCCTAACTTGAGGACCCTACTGTGTGAGGTTTGCTCTGAGGTGCAGTGTGGGTGAGGGTTTTCGGATGACCACGGGGGCTCTGTCTTTTCTCATCCACCAGTTTCTTAGTTTCTCGTTTCTACACATCCATTAGAGTAGAGGAAAGAATCTTTGTGTCCTTGACTTCTGTCTGTGGTCTCTGTGTTCATTCTCTGGATTGTGTGTGTAGTATACACAGTGCCTGTGAGGTGAATGAAGGCAGAGCTGCGTGTTTCCTCTGCCTTGTGTTGTCAGATGTTGCTTTTCCAGCCCAAAGTTGTCAAACTATGAAATTTTCTGTGTATATTTAAGTTTTTCTTTGCAAATAGGAATTTTTATTTTTGTGAAGCTTCTAAGAATCAAATACAATATTTTGTCTTAAATTAAAGGTTGATAAAATTTAACAAAGGAATTTTGCTACTAGTGGAGGTATTTAATTAATTAATTTTTTTATCAGGAGCTACGTGTTCTTGAGAAGACAGGTTTCTTGTAAAAGAAAGCTTAATTGAAAAAACCTCACTTGAGGTGGGTTTTTAATAAGAAAGTATCCCAAGCCCTTCCGTGCCAATCTGTTGTTTGAGTTTTGAGTTTTGATAATGCACATAAATAAATAAATAAATGCATGACATGACATGATGGTCGGTTTTATAGAAGAAAATCAAAATATTTGCAATAATCATAGATTTGAAGAAATATTTGTGAGTTGATCTTGTTCTTAAAGTGGGAGAGTTATCTTTAGTCTATCATTAGATCCTAATCTTATTTTCTTACAATAGTTCATAGATACCTGAAGTAAATGAACCCTTTGTTACACAGTGCAAAATTTAACAATTTATTGAAAGAGAATCCTGGTTTTTTTCTTTGATATTTGGAAAACGAAGGCTGTAGTACTCCAGAAATTTCTCTAGTTATTGGATGGGTATGTGGACAGAGTAGAAGTCGTTAGTTCTTTTTTCCATTAATCAGTAAAGAAAAAATTAAATTTAAGTTAAAAAGTTCATTGTAAATAAAGATTGAGAGGGAGAAATCACACCAAGTTCACTGTCACTAAATGGCCACTGATAGCAGGGGGTGTTGCAAATGCCCTATTTGCAACTATACTTTAGCACCCTTCTATAGTAAATCAAGCAGCTTGGACTCTCAGGGAGGAGATTGGAGGGATAAAGAAGGCCTGAACTAGGGGAGGGGCAGAAAGGGATGAGTTCACAAATACTCTGGCCTTGGATTTTTGCAGTAAGGTGGACCCAGGCGTCTTCCTTTTGCCTTAGGTTCCTATGTTCTCGAATGTCAGGCCAGTCACCATGCTGGATAAGTTTATCAGAATATGAAGATAAAGCAGATCTAGCTGATGAGAGATGATTTTGGGGCCCTGTCATAGAGGAAGGACATAAAACATGCTGGTTAGTTTTTGTCAACACAACAAAAGCTAGATTATTCCATTGCTGCAGTTACCTGGGAAGAGGCAACCCCATTGAGGAATCGCCATCAGACTGGCAAGTCTGTGGACATTTTCCTGGTTAATGATTGATGTGGGAGAGCCCAGCCCGCTGTAGGTGGTGCTGCTCCAGAGCAGGTGGTTGGGTTATATGAGAAAGGCTTCTGGAATGGTGGTGCATGCCTTTAATCCCAGCACTCAGGAGGCAGAGGCAGGCGGATTTCTGAGTTCGAGGCCAGCCTGGTCTCCAGGGTGAGTTCCAGGACAGCCAGGGCTATACAGAGAAACCCTGTCTCGAAACCCCCCCCCCCAAAAAAAAAAAGAAAGAAAGAAAGAAAGAAAGGGAAGGCTTCTGCTTTGGGTTCCTTGAGTATCTATCTACCTTGTATTTTCTCGTTGGTTGTAACCTGGGAGTTGTAATATGAGACAAACCTTTCTCTCTCTCAGTTGTTTTTGGTCATGGTGTTTATCACAGCATGAAAAACAATCTAGGATAGAAATGAAGCAGATTTGGGAGAAATGAGGTGTGCTTAGTGTTGTAGGGGGAGCCTGGGGTGTTGTGGGGTCTGATTGCAGACATCTACGAAGTGCAGCCATGTGAACCTGAAGCTTGGGAGAGCTGGAGTTTGGAAATAGATTAGCATAGAAAAGGTACCTGGAGCCTAGGGATGAAGATTACTTGGAAGCAACACAAGCAGTTGTGAGTAGAAGCCATGGGTGATGAATGTAAGTCTGGACCTACGTTTAGTGAATTTACAGTAAAGGAGAGCCTATTGTTCTATGAAACTCCAGTGCCATGAAGGCAAAGATGATGCAAGGAATGGCGAGATATATTTAGCAGCACTAATTCTGTCTGTGTTGCATGCAGAGAAATGTGAATTAGATTTTCCTTTAAAGCTGATTTTCAGGGACTTTGAGTATAAACGTTTGTGCTTGGGACCTGAAAGTTAAAGGAGAAGTTCACCACTTTCTGGGCCATTATCATTTCCTCCCCGTTTCCCTCCATTACTAATTGTCTTAAATCCACGGGGCTACAGTACTTACTTACCAGTTCAGCCAGCCAAATGTGTAATGTCAGCATCGAACATCACACGAAAACAGAACTTGTTTTAATGACGCAATAACAAACACTATGGTCTTTAAACTCCCCTACCCAGACTTTTGGTTTTCACAAGACTTATAGAACTGATGCCAGGCCATTACCTTCGTTTCTCTTCTCCTATTAAGGAATCTGTTACCTTGTTTAATTATGTTACCCATTCATAGATAACTGTTAGTTTTCTATTTCATTGGCTATGTAATCTAAAATGTAATGTTTCAAAAACCCCTAGAGAGCATCTCCAGCTCTCTTCATTTAACAGATGAATAAACAGGCACAACAAGGTGCAGCCGTTTGCCTGAGGTCAGGTAGGCAGAGAAAACAAAATGAAGACTGAGTGCACCTGTCTGTCCTGATTCTCTGTCTCTAGAACAGGGAACACGCTTAGCTTCAGTGCAAGTGTGATCAGACAGGCTCCGCTGCTCTCGTTGATTTCAGTTCCTTTGTGTTTCCTGGAAATAGTGTGCGGTTCGGGCTGCCACAGAAGGCAGGACGCTGGTTTTAGAAGGCTTGGAAAAGGCGGAGAGAAACGTGCTTCCAGTACTGAACAACTTGCTGGAGAACCGGGAGATGCAGCTTGAAGATGGGCGCTTCCTCATGTCTGCGGAGCGCTATGACAAGCTTCTCCAAGTAAGCGAGGGAAAGCCAGGGGCGGCCTCTGCTCCAGGCATGTGACATGCCAGTGAATAGACAAGTGTTCAGGGGCATGTGACATGCCTGTGAGTAGACAGGTGCTCAGGGGTACCTTCTGCTGGGCAAACTGCTTGAGTAAATCATGAGTTTATATGATTTTAGAAGGCTTCCATCTGCAAAGACCTGGATTGCTGCTTTCCCCATTTCTTTGACACCTCAATAGCTATTCTCCTCTTCCCCATTCTTCTCCTTTTTCCTTCTTTATTTTAACAACTCTCAAGGCAATGACTTTTAGACAGTACTGATATCTGGGATACAAAAGTCCAGCTCTTAAATGCAGTATTGAGTAGGGACTGACAGACGTAAATAGGATGTTAGAAAGATACTCTGGGGACTGGAGAGATGGCTCAGTGTTAAGAGCAGGGGCTGCTTTTCCAGAGGATCCTAGTTTGATTCCCTGCATTCACTTTATGGCTCACAACTAGCTCTAACTCCAGTCCCAGGAGCTCTGCTGTTCTCTCCTGGCTTCTAAAGGTCCCAGGTGCACATGTGGTGTGTACACATACATGCAGGCTGAACCTTCACACGTGTAAAATACCTGATGATCCAGGCCACCAGCTTTCCTGCCTGCCACTGAAATTAACTCTGTTTCCATCCTGCTCTCCACTTGGTACTCAACACCTGAGTCAGTGCTTGATTTGAAACATGTGCCTCCCCCCTGTGATGCCAGCATTTCACAGGCTGAGGCAGGAGAGTCAGAAGTTCAAGGTTACCTTTCAATTCCTAGTGAGCTGCATGCAGGCCCACAGGCATGCTGATGACCCTGTCTCAAAATACAAAACAAACCACAGCCCCAATCTCAACCAAAACAAAATACACAAATGTGAGTCTGTAGTGTGCTTTGAGCCCAGTGGCTTCCTGTTTCAGAGGGGAACAGGGGTCCCTTTCCAGTGCAACAGGGCACCCACATAATCAGGCCCTTGCCACCTCTTTCCTCAGGTCTTTGTATCTGCCTGCTTCTTGACTCTTGTCCAGCAACTAGACATTGCTGTGTTATACTTGTTCAGTAGGCTTCCCCCTGGTCTAGACTTTGCACAGGTATTTTCTTGTTCCTGAAATGGTTTTTCCCAGGTATTTGCTCTTCTCACTCCTACAACCCCTTCAAGCCTTTGTTACATTTGTTACAAGTATTTCACTTGTAAGCACTTGATATTTGCTTATACTGCAGTCTGTCCTCTACGTCCCCCTTGTGACGCTTCAGTTCTCCGGGTGCTCTCTCCTGACACTCTAGGGGTTACTTATGTTCTGGTTTTACGGCCTCCTCGCTCTACACATTTTAAATGGGCAGGGATTTTTTTCATACCCTGTGAAGAATGTTTAGCATATGATGTTCATGAACTATTTTGCTGAATGAATAGTCAATGCAATAAATAAATGATGTGACATAACACATACAAAGAGAGCAACACTTATGGACAGTTGTGAGCCATCACACGCATGCTGGGAATTCTGGAAAAGCAGCCCCTACTCTTCACTGCCTGTCCCAGGAGAGCTCTCCCAAGGCTTTACAGTGAGGCATCAATGATGAGAAGCTCCAACCTCGGTCACTGAGTCTGTGCTGCACTACACTGAGCCTCTCAGCAGCTGGTGCAGCCTCTGCAGCCAACTGACACCATGGGACTGGAAGTCTGTCTCACGTTTCTGTTTACAGATATGCATATCCTAATCTGTTATACTTTGCTCAAAAGTGCCATCATATACTGCTCTGTGTGTGTGTGTGTGTGTGTGTTTCCCTCTCATCTCCCTGAAGGAGCCCTGGGATTACAGATATTTATTTTATGTGTCTGAGTTTTACATGGGTTCTGGAGATTCAAGTTTGGGTCCTCACACACTGCCAGTACATTCACCCACTGAGCTCTCTCTCCAGCCTTGTGTCTTGTGCTTCACTCTGAAACTGCTAACGCAGGTCTAGAACACACTGGGCACTAGATAACAGATAGTGATGTTGGAGTGTCTCTGACTGAACTGAGGCTTTCATTCCTGCACACGGAGTCTGCGTCTCTGTAACTCACTTTGTAACAGTGTAGCAGTCTATGGAAGTCCCTACATGGTGTTGTCCTAGCTCAGTGGTCATTTTTCTCCTAGATACATGTAAAAGTGATCTCATCCTAATATAGGTAGATGATTGTAGATTTAATCAATAAGAAAAAGTTAAGCTCTTCCAGTCAGAAAAGCACCGGGGCAGCTGGGGCGCAGGGTCTTCTGACACTCGCCAGCTACCCACAACACCCGCCACAGGATCTTAAGACTTCTGGTGAGTGGAGCACAGCTTCTGCTCCAATCCAATTGCGCGGGACCTGAGACTGCATTAGTTAGGGAAGCAGAAACCGGCCTGAGTAGGACCACAGGCCTCATCCGGCTGGATCAGCGCCAGGGTAGCGGGAGCGCAGGGTTGCCTGACACCCTCCAGGTACCCACGACCCCCGCCGCAGGATTTTGGGACTGCTGGTGAGTGGAACACAGCTTCTGCTCCAATCCATTGCGCGGGGCCTGAGACTGCATTAGTTAGGGAAGCAGAAACCGGCCTGAGTAGGGCCACAGGCCTCATCTGGCCGGATCAGCGCCTGGGTAGCGGGAGCGCAGGGTTGCCTGACACCCGCCAGCTACCCACGACCCCCGCTGCAGGATTTTGGGACTGCTGGTGAGTGGAACACAGCTTCTGCTCCAGTCCAAACACGCGGGACCTGAGACTGCTCTGGTTGGGGAGAGAGAAATCCGGCCTACATAGGGCCACAACCCTCTTCCGGTCAGAAAAGCACCGGGGCAGCTGGGGCGCAGGGTCGGCTGACACTCACCAGCTACCCACAACACCCACCACAGGATCTTAAGACTTCTGAAGAGTGGAACACAGCTTCTGCTCCAATCCAATTGCACGCGGGACCAGAGACTGCATTAGTTAGGGAAGCAGAAAAACGGCCTGAGTAGGACCACAGGCCTCTTCCGGCTGGACCAGCACCGGGGTACCATCAGCTACCCACGACCCCCGCCGCAGGATTTAGAGACTGCTGGTGAGTGGAACACAGCTTCTGCTCCAATCTTTAAACAGTGACAACGATAACAACTAACCCCAGAGATTACCAGATGGCGAAAGGTAAACGTAATAATCTTACTAACAGAAACCAAGACCACTCACCATCATCAGAACCCAGCACCCCCACTTCGCCCAGTCCAGGGCACCCCAACACACCGGAAAAGCTAGACACGGATTTAAAAGCATATCTCCTGATGATGATAGAGGACTTCAAGAAGGGCTTTAATAACACACTTAAAGAAATGCAGGAGAACACTGCTAAACAGGCAGAAGACAATAAAGAGGAAGCACAAAAATCCCTTAAAGAATTGCAGGAGAACACTGCTAAAGAGTTACAAATCCTTAAAGAAAAACACGATAACATAATCAAACAGGTAAAAGTCCTTACAGAAAAACAGGAAAACACATCCAAACAGATGATGGAAATGAACAAAACCATACTAGACCTAAAAAGGGAAGTAGACACAATAAAGAAAACCCAAAATGAGGCAACACTGGAGATAGAAACCCTAGGAAAGAAATCTGGAACCATAGATACGAGCATCAGCAACAGAATACAAGAGATGGAAGAGAGAATCTCAGGTGCAGAAGATTCCATAGAGAACATCGGCACAACAATCAAGGAAAATATAAAATGCAAAAAGATCCTAACTCAAAACATCCAAGAAATACAGGACACAATGAGAAGACCAAACCTACGGATAATAGGAGTGGATGAGAATGAAGATTTTCAACTCAAAGGACCAGCAAACATCTTCAACAAAATTATAGAAGAAAACTTCCCAAATCTAGAGAAAGAGATGCCCATGAACATACAAGAAGCCTACAGAACTCCAAATAGACTGGACCAGAAAAGAAATACCTCCCGACACATAATAATCAGAGCAACAAATGCTCTAAATAAAGATAGAATACTAAAAGCAGTAAGAGAAAAAGGCCAAGTAACATATAAAGGCAAGCCTATCAGAATTACACCAGATTTTTCACCAGAGACTATGAAAGCCAGAAGATCCTGGACGGATGTTATACAGACACTAAAAGAACACAAATTCCAGCCCAGGCTACTATACCCAGCCAAACTCTCAATTAACATAGAAGGAGAAACCAAAGTATTCCACGACAAAACCAAATTCACACATTATCTCTCCACGAATCCAGCCCTTCAAAGGATAATAACAGAAAAAAACCAATACAAGGACAGGAACCACGCCCTAGAAACAACAAGAAGGTAATCCCTCAACAAACCTAAAAGAAGACAGCCACAAGAACAGAATGCCAACTTTAACAACAAAAATAACAGGAAACAACAATTACTTTTCCTTAATATCTCTTAATATCAATGGACTCAACTCCCCGATAAAAAGACATAGACTAACAAACTGGCTACACAAACAAGACCCAACATTTTGCTGCTTACAGGAAACTCATCTCAGAGAAAAGGATAGACACTACCTCAGAATGAAAGGCTGGAAAACAATTTTCCAAGCAAATGGCATGAAGAAACAAGCTGGAGTAGCCATTCTAATATCTGATAAGATTGACTTCCAACCCAAAGTCATTAAAAAAGACAGGGAGGGACACTTCATACTCATCAAAGGTAAAATCCTCCAAGAGGAACTATCAATCCTGAATATCTATGCTCCAAATACAAAGGCAGCCACATTCATTAAAGAAACTTTAGTAAAGCTCAAAGCACACATTGCACCTCATACAATAATAGTGGGAGACTTCAACACACCACTTTCACCAATGGACAGATCATGGAAACAGAAACTAAACAGGGACACAGTGAAACTAAGAGAAATTATGAATAAAATGGATCTGGCAGATATCTACAGAAATTTCTATCCTAAAACAAAAGGATATACCTTCTTCTCAGCACCTCATGGTACCTTCTCCAAAATTGACCACATAATTGGTCACAAAGCAGGCCTCAACAGATATAAAAATATTGAAATTGTCCCATGCATCCTATCAGATCACCATGGACTAAGGCTGATCTTCAATAACAAAATAAATAATAGAAAGCCAACCTTCACGTGGAAACTGAACAACACTCTTCTCAATGATACCTTGGTCAAGGAAGGAATAAAGAAAGAAATTAAGGACTTTTTAGAGTTCAATGAAAATGAAGCCACAACATACCCAAACTTATGGGACGCAATGAAAGCATTTCTAAGAGGAAAACTCATAGCTCTGAGTGCCTCCAAAAGGAAACTAGAGAGAGCACACATTAGCAGCTTGACAACACACCTAAAAGCACTAGAACAAAAGGAAGCAAATTCACCCAAGAGGAGTAGACGGCAGGAAATAATCAAACTCAGGGGTGAAATCAACCAAGTGGAAACAAGAAAAACTATTCAAAGAATCAACCAATCAAGGAGCTGGTTCTTTGAGAAAATCAACAAGATAGATAAACCCTTAGCCAGACTCACTAGAGGGCACAGGGAAAGCATCCTAATTAACAAAATCAGAAATGAAAAAGGAGACATAACAACAGATCCTGAAGACATCCAAAACACCATCAGATCCTTCTACAAAAGGCTATACTCAACAAAACTGGAGAACCTGGATGAAATGGAGAAGTTCCTAGACAGATACCAGGTACCAAAGTTGAATCAAGATCAGGTTAATGATCTAAACAGCCCTATATCCCCCAAAGAAATAGAAGCAGTCATTAATAGTCTCCCAACTAAAAAAAGCCCAGGACCAGATGGGTTTAGTGCAGAGTTCTATCAGACCTTCAAAGAAGATCTAATCCCAGTTCTTCACAAACTATTCCACAAAATAGAAACAGAAGGTACTCTACCCAACTCATTCTATGAAGCCACAATTACTCTGATACCTAAACCACAAAAAGACCCAACAAAGATAGAAAACTTCAGACCAATATCCCTTATGAATATTGATGCAAAAATCTTCAAAAAAGTTCTTGCTAACCGAATCCAAGAACACATCAAAACAATCATCCATCCTGACCAAGTAGGTTTCATCCCAGGGATGCAGGGATGGTTCAATATACGGAAATCCATCAACGTAATCCAGTATATAAACAAACTCAAAGACAAAAACCACATGGTCATCTCGTTAGATGAGGAAAAAGCATTTGACAAGATCCAACACCCATTCATGATAAAAGTCTTGGAAAGATCAGGAATTCAAGGCCCATACCTAAACATGATAAAAGCAATCTACAGCAAACCAGTAGCCAACATCAAAGTAAATGGTGAGAAGCTGGAAGCAATCCCTCTAAAATCATGGACTAGACAAGGCTGTCCACTTTCTCCATACCTATTCAACATTGTACTTGAAGTCCTAGCCAGAGCAATTCGACAACATAAGGAGATCAAAGGGATACAAATTGAAAAAGATGAAGTCAAAATATCACTTTTTGCAGATGATATGATAGTATATATAAGTGACCCTAAAAATTCCACCAGAGAACTCCTAAGCCTGATAAACAGCTTCGGTGAAGTAGCTGGATATAAAATTAACTCAAACAAATCAATGGCCTTTCTCTACACAAAGAATAAACAGGCTGAGAAAGAAATTAGGGAAACAACACCCTTCTCAATAGTCACAAATAATATAAAATATCTTGGCATGACTCTAACTAAGGAAGTGAAAGATCTGTATAATAAAAACTTCAAGTCTCTGAAGAAAGAAATTATAGAAGATCTCAGAAGATGGAAAGATCTCCCATGCTCATGGATTGGCAGGATCAACATTGTAAAAATGGCTATCTTGCCAAAAGCAATCTACAGAATCAATGCAATCCCCATCAAAATTCCAAATCAATTCTTCAACGAATTAGAAAGTGCAATCTGCAAATTCATCTGGAATAACAAAAAACCTAGGATAGCAAAAACTCTTCTCAAGGATAAAAGAACCTCTGGTGGAATCACCATGCCGGACCTAAAGCTCTACTACAGAGCAATTGTGATAAAAACTGCATGGTACTGGTATAGTGACAGACAAATAGACCAATGGAATAGAATTGAAGACCCAGAAATGAACCCACACACCTATGGTCACTTGATCTTCGACAAGGGAGCTAAAAACATCCAGTGGAAGAAAGACAGCATTTTCAACAAATGGTGCTGGCACAACTGGTTGTTAACATGTAGAAGAATGCGAATCGATCCATTCCTATCTCCTTGTACTAAGGTCAAGTCTAAGTGGATCAAGGAACTTCACATAAAACCAGAGACACTGAAACTTATAGAGGAGAAAGTGGGGAAAAGCCTTGAAGATATGGGCACAGGGGAAAAATTCCTGAATAGAACAGTAATGGCTTGTGCTGTAAGATCGAGAATTGACAAGTGGGACCTCATGAAACTACAAAGCTTCTGCAAGGCTAAAGACACCATCAATAAGACAAAAAAACCACCAACAGATTTGGAAAGGATCTTCACCTATCCTAAATCAGATAAGGGACTAATATCCAATATATATAAAGAACTCAAGAAGGGGGACTCCAGAAAGTCAAATAACCCCATTAAAAAATGGGGCTCAGAACTGAACAAAGAATTCTCACCTGAGGAATACCGAATGGCAGAGAAGCACCTGAAAAAATGTTCAACATCCTTAATCATCAGGGAAATGCAAATCAAAACAACCCTGAGATTCCACCTCACACCAGTCAGAATGGCTAAGATCAAAAATTCAGGTGACAGCAGATGCTGGCGAGGATGTGGAGAAAGAGGAACACTCCTCCATTGTTGGTGGGATTGCAAGCTTGTACAACCACTCTGGAAATCAGTCTGGCGGTTCATCAGAAAATTGGACATAGTAGTACCGGAGGATCCAGCAATACCTCTCCTGGGCATATATCCAGAAGATGTCCCAACCGGTAAAAAGGACACATGCTCCACTATTTTCATAGCAGCCCTATTTATAATAGCCAGAAGCTGGAAAGAACCCAGATGTCCCTCAACAGAGGAATGGATACAGAAATTATGGTACATTTACACAATGGAGTACTACTCAGCTATTAAAAAGAATGAATTTATGAAATTCCTAGCCAAATGGATGGACCTGGAGGGCATCATCTTGAGTGAAGTAACACAATCACAAAAGAACTCACACAATATGTATTCATTGATAAGTGGATATTAGCCCAAAATTTAGGATACCCAAGATATAAGATACAATTTGATAAACGCATGAAACTCAAGAAGAATGAAGACCAAAGTGTGGACACTGTGCACCTTCTTAGAATTGGGAACAAAACACCCAGGGAAGGAGTTACAGAGACAAAGTTCGTAGCTGTGATGAAAGGATGGACCATTTAGAGACTGCTGTATCCAGGGATCCGTCCCATAATCAGCTTCTAAACGCTGACACCATTGCATACACTAGCAAGATTTTGCTGAAAGGACCCAAATATAGCTGTCTCTTGTGAGACGATGCCGGGGCCTAGCAAACACAGGAGTGGATGTTCACAGTCAGCTATTGGATGTATCACAGGGCTCCCAATGGAGAAGCTAGAGAAAGTACCCAAGGAGCTAAAGGGATCTGCAACCCTATTGTTGGAACAACATGATGTACTAACCAGAACCCTGGAGCTCTTGTCTCTAGCTGCATATGTATCGAAAGATGGCCTAGTCGGCCATCAATGGAAAGAGAGGCCCATTGGACTTGCAAACTTTATATGCCCCAATATAGGGGAATGCCAGGGCCAAAAGAATGGGAATGGGTGGGTAGGGAAGTGGGGGGCGCTATGGGGGACTTTTGGGATAGTATTGGAAATGTAATTGAGGAAAATATGTAATAAAAATATTTAAAAAAAAAAAAAAAAGAAAAAGTTAAACTTATCCCTTGATGTTACTATAGTTTGTTTATTATAGACAGTAAAGGCAAATTGTATAGTTTGTCTTTAAGAAAAGGTGGATATCATGTAGAATACTTTTCTTTTAGCCACTTCTGATATAAAATAACTATACACAACTAGAGATTATATTAGTTGCTAGTTTTAGTAAAATTTTTAGAAAAATATTTCTGAAGCACAGGATTATTTTTAAAGCATATGTATTACTTCATATTAACAGATTGGTATATTCTTTATCTTTACAGTAGAATTTATTGAATGTATTATTGCTTTGGATACAAACTCAGGACATGAGAAGTCCAAAGGGTTTTGTAAGCACATGAGGCATAGTTATCATCAAAAGAGAAGGATCTATCTATATTTTTTTCCCAAGTAGTTGTTAACACAAAACATACTTTATATTGCTAAATATTTCTGAATCCTCAGGATCTCATGAATATAGGTATAGGAATACATCCTTCTTAACACTTATATCCTATGACACTTAACATGATAAAAATATATAATTACCATAACTGAAGTCCCACTTTCTTTTTGCCAGGTTCAGTTACTAAGTTTTAACATCTCAGAAACCTTGTAGCTGGAGGGTGGCTCCGTGGATAGAGTGATTGTTCTGCACCAGAGGTCAGACTCCTAGCACCACATAAAAAGCTGACCATGGCTGCCTGTACTTGTGACTCAAGTATTGGGTGTCAGAGAGAGACAGATCCTAGAGCTTGCTGACCAGCCAGCCCAGCCTAAAGGCTGAGCTTGAGTCATGGTGGTCTCCTGTGTGACAGCACTGAAGTGAAACGTGGTAGAGGAAGATGCTCGACGTTCTCTTCTGACCTCTGCATCTATGCACCTGTGTGCATGTGTTATCAGCCTGGGGCTCACCCTGTGCCTCAAGGCAGCTCTGCCCACCTACTCTCAATAGCCATTCAAAAGAACCAAACTAAAAATGGAATGAGAGAAAGGAGATTTATTCATGTAGTCACATTGGGAAGAGGGACAAAGGGATCCAACAAACCCCTGGAATCCTTGCTCATTTATGGGGCCCTGAGGTGAGACCAGAGGGCCAAGGATTGGGACATCTGAGTAGTCCTGGTCAAGGCGTGGTCCTGCCCATCACTGTGCATCACTGCAGAGGCTTCAGTCTCATCCTGTATGGTGTGGTCCTCCTGCCCATCACTGTGCATGATTGCAGAGGCTTCTATCTCATCCTGTATGGTGTCTGGTGAATTGTTGGGACTGTTTAAAATCTGTCCCACAGAGACGGTTCACCCTCTGACTGCTTCCTTTCCTTCTCCAGGCCAGAGATCCCTGGCGGTTCTTACATCTTTGGAGTCTATTGTTTTAATAATCTGATTGTCAGACTGAAAGATGCAAGTATCTTATTAAAGTATCTTAATTTCTGTCCAATTGGTTATGTTAGCATCAGGTGCATGTACCTCCAAACTCAATTACAGGTACCATACCCCTGGTCTGGCTGTCTCTCCTCTCTTTTTCATCTCACTCTCTGTTATGTCTACCATCTATCTCATCTAGTTCTTACTCTCTTATTGGTTTTGTTTAGATGAGGAAGGGAGAGTTTTATTATTATAGAAATAACTAGTTTGTATAAACTTCATATTCTGATTATCCTTGGTTTGAGGATTTCGGACAAGTCTGGATGCAAACATTTGTTTCCTAGTGTATGTGGTTACTTAATAGAGTTACATTAATAGATGTGTGATTTGTGATTTCAGTTATGATTAAGTTTATTTTAAAAATTGAAGTACACAATCATTCAACAGAACTCTTTCTGCTGTATACTGAAAAGGATAAGTCCTTAAGGTCTTGGAGTTAGCCTGAAACAACTTTTTTTTAGGAGTAAAGGCCCCAAACCAGAAAGCTAGAATGCTAGAAGCTTGTGAAACATACAGCTAAGTGACACCAAGGGGCCCCTAACGAGCAGTGCTCACAAAAGGACCCAGTTTTCTAAGTTCTTCTGTTGTGATTTGAACATGTGTGCTTATTCTGTGCAGATGGAAAGCAGTTCCACTGCAAATGCATTCATATTAGTGATGCATGCTGTCTTTGCAGAACTGTAGTTGTTGGATAGGATGAAGCCACAGGATCACAGATGGTGGGGGTTGCTGAGACTGGGAGAATCAGACATAAGCATGACAGGAAAGGTTTTGAATACCATGTTAACTATTTCTGTACCATCATATTGCTGTACTCTTGGAAGATCTGGTCAAAGCTGTGGCCTTAAAAGTCTTACAACAGTGGGTTTCAGCCTTCCTAATGCTGCAGGCCTTTAATATAGTTCCTCATCTAGTTGTGACCCACAGTAAGATTATTTTCATTGCTACTTCATAGCTGTGATTTTGCTACTGTTACAAATTAAAATATAAGTTCTGTTTTCTGATGGTCTTAGGCAACCTGTGAAAGGGCCATTCAACCCCCCCCCCCAAAGGGGGGGTTGCTACCCACAGGCTGAAAAACACTCTGAAAAGTGTGTGTGTGTGTGTGTGTACATACCTACATATACACATTTATAGACTGTAGAATACCGTGAATCTGTTTGAATGTGATGAGTCACTGATAATTAGACAGTGAAGAAAGGCACATTTAACAGGTATCTCTCTGGTACATATATGTGGACATTCACATATATCCTAATATTTAGTTTTTGTGGCACTCAGAATCATGTAAGTTATATAATTTGCACAGTATATGTGAGAAAATTGATGCTCTGGAGTGAAGTCACAGATAGTTTTGGTAGTTTAGCTAGAGCTTCTATCAGTTGGCTGAGTCACAACCTATTATGTCTCCAGAGCAGCCTGTTGCTCTTCTCTCAGCTTTGCCTTACACTGGACCATGAGCATGTTATGTAACTCCTTTGACCTTGTTTTGCTCATTCATTTAATGCTGTCTATCTGTATTGGCTAATTACATGTGAAATTTGTGGAATGTGGATGTGAAATTCTGAAAAGTTAAATCAGAAAAGTGAGTTTTTAAAAACTGGCGTTAGTCATATGCCTTAATAGAAGTACACCTACAGTATAATTCTCTGTTTAAGGTCTATGGACAGCCTCGACTCCAGTGATAAGTCCGTTCTAGGTCTAGCTTTTTGGTAATATATCGGCCCTCTCCTTTTGTGTTATGGACTAGAGCGTGGCAGTCTGTCTCAGGCTCCTTTGTTCCCAGGTATATGGGCTATCTTTCCCTCCTAACAGCACAGTCTTCATCCTGGGTATGTTGGGCTAGCTTTCCCTCCTACAGCACCGTCTTCAGGCTGTGAGCCTTCCTTGGCAATGGATCCTCATTTGTTTTGCTGTGTTCCTCAACAGCTTGATTTTGAGAGAGTTCTCAGACCCTCCCATAACAGCACTCAGGGTATGACTCTGTCTTGGCAGCTCTTGCCTTTGAAGTCTGTGTCACTGGCTCTGGCAGCTGCAGTCTGCATCACTTCTGCTGTGGTGTTTGATCTCTCACTTTCCTAGGATCACACTAAAGAGGAGCTGGACGCATGGAAGATTGTCCGAGTCAGTGAGAATTTCCGAGTGATTGCCTTGGGCTTGCCAGTGCCCAGGTACTCTGGGAATCCATTAGACCCCCCTCTCCGGTCTCGATTTCAAGCCAGAGATATCTATTTTCTACCCTTTCAGGTAAGTGTGCCAAGGACATAGTGCTAGAAGTGGGGGTTTTTGTTGTTATTGTTGTTTTGTTTTTTTAATCTATACTAAGACATTAAATTCTCTATCAGCGTTAATATTTGGGGTTTTTTTGTTTGGTTGTTTTTTTTGTTTTTTTGTTTTTTTTTGGTTTTTTGTTTGTTTGTTTGTTTTTAGATAGGGTTTCTCTGTATAGCCCTGGCTGTCCTGGAACTCATTCTGTAGACCAGGCTGTCCTGGAACTCAGAAATCCACCTGCCTCTGCCTCCCGAGTGCTGGGATTAAAGGTGTGCACCACCACTGCCCGGCTTTATTTTTGTTTTTATTTTATTCTATGTGTATGCATGTTTTGCCTATATGTATGTCTGTGTGACCCACTCATGTGTTTAGTGCCTGTGGAGGCTAAAAGAAGGCATTTGATCTCTTGGAACTGGAATTATAGACAGTTGTGAGCCACCATGTGGTTGCTAGGAATTGAACTCAGGACCTTTGGAAGAACAGCCAGTGTTCCTAACCGCTGAGCCATCTCTCCAATACCCCTGACTGTTTGTATGTTTAATGGGTACCTTTACCTTTATTAAATAGAATGTATCATGAACTGCTGCAAATTACAGCGTTTCTTAAAAGTTTGGTTTAGTTATAAAGCGTTTGTGTTTCATCTGTTGTATTCATTATTAATTGGTTGCATATGTTTCTGCTATTTAGGACCAACTAAAACTATTGTATTCAGTTGGAGCCAATGTTTCTGCTGAGAAGTAAGTATACTTTATAAATATTGGATGATTAAACATTTAATTTGTTTAAAAATTAAATTTGTTGTTGTTAAGCTAAAAATGTTGCTTAACAGTTTAGTTTGTTGAGTCTTTATAGAGGCTTCACAAAGACACGCACGTTGAAATGAGTCCAAAAGTATGAGTCGGCCTTTGCAGACAGACGAGAGTAAAGCAAGAGCCGAAGGATTTCAGCACAGAGTGGGGACTTGAGAGCGGTGCTTTCTCCTCAGCGTTCAAACCCTTTCAGTACCTACACCTTAGCTTTCAGCTTTAGGAAGGTGGGGATGATGCTCACAAGAGGGATTTAGACCAGGTTGTGCAATCCTCACATGTTGTGCTAGATTAGAGGGAACATCTAGACAGCCGATCAGTTTCTGAATTTTTAATGGGATATTACATGAACCATTGTTCTTTAAGAATTCATAGTACATTTCATGTTTCTTAGATTAATGAAATCCATCTACTTTAGCTGCAATGTACATTTCCCATGTTAAAGTTATTCAAACACAATTTGAACATTGTCCCCTCTAGGATTTCTCAGCTCTTGTCCTTTGCGACAACCCTCTGCTCCCAAGAATCCTCTACACTTGGGCTTCCAGACTTTCCCTTAGATAGTCTGCCAGAGGCAGTTCAAATCCTGGTAAGTATAAAATAATCAAACGTCAGATACATATACTCAAATGTGACAAAGGCAGATTGAAGCTTATCATTGAAGCTTGGCTACTTGAATTGTCATTTTCTTCTATAAAAGGCCTGAGATGGATGTGTGCACTGGAACAAACTGCAGACCCCAGAGGCATGCTTGGTCTCTGGGGAGCTTTCAGGTTTGAAGGGAGAGATAGAAATGCAGCCTTCTGGAGCTTCCAGGGGGGACAGACAGCCTCTGGCTGGTCAAACAATAGCTACACCTTAGGAAAAGAGATGGCTAAGTGGACCCAGCAAGGCAGCTGAGCTTTCCCCCCCTAGCTCCAGGAGTCACTGTTAGTGGCTATTCTAAAGCACACAGGTTTCCAGGTGCTCGCAGCTCTCCCAGCTTGTGAAAAAAGATGGTTCCAGTAGCCTGTATTTGCAAGACTTTTATAAGTCTGGGAAGGGAGAAGAAGCTGGGCCACATGTAGAAAGCATAAGAGCAGACCTGAATACATTTGCAGGGAGCACAGTTATTTTCCCAAAGCATGTGGCGTCCTGTCTGGAATGATGGGAAAGCCTTCAGGGCAGAGGGCACATACAGAATGTTCAGCCACAGATGGGCCTGGAATGTTTGCAGAATGAGAACAAGTTGTATCCTTAGAACTAAGTGTTTGTGGTAGAGACAGGGGTTAGAACCCTACCGTGAGTTATTTTGTTGATGAGTAAGCCTGCTTGGGTTTTATGGTGAGGGAGGAATGGCCCTCCTGAGGTTGTGAAGTAGACGGAGTGTGATGTGATCTTTTTGATGTTAATGGAGATCCTGGTTCACAGCAGTGAATGGAGGAGGCTGCTGAAGTGGGACCCTGTGGAGGACCAGGAAGGCAGCATCTGAAATAAGACTCTTAAGCCTGTTGCTTTCCCCAGTGTTTGCGGGTAGTCAGACAGTTTGCTTTCCTGTCTATTGTTTACATTGTTGTGTACACCCAGCCTACTTCTTGGTTACTAAATTCTATATATCTCTTTTTATTTTTCCTCAGTAATTTTTACTTTGAAAAATTCTCTAAACTGAAAAAAAAAGTTTAAAAATAGCAAAGCAACACTCAGAATCTCTTCAATTAGAAGCCCTGTTGTTAACAAGTTGCCACCCCTGCTTGCACATGTACCCTGCCACCCCCAGTTTTTTATGAGCTACTGGAAGGTAAAGGCAGTGTTTTCTTAAAGAATTGGAGCACCTGTATGTCCAGAACATGGCTCCCACGCTCCATAGCTTGTTAACAGTGATTCAGGAGAAGTATCTAATAGGCAGCCCACACAGGATCTTCTGTTTGCTCTTGGCAGTAAGTAACCTCTGAATGGTGTGAAGAGACTTGAGTGCAGTGCGATTTTGGTGAAGAATTTGAGGCTAATGAACACTTTCTAACTTTGAAGTTATAATTGTGAGGCTTGATAGATGTAGATGAGATTAATTCAGATTAGTATTAAAGGATGGAAATGTGGTGCTTCGAGTGACTAAGCGGGGGAGATGTGTGCTCTTGCAGGTGTGTCCTATCTAGATACTGGAGGGTCCTATGTCAGATAGCTGAAGGCTTTGATTAGAGCTCCTGAACGAGGTCAGAACTAGATAAAGAAGCCTGGGGACCAGGGATACAGAGGAAAGGTGGGAGCGTGTGGCTCGCTCAGGGAGATCACTCAGGACAGAAGAAAAGAAAGCTCTGCTTATTTACATTGCTGCAAGATGCTTTCTTTCTGCTGGGGAAATGCAGCACCTCAAGCATGGCATGTACATTCAGGATGCACCGTCTGTGACCGACAGACCGAGCTGTTGCTGACCTCTGTATATGTCTGCTCCTAAACAGGATGCCTTTCCCATGATGTCAATTGAACATGCAATCCAGTGGGTGTATCCTTACACTGTTTTACTCGGACACGAGGGGAAGATGGCTGTGGAGGGTGTTTTAAAAGTGAGTATCTGCTTTCCCTTCCTCTCTGTCCTCCTCAGTTCACGTTCTGAAAGACCCACAACGTGAGGACTCCCTCACATTCTGACTCAGGAGAGGCGACACCCCAAATCACACAAGAAACAGTCTTGCTGCAACTGCAAGAGGATTTTTATTCGAGAGCGTTCTCGGGCCCATGGTCATACACCACGCAGGGGTAGAGGACCATGGCGCCCCGAGTAGCTGTATAAGGGGGTATTTAAAGGAAGAAACCACAACTCAAGGAAGTGGGGAGGGCGTTGTTGGAAAAATACCAAAGATACCAGTTAAGAGTCACAAGGAAGTGTAAAGTCACAAGAGTCACAGAGAATACCTGGTAATTGTTCTGGTTAACTCTCAGTTTCTAAGAGCCCCTAACAATAGCACATTTGCATGGCAGTTTCCGGTGTTGGTCAGGGTGACTTTCTTTGAATGAACACTCTTTGAACCCAGGAAGCAGGTAGGTGGAGGAAGGAATGTCGCTATCAAGGTATGATTAGCATACCTTGGAGCAATGAGTCACAAAGGTCACATTCCCAAGCCTCATCCTAAAGGCCTAGAATTTTGTTACTTCTTCAGTTCCTTTCCATCTTCCTATTTTTTCCTGTACTCCTCTTAATTTTCCTTACATATCTTTTTTCTTTGTCTTCCTTTTTCTCTTCTTTTGAGAAAGTAGTTGATGCCAATAACAAGAAAGCAATGGTGGGAAGCAAACACTCAGGTGTGGGTGTGGCTGGGAGATTTTTTATATGGGGCAAATAAATGTACAGCTGAGCAAAGGAATGATATGTCCACTGCAGTGGGAGTTATATATCTCATTGCTGAAGAAAGATTATGAACATGGACAGAGGAAGACATGAAAGGACCCTGAGGTTCTGGATTAGCAATGGGGATAAGAACATGACTCATGTTGCTTTTCAGCGCATGCGTATCAGAATTGTTTCTCCTGGCAAGATGTGAACAAGCGTCTTCTTGCCCCACATGGAGCACACAGAGCATAGTAAGGAAGTAATTCCACCCAAGTCTAGTTTGCTACATCAGAGAGTTTCAACCAGGCCACCTTACAGGAGCCAGGAGAGTTTACAGTTGGCTGCACTGTGTACTCAGGGTGCGTCCTGTGGGTCTAGTGCATGGCCTTGTGAATGCGCCTTGTGTGCTGCTGCCTGAGAGATGCTTATACCCTGCCTTGTGATCGTGTTCTCCCTTCCACCAGGAAAGCACAGTGGGCATTCTTGTGGAAGTTTTACGTTGGTAAACACAGCAGCTCTGATTTCAGTATAACAGTGGCCGTGTCATGGCCAGAGGACACATTACCCAATGTGTATGAAAATGTGTGTGTGTGTGTGTGTTTACACATTTTCTAGCTCTGTGGCCTAACAGAGCCTAGAAGCTATGATCACACCAAGTGCCTGAAAGTCTAAATCCCGTGTCTGCTAACAGGATCTAATTCCTGAGAATTAGGGCTGAACTAAAGATTGGGTCAAGAAATAGATGATGAGATCAAGGAGATTTTCAGTAAATGATGTCAGCATATCAAAGCCACAGAAGAATTTATTGACTTGAACATTAAAAGTAAACAGTAGCCGGGCGTGGTGGCGCACGCCTCTAATCCCAGCACTCGGGAGGCAGAGGCAGGCGGATTTCTGAGTTCGAGGCCAGCCTGGTCTACAAAGTGAGTTCCAGGACAGCCAGGGCTACACAGAGAAACCCTGTCTCGAAAAACCAAAAAAAAAAAAAAAAAAAAAAAAAAGTAAACAGTAACTGATGATAATACATTGTATAAAATAGGTATCCATCCTATTAAAAAATTTAAATATGGAGGACAAGCAACTCTCTTTGTTACTGTAAAATGTGTGCCAACAAATATGGGAGAAATTATATAAATTGAAAAATCACTATTAGGCCATTATTAGATTGATGGTTGAGTTAGTAAGGTGTAAAGTGTGTGTGTGTGTGTGTGTGTCTACATGAACTTTCATAACTGGATATTAATGTCATCTCTGAATATCTTCTTGCAAATTACTCAGTTGACTTTAAAATAGGAAAGTGATATTTTTATAGTCACTGTCAACATGACCAGGCAGAACAAACTGACATTACATTGGCATTGTGTGCCTCTCAAGCATTGTGCTGGGAAGAGAGCATTGTTTGTCAGGAATCCTGTGGAGAGTTGAGAATTTGAGTTAGACTGTGAAGAAAAACAGTATAGTCCTGAGTTAAGGGACACTTTGAAGTCCATGAAAGACACCCGAAGAACTGCCCTGGGTTGCAGGCCACTGACGAGTGACAGCAGCTACATGCCATGTGTCTTCCTGCAAAGTCTTTGGTCACACAGGAACAGAGGCACTGTGGTTTGAGAACACATAACATGGTTCTGGGTTGTATAGATTTCTTATTTAGCAGCTTAAGGAGTGATTACATTTGCTAGAGTTCTTATTCTCAGGGAATAATGAACTCTGATGTTTAAGAGTACAGATTATCATATCTTCAGCTTGCTCTCAATTTGTTGATAGGAAAAAAAATGAGTTGATCGTGCGCATGTATGTGGAGTAGGAGGGAGGCCAAAACATGCTGGAATTGTAACAAGGAACTTGGGTGAAGGTGAAATGGAAGGTTTTGTATAATTGTGTCCTTTGATTTTCTTATGTTTGAAATTACTTCAAAATAAAAATTGTAAAAATTTTTAAAATATCTAACATTTAAAAATTTAAGAACAAATTTGTAATGTAAAAAGAAGTTTAAATTTACAATGTATTTATAGCCTAGAATGTATTTTTACAATTATGTAGAGTTTATACAGTTTTGAAATGGTTTTTAATATCTTCCCTGGTGTAGTTTTACTATTAAATTTATGTTTTTATTTTTGTCCTCAATTGCTAATTCTTGGGGCTTGCTTTTCTTTTAAAATATTTATGGCATCCTTTTTTTATTGTATAGTTACCAATGCCGAGTTCCAAAAGGCTAAAAATACCTTGTGATGTTTTGTTAGTGTATATTTATGTGTTGATATTCAGTAGAAAATTATTGGCTTACTAATTAGCTCCCTCTTGGAGGGACAGTTTGTTTTTCTTTCACATCTGGCTAAAGATATAGATTTCTCTGTAGTAGTTAGAACGTAAATACTGTCTAGGACCTCCATTATCTGAAGGCCAGGATTTGACAGCCTTAAGTATTCTTCAGGGTCTTGTTTAGGCAACCATATTTGATTTCATGGTTGCAGCAACCAGGTCATGACTTTGAAGTTATCATGTAGCAATAGGCGTCCTGGTTCTTACAGTCTTTCCTCCCCCTCTTCCATGATGATCTCTGAGCCTTAGACGTATACGTTGCATTGTAGATGTACTGACGGGCTGAGCAGGTACCATAAAGTCATTTATTCTCTTCTTTTTGTCCAGGCTTGGATATCTTATAGCTTCTATCTGTTGCAAAAGGAATCTTTGATAAAGGGCAAGAACTACACTCATCTGTTTGTTACTAGTATTTAGAATATAGTTAGAAATTATATTGGTTTAGGAAAACAGCAATAACAAGTTATTCTACTGTGACTTCTCCAGCCATGGGTAGTTGGCTAAGTTTATAGTACCAAGTATGAATTTTCACTTACTGCGTGGGCATTTAAGTTCAAATTGACAGCTAATAGTCACCCCCACAACAAAAGTGCCACTACATTGTACCACTGGGGATACCTTGCTGGAACAGTTCTATGGTCCATAGGCTTTAGAGCTGGATAGGGTAGTTGATTCTTCTCCCTTGGTAGCTTGCATAGTTAGCACTTTCAGATATTATGAATGCTAGTTCTCAGGGAAAAGGCTTCAGGGTGAATTCCAGACCAATTTCTCCCAGTCTTGTATTTGAAGTATGTGGTGTTTCCATACTAGAGCCTTACTTTTAAGTTCTGGAAGGCCCCAAGGACAATGGCAACAGCCTATATTGTTTGGGACCCTCTGGGACCTCCCTGACCAACAACTGAAAGGAAGTTTCCTATGTTTGGGGGGTTTGTTAGTCTACAGCTGCTGGGGAGCATTATAACTCTATGTGGCCTAATTCCACTTAAGCCCCACTCCCACATACGTATGTAAGTATTATATACATGTTTTTAAGTAAGTTTATAAAAATGTTTTCATGTGGCTTTTTCATACATCCTCAGTGGTCTTTATCCCCCTTCCACCTCTGTGCTGCTGTCCTTCCTTGCCCTCTCATAGATTCTTTCTCTCTCCATTTCTCTTATGCACTGTGTCCTGCTACCGTTCTTGATGGTTTGAGTGATGATGCTCCCCATAGGTCCATGTGCTCCTTAGTGGAACTGTGTGGTGAGGATTAGGAGGTGGGGCGTTGTTGGAGGAGGTGTTTCATTGGGTTTCGAAGAGTCAAGGCATTCCCAGTCAGCTCTCTGCCTCCTGCTTGTGGCTCCAGCTGTCTGCTGCCATATCTTTGCTCTCTTATCATAGACTCTCACACTTTGGGAGTGCCAGCCTCAAAGGAACCCTTCTTTGTGTAAGTGCCTTGCTACGATGTTTTGTCATAGCAATGGAAACTTAAGACACCATGTTTCTAGATGTCCTTCTCCCTGCCTCCATTTCTACTTTCCTGGTTTCTGTGACTACTTCAGGAGTTGGATTTCTCAAGAATGCTGTTTCTCTTAGCTTTGCTCTTCTTTTGGTCTTCATGATAAAGGAAGCAGAAATCGGGTTATTGGTTCATATTACAAACAGAAATCTTCTAACTTTGATAGTAGGTGTTGGAATTACTTTGTTAAGAGAAGAAAAAGTGTGACTGTGTTTGTCACCTTAATTATCTCACCTGAAGGTTGAATCACAGCCGTAGCTCGCCTGACCTAAGGAGCTGTTGCTCACAGTGATGTTCTTTACACACGAGGACTGAATGTCCTGTTTTAGCAGTGGAGCAGACTGCACACTGCTGTAGCTCTTTATCTGTTTTAGGGCACTCTGATGTATTTGCCACCTTAAATTTCTCTCTCTCATTTTTTCAAGGCATATCTTAAGCTAATGCTTATGTCTGAACAATATCCTCAAATAGTTTTGATAGAAAGTGTGAAAATTAGTGAACTTCATTAAATTCAGAAAGGATTATAATAAAGGACTGGGCATATCTGTTCTAACAGAACAAATCAAGAAGGGATTTATATTCCTTCATAGATATCATAAAAATTAATGAGTAGTTGCATTTGAATTTTAATGTAATCATTTAATTAGACTGGATTTTAAAGAAAAACCTATTACCCACTGAAAATGCAGCCAGCTAAAACTCAGAGGACTTCTCCTGTTTCTAAACCAGCTATAGAAGTGGCTGGAACGCCTTCAGTCCCCAGATGGTGCTTGTCACGTGATGCTCCTGTTCTTAAAACATCTCTGTAGCCATGGAATCACGTCTAGCTTTAGTTAAGACTCTGAAAGAAAATCCTTTCATTCTCATCTTGCCATGCTTTGAGAATGGTATGCTTGCTGGCAGTTTAGTAACAGACGCATCCAAGCTTCTTAGAACGTGTCTTGGCTCTCAGCCCCACTTAAGGAGGGCTCCGTCATAACAATGACTAAATTAGTATGTTCCCTGGGAGATTCAGGAAGGCTGTGCCACTCTTGTTCATTGATGATATAGTCTGAACCACCTCTCTCTCTTTGTGAAACTTGGAAAGATCTTGCATTTAGTGTTTTTGTCTAGTTCAACAAACATTAATTGAGCATTCATTATTTGGCAAATAATTGTCTCCATAGTGAATTCTAGAGATGCAGAAGCAGATGCTATCTGATCACTCCTCTTGGAGACCATACCGTCTGCGTAGGGCAGCAGACACTCTAATAACATTTTATATGGTGATTTTCTAACACTGTGGCTTAAAAAAGGAATGGCTCTGGTAAAAGCAATGGTTCGGTGAAAGCAGGCATGCAGGAGGCACAGGTGGGATGAGAGACATTAACTGGTAACAATTAGCATGAGGGGAGACCGAGCACAAGTGAGAGGTCAAGAGAAATGAAGCCCACTCGGACAAGTGAGCTGCGATGCTGCCAGTTAATGGAGGAGGGGACACAGCTCCTCATGGGGCTCTCTCTGACTTAGCGCTTTCTAGCAGCTTTTAAACTCTAGTTCTATTTCTAGAGCTATTTTAATATTAAAGATAACTCCTTGGTGCTGGTGCAGACACTAAGTCCAGGTGGGGCCTGATCAGGGGGGTCTTGGCAGGAGATTTCCAGGCAGCAAATGCAGTTTGCTGTTTTGGGATCCCATGTCTGTCTCTACTGGGCTTTGGGACCCCTTGCCCATGTCAGCACAGTGTTCGAGGAATAAAAAGGATAAATGCTTAGGAATCATTAGTGTGTAAGTGTTAGTTGAATTCATGGGGAATTATTTAATAGGTTCTGGGAGCAAGAAGAAAAGGAAAAAAAAAAAGAAAAACTGGATATTAAATTCTGGAAACAACCACATTTAAGGGTTAAGATGAGAACTCTGGAGTATTGGGGAGAAAGCTAAGGAAAATCAGCCATGGGACTGTTACATTAACCCGGTTGAGAGATTGTGGGGGCTTTGGCCATGAGGTTGGTAAGAGGTAAATGCATTTAGGTGGTTTGGAGGTAAAGCCAATATGACTTCCCAAAGACCTGAATACAGGGCTCAGTCAAGGAATCAAGGATAACTATAAGCTTTTCAGATTGTGGGATTTTATTGATGAAGTTGAGGATGGAAAGGCTGTAGAAAAATCAAGATCCCATGTTTGAGCATATTTGATGTGCTTGTTAGATATCCACATGGAGAGTCAAAGGGGCTATGGCAGGCACAGGTCAGCATTTCATAGATTCACCAGAAAAAAAAACAGGAGTTATGAAAATTGATGATTTCTAAAATTATTTATCTGGATATGATAGAATTTTTTTTTAAATAAGGAAATATACCTAAGTCCTCCTGGAAACATGAAACAAGCATCCTGTTCCATGACGGTTTTGGTATCCAATCAACTGTGAGCACATTATGTTCTCACATTAACAGATGTAAGCGCTGTGTCTCATCAGTCTGGGATTAGTAAATGTTTCGATGTTTTTCTCTCTCTGCTCCTCACAAAAACATAGCCTGTGTTCTATTGCATAGGTTTGACACATTAATAATAAACTCAGAGTTACCAATAATAACTCGGTGTCAAATTAGGAAAAGGAATCAAAGTGCTTCTCCTTGGTGTCATTAAATTGAGAGCAAGCCCAGGTTTGGATTCTCAGCTTCTCTTGTACCCACATCTTCCATTGTCCCTTTCTGTCTGTTGTATGAGTCGGAATCTCTGCCTGCTTAAATGCTGTCTTGTGAATCTGTCCCTGTCTCTGTGTGTGCCCATGTGTGTCTTCAACAAAGGACTTTCCTCTCCCACTTATTAAACAGTACAGACAGCATCACATCAGGGGAGGATTGGAGGCTATTTTACAGAGATCTTGAACTGTTTTATAAGGGATGAAGTCATTGATTCCATCTGACCCCAGCTCACCCAGGTGACAGTTTTCAAACATCATTGTTAATAGACGTACTAACTTATAGCATTTGTGATGGATATGCACTTGATAAAGCCACTTTCACCTATTTTCTGTTCCTACCAGATGGTTATCATAACACATATACCAACACATGTATTACCTTAGGCTGGGGGTGTGGAAAAGTTCATAATTTATGATTATGGCAAAGCATTAGCTTAAGTTGTAGAAGTTAATCACATAGGAAATTCAAAGCAAGTAAGGTTGTTCTATTAAAGATAAAACAGGCCGAGTACACAGTGAGATAGCAGTCACAAATGATCAAGGTATGTTATTTATACTTGGCTGGGAGGTTCTTCTAAAGTACCAGTTTCTTGGAATGTAAGAGATGCCTTTACTGTAATGCATACCACATTCTTTCAGTTGGTAACTTTTGTTAAATGGTTCTCTCCTGATGTTTCCTAGAGTGACCTTGGAAAACATTAAGGAGAGCTTTCAGAGTACACTGAGAAGGAAGAGGTGGTAAAAGATAGGGAGAAAATGAGCTTATGAACTTTGGTGGTAGTTTGTGGATTTACCAAGAGCAATGTTAGTAAGTGGGAATGTAAGCCTAAACCAGATGGGTAGTATGGGTAGACGAGCACTGAGGAAACAGGGAGCTGGACCTGGATGTGCTGCTGGTAAAATGTGTGTGGTACTGAGCAGAAGGAAGCAAAGGATGCTGGGGGTCTATGATGACGTAAATTCGAGAAGTCTCCGTCTATTGTAACAAGACAGATAAACATCTTTATAGGAACACAGGCCAAAGTTCACAAGTACATAGTCTGTAGGCCTTGGGTAATGGGGGCATTTCTAGAACATCACTGCACCTTGCTTTGAGTGATGTAAACGTTGTTTTACCAGAGATAGGATGATGATTCTAGTAACTTTTCGTCACTTACAGTAGAACTCCTTTTTTCATTGAAGGAGCAGGAAAAGAAGATTATGATGAAAAAATTGATGAGTTTTCAAACAGGATTATTTTATTTTAGGTACATGAGTATTTTGCTTCCATATCTGATTGTGTACTGCATGGCAGGAGCCTGTGGAGGCCAGGAAAGGGAACTGAGTTAGAGGGTTGCTAGCGGCCGTGTGGGTACTGGGAACTGAACCTGATCCTCTCTGAGAACAGTCAGTGGTTAGTTTTCTCTCCCGCTCCCAAGCATGGGTGATTTTGAGGGTGAAGGGGAAAATTACATTTGCACTTTTTAAGGATTTATTTATTTATTTGATGTATGTGAGTGCATTGTCACTGTCTTCAGACACACCAGAAATGGGCATCGGATCTCATTACAGATGGCTGTGAGGCACCATGTGTTTGCTGGGAATTGAACTCAGGAACTCTGGAAGAACAACAGTCAGTGCTCTTAACCGCTGAGCCATCTCTCCAGTGCCCCCATTTGGGTTTCTATTTAACCAACTTTTATTGACTGACCCCTCACTACGTCCCAGGTGTGATTCTGGGATCTAGAGATTGTGGAGTGAGTTAAATAGATACATGTGGTATTTTCCCAAAGGGTTGACTTCTCATAAGGCTGTGTATCTGAAGGCTCTGTTGTGAGAAGAGAGCCACCTGGATTGCCCGCTGATACTCACTAGATAGGCTCCCATTGTTGACTCCTTGGCAGAGTAGCCATGCTTTGAATAGCTATTGACAGGAAAAGCACCCCACGGGACCACATATTTAGTAGCTGGTGAACTTCGTCTGTAGAGTTTCTCTTTTTGTGCTCCATAGCCTAGAAATGAGAAAAAGTATTACTTAGTGCAGTGTTTTTTCAACATTCTTTTTTTTTTCTTTCTTTCTTTCTTTTTTATTAGGTATTTTCCTCATTTACATTTCCAATGCTATCCAAAAATCCCCCATACCCATGCCCCCACTCCCCTACCCACCCACTCCCCCTTTTTGGCCCTGGTGTTCCCCTGTACTGGGGCATATAAAGTTTGCAAGTCCAATGGGCCTCTCTTTCCAGTGATGGCCAACTAGACCATCTTTCGATACATATGCAGCTAGAGTCAAGAGCTCCGGGGTACTGGTTAGTTCATCATGTTGTTACACCTATAGGGTTGCAGACTCCTTTAGTTCCTTGGGTACTTTCTCTATCTCCTCCATTGGGGGCCCTGTGATCCGTCCAATAGCTGACTGTGAGCATCCACTTCTGTGTTTGCTAGGCCCCGGCATAGTCTCACAAGAGACAGCTATATCTGGGTCCTTTCAGAAAAAAACCAATACAAGGATGGGAACCACGCCCTAGAAAAAACAAGAAGGTAATCCCTCAACAAACCTAAAAGAAGACAGCCACAAGAACAGAATGCCAACTTTAACAACAAAAATAACAGGAAGCAACAATTACTTTTCCTTAATATCTCTTAATATCAATGGACTCAACTCCCCAATAAAAAGACATAGACTAACAAACTGGCTACACAAACAAGACCCAACATTTTGCTGCTTACAGGAAACTCATCTCAGAGAAAAAGATAGACACTACCTCAGAATGAAAGGCTAGAAAACAATTTTCCAAGCAAATGGTATGAAGAAACAAGCTGGAGTAGCCATTCTAATATCTAATGAGATTGACTTCCAACCCAAAGTCATCAAAAAAGACAAGGAGGGGCACTTCATACTCATCAAAGGTAAAATCCTCCAAGAGGAACTATCAATTCTGAATATCTATGCTCCAAATATAAGGGCAGCCACATTCATTAAAGAAACTTTAGTAAAGCTCAAAGCACACATTGCACCTCACACAATAATAGTGGGAGACTTCAACAAACCACTTTCACTAATGGACAGATCATGGAAACAGAAACTAAACAGGGACACAGTGAAACTAACAGAAGTTATGAAACAAATGGATCTGACAGATATCTACAGAGCATTTTATCCTAAAACAAAAGGATATACCTTCTTCTCAGCACCTCACGGGACCTTCTCCAAAATTGACCACATAATTGGTCACATAATGCTGCCATCTTTTCATACAATCCCTCATGATGGTATGACACCCCTACCATAAAATTATTTTTCATTGCTACTTCATTACTGTGAATTTGCTACTGTTATGAATTGTAACAGTAGCTCTGCTTGTAACACAGGCTCTGACTTCAGCCCTGCATCACTGTCCCTGGGGAGAACACACCTTTAATTCCACATGGCTGTTTGCTTTTCTAGACACAATGGCTGTATGGTTTGATCCAGATGCATTTCGTTCCTTGGCCGTGCCTTGCCACTTTTTGTTGACTCTCCCTTGCAGTACCATGTCATTCCATGAGATCCGTGTGTCACTGCCCAAGATCCACAAGTCACTTGTTGGTACAATGTGGAAGCAGTTTTCACCACACTGGTGTATACTGTGTGGATTTTGTAAAACATTGGAATTCCTTTATTATGGTTGCACAAATAATTTTTTCCTTAGGCTTCTGGAAATTAGTGATTGTCTGTGGGATCTAAGTCTCCAAAATGAAGACTAAACTGGGCTGTTGTTTTTGAATATCGAGTTTGAACATGATTTTCTTTGAATACTGTTTTCTGCAGTTCTGTCATCCTTTTCAATAGTAGATGGTTGTTCATGCATTGCCCTGCATAGATCATTCATTTTAGAGATAATGTTCTAAAATGAGTATAAGTGTTTAATATTTTTTAAACCCCTCTGTTTTTCATATTGAAAAAACTCTATGCATGGGTTTTAAAAAATTTCAATTACTGTTTCTATGTGTTCACATACATATTTGCTTTCTGTGTTCATTTTTTAATATAGAAGCTAGTATAAGATAGTCAGTGTTAGAGTGTTAATGGTTCACATCGAGAGTGTTAATAGTTGGTTCACATCAAGAAACAACCAATGTTCTGGCTTTTTAAGCCCATTTTACAAAATTAAGAACTATGCAGAGATGCCACCAAGCCAGAGATTGTGCAAGACTGATTGTTGAAATTTATAAGTTACGCTATCCACCCAAAGTTACTGCTGAATGATATCTCAATTCTGTTTTCCTGAATTTAGGGGACACATTAGCAGCTATCCCCTGACACAAGTCTGTTTCAATAGTGGTTTCTAGAGTTGAATCATCCCTTTTTAGTAAATTGTGATGTTGAATTATCAAGAAGTGTGGATTATGAACTTGAGCCAGCTCAGGAGTGGAGAATTTCTATTTTGTATTAGTAGACTTTAGGGGTTATTTTTATATCATCTTTAATTATTGTTCAAGAGGAAAGGTATTAGTGAAAAGTAAAACATTCTCATTAACTTCCAGCTTCTGCTTGTATAATAACATGGAAATGGTTTCAGTTCTAATTAGATAGGACTCCAGTTAATTAACAATCTGACATATCTTCCTGGTGACTTACAGCGCTTTGAGCTCCAGGGTTCTGGACATTCCCTGCTTCCTAAGGAGATTGTAAGAGTCGAGAGGATGACTGACAGCCACGGCTCCTATGCCCATGTGACAATCCGGGTCGCAGGAAAAGAGGTGACCATTAAGGTACTTCATCATGGTTTATTCATCCTAAAATCTGTCACACGCCAGGCACTCCTGTGGCCTAAGTTAGGCTCTTGATCCCCTGCTAAGTCTTGGGCTCTGCTGTACCTCCCTAGATCCATCATTTTATGGCTACATCTGTGTGGTAACCCAGAGCTGTGTGTGAAAAATTCAGAATGAGGAAAGCCTTCCTTCACAAATCAAGTGTTGATTAACAGACATGTTTTGTGCTATGAGTTCTCACTAAGGAATAGTGCTTTCAAATGGACACCCACTGCCAAAGGGAAAACTGGTTTCCTCCAATGGAGTGTCACAGCCACACTCCTAGACAGGCCCCATGCCCAGAAATAGTGGGCAACAGAAAACAAACTCCATGGCATTTGTTTCTTTCTTTTTGTGAGCTCTTTTGTTTGTTTTGGCATTTTTTTTTTGTTTTATTGGGTTTTTGTTGTTGTTGTTGTTTATGATGACTTTTGTGTTGTTTTGAGAGAAAAAGAACATGAAGTAGGATGGGTAGTGGGTGGGGAGGACCTGGGAAGAATTGCAGGAGGTGTAAAAATGGTAAAAAAGTTATATAAAAATTAACAACAACAACAAAAAAGCCGGGCGTGGTGATGCACGCCTTTAATCCCAGCACTTGGGAAGCAGAGGCAGGTGGATTTCTGAGTTCGCTACACAGAGAAACCCCGTCTCAAAAAAACAAAACAAAACCAAAAAAAATTAACAAAGATGGAGAAAAAGGTAATAGTGCTTTCAAACAGTTTCCCTAGTAGAGACCCCACAGCTGCAGGAAGCAGCTTGCATGGAGGTTGTGCTGCTGAACACGTTAGTGAGGGTAAGGAAGGTGTGTGGCCCTGGAGCTCCAGCTGCTTGGTCGGTCTTGTCCTTTTCTTCCAAGCACTGCTGTAAGGGCTCCAGGATCCCCAGGAAACACAGCTTGAAAATGCTTGGCACAAAGGAGTAGGGAAGAACAAATGCTTGCCTTCTTTTAAGTGACTAAGCAAAGTTCTATTGTAATTATTTTGTTTAGATAGGGATTTACTCTTTATTCATGTAGCTATACTGTTTCTTAGATCTAAATATCAGTTATGAGTATCATGATCCAGGCTGTTTGTAATTGGATTTAGTGAGTATTGATTATATAGTAGGGTTTTGTTGTTGTTTGTTTGTTTTTGTATACTAGATTCTTATATACTAGATATAGGGAGACTGTCTCTCAAAAAACAAAACAAAACAAAAACAAAAACAAAAGAAATGAGAAGTGTTGGATGATGCAGATGCAATCTAGGTTTATGTGCATAGACCCTGTGTAATTGTTAAGTCATGTCATCTTGGTAAAGACACGGCAAGGTCATTGCCTCCTCTCCCTCCCAGTTAGCCTTTTATGTTAGTACTAGACACTTATGTAAACATTACCCAATGTATACACAATATAGAATGCAACTTACACAAACACATGATTTTTTAGTTTATGTGTGAGTTAAATTTAATTTAAAAAACCATCCCTAGAGGGGCAGAAGAGCTCAGTAGTTCAGAGCTCTAGCTGCCTTCCCAGAGAACAGGGTTCAATTCCCATTACCCATGTCAGGTGGCTCACAACCTCCTGGTGCTCCAGCTCCAGGGGATTAGATGTTCTCTTCTGGTCTCTGCAGGCACCCCCACCCAGGCATACATACACATACGTAAAAAATAAAATTTAAAACCAATGTCCCTTGAGAAGAAAAGAGCAAGGTCCAAAGCCCAGTGATTCTGGGGAAAGAGAAAAACTAAAAAGCAGAAAGCAAGTGATTTGGAGGAAATATTTGCACACACCTAATGGCTCGGGACTTCAGTTTTAGAGGGATGACTAATTAGAGATGTGATGAGGATCATTAGGTTGGAGTGAAAAAATGATTGCATAGAGTTGAATTAAAATAAACTAACAAGGGACTTTTGAGTAGAAACTATGTGCTTTCTATTGCTTATTCTTGGGAAAAATGTATATTTTAATTGCCTTTTTAACTTAACAGGTACCAGCTGGGACTAGAGCAGTAAACCAGCCTTGTGCTCCTGACCATTTCATTCAGACTGTCAGTCACAAGCAGTTACTGGCTGAGATGGTGCAGTCTCATATGGTGAAGGACATATGCCTAATTGGAGGGAAGGTAAGTGGCGGCTTCATTGTAAGCATTCGCTCTCAGCTGTGAGTTGACTCATCCATCACCTGCCTGTGTTTCCCTTTGTAGGGCTGTGGGAAAACGGTCATCGCTAAGAACTTTGCCGCTCTCCTAGGATACAGCATAGAACCCATCATGCTTTACCAGGTACGCCGTTGCTTTCTCAGACTTGGCCTGCAAGCACACAGTGCCTCTGACCTGCTGAGCATTTGATGTAATGTATAGCTGCAGCAGCATTCAGATGAGAGAGCAGTTATATTTGTGTAGGGGTTTTGCTTGTGCATTAGACCATCCGATGTGTGTTCTAAAGCAGGATCTGCTTTGCAGAGTTTGGTTTGTTTGTTTGTTTTGTTTTTTTCTAGACAGGGTTTCTCTGTGTAGCCCTGGCTGTCCTGGAACTCACTCTGTAGACCAGGCTGGCCTTGAACGCAGAAATCCACCTGCCCCTGCCTCTGCCTCCCAAGTGCTGAGATTAAAGGCGTGCTCCACCACGCCCAGTGGACCTGCTTTTCAGTAGAGATACATTTTCTGAACATGCACCCTCTGCATACCCTGAATACCTTTGTTAGTAATGGTTCCCCATTACTAACAAAGCCCACGGACTGCATATTCTCTGATATTGAATTCTGTCTTCTGGACATGGCGTGGTGCAGTTCTCTTGAGATCAGAGTAGCTGACAAGATACCCAAGATCCCTCTCTGCCTGAGAAGTGAGTGTGAGCTTAGGGAAGGATATTACAATTCCCAGGGGGACCATGCTGCTTTAGGTGCTTGTTCATCGCCACATCCATTCACACCTCACCACAGAGACCTTCGGAGAGTCTCCCCTCATCGTCTCATCGTCTCACTGCCCCGACCCCATCCAGCACCCTTCCCCTTAGTTTACAATAAAAACGATTCTCTACTAAATACTGAGGGGAAAGGAAATTGATGTACTTTGCAATACATCACTATAAATATTAGATCAGTTTACCTTCCCAAATGTCACAAGACATTTTCTAGGAAGACAGATTTTTTTTTTCTTCCTTTTAAAATTTATTTTTATTTTTTGAGATTAAAACATAATTACACCATTTTCCCCTTCTTATGTTTATACAAATACATATTTTTCTAAGTCTAACTTCAGTGGGTATAACGGTACTTGTGTGTATATCTTCAGGGCTGACCATGTGATACTGGATAACTAATTGGTATGCTCTTCCATAAGGAAGACCATTTCTCCCACTCGCAGCCTTCCTTAGTTGCCTGTGGTCCCGTTAGGGGTGAGACATCCTGGTACTTCCTGTCCACTTTAGCATGTCTGTCAGTGTCATCCTGTTTAGCTCACGTTTGAGCTGTCATTGGTGAGACTTTATTGGTGGAATCTGTCTCCTGACATTACCAGGAGGCAGAATCACACAGCAAACTCCTGATCCTTTGGCACTTACAAGTCTTTCAAACTTAGTAATATTTGTAAAAGTATCAACATTTTTTAACTTTAAAATAAAACTCCTGTCCTTTTTTTTTTTTAAATATTTTTATTAGGTATTTTCCTCATTTACATTTCCAATGCTATCCCAAAAGTTCCCCATACCCTCCCCCACCACTCCCCTACCCACCCACTCCCACTTTTTGGCCCTGGCGTTCCCCTGTACTGGGGCATATAAAGTATGCATGACCAATGGGCCTCTCTTTCCAGTGATGGCCGACTAGGCCATCTTTTGAAAATATGCAGCTAGAGACAAGAGCTCCAGGGTACTGGTTTTAGTTCATATTGTTGATCCACCTATAGGGTTGCAGATCCCTTTAGCTCCTTGGGTACTTTCTCTAGCTCCTCCATTGGGGACCCTGTGATCCATCCAATAGCTGACTGTGAGCATCCACTTCTGTGTTTGCTAGGCCCCGGCATAGTCTCACAAGAGACAGCTATATCAGGGTCCTTTCAGAAAAATCTTGCTAGTGTATGCAATGGTGTCAGCTTTTGGAGGCTGATTATGGGATGGATCCCTGGATATGGCAGTCTCTAGATGGTCCATCCTTTTGTCTCAGATCCAAACTTTGTCTCTGTAACTCCTTCCATGGGTGTTTTGTTCCCAGTTCCAAGAAGGGGCAAAGGGTCCACACTTTGGTCTTCATTCTTCTTGAGTTTCATGTGTTTCACAAATTGTATCTTATATCTTCGGTATTCTAAGTTTCTGGGCTAATATCCACTTATCAGTGAGAACTTATCATTTGAGTTCTCTTATGATTGGTTTAACTCACTCAGGATGATGCCCTCCAGGTCTATCCATTTGCCTAGGAATTTCATAAATTCATTCTTTTTAATAGTTGAGTAGTACTCCATTGTGTAAATGTACCACATTTTTTGTATCCATTCCTCTGTTGAGGGGCAACTGGGTTCTTTCCAGCTTCTGGCTATTTTAAATAAGGCTGCTATGAACATAGTGGAGCATGTGTCTTTCTTACCAGTTGGAACATCTTCTGGATATATGCCCAGGAGAGGTATTGCTGGATCCTCCGGTAGTACTATGTTCAATTTTCTGAGGAACTGCCAGACTGATTTCCAGAGTGGTTGTACAAGCTTGCAATCCCACCAACAATGGAGGTGTGTTCCTCTTTCTCCCACATCCTCGCCAGTATCTGCCGTCACCTGAATTTTTGATCTTAGCCATTCTGACTGGTGTGAGATGGAATCTCAAGGTTGTTTTGATTTGCATTTCCCTGATGATTAAGGATGCTGAACATTTTTTCAGGTGCTTCTCAGCCATTCGGTATTTGGGTGAGAATTCTTTGTTTAGCTCTGGGCCCCATTTTTAATGGGGTTATTTGATTTTCTGGCGTCCACCTTCTTGAGTTCTTTATATATATTGGATATTAGTTCCCTATCTGATTTAGAATAGGTAAAGATCCTTTCCCAATCTGTTGGTGGCCTTTTTGTCGTATTGACGGTGTCTTTTGCCTTGCAGAATCTTTGCAGTTTTATGAGGTCCCATTTGTCAATTCTCTATCTTACAGCACAAGTCATTGCTGTTCTATTCAGGAATTTTTCCCCTGTGCTCATATCTTCGAGGCTTTTCCCTACTTTCTCCTCTATAAGTTTCAGTGTCTCTGGTTTTATGTGGAGTTCCTTGATCCACTTATATTTGACCTTAGTACAAGGAGATAGGAATGGATCAATTTTCATTCTTCTACATGATAACCACCAGTTGTGCCAGCACCATTTGTTGAAAATGCTGTCTTTTTTCCACTGGATGGTTTTAGCTCCCTTGTCAAAGATCAAGTGACCATAGGTGTGTGGGTTCATTTCTGGGTCTTCAATTCTATTCCATTGGTCTACTTGTCTGTCGCTATACCAGTACCATGCAGTTTTTTGTTTTTTTTTTAATCACAATTGCTCTGTAGTACAGCTTTAGGTCCGGCCTGGTGATTCCACCAGAGGTTCTTTTATCCTTGAGAAGAGTTTTTGCTATCCTAGGTTTTTCGTTATTCCAGGTGAATTTGCAGATTGTTCTTTCTAATTCGTTGAAGAATTGATTTGGAATTTTGATGGGGATTGCATTGAATCTGTAGATTACTTTTGGCAAGATAGCCATTTTTACAATGTTGATCCTGCTATTCCATGAGCATGGGAGATCTTTCCATCTTCTGAGATCTTCTTTAATTTCTTTCTTCAGAGACTTGATGTTCTTATCATACAGATCTTTCACTTCCTTATTTAGAGTCACCCCAAGGTATTTTATATTATTTGTGACTATTGAGAAGGGTGTTGTTTCTCTAATTTCTTTCTCAGCCTGTTTATTCTTTGTGTAGAGAAAGGCCATTGATTTGTTTGAGTTAATTTTATATCCAGCTACTTCACCGAAGCTGTTTATCAGGTTTAGGAGTTCTCTGGTGGAATTTTTAGGGTCACTTATATGTACTATCATATCATCTGCAAAAAGTGATATTTTGACTTCATCTTTTCCAATTTGTATCCCTTTGATCTCCTTTTGTTGTCGAATTGCTCTGGCTAGGACTTCAAGTACAATGTTGAATAGGTATGGAGAAAGTGGGCAGCCTTGTCTAGTCCCTGATTTTAGTGGGATTGCTTCCAGCTTCTCACCATTTACTTTGATGTTGGCTACTGGTTTGCTGTAGATTGCTTTTATCATATTTAGGTATGGGCCTTGAATTCCTGATCTTTCCAAGACTTTTAACATGAATGGGTGTTGGATTTTGTCGAATGCTTTCTCTGAGTCTAAGGAGATGATTATGTCGTTTTTGTCTTGAGTTTGTTTATATAATGGATTATGTTGATGGATTTATGTATATTAAACCATCCCTGCATCCCTGGAATAAAACCTACTTGGTCAGGATGGATGATTGTTTTAATGTTTTATTGGATTCGGTTAGCAAGAATTTTATTGAGTATTTTTGCATCGATATTCATAAGGGAAATTGGTCTGAAGTTCTAATAAAGCTGGAAATATTTTACAGACCTCGTGGGTTTTTCTAGACACTGCTCTGTGGCTCAGTTTTTACTGATGGTTTTATACTTCCTGTCTAACTGTGAAGCTTACCTTTGCTTTATTTGGCTGTCCACTGGAAAAAAGAACCAAGCAACACATTACATGTATGGTTCCTAATAATTAGTTCTCTTATACTGGAAAACCACTCAAAGTATCTTATTATTGTGGCATTACCCTAATATGTGAAAGAATTAGTTTTAGAATCTGTGAACACATTCTTATATACTTTTGGAGTGTGACAATAATCTCATAAAAATATATTAATTTTATTTCTGTTCTGTTTGTTGATGGATAGAAAGTTGCAACTTTTAAAGTGGATAACAGATTATTCTGTTTTTTTTAATACATTTCTGTGCTGGAGAGTTTTATTTAAACTTGATGCAAGCTAGAGTGATTTTCAAGGAGGCAACTCTAATTGAAAAATTACCTCCACCCATTGACATAAAGGAAATCTGTGATGCATTTTTTTCAAGTGACGGTTAATGTGGGATGGCCCAGTCCACTGTGGGTGGTGCCAGCTCTATGCAGGTGGTTCTGGGTTCTATAAGAAAGCAGGCTGAGTAAACCTTGAAGAGTAGCTGCTAAATGGCACACATGGCCTCCTGTCCAGACCTTCCTGGATGATGGACTACAGATGTACGATAAAAGAAACCTTTCTTTCCCCAAGTTGATTGTGGTCATGGTGTTTTGTCACAGAGATATGACAGGTCAGAGATGTGTCTTAGTCAGGGTTTCTATTCCTGCACAAACATCATGATCATGAAGCAAGTTGGGGAGGAAAGGATTTATTCAGCTTACACTTCCATACTGCTGTTCATCACCAAAGGAAGTCAGGACTGGAACTCAAGCAGGTCAGAAAGCAGGAGCTGAAGCAGAAGCCATGGAGGGATGTTCTTTACTGGCTTGCTTCCAGTCTGCTCTCTTATAGAACCCAAGACTACCAGCCCAAAGATGGTTCCACCCACAAGGGGCCTTTCCCCCTTGATCACTAATTGAGAAAATGCCCCACAGCTGGATCTCATGGAGGCACTTCCCCAACTGAAGCTCTTTTCTCTGTGATAACTCCAGCCTGTGTCAAGTTGACACACAAAACCAGCCAGCACAAATAGAAACTCTGACTAAAGAATTGGTATCCAGAACATGGGGTGCTGCTGTGACAGGCCTAAGTGTGTTTGTGGGGAGAACTGTGGTGGCATTTGAAACTTTCAATTAAATTGAAAAGACTCTCGTGCTCTGAGCTCAGTGGACTGCTCTGCAGGAGCTGGGAAGGCAAATATGTTAAGAACAGTGCAGACTTTGGAGGCCTGACTTGTGAAGTTTCAGAGTCTTTTAAAGCTTATTAGGAAAGTTGAATATTTTAAATTAAGAATCTGTGGCTTGCTGGGTGGTGGTGGCTCATGCCTTTAATCCCAGTACTCTGGAGGCAGAGAAAGGTGGATCTCTGAGTTTGAGGCCAGCCTGGTCTACAGAGAGAGTTTCAAGACTGCCAAAGCTAAACAGAGAAATCCTGTCTCAAAAGACAAACAGAATGTCATGAATTCATTGTTTTTAATAGCTGAGTAGTACTCCATTGTGTAAATGTACCACATTTTTTGTATCCATTCCTCTGTTGAGGGACATCTGGGTTTTTTCCAGTTTCTGGCTATTATAAATAAGGCTGCTATGAACATAGTGGAGCAGTTATCCTTATTACATGTTAGAGCATCTTCTGGGTATATGCCCAGGAGTGATATTGCTGGGTCCTCAGGGAGTACTATGTCCAATTTTTTTGAGAAATTGACAGACTTATTTCCAAAGTGGTTGTACCAGCTTGCAATCCCACCAGCAATGGAGGAGTGTTCCTCTTTTACCATTTCCTTGTTAGCATCTGCTGTCACCTGAGTTTTTGATCTTAGCCATTCTGACTGGTGTGAGGTGGTATCTCAGGGTTGTTTTGATTTGCATTTCCCTGATTGCATCCTAAGGATGTTGAACATTTCTTTAGGTGTTTTTGATGGTTTGTATATCCTTGGACCAGGGAGTGGCACCATCTGGAGGTGTGGCCTTGTTGGAATACGAGTGACCTGGTTGGAATGGGTGTGTCACTGTGGGTGTGGGCATAAGATCCTCACCCTAGTTGCCTTTAAGTCAGTCTTCCACTAGCAGCCTTTGGATGAAAATGTAGAACTCTAAGCTCTGCCTGTGCCATGCCTGAATGGATACTGCCATGGTCCCACCTTGATGATAATGGATTTAACCTCTGAACCTGTAAGCCAGCCCCAATTAAATGTTGTTTTTATAAGACTTGCCTTGGTCATGGTGTCTGGTCACAGCAGTAAAACCCTAACTAAGACAGGTGCTTCAGTGTTCCTCAGTTGAGAATTCTTTGTTTAGCTCTGTACCCCATTTTTAATAGGGTTATTTGGTTCTCTGGAGTCTTAGGCAAATGGATGGAACTAGAAAATATCATCCTCAGTGAAGTAACCCAATCACAAAAGAACACACATGGTATGCACTCACTGATAAGTGGATATTAGCCCAGAATCTCAGAATACCCAAGATACAATTCACAGACCACATGAAGCTCAAGAAGGAAGACCAAAGTGTGGATACTCCTTCTGTCCTTCTTAGTAAGGGGAACAAAATACCCATGGGAAGAGATACAGAGACAAAGTGTGGAGCAGAGACTGAAGGAAAGGCCATCCAGAGACTGCCCCACCTGGGGATCCATCCCATATACAGTTACCAAACCCATACACTATTGTGGATGCCAACAAGTCCTTGCTGACAGTAGCCTGATATAGCTGTTTCCTGAGAGGCCCAGCCAGAGCCTGACAAATACAGAGGTCGATGCTCGCAGCCAACCACTGGACTAAGCATGGGATCCTCAATGGAGGAGTTAGAGAAAGGGCTGAAGGAGCTGAGGAGGTTTGCAGCCCCATAGGAGGAAAACAATATGAACCAACCAGTACCCCCAGAGTTCCCAGGGAATAAACCACCAACCAAAGAGTACACATGGAGGGACCCATGGCTCTAGCAGCATATATAGCAGAAGATGGCCTTGTCAGACATCAAGGGGAGGAGAGAGGCCCTTGGTCCTGTGAAGGCTCAGTGCCCCAGTGTAAGGGAATGCCAGGTCATGGAAGCGGGAGTGGGTGGGTTGGTGAGCAGGGGGAGGGAGGATGGGATAGGGGGTTTCGGAGGGGAAACCAGGAAGAGGATAACATTTGAAATGCAAATAAAGAAAATATCTAATAAAATTTTAAATATGGAAACACACTAAAACAAACAAAGAAATAAAATAAAACAAAACACCCAGAAAATATCCCCTCAGTGTCAGCACACAGAAACTGTGGTCCAGAGAGGGCTATGCTTGTATGTATCTCATGTTGACAGTCACAGTTACAAACAAAGCTTTCCCAGATAATACTGGCATGTAGGGGATATGGAGAGAGGCTGAGACATGGGACCATGTGGCAAAGATTAAAGTCCCTAAAGAGAGCCCCCAGGAGGTGATTGGTAGAGTTACAGCCCAGTTCCAGGAAACACTCCAGCACCTTAGACATGTCAGTACCATGGGCCAACCACCAAGGGCACCTGTGGTTGTGGAGTGGAGCCAGCCTGATCCTAGGACCCAAGCTGTGTGTTCTTGGGGTAGGAGAGCTGGAGAAATGGGGCTGTGCCAAGCTCCCATGGAGTCTAGAGGAGCCTGAGCAGGTCCCAGATGTCAGGCACTGAGCCTTTTTATTTACTTTTATTTTACATCCCAACCACAATCCCCCCCCCCTTTTTTTGAAAGATTTATTTATTCATTTAGTGTATGAATACACTGTTGCTGTCTTCAGACACCAGAAGAGGGCATGGGATCCCATTTCAGATGGTTGTGAGCCACCATGTGGTTGCTGGGAATTGAACTCAGGACCCACTGAGCCATCTCTCCAACCCACAATTTCCCCTTCTCTCCCTCCTCACAGTCCCTTCCCACCTCTCTCTTCCCCTCCCCCCACCCACTCCTCCTCTGTTTCTCTTCAGAAAAGGGCCGGTCTCTAGTAGATATCAACCATCCGTGGCATATCAAGTTGCATTAAGACTTGGCACCTCCTCCTCTATTAAGGCCAGAGAAGGTAACCCAGTAGGGCATACGGGTCCCAAAGGCTCAGAACAGAATCAGACAGCTCTTGTTCCTACTGTTAGCAGTCCCACAAGAAGATCAAAAACACTGGACTTTTATATTTCAGTCTGATTGTGACTGTGCCCTGGTTCTTCCCACTTTGAATAACAAAATATTTAACTTTATTTTTTTATTTTGTAGGAGCCCTCAGGTGAGAAATTTTTGAACCTTTAAAGATATTTTGGAATTTTATGGAGACTTTGGAGTTTTACATAGAATATTTTAGAGAGAATTTTAAAATTTTAGGGAAACTTGGGATATTTTAGAGACTAGGATTGGAGGTCAGGGGCTTTGAATATTTTAGAGAGACCATGGGACTTTAGACGTTGTAATGTTTTATATTGTGATATGGATTAATATCCCCAAGATCTCCTAGGATTATATGATCTCATAGGATTATATGAGATCTTGGGGATGAAGAAAAAAGAAAAGAAATATGACTTAATGGTGCTGTGTTTGTGTATCAAGTTGAAAAGGGGTCATTTGTACTGGCTAACTTTATATCAACTTGACATAAGCTAAAACAATTTTTAGCAGAGGAAACATGGTTGACAAAATGCCCTCTCTCTAGATTGGCCTATGGATATGTCTATGGGGGCAATTTTTAAAATTTGATTGTTCATGGATACAGGAGGGCTCAGCTCACACTGGGCAGTGTTACTCCTGGGCTAGTAGTCTTTGGTTCTATGAGAAAATAGGCTGAGCAAGGCACCAGGAGCAAGCCAGAGGGCAGCAGTCCTCTTCTGAGTCTGTATAGGTTCCTACTCCAGGTGCCTATCTTGAGTTCCTGCCCTGACTTCCTGGATGACAGGTGGATTGCCAGTTGTAAGGGGAGACAAGCCCTTTCCTCCCCAAGTTTATTCTGACCATGTTGTCAAGGCAGTAGAAATCCCAACTTAAGACATAATTTGATTTGTGTCTTAGCTAGGGTTTTATTGCTATGTACAGACACTATGACCAAGGACAACATTTAATTGGGGCTGGCTTGCAGGTTCAGAGGTTTAGTCCAGTATCATCAAGGCATGGCAGCATCCAGGCATGCATGGTGCAGGAACAGCTAAGAGTTAGGAGAAGACTGGCTACAGGGAGCTAGGATGAGGGTTTTAAAGCCTACACCCATAGTTACACTTCCTCCAACAAGGCCACACCTCCTAGTAGTACCACCCCCTGGGCCAGGCATATATAAACCACCACAACGTGTGAAGCCAGTCTTGGTGCCTATGGCAGAATGCCATTAGTCATGTTTTATCAGTCCTTTCTCTCTGAAACTCATCATAACTGAAAGACATAGGCTTCTCCCAATGAATATTTTGCCTGTGATTTGCATATACTTCACTGACTTTAGAAATTTATTTTAGAGATGAGCAAAGTCACATCTTCTGAAAACACTTCCCAATCTGTTTATTAATCTTCAGAGGACATTTATGGACAGAACAGTTTCCGGACGTGTAGGATGTGGGAAGGAATAAAGAAATAGAAAAACTTAACCTGCTTGAACTTCCTTCTCTCTCTATGCTGCCAGCCATGAGTTGCATCAAAAAAATCTGTGCTGTGGATTTTGCTAATTGCCAATCAAGTAATTTTCATGCTAGAAATTAAGCTCCTTAGATGAAGCATAAAAATTTGCTTTTAGTTTCATATTTTTAATAAAGTTCATTGATCTTTTGGGACAGATGATGAATTTGAGAGACTAAAGAATCAATTTGTTTTTGTAATAATCGGAACATTTCAGAGGCCTGGCCCAATATGAAGATCCGAGTAGGAGCAAGTGAGGCCCCACCATCTGTTTCCATAGAGACAGAGACATCCTGTTATTTGTATCTGCGTAAAGGCGCACTTAATCCATGAGTTTTGCTGTACTTATGATGACTATTTTTATAACTAGTTTCATATGAAGTCAAAGGAAAATGGGGCTTGAACAGATTTGTGGCAGTACATAAACTATGTTTCACACTGGGCTGTAAAATCTCAGATCGCTTGGCTCGTGTGTTAAGGTGGATTCTTTTCAATTTTTATTCTTTGTCAGTTTTGTGGCAGTGACTTTATAGCATTGAAGAAACGCTTGCTGTTCTTTTCCTTCTGGGCCAAAAATCCAGATATTGTTTTGGTTTTTTTGGTTTTGTTTTTCTTTTTGTTTTGACATTGTCAGAGTGCTGTGGGTTTGAGATCTCCTTCTCTCAGATGCTAGTTGGATTAAAGGCTAAATTAAGTCAAATTAGAATTTTAAGGCGATCTACATCTCTGGTACTTTGAATGAAAATAATCCTTGTGTCGGGCACATTAACATTTTAGGGTTATCATAGCTCCTTAATCTTTTTCTTGCCCCTGAGTTGAGCTGCACCCATTTTCCCCTTCTTCTATCTCTGCTGCTGCCCTTGCTTTTTGTGTTTAAATGCTGAGAACCTTGTCACAATTTCCTGCTGTGAGCGTGCCTCTATTTATTCTTCATTTGCTTTGCCTGTGCACCTCAGCCTTCCTAACCAGCCTTGGCTCCCCACACTTCCATTTTTCCAGTCCAGATTTTACCCAGTTTTTCTTTCTAATACTTATTTTTGTTCTTTCTAACTCCATTTTATATCTTGTGACCACGTTTTATAATTGGCAAGATAATAATAATTGGTGGCGCACACCCTTAATCCCAGCACTTGGGAGGCAGAGGCAGGCGGATTTCTGAGTTCAAGGCCAGCCTGGTCTACAAAGTGAGTTCCAGGACAGCCAGGGCTACACAGAGAAACCCTGTCTCGAAAAAACAAAGAACAAAACAAAAAAACAAAAAACAAAACAAAAACAAAAACCCCAAAGTTGCAATCCAAACCTTGGTTGTATGTATTTCATGTTGGTGGAAGTGCGTTTCAGGATCATGCTGGAAGCCCATTGCTAAATAGACCTGCTTTCTTTGGATAGACTTTCTCTTAACATTCCTCTGTAAGAACTGTGCCAGTTGACCACCTTCCACCAACACCACTAGACTAGAACCTGTCAGAGTGCTCAGATTCTGCCCGTCTGGCAGTTGACATGTGTCGTACGTAGTACAGCTTTAATTTTCTTAGGAAAGAGTTGAATTTTCTATTTTTTTTGTAAGAGCTTTATTAAGATACAGTTGTTAATAAAGAATCTCATATAAGATTCATTTTAATATCTTTATAATTCATCTGTTCATTTTGTTTGCTTATTTTCTGTATGAAGTCCTTCATTTTTAAAAATAAACCCAAACCTAAAAAAAAAACAGGTTTATTTTATCTTATGTGTATAAATGTTTTGTTTATATGAATGTGTGTATCCCATGAGTTTGCAGAATGCACGGAGGCCACTCAGAGTGCCAGAACTCTTGGAACTGGAGTTTGGATGGGTACTGGGAACTGAATCCAGGTCTTCTGGAGGAACAGCCAATCCTCTAAACAGCTGAGCCATTTCTCCAGCCCTGATTCCTCAATTTTTAATGTACTAGATTTATTGGCGGTTTTTACTTTTTCAACTTTTCACTTGTCTTTTGATTGTATGATTACTATTTTTTTTTTACATGTAAAGGTTAAAAATGAAGTGATGGTTAGATTTGACAATATTTTCCTTAGTTAAATCTACGTTTTAAATCCTGGTTAGGAAATCTTTATTATATTTCAAGTTATGAGGAAATTAAACTGTTGGTTTGACAGGCTCTACATCAATTTCTTTCCAGAGAAGAGGGCTCCAAATTCTTCTTACCCTGCTGTTCCTTTGTCTTGCTCACAATTGAGGAAAATCTTTATTTTCAAGACACATGTTATAATGTAGGGCTGACCCAGATTGTTCTTCACTGAATCCGATCTTCAAAGTTCCTTTTGTGATTGAAGTAAGGCAGCATAATCCTAGGCTTTAGAGCTTATGACATGGACATCATTGGGAATGAGAACAGCCCTGTGTTCTTATTGGTTTGTTTTTGGTTTTTTGGGTTTTGTTGTTGTTGTTTGTCAGTTTGACACACGCTTCAGTCATCTGGGAAGAGAGAGGAGAAAATGGCTTCATCAGACTGTCCTGTAGGGTAATCTGGTGGCATTTTCTTGGTTAATGATTGATGTGGAGTGAACATCCAGTCTACTCTGTATAATGCTACTCCTTGGGCAGGTGGTTCTGGGTTATATTTTACAAAAAGAAAGGAAAGGAAGAATGGAAAAATAAAACAAGTTGAGCAAGTCATGAAGAGCACAAAAGGAAACAGTAGTCCTTCCTGGCATTTGCTTCAGTTTCTGTCCTGACTTCTTCAGTGGTGTCCTGTGACCTGAGAGATGTAAGATGAAATTGACCCTTTCTTCCCCAGGCTGGTTTTGGTCACAGTGAATTAGAAAGCAAACCAGGACACACTGTCTACTATACTGTCTTAGTTACTGTTTTATTACTGTGAAGAGACACCATGACCACAGCAACTCTTATAAAGAAAGTGTTTAACTGGGGACTTGGTTACAGTTTCAGAGGGTTAGTTCATAATCATTATGGTATGAGGCAGGTAGGCATGGTGCTGGAGGAGTAGCTGAGGGCTCTACATACTGATCTACAGACAGCAGACAGGGAAAGAAAGACGCTGGGCTTGATGTGAGCTTTTGAAACCTCAAAGCCCATTCACAGTGCATACCTTGTTCAACAAGAGCCCACCTTCTCCAACAAGACCACATCTCCTAATCATTCTACTCTCTCTCAACCAGCTCTATGGGGGCCATTCTCATTCAAACCACCACACAGAGTGAACATTTTTAAAACAATCCATCACTGAAACTGTTACCATACATCCACATATATCAGTCTTTATAGTTTCCATATTCACAATAGTTTTACACTTTGCTGCAAATCTCTGATTTGATCAGCATGCTTTTAGGGTAGAATGTACCCATTTATTTGATGAAGGATGTATTTAATAAATTATTTTTTTTCTGATAAGTATAGGCATTATTTTGATTTTTTTCCTTTGAAATTATATGTGTCGACATTACAACTACGGCTTTTAAAAAGCTATAAAGTAGGTGATACAGAATATTGTTATAAAATAAGGATTTGGTAGAACAGGATTAACCAGTGGGCTAGACCATAAAACTGTGCATGCACAGTTTGCTATGCTGAAGAATATATTTCCTTCTAAAGAGTAGGAAATCTAAAAATGTTGGTAGTAGAAGAGGGCCTGCTATGGTGTTCATCAGGCAGGTGAGTGTGCTCGTCTAGTTGTCATTGTCATTCTTCTCCTCAAATTATTGACACCCTTCAGTGTTCCCTAACAAGAAAAGCATAACGGTTTCGATCACCTGACTTCTGGGAACTAACATACTCATCAAGGTCAGGTAAGCCACCCAATTTTGAGATAGAGTGATTTCAGTGCAAATTTTACAAGCTTTGTTATCTTGTTCAACAATAGTTTTGCAAGGTTTAATAAATTTTTAAAGTTCTTTGAAGTGATAGAAGTTATTTACCAGAAGTTAACCCACTAGTTGCTCAGAAGTAGGCCAATAAAATGGCATTTCCTATCTTTCCGAAGTGAGGATAAGAAAATAAAGCTCCAAGTTTGTAGAACAGAAAATAGGTGATTAACTCATAAGCCATTTTCTTTCCCTTTCAACTGTGCATCTTTAAAAACAATAAGCAGCAGCAGGCTTTCTGTGAGATTAGAAGTGACTGAGCCTCACGCTCCCAGGTGCCATGAGTTTGACTGGGAGTGCCCTGCACACAGCCTTACTTACTTTAGCATGCTGTGTCTTGTGCCTCACCCTTGGGTTTTTTTCAGTATGTTCTGGGTTTTGCGCTTGCTAGCTCTCAATAAACACAAGAGTAGAAAAATGAATATAATTTCCATAAACTGATGATCATTTTCAAATAAAGCCTATTTCAGGAGTGCCTTTTTAGTTTTTTGGATGTTGTATGACATCTTGACAGTCTCAAAAATTGATGTAATGACATTTTATTTAAAGCTCTCCTATAACCACTTGTATCATTTATATGATCTGATATTATACATAGCAGTATATATCATATTGCATATGATAGTATATATATTTATATGGTAGTATGTAGTTGTAGTGGTGTTTTGAAGAGGAAAGATATTGGATAATGTAACTTTTATGTAATGTAATCTTTTGAACTCTTACATAATACATTTTCTAGAGGTGAGAGATATACCTTAAAGTTTCACCTTTATAGATGCTATAAAAGTTTGTTTTAACTGGCTTGTGTTGTATACTGTTTTCATTTAAATGCAGCAAGAGGCTAGAGCCATGACACAATCGTTAAATGTGCCTACTGCCCTTGCAGAGGACTGGGCTTGGTCCTCAGCACCCAAACAGCAGCTCCCCACTACCTCTAACTCCATCTCCAGGGGATGTGATGTCCTCTGGTCTCTGTGGACTCCTGTACACACATATAAGGGTATACAAACACACATGTGCATAAAAATTTGAAAACTACTGTTTAAAAAAAAATCCCTTGTCAGATTTGGGATTGAAGGGATGGCTTAGCAGTTAAGAACACTTGCTGCTTTTCCAGAGGACCTGGGTTCAATTCTTAGAACTCACATGGCAGCTCACAACCACCTGTAATTCCTGTTACAGGAATTATATATCTGAAAAAAATTAAGTGATTTTGTTTAAGGTCAGGTATTTTGCTTAATTTATTTATTCTTATGTTCTTATTTCCCCATGTTTAAGATTTAATTGACAATAAAAATTATTTTTTTATTTTAATTTTATTTTAACATATGTATAAATTATAGAATGATTACTGCAACCAAGCTAGCTGACATAGCTGTTACCTTACATGGCTGTGTGTTTTGAGTGGTAGAAACACATGCTTTACTCTCTGAGTCATTTAAAGTATGCTGTAAAATAGGATTGTCTGTCCTCACATGCTGTGTCTTAGCTCTCCAGAATGTTTGTCTGCTTACTGAAGCTTTCTGCCCTCCGACCAGCACTCCTCATTGTCTGCATCTCCCAGACCTTAGCCATAACCATCATATTCCTGAGGCTGTTAGCTTGTCTGTGAAGGAGATCATGCTGTATGTGTGGGTTTCTTGAAAAGATACTTCCTCAGTTTTTTATTTGTGTAGTTTGTTTGCCTGGATGTATGCCTGTGTACCACTTACCTACCTGGTGTCTATAGAGGCTAAAAATAGGTATTTTATTCCCTGTGACTGGAGTTACAAATAATTGTGAGTCATTATGGAATTGAACCTATGTCCTCTGGAAGAGCAGAAAGTGCTCCTGACTGCTGAGCCATCTCTCCAGCCCTTCATATGTGTGTTTCTGTGATTGAAACTTACTTTGCTTAGCATCATATCTTCTCAGTTCATCCACATTGTTGAGGCAAACAGAAGTCTGTCCTCTGTAAAAGCTACATACCATTTTGTGATGTATATACCACATTTTCTTTATTCATCTCTTGGTCAATGATGTTTGTTATGCATCCTGACTCTTATGAATAAGACTGTAGTGATATGGGGTGTAGACAATATTTTGAGTTGCTGATTTCACTACCTTTGGGTTTCTACCCAGAAGTGGGCTTGCTGAATCATGGGCTACTTCTGTTTTATCCCTTTGAGGAACTTCCCTCCTTTCCATGTTAACAGTATTAGTTTACTTTTAGAACTGCAGTGCCCAGAGTTCCTTTTTCCTCCAGTTTCTCAATGTATCTCCTCTGCTCCCCACTCTTATCCACCAATCATTCTTCCAAGTCTGACAGTATTTTCTTGAGACTTCGATTTGCATTTTCTTCATGGTTTATGATGCTGACCATCACACTATACTCAGTGATCAGTGTTTATCCTTTTTTGAGGGTTATAATAATATCCTCAACAATAAGCATTGCTTATTTTCTTATTTTATGCCCTTTTGGTATTTTTAAAATTTTCTTATAAATTGTGGTATTTATCCCCTTATTAAGAGATGTAATTTCAAAATATTCCTCCCTTTTCATAGGTTGCCTCTTGGATCTGTCTTCCCCATTGCTGAATAGTATTATTTAGTTGATTCAATCCCATTTATCGAACTTAATTTTAGTTGTCTTTGCTTTCGGTGTCATTATTTTGAATCCCTTGTCTAGGTAAGTATAATAGAGAGTTTGCTCAGTGCTTTCTTCCAGGAGCATCACAGTTTCAAGTCTTTCGTGTTCATTTTGGTTTTCTGTGTGCTGTGATATATGAGGCCTCAAGAACTCCTGCATGTCAGTCCAGGATTTCCCCAGGACTGGTCACTGAAGAGACTGCCTGTTTCCCATGACAGTTGCTGGCATCTATGTGGCCACAAGTGGGTATGCCTGTAGGTGTCTTAGTCCATAGGCTTCTGTTCTCTGACTGCAGAGCCATGTTGTGGAGACTACTACACCCTCACGGTGTATTTGGGGATCACACAGTGTGCTCATTTTCGCTTTTTTCAGTTTGTTCAAGATTGTTTGGGCTACTTCAGGTCTTTTCTTACTTCACATGAACATTAGGACTGCTTTCTCATTTTGTAAAATGTATCCCTGGAATTTTTAGCATTGGATCGGTAGGTCTTGTTGACCAGCACGGGCATTTTAATTCTTCTAATCTATGAACATGTTCTTGTATTTATTTGTGTCTCTAGCTTCTTTCATGCCTGGATTGATCTTTAACTCCTTGTTTAAGTATACTCATGCTTGTCTTTTGAGATCCTGCTACAACCGACACTGTTGCAGTGTTGTTAACAAACAGGGATGTTGGGTTTCTGTATGGACTTGGAATGCTGCGGCTCTGTGATGCTATTTGTTCCCATAGTTTGGGGAGGTGAAATCTTAGGCTGTTAGGCTGTTTCTCCATCCAGAAACAGACACATGCCTTTTATTACTCTTGCCTGATAGAGAGGAATCACATCGCCACCACTGAGCACGTTAGGCTTAGGCTTGTGTGCTGACGCACATCCCTTTTATACCTCATCATTGAGAGTTGGGTTCACGAAAGAATAAGGGTTTTGTTCCATGACTTTCAGCATGTATTGAGATGATCCTGTGATTTTAATGTTTTATTAATATAATGTATCACTTTTATTGATATTGTATATATATTAAGACTTCAATAGGCTGTTCTTAAATACCTTGGATTTAAATTGCCTTTGATCTTATTGTATAATCTTTTTAATGTTGTAGTAATATTAGCTTGCTAATATTTTATTTAAGCTGTTTGCCTTCACTGCCATCAGGGGTATTGGCCTGTAAATCTCAGTTCTTTAACTTCTTGTCTCTGTCTGTAGTTTCAGAGAGAAATTCTGGCCTTATCAGTGAGGCTGGCAGTATACGCCAGTCATCAGTGTCTTAAAGCATTTCATGAGTGTTGATGGTAAATCTTAAAACGTTTGCAGGTATTCACTGCTCAGGTCACTGGATCCTTAGCTTTCCTCCATGAGTAACTTGGGAACTCATTGGTTTGCTATCATGGTTTCTATTTCATGGTATGATGTATTTTTCCAGAATTTATCTACATACTTTCTAATCTATACAATTTGGGGAGGTGGTCTACAAAAGTGTTCATGGTAGTCTTCTGATTTTTTATACTATTGTTCGCTGTGGCTTATAATTTTGAGTCTCAGGACTCTTTTTTCTTTTGGTCTTATGGATTCAGGTAAAGACTTTTTCACAGAACTTCTCCGTCAGCATCGGCCGCACTATTTGTGGTTTTCTATTCTCATTTATTCTTTCCGTGAGCCTTAAGATCTTTCTTTGTCTATCTTTGAATTTACTTCTAGCTTTCTGCTTCCATGAGTTCAGCATTGGTTCTTGGAGGTCTTTCTTTTTACTTCTTATGGCTTACAAGTTATTCTTTCCAAGTTTTGTATGTATATTCAATGACATTTGATCATATCCATATTGGTGCTTATAAATATTTGTTAGCTTTTGATTTTGAGAATTTGATACGTACTGTTTGTTGGTGACTATAATCTCTTTCGGTTCTTTGAACCCTCATTTATCTCTTCTGAAAATTCAGGAAGTGTTATGTCATTGTTATGTCATTCAGGAAGTGTTATGTCATTGTTATGTCATTCAGGAAGTGTTATGTCATTGTTATGTCATTCAGGAAGTGTTATGTCATTGTTATGTCATTCAGGAAGTGTTATGTCATTGTTATGTCATTCAGGAAGTGTTATGTCATTGTTATGTCATTCAGGAAGTGTTATGCCATTGTTATGTCATTCAGGAAGTGTTATGTCGTCATTGCTGTTTAAGTAAGTTTTCTGCTTTCTTTTCTGCTCTACTCCTCTGCCTCTATCATGCATCCATTGGCTTGGTTCTTCCACCAAGTCTCTAAGCTTTCTTTAGTCTTTGTTTTCCCTTTTTCCTTTATCTTCTGTAATTTCAAATGATCTTCTGTTAGCTCATTGGTTTTCTCTTTTGCTTGGTAAAGCACAGGTCCCAAGCTTTCCATTGAAATGTTTTGTCACATTTCTGTCCTGCCATCTTATTTAATAGTACAATCTCTCTTTGGTACTTATATGTGTTTTCTGCATTTGTTTTTGAATTCTTAACTTAGTTACTGTAACTTTCCTAATGTCATTTCCTTGTGTATCTGTTGTCTTATAGCTCACGGCACTTCTTTAAGGTAGCTCTCTGAAAATGTCTGTCAGCTTTCTGTGGGTGAGTATTGTTTTCAGTCAGTTAATGGTTCCGTATCTTATTCCTCTGTTTTCTTTGGTTACCTGTGGTCTGTCTTTGTGTTAGTATTTGTTCATTTAAGGAAGCAAGCACCTCTTCAGTGTTCAGACTGACTTTGACAGTGACAACCATGTAGTAGCCATCAGGACCAGAGATTCTAGGAGAGCAACTCAGTGAGGTTCTGAGTAAGTTTGACACTAGAATCCTTGTGTCACCAGGCCTGGTTCATGAGTCAGCAGGTGTGCAGGCCTGGATTCTGGCCTTTTGAGAGCCAGCATGTGCTGTGGCAGACCTTGAGTGTGAGTACACAGGGGCCACGGCCTGGCTTTGCTACCTGAGTGAGGCCCCAGGTTCTTGTGATGTGTGACTTGCTGCCATACCTAATCAACACTGTACTTCAATTTTATTATTTTATTTATTTTGGTAATGGAAAATATCTTTATGTTAGCTTAACTGATATGATTTACCATGAGATTTTTATTTTTCAGTTTATAAAAGCAAACTAACCTTTGGGCACGTGTATAAAATAATCATCATAATAAGACCAAATCTATTAGTTCATGAGAGGAAGAAATGAGCGAAGTGATAAAGGAATTGCTGTTAGGGCGGAGAAGTCAGCATTTGAATAATACAAGGATGATCTTTACCCAGCGCACAGTACCACGCCTTCAGAACTGACCTCAGGTTGTCATGCTCGGTGGTGAGTTCTGTTCCTACTAAGCCAACCATCACACTGGCCTGGATATACTGCCACCATTCTTATGAGTTTTGCACATATTGTCAATCGCGTGAATATGCCTTATTTGTTAGAATGAGAACTAAACACATTCATTCCACTTTTACCCCTATTGTATCTTCTAGGATTTCTTAACACCTTGCTGTTTTTTTTTTTTTCTTTTTGTCCCAATTATACTAATTATCCAGGCTCACTTTCTGAATATAGTTATTGCTGACTTGGCAGTCAATCTTGTAGTCAAAATAGGATTTTCTAAGCTGATGGAAATCTTTTACTGAAACCATCATGGTTGAGCCAAAAAAAGCCTCAGACAAGAAAGGGCAATGCTTAACAGAACTTACCTTGTGTCTCCAGGAACTTGAAATTGAAGACTCTTGGGACCTGAGGTGGTAGCTGCTGTCAGAACATATTCTGCTGTACACTCTATTGGGTACTATTTAAAAACCTGAGTGCAGAAGGATTTCAGACAGCTCTTATGATGGGTGCTTTCTGCTCGTTTCCTGTGCTTTCCTTGAGCTTGCTCCTATTTAGGAAGCTTAGCTCAGGTACCTCTGCATAGGGGCTTGATGCCTGTGATGCAGATTGGTGGGAAGGTGGGCAGCTTGGAAACTGCCCTGTTAGTTCATCCAGCTCATTTGTCAAGTCTTGGCCAGCCCCTCTTCTGTGCTTCCTTGGCAGCTCCTCACTGTCCTCCTTGACAGCCCCCTAAATCAGTCACTGTGTTCCAGTTTCCGACCCAGTAACCAGATGTTCAGCTTGCTACCAGTTCTCCCACGGAAGAGGAAGTCAGGGATAGCAGCTTTAGCTTTGTGAGGAAAATGTCAAAAGGGTTACATTAAGCCAATAAAAAAAAGTCGTCATGTTTGAGGCTGTGGCACAAGGTTTAGATTTCTTCTCATCCTCATTACCGCCAACAGCTCATGGTCAGTCTTCCACCATTTGTGCGGAATCTGCCGGAAGCACAGACATCCCCTGTAATTCCAGCACCATCCCTGGATCCACTGAGGCAGTGATGCAAAATGCGTTCAGCAGATGGAATTTTACTTCATAATTTTGAAAAGCATGTGATTTATGTCACTTGAGCATTTGTAGATATCTAATTAGAAAATATTGCACTCCACAGCCATTCACTAGGTAGTTATGACCTTCTAAGAACATAAATCTGACATTCCCTGCTTCAATTGCCAAAGGTTTTCCATTATGTTTAGATTTAAAAAAAAAAAAAAAAAGGCATCTTTTCTCCAGTTTGTGAGCTTTCCTCCAATGAGGTTGCCTATTAGAACCACTCAGGCATCTTCAAAAAATTTCCTAGTTCCAGACATACCATCAGGAATCTGTGAAGTAACTGGGTAAGGTGAGGTCTAGTTGAACTTTTTTCTTATTTTTTGGTTTTTCAAGACAGTGTTTCTCTGTATAGCCCTGGCTGTCCTAGAACTCACTTTGTAGACCAGGCTGGCCTCAAACTCAGAAATCCGCCTGCCTCTGCCTCCCAAGTGCTGGGATTAAAGGTGTGCACCGGCTTCTAGTTGAACATTTTAATTGTAGCGATAGCCAGGGTTGAGAACCCCTGCTCTATCTGACCTGACCCCAGTGTCCTCTCCAGTCTCTTCCCGGATGGGCCTCCTGCTCAATACGCTTCTTCTCACTGGCTGCTTCTAGACCCTTACATTTGTCGACTTTTTCTATGTCAAGGCCCTCTTCACAGCCTGTTCCGTTCCCATGTCCTGGAACGGCTTGCTTCCCTCTGATGTCTGCTGGCTTTTGACAGTTAGATTCGAGGTGACTGTCCTTAGAGAAGTGTCCCTGACTCACCAGGGCATCTGCTGTTGTGTCCCCTTTTCTGTGTGGCACTGAGCATTATGTGGTGTCTTGTCATTTGTGTTCCTGTGTCCCTTCTCTTGCCTGTTTTCACTTTCCCTGTCTGTGAGCTGCATGCACATCTTTTAATTGCTGTGCTCTTGGCACGTAGAACATTGGCCTGCACACATAGACTTTCAGCCTGTGACATACATAGCTTTGATGAATAATTAAATTAAAAATGTTGACTACCTTTAAGTGATCAGCTAGCACAGATCATCCCACCTTTGATCAATATTATGTGGTGTTATGTGATGCTGAACTGAAGTCCTGTTGTCCGGTGACATCATAGGCCTCACACCATCATAGCAACATGTGTTTTGGTGATGCTGCTGTAATCACACCGTTTATGTTTCCAGACACTCAAGATATAGAACAAGCTATTATGTCCATAATACTTGATAACAAACAACTGTTCATTTCATGCTGTTTGAACTCAGGCCCTAGGAGTATATATACCATGTATAATCACACACAGCTTACTTTCGTGATAGGTTCTCTGATTTAAGTTTGTGAAAGCACACTGGATGATATTTGTACAATTAAATTGCTAAAGGATGCAATTCTCAAAACATATTCCTTTTGTTAACACTATGATATATTTAAATCATAATCACGTATATGTATTGTTTCTATGTGTTGATTCACATTTGACTATTTTAAAAATGCCTGTTAGTGTCAGGCATGACCTCATTTTATTCCAATGGTGTCTTATGCCACCAATAATAAGAAAGCTACAAAACGCTGGGCGGTGGTGGTGGACACCTTTAATCCCAGCACTCGGGAGGCAGAGGCAAGCGGGTTTCTGAGTTCGAGGCCAGCCTGGTCTACAAAGTGAGTTCCAGGACAGTCAGGGCTTTACAGAGAAACCCTGTCTTGAAAAACCAAAAAAAAAAAAAAAAAAAAAAAAAAAGAAAGAAAGAAAGCTACAAAACTAGATGGCAGCCCTACCCAAATAGCATAATTGAAAATACTATCTGTTCAAAGATGTTGCTTTTCATACTGGCAGACTAGCAGGAATTTTGGTAATTTTTGAGTTGGATCAAATGACACAACATAGATGTCTTTGCTGAATACCAACCTTCTGTAGTTAGGTAATCACATGCCTGCATAAGTTTTGATCTTGCTTAATATTTGACTTTGAAACCCATCTCCTATAAGGCAGATTTGCTGGTGCTTTTCTATCTGTCCCCCTATGGAGTTTGTAATTGGGGGTAAAGTCTGGTTCTTTAATAATTGGTCTTTCTCATTAATGCTATCCTTAAGTTGTGGTGTTCTCTATAGACAACAGTAGTCATTTAGGCTAATACCAAGAGCTATTTATTACAGGGTGTTAAGTAGGTTACAGCTTAGGGAAAGACAGTTTACCCAGTCTAGAATGACAGATCCAGGAAAGTTTCGATGACAGCTGCCCTTAGAAGAGCAGCTGCCTCTGCTGGCTGCCACCTTCCTTGCTCAGTAGAGAATGGCTTGCTTACAGTCACCAGCTGCAAAGGCGTTAAGGAAGGCTTTCTAGCCGGTGTAGTATGGAAAGGATGGCAGGAGGCGATAGATATAATTAGACCTTTTCATTTAACTTGTTAAGTTATTTGCGCCCCTCCTGACCTTGGCTGTCTGTTTCATTTGGAGGTTTTAGTAATATGACCTTTAGTCATTAATAAGAAAACAGACTCAGTTAGTGTCTGAGTCAGGGTTTCTGTTCCTGCACAAACGTCATGACCAAGAAGCAAGCTGGGGAGGAAAGGGTTTATTCAGCGTACACTTCCACATTGCTGTTGATCACCAAACGAAGTCAGGACTGGAACTCAAACAGGTCAGGGAGCAGGAGCTGATGCAGAGGCCATGGAGGGATGTTTCTTTACTGGCTTACTTCCCCTGGCTTGCTCAGTTTTCTTTCTTATAGAACCCAAGACTACCAGCCTGAGGATGGCACAATGGGGCCCACAATGGAGCCTCCCCCTTGTGATCACTAATTGAGAAAATGCCTTACAGCTGGATCTCATGGAGGCATTTCCTCAGCTGAAACTCCTTTCTCTGTGATAACTCCAGCTTGTGACATGTTGGCACACAAAACCAGCCAGTACAGTTAGCTATAACAAGAGACATTTTAATTACTGTGCATTTGGTGAGGCACATGTGTCACAGTGTGACCACACATGCTCACAGCTTACTCATGTGTACATGTGTGTGCATGTGTGCGTACATACGTGTAGGTCAGAGGACAGTGTGGGGGAGTCCATTTTCTTGTTGTACAGTAAGTAGAATGTGTTGGGCTCCATTTGTCAGGCTTGTACAGCAGGTACTTTTACCCACAAAGCCATGCCACCAGCCTGAGTCTTTTGGTTTTGTTTATGAAGTGAATCTGTAACTAGAGTAGATTATCTCTTACCCACAAAGCCATGCCACCAGCCTGAGTCTTTTGTTTTTGTTTATGAAGTGAATCTGTAACTAGAGTAGATTATCTCCAAATAGATCCTAGTGGTTTCAATAGAGATATATGTTTCAAAATTCCGTGAACTGTCCACAGAAAAGTAGCTGAAACAGTCATAGCAGGCTTGTGATGCCAACATCTCATGACATAAATAAAGGTACACATTTATTTTTATGTGACAGACAAGTTCTTTAAAAGAACATGAGGGAGGAGCATGGGGAAGTTTACTAGGATTTCATACTAGATGGGAAACTATTGTTGGCATGCCTGTGCTCTGTTCACTTAGCTTGCTTATGCTCTGTAAACAAGGCTTGGTCATTTCATTACCATGCTTTGTTTACACAATCCTGCGTAGTCCCCGGTCATTGATAGAGACATAATCCCTAAAGTTGGAGGTTTGAATTATCAGATCATCTTAATGTATGCCTTATTCACTGAAATCCAAGAGTTTCTTAGTATGTAATATGAGCAGTAGGATATCTATATAGCCATGTCTATATCTGTAACTATATTGACCTCTATATCTGAACCTATCTATATCATCCATATTAATCTATATATCTATATTTGTCTATATATCTGTCTACATCTATATCTATATATCTTCTGTATCTGTAACTGTATTTTTAATCTATATGTCTATATCTTTTTATCTATCTATATTTGATAGACTTAGCTTACAGAATTATAGCTAATTTCTTTCAAAAACCAAAATAGTTGATAGCATTTGCTCATAATACTTAGCAAAATAAGAAATAACAAATGCCCACTGGTAATATTTTAAGTGATAAGAAATAATATCCACCTAGAGAAATGCTTTCTTTAACTAGGACATTTAAAAAAGATTTATGTATTTTTATTTTATGTGTATGAGTGTGTGCATTCATTTATGCAAGTGCACCACGTGCTTGTCTGTTGCCCATGGTGACCAGACACAGCATCGGATTCTATGGAACTGGAGTTAGAGTGGTTGTGAGCCACCGTGTAAGTGCTCAGAACCGAAACTGCATTTCCTGGACAAGCTGAAAGATCTCTTAGTCACCAAGCAGGGTTATATTTCATTGTGTATTTAAAGACACTTTACAGTGGTAGTGGCAAGCAGATATAATTGAGGCCATTTTTTAATGAAATAGTTAACATAATAAACACTACTTTATGATTTTTTTTAAAGAAATTGGGGATTTGGCTTGTGAAGTGAGCCTAGGACATGTGTAGTTGGTGGCTCTTCCCTCTGCAGTCTGCCTGTGGCCTGGCTCAAGGAGACCAGCTCTTAAGGTGGAATCTCTGCTACAGAGATCTGTTGCTGCCCTTGTTGTGGTAACCTTTCTCTTTCTCTTTCCCCCACAAGGTTCTCTTACATAGTCCAGGCTAATCTCTTACTCTAGATTCTCTTGTCTACCACCTGGAAGCACAGACATGTGTCAGTGTGTCACTACACACATCTTATGGCACTTTATGTTGGATATTACACAGTTTATATTCAAATTGAATTGTTCTTGCAACATACGTTTTGTATACTCTTTTCCTTAGTTTCATGGCCCTGTGACTAATTTTTTATTACTTGCTTGCATTTAGTCTTTAGTGTGTTGGACAGATATTCTAAAGTTAATTTAAATGTTTTCTGAGTTCATATATTGGGTAAAAATATGTATTGTTTTGGGGTCAGGTGTGTACACATTTAATCCCACTACTTGGGAGGCAGAGGCAGGTGAACTTCTGATCTGAGTCCAAGGGCAGTCTGGGTTTTATAATCCAGTATAATCATGGTCCAAGTCGCCTGCATAGTGAGACCCTGTTTCCCTGCCCGACAGAGGTACCATGTTAAACTGAGCGAGGTCATATTCTGTATGTACTTTGATACACTACTTTTGCCAAAGTCATTTTACTTCTTTACATATGCATTATAGTGTAAAAGTGTAGTTCTGATGTCATTGTCAGTATATTTAAAGAGAGAGATAGTTAACTTTCCTTTATACACCGAAAATACACGGACAGTTTTCTTTATAATGACATTATAACTTGAAACTGATTGTAACATAATTCCAGCTGCTCTGTAAACAGCCATGGTTATCTTACTGATTTATGTCTGGATCTCTTAAGAATATGTTGGAAAAATTAGCTTAGATACAAATATCCTGTAAATATCTGGAGCCTATCGTTGCTTTATAGTTTAAGTCTATCTTCTGAGATACATGGAATGCACCTGACCTTCTGAGGGCGCCATTCATTTTGGGCAGGCTCTTCCTGCTTCAAAAGGCATAGTGCAGTATTGGACACCAGAGCTTAGGAGATGGTGTGGGTGTTTTCATGAAGGTAGAATGGAGTAGCTGTGTTGAGGCGAGGCAGTGGAAGCTTTTAGGTGAGCGAGGCTTCATGTCCTTCTCTAAAGCTGTGAGGAAATGCAGGAAAGGAAATGGTTGGGCTCTATGGCATGATTGGTGCTATTTTTATTCTCTAAAGTCCAAAGGTTTCAGGGGCAAGAAAAATATATGCAAAAATGGCATTCATTGGTCATAACATTTTATTAGTGTGCTTCCAAGATGCCCATAAAAAGCAGGTTTAAGAAATCTTCATTTGGCTAGGCAGTGGTGTCGCATGTCTTTAATCCCAGTACTTGGGAGGCAGAGGCAAATGGATTTGGGAGTTCGAGGCCAGCCCGGTCTTCAGAGTGAGTTCCAGGATAGCTAGGGCTACACAGAGAAACCCTGTCTCAAAAGACCAAAAACCAAAAAAAAAAAAAAAAAAAAAAAAAAAAAATCGTTCATTTTTCAATTTACTAACATGCATATAGGTAGACGAATATACATATATGTATATGTATATAAACATACACACATTGTGGTGGTTTGAATGTGCTCGAAACATGGGAGTGGCACTTTTGGGAGGTGTGGCCTTCTGTGGAGCAGTTAAGATTACTTATCATTCTTGCAGAGGACCTGGGTTTGATTCCCTGTACTCCAACCATCTATAATAGGATCAAATGCCTTCTTTTGCTGTACAGACATACATGCAGACAAAGCACTCATATACATGAATATGTAAATGAGTAAATCTTTTTTAAACAAAGAACAAACAAGATGTTAAAAGAAACCACACTTGAAAATTTCATGTTTTACTAATAAATCTTTTTCCTGAAATTAATTCTTATCCCTAACAGTTCTGTTTTTGCTGTTGATTGCATGTGGTCAGGTCCAGGTCTATGGCTGTTTAGTTTGCTGCCCTTGAACTTTAATGCAACTTGAAATCGCACACACATCAACCTCTAACTTCTGCTATTAACTGTTGTGGGGAAACGGAACCGACTATTCCCTTGAACGACTAGACTTTTGTCTCTCAGCACAGGGACTGACTGACTTACTCAGCAGCACATATTAAAGGGAATACTTTCTCTCAATAGAGTTTTTAAAATTAATAAACAGTAAGCTAGAAATTAATGGTTTTCATGAAGGTGTGCAGAAAGTTGAGGTGATCAAGTGAAATGGGCCAGTCTGTAAAACGCCATTCAATCTCTGTTTTGAAGATTCAATAAAGAAAGGTTATTTCTGGTCTATAGATGTGGTTTGCAGTTTGCACAGGTTAATATTGATCTGTACAACTTGTTTTGTTATATAGCAACAAATAATTATTCCATTTTGCTCCAGTCACTATAAAGGGCTCATCAGCTGCCAGGTTAGAAATGGACAGTACGTTGTGCTGGCCTCTCTCTCATCTTTAAGTGAATATTAGCATACATCAGTGAGATGGACATTGTAAACAGTGTGTGAGGTAACTTAATATTAAAATAATTTTAGATGAAGACCTATGGACTGTTTTAATATTATACAGAGTTGTGATTCAGGATTTGCTGGGTCGAGAATGAAGATTTATTTTTTCCTGACAGAATAAACAGTAATAAAACCGCAACAAAACAACTTCCTGGGACGCTGAACTTGTATGACAGAGGATATTCCTTGTCTCATTTTGAGGGGACAGAAACAACATTAGAGCTGAATTGGGCCAGTGTGTTGCCAGTTTTCAGTGTGGGCCTGGAATTTCTAAAGTCAGCATCCATTCATTTCTTTTGCCTTCATGATGTCAGGCTGCTTCCTTCCCACTACCACCTCTCTGAATCCAGTAGGAGTGTGTTTTTATTGTTGTTATTTATTTGTTGTTGAAACTGTCCATCTTCAAGACAAAAATCTCACAGCCCAGGCAGTGCTGAGGTCATGCGTGCAGGCTTCCTGTATGGAGGCAAGCACTCCACCTCCCAGCAGGTAGGTTTCCAGCCAGGCAGTAAGGGCACCAAATAGGACACACATGTACCCATGTATTTCCCCACCTTGTTTTTGGTACTTTGTTGCATATTTTGTTTGCCCTTGTACAACCTTGTAAGTATTGTTAGGATAAAGGAGGGGTATAATAAATGAAACTCAGGTTCATGCTAACTTCATTCCTTATAAAAGATTGTGTTGCCTAGGAGACGTAGCAGGACTATAAATATGATGTTAATAAAAACAGGGAGGTTAGACCTACTCAGTCTGACTCTTCAGGGAGATGGAGCCTAAGAGTATGTGCTTCTTCAGAATTTCTCCAGCTCTTTCTGAAACATAGCCTGGGTTTTATCACTGTGCCAAGGCATGTGTTTATTTTATATCTCTGGGTCAGTATGTGATGTGACTCTGTACTGAATATTTTATCTGGAATAGTTAATGTTGAGAGTTTTAAGTTAACTTGTTCTAGTATTTTATACTATTTTATGAATATATGTATTTTATATGTGTATATGCTCATGTTTGATTTTTTAAATAATTTGAATATGAAAATGATCTACTGATAATTTTAATATCTAACTTTTCTTACATAGGAACAACTTAGCACTCAGTAGCACAGCGCTGAGGGGAGAGTCCCCTACCCTACCATGCACCATCTCACTGATGATATGGCTAAGTTTAGTCTTGGATGATGTTAGCTGTCACTGTCAGTATGAAGTGATACTGCTCACACAGCTTGTATAAAACCTTAAATTTATAGTTGAATTGAGAAGCACTGCTACCCCCTCAGAGCTCTGGGAATCCCCTGGAAGATGAGGCAGAAAGCAGAGAAGCCGTAGAAAGGATGGAGGACACCAGGAGCATAAGGCCCTCTGAATCAACCGAGCGAGGCTCATTAACTCACAGAGACTAAAGCCACAGCACAGGGATGGCAAAGCCTGCGCCAGGTCCCTGAGTGCATACTGTAGTATAGCTTTCAGATTAGTGTTTTTATGGGGCTGCTGAGTGTGTGTGCACGTCTCTGAGTCTTGTGCTATACTTGGAGCTCTTTCCCTTCTATTGGGTTGCCTTGCCCAAACTTGATATGATGATTTTTGTCTTATCTTACTACATTTTATTTTGTCAAAAAGAAAAAGGGGGAGGGGAGCCACTATTAAAGTGTGGCCTACTTACTTTTTTGTTTTTGTTTTGTTTTTTGTTTTTCGAGATGGGCTTTCTCCATGTAGCCTTGGCTGTCCTGGAACTCACTTTGTAAACCAGGCTGGCCTCAAACTCAGAAATCCACCTGCCTCTGCCTCCCAAGTGCTGGGATTAAAGGCGTGCGCCACCATGCCCGGCACTTACTTTTATATTACAATTACAGAACCATGACCAAGGCAACGTATAAAAGAATTAATTAAGGGCTTCTGTCGTAGTCAGGGTTTCTATTCCTGCACAAACATCATGACCAAGAAGCAAGTTGGGGAAGAAAGGGTTTATTTAGCTTATACTTCTACATTGCTGTTCATCACCAAGAAAGTCAGGACTGGAATTCAAACAGGTCAGGAAGCAGGAGCTGATGCAGAGGCCATGGAGGGATGTTCTTTACTGGCTTGCCTCCCCTGGCTTGCTCAGCCTGCTCTCTTATAGAACCAAGACTACCAGCCCAGAGATGGTCCCACCCACAAGTGGCCTTTCCCCCTTGATCACTAATTGAGAAAATGCCTTACAGTTGGATCTCATGGAGGCATTTCCTCAACTGAAGCTCTTTTCTCTGTGATAACTCCAGCTGTGTCAAGTTGACACAAAACCAGCCAGCACACCTTCCTTATAGCGTCGAGGGTGATTCCATGGCCAGCATGGCAGAGAGAATAACTGTAAGCATGGTGCTGGAGCAGTAGCTGAGAACTTACATCCGAGGCATGGGATCGGGGTGGGCCACGCAGGGAGAAGGAACACAGACCAGGAATGGTTTAGGCTTTTGAAACCTCCATACTCACTCTCAGCAACATACCAACTCCAACATGGCCACATCTCCTAATCCTTCCAAAACAGTACTGCCAGTGGGAAAACAAGCATTCAGGTATATGAGCCTATGAAGGCCATTCTTGCTTTAACTACCACAAAGAATAAGGCTAAATGTTGATACCGTATCTAAAACAGCATTTTAAGGCTATAGAGCTTGGTTGGATTTGAATGTTATGTTTAAGAATGTCTTCATGATGATGGAGAAATGGCTCAGTGGTTAAGAGCACTTGTCAATATTGTAGATGACCCAATACCCACATAATTGAATATGATTCCAGTTCCAGGGAATATAATGTCTTCTTCTGACCTATGGAGGCACCCGGTATGCATGTGCTACATACACATACATACAGGCAAAACACATGTATGTATATTATGAACACATCAAATACAGAAAACTAGAAAAATGTCCTCATAATTTAATATATCATACTTTTGTTTATTAAGCCATTACCTTTTAATGGTAGTTGTATTTATCTATTTTTATTTGATTATCACATGTCATAGTGCATTTAACTATCACATATTCATGTATGTATATAATTCATTGGTTCACATTGGCCTTGTTAGCCTGAGTTGTCCCCTTCTGACCTATGCTGATTGATCTCATCATACTCACAACTTCCCTTCCACTCGCTTCTCTCTTATTTGGGGGTGAGGGACATGAGCCAAATGAATGTCACGTGGTTTTGTACAGGAATCTGGACATGTTATTAGTGGCTACGCCACAGAAGAAATGCTTCTGCTCTGTCAGCTAGTATCCCTGTCTTTAGGGAGGGATGGAGCCCCGAGTCTCCGTCCCCCATGAAGAGATGTTGATGGGCCTCTATTGTGTAGATTTTTGTAGACAATCACAGCAGTGCCACGTGTGGATGTTAGCATTCCACACCTCTTTCCTCCCACTGCCCTTAACAGTTTTTGTATTCCTCCTCCTGCAGTATTCCCTGCTCCAGGAAGGAGTTCTGCTTAGGACCGAGCACTCAATACTCACTTAGTCTCAGTGCTTCACCCAGTTGTGAGTCTGCAGCCGCCATTGACCACTGCTGAAAGGAAGCTTCTGTGACCCAGGCGCCCAGATCCCCTGCTCTGGCGCAAGCGCACTTACTCAGGAGGCGGTGATGGACATGTCACGTCCATTCAGCCAGACAACAGAGACAGTTTCTCTACTAGGGCCTATGGCCTGTCCACAAGGCTAAAGAAGCATTGCATAGGTCTTCAACATTGACTCTGCATATTCTTTGCTGGTGCCTGCTTTTAGGATATGACTGCGCGGGACCTGCTACAGCAGCGGTACACACTCCCCAATGGCGACACCGCCTGGCGCTCCTCACCCCTTGTGAGTGCTGCCCGGGAAGGCAAGCTGGTCCTGTTGGATGGCATTCACCGTGTCAACGCTGGCACACTGGCAGTATTGCAAAGGTTTGCATCATAGACAGTCTCCATGTCTAACTAAACGCTGAGTTTTCAGGTCCTGAGGAATTTATAGTTCTATATTATTAAGTTGAATACAATATTATTAATATTTGGTTATAAACACATGCCTATCAGACCCCAAACCTCATCTCTGTGGCAGAATTTGCTGTGTAAGAGCTAATGGATGAAAGTGTGCCAGCTGTGGCTCCAAGAAGCTTATGGACATAGATCAATATGTGCAACAAACCACACAGCTGGAGCATCTGCAATTTTATCTTAACAATACATCTAGACATCATCCTGGACAACATTGGAGCTGAGCTTGTTATAATATTTTTTTTTGAGAGAAAAGAAAGATTTAATATAAAATGTGTATTTATTTGCTTATTTCACTCAGCACAGATATGACCATTTCTGTAGCCATCACTTTCTTATTTTGAGTGAGAAACAGTTATCCACACATTTAAAAAAAAAACTCCAGCCTTCCAGAGTTTAATGTCGGAAGATTCTCTGTCTAATTTCTGTGGAAAGTCTTCCCAGGCTGTGTCATCTCAGAGGTTACTGATGCTTTTCAGTCCTTTTCTACTGCATGACTTTTTAATCTGACTTACTGGGAAGTGTCAAATAAATGAAAGAAGCCACTTCTTCACCCAGCTAACCACAGTTTTTATCGCTGACAAGATGCAGACATTGAGTGGAATGAAAGACTCCAAATGTGTTTGTTGTATTAATCTTGATTCGGTCTGTGTGAGTTTAAAAATAGTAATCATAAAGTTTTGGTGATTTACCACATTTCATAGACTCATAATTTAATATTCTCTGCCAAACAGATAAATGTGGATACAAAATAAGAAAAGGCTCAGCCCTCTCTTGTTGGCTGTCTCTCAGATGCCTGGCCAAGGACAAAAGAGCAGCAACAGCAGTGAGGAGCCTGTGCTGCGCTAAACTAGAGGCTCCAGTGTCAGCCTCAGGCCGCCTGCAGGATGGAGCTGTAAAATACAGTGCCTGGCCTCCATCCCTACCAGGGCTTCAAATGATCCAGGCTGGAGTTTTGAACATGGACATTTTAAAATGCTGCCTAGGAATCCTAACTTAGGAAAACTGAGCGAGATGATGTTAAGCATCTATTTTAAATGACTTATTCAATTTTCACACCAACTATATGAGGTTGACATTGTTGTCTTAATTTTTTTTTTTTGGCCTTAATTTTAGAGTAAAATTTAGAGAGATGGAATGGTTCTCCCTTCTCTGATTGTTCAGCACATTGGACTTGAACCCAGCCCTTCCAGACTGCACTGCCTGTGCTCATAGCTTCTAGATTAATCTTTGCCCTCTGACCTTTGCAGACCTATCAGTAGAGTCTTACATAGTATGAGAAGCTAGTTGCTTCAGGGCTGTCATGTGGAGGAACAATGGAGTTATTTCTGAGGCTTTTGATATTTTAAATCCTGCAGTTCCAACAGTGGAAATATTAGAGTGATACTTTCCCTTTCAAAGCTGCATTGGATTTAGGAGTGTGTGTGGCTTACACATGAACACATGCCCCATGGGTGAGCTGAGGCATTGTCTCCCACCTCCTCCTCCCCTTCTTCATGTCTCTTCTCCCTCATACCCACCTCTGGCATTTGGGACTGCTCCTCTGCAGAGTCCAGCATGTCTGCCCAGGATAGTGCATAATAACACTGACGAAGTTACAGTTGTGAACATACACCTAAGACAGTTGTTAGGCTTGTCCTCCAGCATGACATGCAGACTGAGTGATGCTGCCTCTCCTTACATCATTGATTAACTTGTTTCCCCCAACCCCTTCCCCATCAGACTGATCCATGACCGGGAGCTCAGCCTGTCTGATGGATCTCGGCTACTGAGGGAAGACAGGTACCTGTGCTTGAAGGAGAAGCTACAACTGACCGATGAGCAGCTACAGAACAGGTCATTGGAAGGACGTTATTATCAGTTTGTTCTTTAACTTTTATTTATTGTATGTGTATGTGCATGGATGTGTATGTACACACACTACAGTTCACATACAGAAGCCAGAGAACAACTTGAGGCAATCTCGTCTTCTTCCTCCAGTTGGGTCTTGGGGATCAAACTCCTCCTGAGGCTTGGCAGCAAGCACCTTTACCCTTGCAGCCAACCCTTGACTACACTATTCTTATCCTTAACTTACTGCTAAGTTGAAAGTAGCAGTCTTTATTTTTAGCTAAGCTAGAGTCAAACCAAACAATAACTGAATGGCTTAGTTTGGTGTCCTGTGGATGAGATAGCCTGACACTTCCTAAAACCTGAGGTTTAATCTAGGCCCTACTGACTTCTTAGCCTGTACTTTTAAATAACTGTCTCAACTGTATTAAGAAGGTAAGCCAGCTTTACTAGGAAGTCATGGGCATAACTGTGGGTGTCCCTGAGGCATTGCTGGCCTCCTGCCCCCAGCTTCCTTACAGCTCTTTCACTAGGTATAACAGTCAAATGCTATGGGTGAGATTCGATTTTCCTGTAACAGGAAACAACATGAAAACATTTACAAAACGAGAAAAGATTAGTCCTGGGAAAATGGCTCAGAAGTTAAAGCACTGTCTACACAGGTTTGACTTAAGTCTGGATCCCCAAAACCCATATAAAAAGCCAGGTGCTATGTATATAGGAACTGTAACCCCGGCATGAGGCAGAACTTTAACCAAGGCAGGCAGATCTTTGAAACTAATTGGCTGACTAGCTTATCCCTGTAGATGAAATTTCAGGTTCAGTTAGAGACCCTGTCTTAAATTTAAGGGTAGAAACCAGGGTTCAGATGTACCAGGGACGCAGCTGTAGATAGACCACTCTGAGCTGAAGGCCAACCTTGTTATTCATAGTGAGGTCAGAGGCAGTCAGGCCTACAGCAAGACCATGTGTCAAAAAATATAACAAAATAAAAAAGGGAGCAATCAGCTGAGCAAAGTTGGTTACCTCTGCTCTCACACATGCACCTGTACTAACAAGAACCCACAAACAGTATACAGCATAGGCATACACATGCACCTGTGCTAATAAGTACACACATGGTACACAGCATAGGCACACACATGCACCTGTGCTAATAAGTACACACATGGTACACAGCATAGGCACACACATGCACCTGTGCTAACAAGAACCCACAAACAGTACACAGCATAGGCACACACATGCACCTGTACTAACAAGAACCCACAAACAGTACACAGCATAGGCACACACATGCTCCTGTATTAACAAGAACCCACAAACAGTACACAGCATAGGCACACACATGCACCTGTACTAACAAATAAAAACACAGTATACAACTCAGATTCACACATGTACCTGTTCTAACAAGTACACCCCCACACACAGTACACAGCAGAGCCACAACCCTCCCGTACACCCCCAAATGAAAAATGATTAAATATGTACAGTGTGTATATTCCCTCCTATTGGATTCACTAATTCTGTTAATATCATAATGGTATTATGATTGTAAAAGGAGGCCTTGTGTTTGCATGAGCTGCTTATTGAGGTTGAAGGGATAGATAAGCTTGTGAATGTGTCAGTAAAATAAGCATGCCAAATGGTCCAGGAATTGCCAATGTGAGCAAGAGTATAAACTGATAAAGTCTTAACACTTGGGGAAATCCGAATGAAGGGTGTGAATGGTTGTGTATAGGTCTTTACATTTGAAGAAAAATATTTTTCAACTGCATGTCACTCTTCTCTGATGTCACCCACATGCCGGTACCTTCTGGTGGGTATCACATATTGGAGATTGGTACTCTGTGGGAAGGGGACGGGGTTACAATGATGACAAGTTCTTCCACAAGTATGTTAACCTGGAGCAGCCAAAGCTTTACCTTTCCCAAACCAGTGAAGTGTGTTAACCATTGGATGCACAGGAAAGGAAATGTCAACTTCTTGCTACCTGGCTTATTCAAGAAGGACTGTGGATTTCAGAACTGCTTTGTGAGGTGTACCTGTCAATCAGCTGGAGCTCAGAAGGGCTCGATTTGGCACTTAGTGTGTCCCTCTGTATGCACTCAGGGCTTGTACGTTGTGTGCATGGGAATCATGCCCAGGGACAAAGACAGACTTTGAGAAAGATGAATCAAAGCGACTGAGCAACAGCTCCCGAGCTTGCCTGGCAGCTTCCCCTAGGATGATGGGAGTTCTGTATTTCCGCCAAATAGCCAGGAAATGACAGCCCTTTTTGGCAGGGGTGGAGTGGGGGTGGGGTGGGAGGTGGGGTGGGTACCTATGTTCTCTCTAACAGTCATACAAAGTTTTGCAAATAAAAACACTCCCAGGAACAGAGCGGCCTTAAGTCAGGTGGCGGGTTTGGCTTGTGGTGGCCATTTTGCACACTCCATCCCCCAGCATCCTGCAGAGACAGTGCAGGGAGGCAACATCAATACTTACTTTTCCTCACACAGTTAAAAAAGCCCAGTATTTCCTAAGCCAGATAGAACTCTCAAAGCATTTTATGGAAATACCATTTCTCTGTCCTAAATTCTGTGACTGCCTCTCATGTCCGTCTTTCCATTCTGAGAGGTTTTCACTCCTAATACCTAGCAGGTTCTTCTGACGTTTGCCTCCCATCACCAAGCACCATGCTTCCTAGGCATTTCTTGACGTGCCAGTGTGGAGAATTACCTCTCGATCCTACACACGAATTGAGGGCGCCAGCCTTCGTCCTCTCTCTGCTCAGTGTACATACTTTTTCTCCACCCCCTTATTCTTTTGGCATTATTATATTGGTTGGGAGTAGAGTCTACAGCCGTGTTACTCAGTACACTAAGATAGATAGATGTCTCTCTTTCACCGGTCCTGTCTTCCCTAAGGCTGGTAATTACCTGCACGAGAAAGGTGGCACTGTCAGTAAGCACAGCGAGTGGGAGCCTGTGATGTGAGGACACTGAGGGGAAGTGGCCTCTTCTGTGCACACATCACCTTCTCCCCCAGTCCCTTCTCTCCTCAGGCACACTCTAATCCATGATGCCGAGTTCTCTCAGCTGCCCATTCCTAATGCAGTGCATAGGGAATATGTAGTGCATATCCTGAGCCACCCTAGTATCCCAAGCTTTTGTCCCCGCCGGCAAGAACACACTCAGGACAACCGGAATCTTCTGCGGCAAAGCTTTATTGCTTACTTCTCAGGAAGACCCCGACCCCAGAAAATGGAGTCCCTTATATAGCGCTCAGCCATGACATTTCAGCACCTGATGTGGCGTGACAGTTCCTGATTTGTTGCTCGCCCATCACCCCACTATTACACCTGAGAATGGGCAGTGACTAGGAGTGAGTTCACTCTCGCACTTGCGCACAGGTTTGTTTACTAGTTAGGCACAGCGGAGGCCAGCGCCATCTTATAATGGCGATTGCTCGCGGCACACGCACGGCTCTCCACAGCGATTGCTCGTGGCGCGGCTCTCCACATCTCCCCCTTTTTATTTTATTAAATTGAGGCTGGAATAGGTCTGTGTAATTATGCCCATCCGCTGTGGCTCCTGTCTTAGGTCGTTCCTCCAATGTCACAGCCTTTCCTGTCATAGGGTAACCCTATGGCCACCGGGCCCCGTGTCTTAGGTTGATCTGTGCATGAGGAAAGTTGCCCGTCCCTGGATACCGCAGTGCTATGTGACAGTAACTACTAAATGACCTAGGGCAAACTCTACAAAAGAGGCCAGCCACCAATGTCAACTAATTTTTGAGCATAGATAGCCAGATTTCGGGGGAGGCCCCTTGCTCAATGGCAGCAAGTTCTTGAGCTATCACAACCTTGTCATTTGTTTGTTGGGTTCTGAGCTTGCAAACCGACCAGAGCATGAACACAAGTCCACAGCAGGTGGCAACACCAAATAAACCTACCCCCACCCATTCCTTAAAATAAGAAAATGCAGATGAAATCCAGGAGGAGAGGCCCTCTGTCAATGACAGGTCCACTCGCATTGAGTTGATCTTTAAAACTGCCACCCTCAGGGCCTCAAGAGTCTCATCAAATCCCTCAGACCAATTTCCTGCAAGATACAAGGAAAGCTGTCTAGACAGTTTAGCTGCATAAGTAAAATTTTCATATTGGACACTGGTAATACACAGAGCTTCCAGTTTTCTTTCACAACCCAACTGGGCCATCTGGTATAGAACTCCTATCTGTTCTTCCTCCAGGTCAAGGCGCTGATTCAAAATCATCAGCCCTCCCTTTAACTTGGTACTAGCAGAATTTTGGACAGTGATGGCATCAGCCAGATCTGCTGAAAGCTGATTTAATTTTGTGCCTGATTGAACCATACTAGCCATAGCGTACCCTGCAGCTGTAGCAGCAGCTGCACTGGCTGAAATTGCTATGATCACGGCAGCAGTAATTCCAAAATCTCTCTTTTGTCGAAACAGGGATAAGGTGGAGGGTGTTTCTACCAGAACAGGGATCCAACGTGGGATCTGTGCTACCCTGGCACGGGTATTCTTTGTTACATCCCAACATTGAGAAATCCAACAAGAATCATTGGAACAGACTTCAAATGAATCATTTGAAAGAATTAACAAGAAAGGGGGGTAAACACAGACTGGGGTAGATGGATAATTAATCTGGTTTACCAAAGTTTTATTGAACCCAGTGATCTCTACACTGGTATTAGTATATCCATAAGAGTCCTGGGAGGCATCATATATTCCCCAATACTGAGCAAATCTTGAGATGCCAGTAAAAGAAGCCTTTCCAACTGTTCCTCCCTAGATAAAGATCAAAGGATTGAGTTCTGTACAACTGCCATTGACTCCACAAAGCACCCACTTGTGAAAGGGATGCATTCTAAAGTCCTGTATGAAAAGTCCCTTTTTCATAACAAATTCCTTCTCTGGGTCATCTATCATGTTAGGAGAAAAGGAAAAGATTTTACTCTGATCTGCCCAACGAGTGATGGAGGATTGACAATCAGACCAAGGCAGTATCAGCCCTTCCAAGCTACAATGAGGGGCTATTTTTGGTTGGTGGGGACGTTCTTTGTCTGAAAAGTTAGGTGGTAGAAATGTACCATTAACCCAAATTGCCTCCTGCCAAAAGGTCTGATTTGTAAAGGTTATATCTGCGTTGGAAGTATCTTGGGTTGTGCTTACCCAACCTCCTCGGTGCTCATAAAACTTGCCCAAAGCTCGGGCTGTGAGGTTGATACATTTTCCTGGTCCATTAATTTGAAAACATAAAGAACCCTGTTCTAATAAAGAGCGATTTTCTCCTAATGGTGCTCGGGTGGGATCATAGGGTAGATATGGTAAATCTAATGTTTTATTAGTAGTAAAGAATTTTGGAAAAACTATAGCATCATGGCGAACTGGCATTGGTTTAGGGAAAGTCGAGAGAATGGCCCATCTCTGTTCGCCCCTCATACTAGGAACCTGAGACAAGTTCAGCATTGTCAGGATCAGGAGCAGTCCTCGGGAGGTCTGCATATTCTGCACCATCCTTGATGAATATCTTGCGGGTGAGTCGTTCCGGCAGCCAAAATGGGTTGTCTTCACTCTGTGGAAAAACACAAACAGCTCCCCTGGATCTTATCAAAATAGGATCCGGGCCTTTCCACAGACTAGTTAAGACATCCTTCCATTTGACCATTTCTTTTGGTCTATCAGGGTCTGAGCTATGTCGATCAGCTGCAGAGCGACCTTGCTCGTCAAGATTCAAAAAATTAAGTGTAAAGAGTGCCATAGATACAGCTACTCTTGGCACTGAGGGCAGAGTCTCATCAACTCCCCCTTTTTGTTTTATAAGATAAGACTTGAGTATACGGTGGGCACGTTCCACAATGCCTTGTCCTTGAGGATTATAAGGAAGGCCAGTCAAGTGAGTGACATCCATTTGATGACAAAATTGCTGAAATTTAGTAGAGGTATATGCTGGCCCATTATCAGTTTTAAGAATTGTGGGCTTGCCCCAAGCACTCCACGATTCTAAACAGTGCTGTATAACATGAGAGGCTTTCTCACCTGTTAAAGGTGTAGCAAACATAACACCAGAGCAGGTGTCAATGGAAACATGTAAATATTGATTTCTTCCAAAGGAGGAAATATGAGTGACATCCATTTGCCAGACCTGTAATGGTCTGATGCCTCGGGGGTTTACCCCTACATGAGGAGTAGGCAGAAATTGACAACAGTTTTGACATTGGGTGACAATGTCATGAGCTTCTTTCCTGGTTAAAGTGAAACAGCGGCGTAATGTTTCAGCCGTCACGTGGAAGCGTTTATGAAACTCCCTTGCAGCCTCTGCCTGTGAGGACAGAGCAGCAGCCACGATTCTAGTGGCTTTGTCTGCCAAGTCATTTCCATGAGACATGGGGCCAAGAAGGCCAGAATGAGCCCTAACATGAGTAATATACACAAGATGTCTTCTATGTAACAAGGCTGACTGAATTTGCTGAAAAATGTGAGCAAGCTTGCTAGAGGGTCTAATTAAGCCAGCAACTTCAAGCATATTAACTGCATTGACCACATATAAGGAATCAGATACAATATTGAGGGGTCCCGGAAAAGTTTCAAGGACTTCTAGAACTACCAAACACTCTACAACCTGGGGTGATGTCTCATTATATTGTTTAGATGTTACTTGGCCATTTACTACATATGCACCTATCCCAGATTTGGATCCATCTGTATACACTACTACCCCATCTGGAAGTAGGTGTTTGGCTGTTATTACTGGAAACACTATGGCTTGGCGTAAGGCGAACTGTAAAATTGGATGTTTTGGATAATGATTAACAATTTGTCCTGAATAAGAGGCTACCAAGACTGCCCAATCGTTAGTTGTTGCTGCCAGGGTTTGAACTTGAGCAGAAGTATAAGGCACGATTAGCATATGAGGTTTTTTCCCAAAATAAGTAATGGCTGCTTTTATCCCCCTAAGTGCAAGTTGAGCAACTGCATTAGGATACCACTCAATGATTTTTGCAGGGGAAGCATTAGGATGAACCCACAATAAGGGTCCATTTTGCCATAAGACTGCTGTTGGTAACTGTGCAGTTTTTAATATGCACAATTCAAATTACTTTGACTCCTCAATGCGTTGTAATTGAGCATCTTGTAAGGCCTTTTTTTATCGTTTGTAAAGCTTGACATGCAGCTGGGGTAAGTGCTCTGTGGGAGGAGATGTGGGTATCTCCCTCTAGTATGTCAAATAAGGACTTTAATTCTGCTGATGGAATTTTCAAAAATGGTCTTAGCCAATTAATATCTCCTAGCAATTTTTGGAAATCATTCAAGGTATGTAGTTGATCTTTGCGAATCTCTAATTTTTGAGGAACAATTTTGTCAGGATAAATGAGTGACCCTAGGAAGGCTCCCATTCGAGCAACTTGCACCTTTTCAGTGGCCACCTGCAATCCCCATTGCCCTAACATTTTTACTAATATAGGGTATGCATCTTGCAATAATTGTGAATTTTTATGGCAAATCAGAATGTCATCCATATAAATTATCACCTGTAATGATGGAAAATGCTCTCTAACTGACTAAGTGCCAATTGCACATACAGTTGACACATGGTGGGACTATTCGCCATCCCTTGAGGTAGGACCTTCCATTGGTATCTTTGATCCGGCTCTAAATGATTAATGGCTGGGATGGTAAATGCAAATCTTTGCCTATCTTGAGGGCATAAAGGTATAGAGAAAAAGCAATCTTTAATATCTATAATTGTAATTTCCCAATTTTTGGGTAAGGCAGAAAGCAATGGTAGCCCTCACTGAACTGGTCCAAACAGATGCATTTGTGCATTAATTGCTCTAAGATCACGTAATAAGTGCCATTTGCCAGATTTTTTCTTAATTACGAAAATAGGTGTATTCCAGGGTGAGGTAGAGGGCTCTAAATGACCCAAGCGTAGCTGTTCAGAAATTAGTTTTGTGGCTGCTTCTAACTTTTCAGAGGAGAGAGGCCATTGAGGAACCCATACAACTTCCTCTGTAAGCCATGGTATGGGCATGGAGCCCTCAACGGCCCCTAGAAAAAAACCAAACCTTGTCTCCCTCCCATTATTACCTTTTTGAGGGATAGGTTCAAGTTTACCCTGCTCTCCTTTCCCTAATCCCCTTCCTTCTTTATAGCCCATTTTCTTCATCATCTGAACAGCTTGTGGCGAGTATATTCATTAGTCAAGGTCAGTCCTAGTGCCTGTAAGATGTCTCTCCCCCAGAGATTTACTGGGAGTGGTAAAACATAGGGAGTGAATCGTCCTTTTTGACCTTCAAGAGCTGTCCAGCTCAAAGAACAGGAACTAATAGTGGGACAGGACTGATAACCTAAACCTTGCAAAGAACGTGATGACTGAGTAACGGGCCAAGTTTTTGGCCACCATTGGGAAGAAAGGATACTTTTATCTGCTCCTGTGTCTAAAATCCCTTTAAATTGTTTTCCTTCTATAACTAATTCTAAGAATGGCCTGGAGTCAAGAGGCATCACTAAGTAAGCAGAATCATTTCCAGTAGAACCAATCCCTCTGGTAGCACGAGGGACACCAGAGGAAGGAAAATAGCCATGTAGGCTTGGCAAAATTATTAACTGAGCTATTCTATCCCCTTGTGAAATAGAAAAGACACCCTGAGGACAGGAACAGAGAACTTGAAGTTCCCCTTCATAGTCTTGATCTACGACTCCAGGGTGAACAATAAGACCTTGTAAGGTAAGGGAGGTCCGGCCCAATATTAGGCCGACACTCCCGGATGGCAGAGGTCCTTTATAGTCAGTAGGAATAGGCTGCACCCCCATTTGGGGCATCAGCACGAATTGGGTGGTGGTACGGAGGTCCAACCCAGCTGATCCTTCTGTTGCCCTGCGGACTATGGGGTCCACCTTTTGCCTGTCGAGGACCCATATGTTTTCGGGCCCTGAGACCTGAGGGCCCTGTACTGGTTTTTTGAATGGTCTCATTATCTACTGCTTGAGGGAATCCTGGCTGCAGGGGCCTGCCTCGAATGTCCCTGACTGAACGACAATCTCTAGCCCAATGATATCCTTTTCCACACTTAGTACACAGTCCTGGCGCTCTCCTTTTGACAAGGGCTCTACAGTCCTTTTTTAAGTGTCCTGGTTTGCCACAATTATAGCAGAGTTTGAACTCAGCCATGTCAGGGCATTTTTGCCCTTGTAGAATGGCAGCTGCTAAACCGGCATTAGTGAGTGGCCCTCCAAGCTCACGACAAACCTTCAACCAGTCCTGCAGTCCCTTGCTCTTTCTAGGTGTAATAGCTGCTCTGCATTCCTGGGTAGCCTGTTCATAGATCAACTGTTCAATTAAAGGTATAGCTGTCTCTGGGTCCCCAAAAATTCTCCCTGCCGCTTCTGTCATTCTAGCCACAAAATCTGAGAATGACTCCTGGGCGCCCTGAGTAATCTTGGTCAAATGCCCACTTGCCTCTCCCTTCTTAGAGAGTGCCTTCCATGCCTTAACTGCAGCAGCTGAGATCTGAGCGTAAGCTCCCCAATGGTAATTTGTCTGGTTATTAGCATGTTGTTTCTGACCTGTAAGCAACTCAAAAGTCCATGTTCCTTGGTCCCCTTTAACATTGGCATTGGCCCTTGCCTGTGCTTGGCAGGAGTCTTGCCACAAAGCTTTCCATTCTAAATACATTCCCATGTTAGGAGATGCAGCTTTTACTATGGTCATCCAATCGCCGGGGGTCATTGCCAGAGTCGCAAGCCTTTCGACTTGGGCTACAGTAAAGTTGGCATTGACTCTATAGTTACGAACTGACTCTGCAAGTTCTTTAATCTGTATATACTCCACTGGGGCGTGAACGCGTCCGCCCTCTGCGCCTTCAAAGACTGGGAACGCTTGCTGCACTTTTCTCTGTTCCTCTTTTGAAATGAATGAGTCTGATTGATACCTCTGCACATAGGGCGGAGGTGTACTAGGACCCAGAGGTTGCAGATCTGAAGATCGCTTAGTGATTTGACATTTGTCTCTAGCTACTTTTGCTTTCTTTATGTTATTCTGTGACTGATTAGCTCGTCTTTCATCTGGCTGGTATCTTTCTTCCTCTAAGTCTGTCTCCTCAAAGGAGCTAAATTCCTTATCCGATTCTGAGCTACTGACAGCTAGTGCCTTGAACTCATCTAATGGCGGGTAGAGGCTCCTTTCCTTATATGCCTCTCCAGTTCTTTCTCTCTTCTTCTCTCCCTTTCCATCCCTTTTTCTAATCTCACCCAAGGCATTCTTTCCTTTATATCTCTTTTCGTCGGGCTCAAGGCCCGTGGAAAGGCCTATATTCTTCGGTGCACCTTGTTTCGTTCCAACTTTCAATCTCTCTCCCCACTCTGCCTCTGATAGGCTGTCTTGAATTTTGTCCAAAATCTTCTGCCCTGCTTCTACCATTTGCTGACAATCCTCATCTGTTAAGCACGATCTCACCAATTTCCACAACGGCATGATCCCTGCTTTAAGTTTGCCGTTCTGCTGTTCCCTAACTAGATCTCCTTTCAGTTTGTCCCAAGAAGCGACAGTTAACGAACCTGAGCAAGCATACCATGGTGCCACACGGTCTACCTCCCTGACAAATGCCTCTATACTCTTAGTGGCGATTTTTAGGCCACACTGCTTCAGGACCAACCTTAACACCACTACTACAGAGTGAGAAATTCCCATACTGCCGCTGTCCAGTCCTGACCGCGACTGAAATTGGTCGCTGTCCAGGTGCTGTCCAGGCCTGACTGTGATTGGGAACCAGTCAGCAGTTCCAGTGGTGGAAGCAAAACGAAACCAAAAGGGAAAGTGCAATCGCCCATGCAAACAATCAAAAGGGCATCTAACTCTGGAGACATTTCAAGACTATACTTACCTTGCAGAGCTGTAATGTCCCGCAGTTCTGGTTCCGCCCCACGAACGAGGCATCTCCCTTGCTCAGGTGTGATGGTATAAAGTTCCCGGGTTTCGGCGCCACGTATCCCAAGCTTTTGTCCCCACCGGCAAAAACACACTCAGGACAACCGGAATCTTCTGCGGCAAAGCTTTATTGCTTACTTCTCAGGAAGACCCCGACCCCAGAAAATGGAGTCCCTTATATAGCGCTCAGCCATGACATTTCAGCACCTGATGTGGCGTGACAGCTCCTGATTCGTTGCTCGCCCATCACCCCACTATTACACCCCGAGAATGGGCAGTGACTAGGAGTGAGTTCACTCTCGCACTTGCGCACAAGGCTTGTTTACTAGTTAGGCACAGCGGAGGCCAGCGCCATCTTATAATGGCAATTGCTCACGGCACACGTACAGCTCTCCACAGCGATTGCTCGCAGCAGGGCTCTCCACACCCTAGACCTGGAGTTCCCTGGTTCCCCACGTTCCCTTTCTCTCTACTTTTCCCTGTGTAGATGTAGGTTGAATTTCCTGGCCAGAACTTGTATTTTTTTTCTCTTTTTTATATTCTGTCATTCTTTTGTTGTGTCTTCATTAAATTTTCAGAAGCAGGATATTCTAACAATGATCTTTTCTTGTCTAAAATCCTTCAACCTGTTAAGGGACTGGAAAGATGGCTCTGCAATTAACACATACAATGCTCTTGCCTAGGGCCTGAGTTTGCTTGGCTCACAACCATCTATAACTCCAGTTTTAGGGGATCTAATGTCCTCTTCTGGGCAGGGAGGACAATAAAATAAAATGAATTCATTAAAATATTTCTTGTGAGATCCAAAGGAATTTGGATTTAATTCTTGTGTATGACTTAGTAACAACAAATGTTTGATGATTATAGTTGTAATTCTAAGGTTCTAAGATCTATTCAGGCTAGCAAGAGCTAAATGAAGCTATATGTCTAGCCTCTTTGTCTTTTCTAGCTTTATTATGACTCATTACCTAGCATGAGTTGATTCTTTATGTTGTCCACATATACTGTGCCACTCTGGGCAATAGCATGTAAAGTTTAAGTTCATGATCCAAATTACCAGACCATTAACTTATAGATGACTGCAGGTCACAAAGCTTTTGTAGCATTTATGCAAACTCACTTTCTGTTTTTACTTATGCCTTATTTCCTTCTGGGAGATTAAAAAAAATCACAGATTTGGCAAGGGAGTTTTCGTTGTTTAAAAGGACAGATTTTGGAGGGATGGTCAGAGGTCCTGCCTCATTGTAGCTGCAAATGGAATAGTGCCTATAGTCTTGCACAAATAGATGAATCTATTTCCTCTTAGGAACAGGGTTCTGAGAACCAGTGCGGGAGCAGAGCGTCCTAAGGAGTGACTGTACGCTCCTGGCTTTGTTGAAGGTGGATGGTTTAACAGTAAAGAAGACCTAAGAACATCTTTGCCGTTCAACCCAGTTCTGAAAATGCAGATTCCCATCTCTGCTTACATGTAGGAGCAGTTTTCGTACTTGTGTTTGGAAAGACTTCTTCAGCTGTCAATAGCAGAAGATTTCAAGTTGTTTTCCTCAAGGATAGTAGGGTCTCACATATGAAGGGCAAGGGTGGAGTTGGCCCTTAGGAAATACATAGATTCTGGGTCTTGACTCTTGTCAGGAATCTATCTTCTGTCTTGCATTCCTTTGTTTCTAACATCACAATTGAAGGCTCATAGTAGACTACTTACTGAATGCTTTATTTTTGATTGGTTTATTTACTTTTATGTGTGTTCGTGTGTTGCCTACCTGTATAAATGGGTAGCACATGAGTGCCTGGTGTCCACAGAGATCAGAAGAGGCCACCACCCTGGAACTGGGGTTAGATGGTTGTGAAACACTGTGTAGGTGCTGGAAATTAACACAGTCCTTCACATGAACAGTAAGTGTGTGTAAATGCTGATCTGTCTTCAGCTCTAGTAAATGTTTTTGAGTGACTGAATTATCTTAAGCTGAGATAGACTTTAGACAGCCAACGAAAAATGCTTGCTGGCTGTTTAGGCTATAAGTCTGTTCACTATGACTACCTTGATGGACTTTCATAAAATGATTCCTTGATAGCAGCATAGGAATTAACAGTGATGGCTGTGGGCTCCCAGCCCTTGCAACTTTATGGCATGAACTCAGTTTCAAATAATATTTGATTCCTTCATTGTTTACTAGTTCTTCCAAGGGTCATAACCTTGTCATGTTCAGATTCGGGGTTTTACATTTTTCTTAGGCAGTTATATGCTTAACCACCTTTAGAAATGTTAGACTTTTCTTGTATTGTCATACTGAGAGTGCATGATCACAGCGATTAAAAATCGTGTGATGGCCCCATATATCAACCACACCTACATCTCTGCAGGAAGAATGGACCAAAATAGAACTACTTCCTTTAATGAAGTGCTTCTTTAATGAAGTCCCTTTCCAAAAAACTTTTTGGAAAGCAGAAGTGGGAACTCTAGTGTCTGTTCTTGCTGGAATCTGACACAGAGAAGCAATTCACATTTGCAGCCTGTGCCTGGGTGTACTTAGCCATGCCCTACTAGTTTTTATTTTTAGTTAATATTTTGTTTTTATTGGCTGTTATTGAATGTTGAAAATAGTTCACAATCTCTCAGTCTTTATTAATTACTGATGAATCAGAACAATATTTACAGTTCTTATTAGAGTGTGTTCTGCAGGCGGCCCTTTATCCTTACTGTGTTAGAAGTGGGCACAGTATGAACATTCTCTCTGACCCTCCTAGAAGCTGCAGCATATTTTTAAACAATTTGTTCAAAAAAGAAATCAACAAATTTGAGGGAGGTCCCAGATTTTATGTGTTTGCTTCCTAAACACAAGCCTTAAGAAAATTCTGATTTTTTAAACTAATCCTAACCATTTTTACGGTCAAGGAGCAGTGAGGTGTAATTACTTTTTATTGTGCATTCTGTTCGTCTGTTGATCCAGGGAATACAGCTTCTTGCATAGATTCATTCAAGAGCAGGTTGAGACTAGCTTTTCAGCAGGAGAATATTTTTAGTTCTTACCCCTTACCACTAACTGTCCTTGGTCTTTTGATCATGGTGATTAGATGCAGCAGCCCTGACTTGCTTACCTGTTATTGATTTCCTTGTTTCAGTCAGTGCTCAGCTCCTGTATGGAGTGCATTAGGAATGTCTCCATGCGGTGCAGTCCTTGCGTGGAGAGAACAGAACTGTGGCCTGTGCTCACATCTGGGTAACTTGTTGGTTTTGATGGGAGCATTGGTATTATGCCATAGGAAGCCAGTTTTAAACTCCTGTTGTAGCCCACAATCTACATCGTTATAGAAACCTTCAGTATCAGTCCTTCAAGTTACTTAAATACGTTTTCCACCAAGAGGTAGTATAATTCCCTTCACAGGACTGGGGCTCATTGACGTCCGCCTTCGTTAGGAAGAGCTCTGTCTAGGTGTAATTCATCTGCGGCACTGCACTGTTATCAAATCCCATTTGATCATTTTTGTCTATGCTTCTGAATTCATTACCACAACCAAGACAATGAGCAGATTACCATTTCTTGAAACACCTTTGTACCCTTGTGAAGGTGCCCTCCTATCCTCACCGTCCTCTTCCGGTCCTTAGGTATGGCTTGTTTTGTTTGTGTATAGTCAGAATCACACAGCACAGTGTGCACTCCGTTTTGCTAGCTTTTCTACTCAGCTCCTTTGAAATTATTCATGTTGTAATGGTTTATGTTCATTCCATTCCGTTGCATTTTATTTTGACTATGATTATTTTTGGTTTTTGAGACAGGGCTTGTCTCTGTAGCCCTGGCTATCCTGGAACTGACTTTGTATAACAGACCAGCCTTGAACAGCAGAGATTTATCTGCCTGCCTCTGTGTCCAGATTGCTGGGATCAACACATGTGCCACCATTTTATAAGGACGAATGTTAGAAAAGATTTTACATTCTCAAACTTAACCTGTACCCACAAACATATTGAACCCCAATAGTCTTCAAATAGTTAAAAAATACATTTTTAGCTACTAACATCTTTAATCCTTAGATGATTCATGTTTATCTGAAGGAAAAGCCACAGCTTGAATTGTCCTTGTTTTTGTTATCATTGTTAAATTTTAGCAAAGTTAGACCTAACCTCCATTTTATATATTTATAGTCTCTGTTTATGTACTTATAGTGAAGAAGCACTGCTTCAGCCCTTCAGCCTTGGGAGTACCCCAAGGGCTGCTGATTCACACTGACAGATCTCTACTCTCTAATTTGCCGACTTAGGAAACTTGGGATCAGGAAATGACTCTCTGCATAACTATTTGTGTACTAGGAAGCCTTGACAGAGACCCTAGGAGACTCAAAGGTCCTTCTCATCCTGTTATTCAGTGGCTTGGTGGGCTGTTTTTATCATCAGCGTGTACCTTGGATTGGTCTCCATTAGGTTGCCAGCTCCTCCCTCCAGTGCTTGTGAGAATCAATAGTTAAAAAGCTAGCTGTGGACAGTGGATGTTCCAGGCAACATCTATCCCCCACATCTACACTCAACCCCCAGCTCCCCTGGGCTCAGTTGCTCTTCTGCTAACTGTGCAGCTTAGCTGTGCTCTGCGTCCTGCCCCTTGGTTTGAGAATACTCACTAGGCATCCCCTTTGGTTTGTCTGGTGGATTTTTAACTTTTATTCCTAATTTGCTGTCCCTCCTCATCTTTAGTGAGAAACTGTATCTGCAGCTTTAATTGTCTGCAGCCAAACTGTGCTCTATGCCCTACCTTCTGCCCAGCCCCAGCCAGGAGTCAGAAGGATCAGGAGTGAATCTGGCATCTGTAGTTGAACCCCAGGAAGTCATTACCTGAGGAGAACTGTGGTAGCCTGCCTTTTCTAAGGATCCCACGAGCAGTGTCTGCTGTGGTCTGAAGACCCACCCACTCTGAGAGACTCTTGGGGACGTGAGGGCCCAGGCTGTGTTGTATTCCATCTCTGCTTTCCCAGAGCAACTTCTTTTGATACATCATTCCAGACTCTTCTAGAACATACAGACACACACACACACACACACACACACACACACACACACACACGCTCGCACATATGTCTTCTTTTTTAAAAGTTTAATGACGTGAAGTATCTATGAACTTCTAGGAATTCACTCAGTCTTACATCTTTAGGATGGTAATTTCCAAAGTTGCTTTTCTCCCAGCGTACAAATAATGACATGGCCTCAAAAATCAATGCAGTCAGGACTTAGAGCTGCGCACTGTCTAGTTGCCACTTTCTCCCCTTTCAGAGTTCTTCTGATTTCACACACATCCCCCTGCCGATACTCCAGCCTCCTGTCCTGTAAGTCTTGGGTTCCACAGTCACCAGTGGTACACTGCCAGGTTCATAGCTGTAGTTTTGTTTTCTGCAAACCCTTAGCAAGCACCTGGACTTTTAGCAATTTTCTCTCAGCAAGAACTATATTACCCTCTAAAAAATGTTTTGTGCCTGGTTAGTCTTAGTAGGATTGATTACAAACAGAACCCCAACAGTACCACCCACCTGGCTGCACCATAGTACGGGGACCTTATTTCCTGGCTCCTCCAGACACTCGGTACTTGCCTGCCCAGGAGAAGTAACATCCTCCCTCCTCGGTGTCCGTGGATGTTGGCATGCTTCCACAGACTTCCTACCACAGATTTGTTAAATCAGTTTTAAAATTTTAAATGTTTGTATCAATGACAAATGCCTTCAGCTTTCTTTACCTCTTTAATTACTAAATACTCTCTTGCTGACCTAATTATAAATCTAACGTGACCCCATATGCCTGAGTTAAATGACTATATTTTAAAATATTTCCCGACCCCAAATAATGACTGCTAGTTTTTCTGATTCATACAGAGTAGGCTCCTTAAGAAGTGGATTTTGAAAAGGCTTTAAGTGACCATGTAAACAAGGAGGATCTATGTAATGAATGTAAGCTTGGCGTGGCTGCATTTCAAGGGACTTTGGAGTAGTCACTGTGGGAGGGCTGGAGTTTCATGAGCGCATACTGTACACTTAGCAGTATTTATTCCAGTCTCTTACTCTTGGAATCTTAGGGTTTTTTTTCCAAAGTCCATTCTTTGGATGGACAACAACATTGGCATTATTAATAGAATGAGAGTTTTATTGCTGAGTTCCATGCCTCATGTCCCAGTTTCTATTGTGGACAGTTATGTTTTGGTTTTTCTTCTTCTTTCCTTTAGGTCCATTTTTCCTATCCACCCTTCCTTCAGAATCATTGCGTTGGCAGAGCCCCCAGTTGTTGGAAGCACAACACAGCAGTGGCTGGGACCAGAATTTTTAACTATGTTCTTTTTCCATCACATGAAGCCTCTTGTGAAAAGTGAAGAAATCCAAGTGATAAAGGAGACGGTAAGAGTGAGGCCTGCTCTAGGCACCATACCCAGCAACTGTGTGCTTCAGAAGTCTCAGAGATAGATCTTGAACGTTCATTTTGTACCCAAGAATCCTTTTGGGCCACCTAGTAACTGGATGTCGGCATATAATATGTGCCTTAAATTACACCCAAATTAAATGACTTGTATGAATTACTATTCTACTGTGCAAGTTTGATCTCAGTAAGACAATGCCTAACGTGGCTCTGAATAATCACATGGAAGCTTACAAATCAGGAGCTGGTGTTCATGGCATGCTAGATGTCTGTGATTGGCTGCATACAGAGAGGGTGGCTCGGTCTTATTTGCCTGGCTGTTTCAAAGAATGCCAGGCCTCAGGTGTTTGCTGAGACAATGAAGTGGTAACTTCATAACTTCAACGTGGACCCAGTACTCAGAGAATATCTAAATGCACTCTCCTGGCATTATTTGCTGAATGTCCTCATTTCTTCCTGCTTTTCCTTACTTCCCTCATAAAATAGGTTCCAAATGTACCTCGGGAAGCGCTGGAGAAATTGCTGTCAGTCACTCACAAACTCAGGGAGACCCAGGATCCCACAGTAAGTCTGGGCTGTTCCTGTACCTTTGCTGTTGCTGGCCTGCTCAGTCTTCAGCTGCTGCTCTTGTCCCCGTGCATAGTGCAGCCCTGGTACCACTGCTCTTGTCCCCGTGCATAGTGCAGCCCTGGTACCACTGCTCTTGTCCCTGTGCATAGTGCAGCCCTGGTACCACTGCTCTTGTCCCTGTGCATAGTGCAGCCCTGGTACCACTGCTCTTGTCCCCGTGCATAGTGCAGCCCTGGTACCACTGCTCTTGTCCCCGTGCATAGTGCAGCCCTGGTACCACTGCCTTGAGCACTGTGGCCCTTCCTCACTCAGCCGTGGAGGATGGCGTAGCTTCAGAGGATCAGTGAGGCCCTGAGGCTCTGCACTGTCCCTCCATCCTGTCTGTTGAGGGCACCCTCTGCTGCCTAGGCCTTCATCTTTAGCTTCTAATTTATCTTCACTGACAGACTTCTCATATTTCTGTTTCAGGAAAAAGACAATCATTCTTTGTAAAAAGGCAGGTAGTTGTATGCATGTGCATATAAGGGTCAGAGACAACTGATAGGAGTGATTTGTCTCCACCCACCGTGTGGGTTCCAGGGACTGCTCTCAGGGCTGTCAGGCTTGGTAGCAGGCACCTTTAACCACTGAGCCATCTTGTTCACACAAGGGCAATAATTCTGTCTTTATTTTTATCTGTAAAATGGGGCAAGGATCTTATAAGACAAGTGTAGTGATTAAACCTAAATGTATATGTTTTAAAAATGTGTTTAGTAGTTGCTTAATAAATAGTAGTTTCCGTGTTGACCTGGATACCTTAGGTTTATTATAAATTCAACATATATAACTATCTCTTAAATAACTATCTTTAACTCTGTTCATGTTCCTGATTTAATCTGCTGAACTGCCTAAATTTGAAGCCTTGATATCCCCTGGCCTGTGCCTTTCTGATACAGTCACTTATTCTGAAAGCAGGTCTCTCCAGTGACTGTGAGCTTAATCTGCTGTTATCTGTAGTCAGCAACTGTCCTTGTCTCAGACTTTCACAAAGTTGGTCCTGGAATATTACTTCCTCTTTATTGACCCTTCACTAGTAACTATCTGAAGCACGGATCTCTGCTAGTTTTCTGTAAAAGTTTAACAAATTACCATTGCTATTTTAACAAATTGTGCCTTGATAAAGAAATTTTTGGTCTGGACAAAAGATTTTGAAATCAGTCACAGTGGAAGTGTCAACAAAGCTGCACACCTGGGAGGCTCCCAGGAGAACTCCCTCTTAGTTCCTTTTCACTGGGGAGACTGCTACCAGCATTCCTCCATCTATGGTCTCATTGTCCAAGCCTCCTTCTGTATTCCCAGCAGCTCTGCTGTATCTGCGTTGAGTTTTCTTCTGCCTTCTTACAGAGAGATGCATTTGGGGAAGCACCAAATTAGTCCAAGATAATGTCCTTTAAAATTCTTAATCTCATCTCCAAAGACATCTTTGTCTTAAAAAGTCACATTCCTAAGCTCCAGGAGAGAGAGAGAGAGAGAGAGAGAGAGAGAGAGAGAGAGAGAGAGAGAGAGAGAGAGAAGAAGAAGAGGAGAGGAGAGGAGAGGAGAGAGAGAGGAGAGAGAGAGAGAGAAGATCCAGTTACCACAGTTTTCTTACTAATTACCTCTGGGACCTCACCTCATTTTTCCCCATTAGTCTTTCCAGCTTTGTTATTTTCTTTGCTGTTACTAAGTTTTAAAATTTATTCTTAAGCCGGGCGTGGTGGCGCACGCCTTTAATCCCAGCACTCGGGAGGCAGAGGCAGGCGGATTTCTGAGTTCGAGGCCAGCCTGGTCTACAAAGAGAGTTCCAGGACAGCCAGGGCTATACAGAGAAACCCTGTCTCGAAAAACCAAAAAAAAAAAAAAAAAAAAAATTATTCTTAGGTTATTTCTTATCTGAGTATAGTGTATTTAGATTATACCCACCTCACTGCCCTCTCCTCTTCTCCCTGTAGCCCAGTCCCCATCCCAACTTCATGTCATTATCACTGTAATGTTTTCCTCCTTTCCCTCTCCCCTATATAACCCACTGTGTCCAGTTAATGCTGCCCATGTGCACATGGCTTTAGGGCGCCACCCACTGGGCCATGGGCAACCTACCATGGGCTCCACCATTGAAGAGAAGACTTCTTTTTTTTTTTTTTTTTTTTAAGATATTTTCTTTATTTATGTTTCAAATGTTATCCCCTTTCCTGGTTTCCCCATCTGAAAACCCCTTGTTGCCTGTCCCCTCCCCCTGCTCATCAACCCACCAACTCCCTCTTCCTGGCCCTGGCATTTCCCTACACGAGGGCATAGAGCCTTCACAGGACTAAGGGCCTCTCCTCCCATTGATGACCAACTAGGCCATCCTCTGCTACATATGCAGCTGAAGCCATGAGTCCCACCATGTGTACTCTTTGGTTGGTGGTTTAGTCCCTGGGAGCTCTGGGGCTATTGGTTAGTTCATGTTGTTGTTCCTCCTATGGGACTGCAAAGCCCTTCAGCTCGTTCGGTCCTTTTTGTAGCTCCTTTATTGAGGACCCTGTGCTCAGTCCAGTGGATGGCTGTGAGCATCCACTTCTGTATTTGTCAGGCCCTGGCAAAGCCTCTTAGGAGACAGCTATATCAGGCTCCTGTCAGCAAGTAATTGTTGGCATCCACAATAGTGTCTGGGTTTGGTGACTGTATATGGGATGGATCCCCAGGTGGGGCAGTCTCTGGATGGCCTTTCCTTCAGTCTCTGCTTCACACTTTGTCTCTGTAACTCCTTCCATGGGTATTTCATTTCCCCTTCTAAGAAGGACCAAAGTATGCAGAACCCTAAAGAGAAGACTTAATCTCTCTCAAGTGGCTGGCTGTCAGTTGCCAACAGCTCCTCAGTGGGGTGGCTCTTCATGAGTCCCTCCCCTTTATGCTGAAGTGTTGCTTGGCTTGATCTTGTGGAGTTTTGCTGACAGCCACAGCTTCTGTGACTTCCAGAATGCAGTGGCCCTTCACACCCAGAGGATGTTGTTTTGTGGCAGACTTCATCTATTTCTGCCTCTTGGAATCTTACTGTCTTCTCTTCTACAGTATTCCCTGAGCTTTGGCTGGGGAGCAGGATGGGAGAGTGGGATGGAGGGAGAGAGAGAGAGAGATTTCTGTGATTAGGGTGAGGTTTCCACTAGTTTATGAATATAAGAATATTTAGAAGCCAGGTTGACACTATGTGCTCCTAACAAAACAGTAGTAGTAGGGACTGTGAACTTCACAGCCTGAGTTACTGGCCTGCGATACAATACCAGGTCTGAGTTCCCCAGTGTTAAGTCCAGTTACAACACAGCTGTCTATGTCATAATAGTCATGCCATCATTGGGCATGTCTTACAGGCTGTACATCAAAGCTTTAGGGGGTCACAGCCAGGCGGGACTGTTGATGGCTTTTCTTCCACTCAGTGTTCAGAGCGTCTTCTGACATATGAAATGGAGCTAGCAGGCAGTCTTCCCTGCTCTTGGACATTCTAACTAGTGCTAGGCTTGGAGCATCTTCCTCTGTGTTTTCCTCTCCTCGATGGCTTTAGGACTGTTCCCTTGCCCCCATTAGATTTGCTAAGATGTCACATTCCCAATCATTCTTTTCCAAGTCAATGTGAATCAGAGGCATTTTCCTTGCCATTTTATTTCTGTCTTCCCCTCTTGCCTCAAGACTCGCATAGGGGTAATGATCTTAGGTGTGGTAGACGTGCTTTAGGCACATTCTGTTGCCTGTTTGCCCCTTGGGTTTCGTTTGTTTCATTCTCTGCATCTGTTGACTCGGGATCTTTGCTTGCAGAACAGTAGGTATTTGGCAGGTATCTGATAGAGCAATGAATAGATGAGTCTTCCATCTTGTCCATGGAGTGATCCTTCGCAGTGAATTTCCAGACCTCTTGCTATTCACTGTTTGAGGAACCCATTGCCTTCGTGCATAGATGGACAACATGTTTACTGTGCTGCTGGTTCTGTGACTCCGCAGCCTTGCCAGCCTCTCTTCCTCAGCCTCTGCTGAAGCCCCTGGGCTCTGCTCATGCCTATCTTGGCGCTGTCTTTAGTTTTAGCGCACATTAAAATGCCTCTTCTTTAGAAATGCCTAGAATGTGTGTTCTCTCCATTGGCTTGTTCCTCTGGGCCTCCATTCTGCTAGGTGGCTATCTCTGTCCCCTAAGCAGAAGCTACACGTACCTCCCAGTCTGCTTTCGTGACACTAGAAATTCTCACCCTACTGACCCATCACAGTTGCTTGGGGTTTATTTTTAGCTCTCCAACTAGTACTTTAACTCTCTACATCTGGGGCTTGTTCAGTCTTCTAGTCTGACTTTCTAACTGGAACCTGACAGATAATAGATACTTAAATCCTTGAGGAATGAATGGAAAATTAATTAATTAATTAATTAATTAACAGTTTATTAAGAGATCATCTCTAGGCTTCTCTCCTGGCAGGGCTTTATATATAGATTATAGATATAGATATAGATATAGATACACACACATACATATATATATATACATATATTAATTCTTTAAGAGAAAGAAAAGAAACATTATTTTTGTTCATGTCTCATGAGATCTTTTGTATTTTAAGCAGTTGAAGGTACTCATAATTGTGCTAATATGAAAAAACCGTTGTGTGTGACTTTAACTTGCATATCCATGGTAACCAAGGAATGTACTTCACAATCTCACCTTCCTTTCTGCAAGATAAAATTGCTGTTAGAAATTTGATGTTACAATGCTACATACACCAGGACTTTTTAAATTAAATTCCATTCTGAATTTTTAATTGACAGTCTGAAAGCTGGAGTTACTAAGTCTTTTATTCAACACAAAAATGGGTCACATTATGCTTAGCCCCGGTGTTTTAAACAGTAGTGCTATTGTAAAGAATTCGGTGCTGTCCAGTGAAGGAATTGTTCTTCAAAGCTGTATGAAACTTTCAGGGTTTGCTGGGATGAGATATAAAGCCCATGTGATATTAGCGTACAAGACTGGGATGTTGGGTCTTAGGAAGTTATATTTGTTTATTATTAAACTGTTGAAAGACTCATGTTAGGGTGCATTTCTCAGACCTTGTGTGGGTGAAATAGGAACTTTTCATGGTCTAAGATATTAAAGCTGGGAATCCCTGAATGCTCTGTTTTCCTTCACTGGAGTAAGTACTTATCCACAGCTCTGCCTTCTTCCTCATAGGCCACTTAGCAGGTATTCAGGTCATTTGCTGCCGCCTTTCTTCCATCTTGGTGTCATAACCTTACTGTAGGACTTTGTCTTCTTGAGGAAAGACCAGTGAAGCAGCATCTGCTTCCAGTCTCACTTGTCTCTGTTCTTTTTTCTACACTATTGCCAATCAACTTAGACCTCAGGATGAAGTTCTGCTTGTAAGAGCATCCCACAGCTTTGAGGTCAGAGTCATTTCTGGAGTCATTGGTGGTCCAAGGAGTTAGAGAGCGGGCCTTCTAGAAGCATGGCTGGCAGGCAGCTCATGCTCAACAGGGCTGTATCTTCCTTTTGCTTTCATGCCTTTGTCCATTTCTCCTGCTCATGTGGCTGCTTTAAGCCACATTTGTCAGTGTTTTGCTTTGTTTTGGCTTATTTTAGCATTAAATTACATGTCACTTTTAATTAAAATTTATGGTTCTTTATATTTAAACATTCTCTATGTCAAGAATGCACATTGACTGAGAACAAGGGTTCACCAAGTCATTTCCGTGTAAATGAGTTCTTTGAAACTTGTCTAACAGGGGAAAAGTGTTGGTGCTGTAGCTGTTGGTCCTGAAAGGCTGTGTGACTCATACCATAGCCGAAGCACAGCACTAGTGGCAGCAGAGCCATACCTCATGGAGCTGTGTGATGCTTGAGGATGGGGATGCTGGTGCTCCTCATGCGGGTTTCACGGAGGTCCCCTCACGCAGACACATCTTAGGCATGTTCCCTTGTCCCCTCTGAACCCCGTGGTACTTCCTCTGTTTCCTCTTGCCGCTAAGATGCTCAGGGCCACTCTGCCGCCCTCTTCCCTCTTTGTTCATTCGGCCTTAGTGACCTCTCAGAGGTCACAGAGCTTCAGAAGAGCTTTATTACACTGCCTGAGCCTAAACCATGCTGTTGATCTGAGTTGTAAACTAGGTCAGTAATAATTTGATTCATTACAATTGTGTGGATCTTTGTGAGTGTGTGAGGCTGCTTTCATTGTAAGGGGGCCATCTGGCTCATCTGTTACTTTTTGTGCATTCCTATCATCTCTGTCATTTGTGGGGTACCCCCATCATCTCTTATTTGTAGAGTGCCCAATTATATCTGTCATTTTCTGGGCACCCCATAATCACTCAATTGGGTACCCCATTGTTACTTATGTGGTAATCTCTGTCAGTTGTCGGGTACCCCATTGTCTCTGTCGTTTGTGGGGCACCCCCATCCTCTCTATCATTTGTTGTGAACCTGTATGTAATGTCTGTTATTTTGTGAGTAGCCCTACTTTTCTGGCCTGTGCTAAGTGCTATAGAATCATTCTAGAATTTAATCCTCAGAACAGTTTCATAAGGGAAGGTGCTGTTCATGTCATCTTAAAGATGCAGGAACAGACTGGAGAAATCATGTCCTTAGTCAACATCACATGGCTAGTAAGAACCCGACTTACCTAACTTTAAAGTCGAGCATCAAAGCTTTACTGTGCTGCCTGCCAAGAGAATTTAAAGCACAGGTCAACAGATACTCTGACTTTCCTGGAGCCTTGGCTCTATGTTAGCAACTGTATTACTGTATTACTGAAATTAACAACTGCATTAGTGCATTACTGAAATTTGGGGCAAATGTAGGAAACAAAAAAAGGAACTAATTCCAACGGTATTAAGAAAAGGGTTCCAGTAGCAATCTGCCTCTGAGGTGATAAACTGGTTGACATCCTTATGGTCAGCAACCTAAACTGCCCACGATTCCTTTTTTGTATTTCAGAAACCACAGATTTGCTTAGAGGTCTGAGTTCAGAATATCTTAACAAGTCAGCTGTGTGAAGAAGAAAAGCAAGAATAGTCCATTGTACGTAAGGGTTTTGTGAGGCAGGTGTGACCTGCATTTAGAACAGCCTTTTCTCCTCTACTCCCTCAGTTAAATTTAATTGATAAATGCTTTCTATAGATTAGTAAAACTATCCTGGAGGCTATTTTAAATATAAAATGGATTCTGTTCATTTTTATTCATAACTCATTCCTTGCACATATTTAAATTTGGCCTTGTCCCTCAGGAATAGTGAATTGTACGGTGACATCTATCTGCAGGGGCATTAACAAGTTGAAGTGGAACTCTTAGCAGGCTGTCTTTGCCTTCTCATAGGCACAGTCCTTGGCAGCCTCGCTTTCCACCCGTCAGCTCTTACGGATCTCTCGCCGGCTCTCGAAGTATCCCAGCGAAAATCTTCATGATGCCATTACCAAAGCCTGTCTTTCCAGGTAATTCTGTTCCCCTTTTGCCAGAGTTCAAATCCCTGACCCTTGGCTAGAATGGTACCATAAGCTCAGTTAACTGTCTCTGTTCAGTCTGTAGGAGGTATTGTATTAACCATGTACCTGGCTCAGCCTTGCTCTCAGTTATTAGAACATACTTTGTAGTTTCTCAGGAATAAAAGCAATTTTAAGGATGGTTTAGTGGTAGAGAGTGCCCTGAGTGCAGTCAGTAGTGCCAGAACATAAAATAAGAACGAATTAAATACATTTCCCAAGTGTTTCATGAATGAGAAAACTAGTTGGGTCCCACGGGAGTAAATAGTGTGCTTGTGGTCTGCGTGGTCGTCACAGGTCTTCTGAGGGAAGTTTCCTAAGAATTAGGATTGCTGCTTCCCACATTGGCTCTGCAACTTGTTGTCTTAATAGTACCAATCCTGTAGCTACATTTTATAAGACTAACATTTTTTCCTGTATACTAAGAGTTCATGTATCAGTTTGGAAGTGATTATAATGTGCATCGCTTGCAGAATTTTCTTACAAAATCATGTTTGTATGAAATTATTTTAAAAAATTAATTTTAAAAGATGGAGAGCTAGCTCAGTGGTTAAGAACACTTGATGTTCTCACAGAGGCCCTGCATTCAGTTTCCAGCCTCCAAACGACAGCTCGCAGCTGTCTGCAACTCCAGTCCCAGAGCATCTGGTGTTCTCTCTGGGTTCCGTGGGCACCAGGTGCACATGTGCACACAGATAAGAACATCCATACACAGTAAATAAATAATTTTAAAGAGAATATATTCTCTAAAAATATATTCAAAGATTAATAACAGTTCCCAGTAGGCAAAGTTTTTCTTAGATTATTTTATATATTTTCATATTTTAGCCTATTATTTTTAATAATATTAGTTATGCTTGTTGTCTATTCCTTGACAAGAGGAATTAAAGGAGACGTGTTTGGTTTAGGGAACTTTGCAGTTGTCCTTTGTGCAACTTTTCTTGTAAATGCCTTGTGCTATGGCTTCAATTCTCTCTGTGATCATCCAACTAAGCTCAGACTATCTGCAGTGGAATTCCTTAAATAGCCCATAGTTATAAGAGATATCATTCTTGTGTTTTAAACAGAATAATATTAGACTTCTAAACAAGTTTCGAAGCAAAGAAGCCTCAACTGCATATTTTAACGTCATAAGCTGCAGAGAGTACAGACATCTATCCTTGTTACTTACAGCATAGCTTGTTTGGGGCAGGACTTAAGAGCAGAGATGCAGATCCTCAGTGCTAAGCAAAGCAGGCAGTTTAGAAGACCAGGGAAAATAGTGGGTATTTTAGACGAAAATAATCACTACTACCTGTAAGATTCTTTGTTTAAGAAAGTAACAGTATATCAAGAAATAAGAACTAATCAAAGAAATAAAGAAAGATCAGCCAGGAGAGTAAATACAAAACAGCCTCAAGTAGCAAGAACGTGGAATGGGAAAGGTGAAAATAACGCAGATGTTCATTGACTATTGAGTAGATGAGTTAGATGGGAGGCGTTTGTGACAGGACTCAGCAGTAACACAGAGGAAGTAAAATGCACTGAAAGTATGGGCTGTGGAGAGTAGGGCAGCACACACTGCCGGTGTTCTACAGCCTGGGCACTGGGAAGCGGGGCATTGTGGGTTTGCCCTTGGGATGATGACTGACTATGCTACAGCCTGGGGGATTAGGAAGCGGATGGAGCATTGTGGGTTTGCCGTTGAGTAAGCAAAATGTTCTAAAATCATTTGAGATGATGGTTGCACTACTGTGAACACAAAACAACTGAATCATACACTTTTGGCAAATTGTGTAGGTGGAGATTTTGCATCAATAGAGCTACTATTAAAATAAAATTAAAGTTAGACTAGAATAAGAAAAAGCTGATATTATAGCTGCCAAGGATTTAGTGCTAGATTTTAACGAGCAGAATCCGAGGGTCTAGATGTGTGAGAGAGAGTGTCTTCAGCAGTGCTCCTTGCTGTAAAGTGGTAAAGTAGACATGTTTGCTGCCGTTTTTGACTGAAGTGGTTTTGCTCATGTAACCAGAGAATGCTGGAACTTTGTGGGGGAGAGAAAGCCTGGTATATAAAAGCCAGTGCCTGTGTAGCCTGGTGCACGTCTGAGGTCTGTGCTGACGCTGTCTTATTAGGGTGAACACCGCAGGGTGCTATTTTAAGTTAACTCGTTCAGAGTTTTGAACAACTGTAGGCTTCATAGAGCAACCCTAGAGCCCAGTATGCATCAATACTTTACTACCCAAGGTATTAAGCAGGTCATCCGAATATAAGGTCACATTGGGAGGGACTTAGGTCACATTTGGCTTAGCAATTAACAGCACTGGCTGCTCTTGCAGAGGACCTGGGTTCAATTCCCAGGACCCACATAGAGGTGGCTCCTAACCATCTGTAAGTTCAGTGCCAAGGGATCCAGCAGCACCTGACTCCTGTGGACGTTAGTGACATAAGTGGTAAACAGACATATAAGTGGGAAAAAACACTTGAAAAGTATATTTTTTAAGTTAAACTATACTTGAGAAACAAATTATGAAGGAACATTGATAAATAGAACTCCAGGAACCCAACATAATTGATTTCCCAGTGAACATACTTCAGATGGTGTTAACATTAGGAAAGCCAGCAAAGGAGACCTGGAGTTGTGGATTTGAGAGAAAAAGTAAACAGAAATGTGTAACAAGATTTTTGAAATAAGATTCCTACTGGGCTATGAATAGTAGACCCAGAGCTGTAAAGCATTGAAGTGGGTAGGAGCTAGCACAGCAAGTTGAAGAGATGCAAAATGAATGGTTGTTGGTAAGCAAGACATAGCAGGAGAAAAACTGAGATCCACCTAATGGAACTTTTGTGGGGTTTGGAGGGATTAAATCCAAAGCCCGGTGCATACTAATCTAACCCCTATTCAGTCTTTGAATAGAATAAGAGACAGGAATTATTCCAGCAGATTTTAACTAAGAGTGTTCTAGATCAGTAAGATGTGAGTTTATAGGTTGAAATGTGTCAGGTCCCAAATGGGGCAGATTAAGCAAATTCCCGTGGTGTAATGATAATACTCAGCAGTAAGGACAGTCCTAAACATTTCAAGAGGAAATCTGCAAGGAGACAAGGGTTATCCGTAGAACCTGAGAACAGCCACAGTCGATTCCAGAAGAATTAGATATATCTTCTTAAGTTTCTGTGGTATACGTGAGAAAAAGATTTGATAAAACCTAGTTCCCCAAGCTTCTGGACACTGTCAATCGGGCAAAACGGCAACCAACAGATTAGGAAATATGATCTTTACCAAGCCTAATCCAATAGAGGGCTAATATCCAATATATACAAAGAACTCAAGAACTTAGACTCCAGAGAGCCAAATAACCCTAGTAAAAATAGGGTACAGAGCTAAACAGAGAATTCTCAACTGAGGAAACCTAAATGGCTGAGAAGCACCTAAAGAAATGTTCAACATCCTTAGTCATCAGGGAAATGCAAATCAAAACGACCCTGCGATTCCACCTCACACTAGTCAGAATGACTAAGATAAAAAATTCAGGTGACGGCAGATGCTGGCAAGGATGTGGAGAAAGAGGGACACTCCTCCATTGTTGGTGGGATTGCAAGCTTGTACAACCACTCTGGAAATCAGTCTGGCGGTTCCTTAGAAAACTAGACATAGCCGGGCGTGGTGGCGCACGCCTTTAATCCCAGCACTCGGGAGGCAGAGGCAGGTGGATTTCTGAGTTCGAGGCCAGCCTGGTCTACAAAGTGAGTGCCAGGACAGCCAGGGCTACACAGAGAAACCCTGTCTCGAAAAAAACCAAAAAAAAAAAAAAAAGAAAGGAAAGAAAACTAGACATAGTATTACCTGAGGACCCTGCTATACCACTCCTGGGCATATATCCAGAAGATGCTCTAACATGTAATAAGGACACATGCTCCACTATGTTCATAGCAGAACATATTTATAATAGCCAGAAGCTGGAAACAACCCAGATGTCCCTCAACAGAGGAATGGATACAAAAAATGTGGTACTACTCATTTATTAAAAACGATGACTTCATGAAATTTGCAGGCAAATGGATGGAACTTGAAAATATCCTGAGTGAGATAACCTACTCACTGATGGTATGCACTCACTGATACGTGGATATTAGCCCAAAAGCTCAGAATACCCAAAATACAATTCACAGACCACATGAAGTTCAAGAATAAGGAAGACCAAAGTATGGGTACTTCAGTCCTTCTTAGAAGAGAAGAGAGAACAAAATACTCATGGGAGGAAATATGGAGACAAAGTGTGTAGCAGAGACTGAAGGAAAGGCCATCCAGAAACTGCCCATCCAGAACCTGGGGATTCATCCCATATACTGTCACCAAATGCAGACACTGTTGTGGCTGCCAAGAAGTGCATGCTGACAGGAGTCTGATAGAGCTGTCTCCTGAGAGGCCCTGCCAGAGCCTGACAAATACAGAGGTGGATTCTCTCAGCCAACCATTGGACTGAGCACCGGTTCCCCAGTGGAGGAGTTAGAAGGGTTTGCAACCCCATAGGAAGAACAATATCAACCAACCAGACTGTACCCGCCCCCCAACCCCAGAGTTCTCAGGGACTAAATCACCAACCAAAGAGGACACATGGAGGGACCCATGGCTCCAGACTCATATGTAGGATGGCCTTGTCAGGCATCAAAGGAGAAGAGGTGCTTGGTCCTATGAAGGCTTGATGCCCCAGTGTAGGGGAATGGGAGGGCAGGGAGGTGGGAGTGGGTGGGTCGGGGAGCACCCTCATAGAAGCAGAGGGGGGAATGGGATAGGAAGTTTCTGGGGAGGGAGTCAGGAGAGGGACTAACATTTGAAATATAAATAAAGAAAATATCCAATAAAAAACCGGGGGAGGGGGGAGGGACAAACAATACAGTTTCCCAACTATAGCCAAACTCCTCTTAACCCTGGAATATTCTTAGTACATCATGGATAAAAACAAAGTTCTTCAACTTGATAAAGACTGCTGAATTGAAATTTACAGCAAACATTTCTCATGGTAAAATACTTGGTATATTTCCTTCAGCATTAGGAGGAAATGAGTATGGTATCTTCACCCTTATCCCCTGTGTCTGCCCAAGATGACATGATCAGTCACAGTAAAAGTATTCAAGGGACAGTCATGTAAATTACTAGAACAAATAGAGTCTAAGGAAGTTCCTATGTTCACAGATCGATGGCATTCTTGTACTCTTGCTGACAAGAGTCAGTCAAATAAATGACATGCTATCCTTCTGTGGAGAAAAGAATCAATCTATTGATGGTTGTCAGAGGGAAGCTCTCCTTATGGCTGCATAGAAGAGATTCATTGTTATAAAAGTGCCCTCCCAGCAGTCTACATGTGCATAGTCAGAATCCCACAGTTAATAGTGAATTTGACAAGTGAGTCTCTGGTTGGCATGGAAATAGAAATCTCCAAAAATAGCCTAGGAAAATCTGAGTTTATGTGATCAGATAGTGTCTGTTGTGTAGCTGCATTCTTCATACCATGTTACTGCAAAGAAACTGAAACTATAAAAGCTACCGATTTGTAAAGCTTAGTGAGTGTGAGCACATCATTATTAATGTAGAAATGGACAGACATGCCAACAGAGTGTTAAGACTAACACTATTCACATTGTCTTATAAAAAAGGAAAATCTGGTCATGTACCCAAAGGAGTGTAATCTACTGTGGAAACTGAAGCCAACACCTAGGAGCATGATTGACAAAGCTGATGGTCAAGGGTGGACAAGCACCCAGAAAATGACTAATTAGAAAGGAAAAGAACTGTGCCTGCATAGGCAAAGGATTGACTAGGCATATACGTGGAGAATGAGTGATTCCAATGCAGTTAACACTTGGCAGGATCTGACCTTATTACTGATCAGGCCAGCGAGCATGCAAACAGTCCCAATGGTAATTCCACACTTAAGGTTTTGGTAATAGCCTCTGAAGTTTTCTGGAATGTTAACATATTTTAGAATTTTTAAATGTTTACTTTTTACTCCCTTAAATAGATAATTGCATGTGATAACTAGTATTTCCAGTGTTCTCAGAGGACCACAGTAAAAGTCTGTTTTCTTTTTGGTTTTTCGAGACAGGGTCTCTCTGTGCAGTCCTGGCTGTCCTGGAACTCACTTTGTAGACCAGGCTGGCCTTGAACTCAGAAATCCGCCTGCCTCTGCCTCCCAAGTGCTAGCATTAAAGGTGTGTGCCACCACGCCCCTCAAAAGTCTGTTTTCTTATCACCCTGGAACCCTTTGAAAATGGGTCCACCACCTGTCTTGTCCACCCATCATCTGTTGCCCTTAGCAAGCCTACAGTGGGGCTTCATCATGCCAGCCACAAAGGAACACAGAGGCAGGAAGGAACCAAAAATTATTGGTGCATGCCTTTAATTCTGCACTCGGGAGGCAGAGGCAGGTGGATTTCTGAGTTCGAGGCCACCCTGGTCAACAGAGTGAGTTCCAGGACAGCCAGGGCTACACAAAGAAACCCTGTCTCGAAAACAAAACAAAACAAAACAAAAGATTATTGGTGCATGAAGTGGGTTTTCCTTTCTTAATAACCTCTTTTCATATTGAAGCAATGAAAGGGACTGAATTTTATTGAGCCTTTAAGACAAAAATGAAAAGTTTCATAAAATACCTGTGAAGTACTTATTAAGCAGATAAAAATCCAGAGAAGCCAGCCTCGTGCTGGGCTATCTTTTGTTCATGCTCCTCATCTGAATTACTGTGTAGTCCTTCACTCTTTACTCTGCATATGACTCCAGAGTTGTAACGTACAACTACATTATTTGGTGTCTAGATACTCAAAACCCAGGGCTAGAGCAAACATTTAGAGTCTCGGGACATACACAGTTTGAGTTCTAAAACTGTCTCTTTTATAGAAGGATGAAAGGCCACCATATATAGATTTCTAGTCCACTCTGTTATTTTCCATTACATTGACTTATGCACTTCTGAATAATTTTGGAAGAAATGATCCTTTAGTGGTAAAATATTGGATAGAGCTGTAAGAATCCAATCAGAAATAAATATTAACTATCTTGGAAAGTGAAGTAATGAAAAAAATTATTCCAGGCACCAAAAACTGAGTTACACACATTGTTTTTTAAAAAAAAAATTCCAGCTGGGTGTGGTGGCACACGCCTTTAATCCCAGTGCTCGGGTGGCAGAGGCAGGAGGATTTCTGAGTTCAAGGCCAGCCTGGTCTACAAAGTGAGTTCCAGGACAGCCAGGGCTATACAGAGAAACCCTGCCTCGAAAAACCAAAAAAAAAAAATTCCAAATGATATAAAATGAATAGTATGTGTATAACGTTTCTACTTTGTAAGTGGTTGTATAATTAATTTAAAGTAAGCCTGATAACTAATTACACCCAGTGTTTATCAACGTGACATTTTTACTGTCTCCAGGAATAGAGACTGACTGCCGAGAGACCGCTTTGTCTTAAAAACTGATGCTTTTTTTTTTTTTAAGGCTGTGTTTAAAAACTTCTTTGGGCTTCTCTTAGTTAGGTTCATTAACTGTAAGTCTACTAGATCTTAATAATTGTATTTAAAGGCCTTTGGAAAAACACTGAATTCCATTTGTAGAACTGCCTAAACTTAATACCTTGGAGCTTTGAAACCATACTAATAAATTGCACTTATAACAAATAATCACAGATTACAAACTACATTTACCAGGTAGACTAGACTATATGAAGTCTTATAATACCACTTGAAAATTATCAGTTCCAATCACCAGTATAAACTAATTTCTTATACATTATAAATAAGACTCTTTGATATCCATCGTGCTGCTAAAGCATGTTATATCACTCTTTCAACAAGGCGTCCCTGTGAAGCTGGCTAGCCCTTATTGCTATCTTTGTGCCTCAGACCACCCATTGCCAGCACTACTGCAGTATAGGTCCTCATCTGTTCCTTTAGACCTAGTATTAATATCTCTCTTCTCAAGTCTTCTATCCTCTAGTCTTTGGACAAGACCAGAAGTGTTCCCATATAGGGCCAGCCTGAGATGTGTTAGTAGACACTGTGGAGATCAGGGGTGCCAAGAACAGCAGACAAGTCAAAGCTTGTGAGTGCTAGGTATCAGTCCAGGTGATCTAACAGGGAATGGTAAAAAGGCCCAGGAAGGGCCCAATATTCCTAGGCTCGGGGGCAACTATGAGAAGAATGTTGTGCATGATGCCAGGTCAAAAGCTCAAGAAACAGGATGGAAACCCCATAATGGGCTCAGTAGATAAGGTGGGGGCTTGGTTTTGAACAGCAAAGCCGTGATCTAAGACATGTGATGACTTGTCAACTGGTAAGATAGAAACCTAGAGGTATGTAAACGTCCCCATGATCTTATAGGACCCAAGGGAGGCAGTAGGTAAGACACAGTGTCAGGTCTGTGGCTCAGAGTCTTATGGGGACAGGGACTCATAATCCCCCTAGTCCCCCAGTATTTTACACTCTCATTCACATGCCTCTGGTTTATGTCAACCTTTGTACTATTAGGGGTTTGTTCTCAAGTCTGAGGGAGCATGTGCAAGGTTTAGTACTATGTAAATCTAAATTTGGATGGTGTTTTCTGCACTTGTTTATTTGGGACACTGCATTACCTGATGGTTGCTTTATACTAGCACAGAATAGGCAATCACTGACTGAAGATCCTTCCTGTGAGTTAACCGGGATCATAAATTCTAAACATAACTTTGTGCAGAAGGAAAACTGCAGCAGACTAACCCCCTTTTTTGGGTCTCCTATCTGTGCAGAACGGGTCTCTGATGGCAAGTGGGTGAAGGAGTCAGCGAATGACAAACAAAGACAACACAAGAAAGTGTGTTGTATCTGAGTGTAATTTTTCAAATCAAGCATCAAACTTTTTATACAGAAGAATAACAAGAAACCAGGCGAGACACATCCACCAAGTTACAGTAACACAAAGCAAAAGAAATGTATACATCAAAAGATGGTGGGGACCAGGCCACTTTAACCACTAAGAAGGGAGCTAGGTTTAATGCTAGTCTATTGTTAAGCCCACCACCAGGGGTTCTTAGTAAATGCCTGATTTATGCTGTTTCTTTGAACCTAGTGAAGAAACCTGTCTCTGGGGGATTCCCTAACTGTTTCATGGTAAATCCACCTATTCCTTAGGCCATTCTGTATTCCCTTGTTTGGGTGAGACTGGCTACTGTCCTAAGTAATCTCTCTGCAGACTAGCCCTGAGCTATTCTAGCTCCGTTCTTTGTAATGCCTAATTAGTTTCACCTTCTCTGCTAGAAGTAAATTTGAATGTTACTGAATAGGTATCCTTCTCACTGAATTCCTACTGAATTCCAGACTTCAAGGATTTTCTAGGACGTTGGATCACTGGTGGAGGCTTACCTATGTCAGAATTCAATCTTTAAAGGCACTTATAATAAAACAATACCGAAAGAGAACATACACCATACTAATGTGGGAATAGGGCATGAATATACGGGTTATAGAATTCCAAGGTTCCAGGAGGCTGAGTTTCCATGCCTTGTGAGTGCTTCCAGGCCTCTTGGCCTGTCCAGCAGACTTCACTGGAGTGGGTGTAGCAGAAAACTGTTCCAAGCCACAGTGCCTACAGTGTCTTTGTAGTTGAAGAGTGTCTTGTCGCACACAGATTGTTACTTTGACAATAAAATAGGTAGAAAGAGATTTCATAATGGAAGGAAACACAAAAATGAATGATCTTTCTGTAATTTATGTTTAAAAAGTAAGGAAAGCCACGTTAACCTACTTCTGCTGATTTAAGTTTGTGATTGCCACCTTAGAGCAGGCTGGAATATTGCTGTTTTATTTACTTAGGAAAAATTTGATATGCCACAGTATACAATTACACAATAAACAGGAAGTACACAAAATACCAATAAGTGAATATTGGTATTACATATAAGCTTAGTTATTAAAGATTACAGTAACATATGCTTTACACACAGTTTCTCCTTAATGGGTTGCAATTAGTGAAGGAATGTGTGTTAAAAGACACTTGAGAACTGAAGGAAGCACTGCATTCCTCACGGTCCTCCATCCCTTACTAGGTTCTTACCAAGCCTTGCTCAGTCTGCACTGGAGAAGAATCTGGCAGATGCTGCAATAGAAACAAACACTGAAGACAGCCTGGAACCAGAGCTGGAAAATTACAAGTGTAAGTACTTGACTTGGCTAGGTGAAAGCTACATAACAAATCAAACACTTGGTACCAGAGCTTTCAATAAAGCTCTTGTTAAATCCATTTCGTTTTGTGTATTGTACTTAACAAGTGAATCTATATTCCTTTCTTTAAGAAACAATCTGTGGTCAGGCATAGTTGTGCATGCTATGAGTTCAAGGCCAGCCTGGTATATAAAGTGAGTTCAAGACAGCCAGGGTTGTTATACAAGAGAAACCCTGTCTCCAAAAACAAAAGCCAAAGTCAAAGTCAAACAAATAATAAAAACCAGTCTGAAGCCATTTTTTTTATATCACTTCTTTCAATGAATATTAGACAAACCCCTGCCCCCACTTTGCATGCGTGCCAGGAGTCAGTTTGACACTAACATACTAAAGGTTTTAGAAGTTTCTGTTGTAAATTAACTTGTCTAATTTTGACAAATATATGTCTTTGCAAATGTGTTTTACCATACAGACGAGAATTCTGTTTTCATCATACATTTGCATTTTGAGGGCTGCCAAGTTTCCTTTTGGAGCATGTCATGGAGCATTTTCTAGGGTGACATAGACTAATGTAATGAGAGTCCCCTCTGGTCCCTCATTCACCCACAGAGCCACCTCTCTTCTGCCTACCCAGGAGGAGAAGCTTGAACTGGGAAAGACTGAACACTCTAAAAGTTTTCTGTCCTTCAGTTAGAATACAGGGAAATTTTCCACTCTTAGTAGAAGTCCTTGTCCTTCAAAGCATGAGTGTGTGACTGTTCTCCAAGGGGACTGTAATGGCTGCTTTTGTGATTAGTGTTTTAGTAACTGTGACTATATTGAGCTAAGAATTTAGTATTAAGGACATTGAATGAATTTTTAAAGATAAAACTATAAATTTGATATTGATGGATCTGAACAGATGTGCAGAGGCCGCTCACAGAGACATAATAGCCCTGGACGTTTGATTAGAGCTGATAACATATCTGAGGAAGATTATGTTGTCAGGATGGTAGATTGCTCAGTTCAGGAAAGGTCAGGCCTGGCAGCATCCATCTAAGCTTCCTGTAGGGGATGAGGGATCTAAATGAGGAGACTGTTCACTTGACTGGCTTCATTCATCTTAAAAGCTACTGCCTTATGGAGAATGTATTTAATTCCCTCTCCTTGTCTAGAGCCCAGGCCTGCTGAACAACCCTCTCACCAGGGCTTGCTCTCCATGCAGGTCTCTCTCCGAGTAATGTGGTGATGGCAATCTGTGTAGCATGGTCATATAAAAGATGAGCCTTTATATGCAATGCCATAGTCTCTAATTCTTATCAGAATATATGTTTAATGTTCTCCTGAAATTATTTTTGTTCTCATTTGTGATGGCAAAACCAGTCTTTGCGCCTACAAGGCTAATAGCCTTGGCAGACTTACACAGACAGTATGAGACTTCTTGAAAAACAGCTAGGCTGTTTCCTCCCAGTGTGTCCTCTTTGTAGTTGAAATGTTATCAGTAAGCATTGGTTGTACGAACAAAATGATCCTGAAAACCTCTATCTACTGAATGTTCTGTAAGCTGAACTCTAATGGGTGTTGTTGGAGCTTACATTTCGTGTGTTATCTCAGCAGATAGGTGTATATGTGGGTTCATGGCCACATTCTTGCTCTTTTCCTTTGTGGACCTATATTGGGTCTACAATATAGACTGGAGAACAATAGTGGTTTTGGTTTACTTTTTCTTTGCTTAATTTAAATCCTGAAGACCTGGAGGTTACAGAGGCCACCTTATGTTGTGTGTTGGACAGACTAGGCTTCTCTGGATATTAGCAAGATGTTGCTGAGTCTAATGCTATGTCCTGTACAAAATGTTCAGGTGAAGTAGTCGCCGGGTCTCTGAAGATTGGCACCGTCAGTGTGCCAGTGCACAATGCCCATGAGAAGATGAAAGTGCCTGACGTTCTTTTCTACGACAATGTTCAGGTGAGACCATTGCTTTGTGGTCTTGAGCTAATCATGTCATAGGTGTCAATTCTGATCCAAATGATACTGATGTGTAATTGCAGTCATGATTTCCTAAGTTGAGTTCAGGTAAGGTAAAATGAAGTGCTGAAATATTTTTATTACAGTGATATAAGACTTAAAGTTCCTTCTAATGGTCAAAATTAGAGGAGTTACTGCTATGGGTTTAAATATGTGTGTGTTATGTGCACACATGTGTATGACTGTGCTCGCGGCTAGTAAAGCATTTTATTGAATAAAAACCAACAGACCTATTGGTTATGGCTTTGGTGTCTAGTTAAGTCCTTTCTGTAGCTCACAGGAGACAAGCATCTTATACATCCTGTCTTTCGCTTTCTTCCTTGCTGCATATTCCAAGCTTCCCCTTTGCTTTCCTTTTTTTCTTTGGAGAGTGGACTGTGGCATAGATTTTGCTTTTAAACCTTACCAGTAACTGTGGACTGTTTCGGAAGTCACAGAAATAAGTTTGAACTTAGAAAGCTTTATTATTATAAGATTAATTTCTGTAAGACTTGGTTCTACTAAATATTTCTGATGCTATTTTCATATATTTCTTTTATTATAAAAGCATGCTTATTTTTGTAATTCTTATTTGCTAATCTGCATGCAGATAATGACATTTACAAATTATGTTAGCACTTGCCTTTTTATCTTTTTAAGGAATGAGTATCATAATTTATGCCTCTAAGAGAGATAAGTAGTATAAAGATATCTAGGCAAGTTTTTTTCTTAATAAAATAGTTCTGTTTAAACATTTATTTATCAAAACTATACTTTTTATTTCATTCTAGAATCAGTTAACTGATTTCTCCTTTAATACTGCATCATTGTATATTGTATATCACAGGAGTAGAAAATGAAGCTATATAGCTAGAAGGAAAACACTCCTATCTACAATATAAAAAACAAAACCCTGATTAAAAGAAACAATAATATTTCTAAGCACTCTTTTCAAATTTCACATTGTATCCACATAGCAGAAATGAGAAAAAGAGAAGAATGTGAAATTTTTACCAGTAACTAAGGAAAAACTCCAAAATAGTTAAGGTTGCAAAGGCTTCATGACCTAGAAGGACGCAGAAGAGCAGTTCAGTGGGAAGGAAGACCAGTGTGTCTTTGTCCTTGAGCAGTGTCTGTTGCCATGGTATTGGTGACACAGACATTGAGGACTGCAGGTCCTCAGTGAACTTTCCACTGGCGCCTCGAGGGGCTTTGTGTAATCCTCCATGCTCCTCCTCCCCCAGAGCATAATGAATCACCATTAGTGAGGAGTTTAGTTGCTTCAGGACTGGCTTACTGCATTTGCTTCTGTAGTTGGCATTACCCCTTCACTTCTGCTGCATCATTTCGTCTTAGAAGCAGGAATCCCCAGTGTCACTGACAGAGGGTATATTCAGTCCATTTTTTCTGTGATGTCCTATTGTCTTCTTACCACAGAGCACTGAATGATCTTTAAAATGTTTTTCCCCTGGTCTTTCCTTCATCTGCTGTCTCCATTGAATAGCAAAGTTTCTAACACATGGTAAATAAGTATTGAGGGAATTAAAAGGGATTAATAAGATTTGAACATCTATTCTAAGGAGTATTGTTTCATTAAGTCCTTTATTATGGAATATGACCTTTGGAGCAGTAACTAAGAGAACTTGTAGAGTAACAAGATTAATAGCTTTTTAATAAACCCAAGGAGCTTTAGACCTGAAAAATTAAACACGAGTCAGACTTGGCCTTAGGGTACCCTTGGCATCAGGGTACAAAGATTAAAATGTTCGCACACAAGCAGATCCACCTCCAAGACTCAAATTGCTTTTTATGTAGTGGAAAATACAGGCCAGTAAGTACATATGGTTACTACAGAGTGTGATGGAGATACATGCAGGTTACTACGGTGATTGACGGTCACTGACGGAAAAGATCTCAGAAAACTGGTTTACAGAGCAAAGTTGGAAACTTATTCAGGCTGAGATGGGTATTTGCAAAGCCTTGGTCATGTATGAGAGACAATGTCTTAGAAAGACACATACCCTTGAACTCAGTCCACAGAGCTTTGGTTTCCAGTGGTGTTGAGTAATGAGGCTGGTGCGTGAGGAAGGACCGCATTGTCCAGGCTTCACTAAGGAAGGAATTAAGATCCTTGTCAAGGAAACCCAGAGTTTAAGCACATTTGTACTTTCAATAACTTTCCCTTCACCTTCCCGAGTTGTCCAAGAGTCAGAAATCAGACAGACAGTCGAGCAGTGCTTACAGAAACAGTCCAGGTCACAGTTAAGGAGGACCCAAATGATCCGAGGCAGTGGGAATGGAGACAGGGCAGTGGACGCCGTACAGGACTCCTTAGGTGGTACCCTCGAGGACTTTGTTTCCGGCTCTCTCAGCAAGCACATCATCTGGTGGATAGAGAGTGACCAGAAACTCATTCCTGATAGTGCCCATACTGGAAGGAGGAGATGGGGTGTGTGTGTGGCAGAGGTAAAAGCAGAGGTTGGCCCCGCACAGGAACAGGAGAAAGTGCTATTCCCAAAGCACTAAGAGTCATGTCAGGAACTTTGAAAAATGAGTGGCAAGCCTCTGAACAAAGAAGCAGCCACAGCTGTAGTGTGGAGAGCATATTTGTCCTGAGAGAAATGGGAGTTTCAGAAGCTAAACTGGCCAGTGAAATCTAGGCTAGAGATTATAAATGCCCTGAATCCCAGCTGTGGCAATAGAAAAGGAGAGTATTCTGTGTGTGTCGTAGTTTTAACTAAGACTTGGCTTAAGGCTTGGTTTTAATGAGATCCCATTAAAAGAGGAGCAAGATGAGCAGAGTGGCCATGGTGATGTCAGTGCCATCAAGAGAAAGAAAAGGATCCTGTTAGTGAGCTGGGGATACGAGAAGAAGACAAGGGCTGAAGATGAAGACGCAAACAAGGGGTCGAGGTTAGGTTGCGTTTCAGAGTCTGGGGAATAGCAGTCATCACTAGAAAGCCTGCAGACCCTGATCTCGTGTCACTATCCCTAGAGCTGAAAACTCTGGTGTTCGGTTTTTGCATGTTGTGAGTTGATGGATATTTGTGGTCACACACATGTCATGCACACGTGGAAGAAAGAGCAACTTGTGGGAGTCAGTTCTCTCCTTCCACCGTGTGGGTCCTGGGGACTGAACTTGGGTCCTTGGTCTTACAGGACAGAGCAATTACCTGCTGAGCTGTCTCACTCGCCCTGAAAATTCTTTTATTTATACAAGAACATAAGGAAATAAAACTTGTCTGCAGTTCGGAAGGTTTGCTTGGAAAGGGTGAGGGAGAAGCCCTGTGCTTTTTGACCACCAGCCTGTAGCTCTGCTCATATCCCTTACCTGGTTCTCAGATGGGGCCCTGTGTCCATGTAGGCACAGTCCACTCTGTCATATCCTGGGTGTCCAAAGCAAAACATCCAGGAAGACAGAGAGCAAAGGACAGAGCTGCAGGAGGATGGGTACAAGAGAGAACCTGCCTGCATGCAAGGGTGACCATGGGGCAGTGACCTTAGCCTCAGCTGCTGCGCGTTGGTTCCAGTCCACCAGGATGGTGTGACAAGGGTGTGTAGTAGAAGGATATGAGCGCGGAGAACAGACAGAGCCCGGGGTCTGCAGTGTCACCTGTGCTGGCCCCTTCAGGATGCCTTTGTCCATTTCTCCAGCTGCTTAGCTCATTAGTTCCAGGAAGTACTAGGGTCTTGAGTTTACCACCAAGTTTTCACTTAGTTAAAAGAAAGCAGCAAGTCCCAGTATAAGTGATGTCCTAGTTCCTCCTTCTAGAGCAGTGCTTCTCAGCCTTCCTAACGCTGCCACCTCATAGAGCTCATGACCTGGTGACCCCCAGCCATAAAACTATTTTCACGGCTACTTTATAACTGTCATTTTGCTACTGCTATGAATCATAATGTAAGTATCTCATATGCGATCCTGTGAAAGGATTAATCCCCAAAGAGATTGCAGCCCGCAGGCTGAGAAACACTGCTCTAGAAGGCAGTGAGTGATACCTGCATGCTATCAGGATACTCTTGATTTATACTAATAACCCAATGCCTTTTATTTTATTTTTTAGTGTTCCAAAAAGACAGTAAACAAATGCAGTCATTTTACTTTAAACCTTGTTAAAACTTTACTTCCCCAGTGTTTCTAATTTTAAAAAACTAAAAGATACCAATATACTCATTATTCTTGAAGGAAGGAAAAAATAGCCTTGTAAGTTGTTATTTCTAATTGAAAAAAGAATGAAAATATTGCAGAATTTGACAGATTTTGAGTGTCAAAAAAAAATAAGTTCAAGAAAAGCAAGCAAGTAAAATTCTGGGAGATACCTGTAGCATGTATGCATAATAAAAGGTTAATTTGCTGTTTTCAGAAATAGCAGTTGAGTACCTTGAGCACTTCGGGGCCATTGTTGATTTGATCCAGAAACCTAGAAGAGGGACTCAAGATTTAGAGTGTGCTGGGATACAGCTCCTCCTTCAGTCCCATGAGCCTTTGTAACCTACTCACAGATGTCCTATTTCTCAGTCTACAAAGAGAACACAGCCTCCTCGGTGGCTGCTGCAACCAGTATTTCACCGTTTTTATTATGTTGTGTCACACATAATTCAAGTGAAAAGAAATGGAAGGGAAAGAGTGCTTTTTAATTCTGACTCTACATAGCTTTGAAGGTAAATGGTTAAGCTCTGTGTGGGGATGAGTTCATCTCTGTTTCCCATACCTTCTCTTGACACACACACACAAACACACACATTTTAAAAAGAGAAAGTTCAAAATGGAGACATTTGTTGCTTTTGGTAGCCTTTGTTTGCTTATTCTATCAATTGTCAATTTAAATTTAGTGTTGCATTAAATTAAAGGCAAGTCTACAGAGTTTAAATACAAATATTTAAGTTGGATTATAGAAATTTCTTGAAATATTGGTCAATAGTTTACTCTTGCTCACATGAGCTATTTGAAGTTGTCAATATTGATGACACAATTGATTACTGGACTTACTTATATCCACCTCATGAAACATGTTTTTAACTATAGTCAGTGTGGTAGTGCTTGCCTTTAATCCCAGTACTAGGTAGGCAGAGGCAGGTGGATCTCTTGAGTTTGAGCCTAACCTGGTCTACATAGAGTATGTAGGATAGCCAGAGCCATAGAGAGAGACCTTGTCTCAAACAATAATAAAAATGTATTTAATTGAAGTCGGTTACCTATTTTATTACAATATATGTTCTGTACTCCTAGATAACATCCATGTAGCTAACTTTATCTGATTGTATCTTTTTTTCCAGCACATGGTAGTAATGGAAGACATGCTTAAAGACTTTGTCCTTGGAGAACACTTACTATTGGTTGGTAACCAGGTGAGCTTTGACTGGGAGCCAAGCACAGGGGAGAGACTGCCAATACAGTAAGATCCTTACTTGGGGAATAAGCATTTGGAAATTCTTCCTCCTCCTAATAAAACGATATATTTACATTTACAGCATACAACCCTTTACCATCAAACAGGGATCTATATGAACTAAGACTGAGAATTATCCCAAGATTCAAGGTGTTCCCCACCTCCTGTCACACTGTCCATTTACCTCATGAACATTTGCAGCTTTCCAGCTCTGCAGCACTCGTTATCTGTGTCTTTTACATTATCTAATGGAGTGGTCAGACTCCTTCAGATAGTCGTTTGATATCGCCATGTCTGATCCCATTGTTTTCAGCCTGGCATCTTGAGAATTCCTCACCTTGAAATCTGTTCTCAAATCTAAGCTTGGGTTTGCTTCCTGAGTGGATCTTTGTCCTGGTGCTGTATTCCAGCCTCTGGTCTTAGTCAGCATCTCTCCTCCATGCCCACCCCAGCCCCTTGTCTTTGTGTGTGTGTGTTCTCTTATCCTCATAGTGGCAATGTGCTGTTGTGGAAATGAAGCAAGCATGGAGACCTATTGCACGCCCAGGTTTTTAGTTGTCTAAGACACTGAGTAAATCACCATCCTAGCTCAGTCTCTGAAGTGATAAAGTATACCACTTTTAGGTTCCTTTCAGTGTCTGGTTAGATTCACAAGTTTACCTGCTCCGTCTCCCAGTGTGAGTGAGCCATTGAGCGCCTGGGTTTTATTGGCCTCCTCTCTGATGCTCTGTGTACAGTGTTTATCGGGTATTTGAAAAAGTACCATGTATTTGAGAAATATCTTAGAGGATTCCACATTTCCTACTTAGTAGACGAAGTATAAATATCAATAATTCATAAACTACTAGAAGTAATTTGAATTTAAAATTTAGACAGATTTTTCAGGAATTCTGAAAACAATGGACTGAGCTCTTCTATAAATGTGCCCCGGCTGGGTCAGTAGGAACCTAGGTAAGTACATGGCTCAGTGCCCATTTGCCTAAGATAGCTCAGAATCTGAGACAGGAGCCCTATGATCAGAGCTGGGTTGTCTTTGTGTTCCAAACAGTCATTAGCTAGCACTTAGCTATGAAGAGTGGCATCTCATGCTTTTATTTATCAATCAGGAGGTGGGAGTTGGACCAACATGGCTGGCTAAATACCCACGTGGAACAGGATAACAGGATAACAGAAACTTGAGCCAACTGAGTTCCATTCAAACTTGTTTTCAAGAGGCGCCATCTGTGTGTAGAATGGGCAAGACTCTAGTTAGCCTTTGTCCACCTGCTCCTGAGGGTGTGAGGAGTACAGACTCAGAGGGCCCTTAGCAAGTGCACCTGCTCCTGAGGGTGTGAGGAGTACAGACTCAGAGGGCCCTTAGCAAGTGCACCTGCTCCTGAGGGTGTGAGGAGTACAGACTCAGAGGGCCCTTAGCAAGTGCACCTGCTCCTGAGGGTGTGAGGAGTACAGACTCAGAGGGCCCTTAGCAAGTGCACCTGCTCCTGAGGGTGTGAGGAGTACAGACTCAGAGGGCCCTTAGCAAGTGCACCTGCTCCTGAGGGTGTGAGGAGTACAGACTCAGAGGGCCCTTAGCAAGTGCGGGATGAGGCTGGCTTGCTCTCTTTCTCTTCTCTTTATTCAGGATGGTGGCCTGTCACAGTTACGGTAACTAGGTCCTTCTTCAGTAGCTTTGAACACTAACACCCAGCTCTGCCGATCAGTAGTTTTCATACCTCCCAATGTTTTTACTCCTGCTCACCTGTGTTCATGTCCGCCATGTCAAGCATCACCATGAGAAAAGGCAGGCAGATGAGAGAGCAGGCCACAGGCTATGGACTCTTAGCTCCCTGTGGTGCTGTAGCTGCTGTTTGACTGAAAAGATCAGAGAAAGTACCAGCTCCATCAGTGTAGCCGTGATCTATCTCCCCCTTCTCTCTTTCTGAAACGTCGCTGACAACTCAGGAAACAAAGAGAATGAAGTGAAGCTTTGGGGCTTAAGTATGACAGAGAAGTCAACAGTGGGTTGGCATAAATGTAAATTACTCAGTACTCTTTATATGATGAAGTGGTTATAGTTAAAAGATGCCCAGCCTTCTGTTTACAAACGAGTACTGGCTGGACTCCATGAGGAAGTTTAAGTTTTATTGTAACTAGAGGTATTTTAGAAGATTGTTGGGATACCAACTGCAAGTTTTAAGCAAGGGAAACTACAGGAAGTAAATGTTGATTTTGAGGTATCTCAATGATTTTTACCTTTATTAAATCAATCCTACCTTGCCCCTTGCATAAAATTCCATCCTGCTTAAGTATCTAACGCACTAGCTAGGATTTCACATATATCCGTTAGAAAGCGGAAAACGGGTCCATCCATGTACAACACTTGCCAAATAAAATGAGAATAACATGGCTTATGTTCTACTTAGACAAAATACATTTTTAAGCTTCTATTTTTGGTGTAGGGTTTTATGTCAGAGCAGCCTTTCTAGTAAATGAGGCAGAATTGCCACCTTTGAACCAAATGGGACAGGTGCCCTGGACTTGCACGCTTGGTCACTTAGGAGCCTCTGCTGCAGATGTAGGAGCTCTGCACAGTGCCCCCTCCCCTGTAACTACAGCATTACAACTTCCCCTGGTAGCCAGGAGTCTTCATTTTTATATTATCATGTTAACATGACATTCCATTCAACAAAAAGAGCACTGTCTGCTTGTTTCTTAGTAGATGATGCTTAGGGAGGTGGGTAAGGGGAGTCCCTAGCTCTAGAAATACAAAAAGCAAACTTCTTGGTACCTCCTTTTTTGTGAACAATCGTCCATATGAAGCACACATATTTATAGAAATTGAGTTACTGGATCAGCCTATAAGTATGTCATTTCATTTAATTACAAAGTCCCTATAAATAAACGTTTTGGGATAAGAACACTTGTGTAAAATACGTTATGTTTTAGCGAGCCCGTTATTTACAAGCTGCAAGCCTAGGCAGGTTGTGAGCTATTCTAACTTACATCCCAGCTGTGTGTCCAAGTTACTTGCAGTTTGAGCCTTGCCAGGCTAATTCTCTTCCTTCAGCTTGTCCTCAGGGTCCATTTCTCCTGGCCAAGTGCTCACGGTCCATCTCCTCTCATGGCGGCCTTTTCTTCTCTGTCTCCTTTCTCCTCCTTTCCCTGGTCTCTCCTGAGACCCCTCATTGGATCCAAGTCCTGCCTTTCTCTCTCTACTGCCCAGTCACAGACTCTAGCCTTTTATTAACCAATTCACTTTAAATTGGTGAGCAAGTTTTACACACAAAAAAGGCGGGTGTGTATGAGAATTCTTTCTTGGGGCAACCAGATCTTGGGGTACAGGATATAGCACTTGTATACACAGCACCAGACCAACCCCCAACATGCTTGAGTTTTGAGAGCAGCTGTGTTTTGCTAGACATTTGATGGGAACATATTTTTCTAATACCATCTAAAATGCTCGGCTCCACTTGCATAAGCATTATTTTAAAGTCTTGCCTGTTTTGTTTTAGAAGTTCAAGCTTAATCAGCTACATAATCAGCTACACAGTGTCATTTGGGCTTGGTATTAGGCAAGGCTTCACAGCAAATCATCAGCGTTTGGCCTGTGCTTAATGAGGTACAATTAATTATTCATAGTCGCTTCTACCTGAACAATCAATAAAATCACTTCTGACTTTTTTCATTTTAAGCCAAATTTTTGTTAAGTCTTACATAGCAAAATAATAGCTACCTGCTATAGTTTGTAGTCTTAGCTTTTTAGTGTGTTTCATGATTTTTATTTTTCCCTAAGATTCACACGACCACGTGCTCCCTCAGCCCTTGGCAATGTTGTTTTTGGTAAATGGCCCTGCTTTGTCATCTTAGCCTGTGAACATCCTCAGGTGCTTTGTTCTCTAGCAAACCTTTCTAATTTGCTGTCACAGAGAAATTCAGTATTGCTGTCCTCTAAACATCTATGCCATCTCCTACTAGGATTCAACATTAAGATAGCTGTGGTGCGTATTTTATTTCATCTGGAGTTGAGTTATATAGTTTTCTTATAAACAAGGGTTAAAATCAGTGATATGTGTGTTCTTTACAGCTACTAACGCCTTTAATCATTTACTTAGTTCTACAATAACAGTAAAATAAGAGTTGTGCTTTCTACATCTTCCCCGTAAACAGACAAGCTTTAAAGGGTTCCGGTATTTGTCCAAGATCACATAGCCACTTAGTGGCAGACTTAGATCTCCCATTTTCTCCAATATCACACACATTCTATTCGGTTGATTTTAATAATAGTAACAACAGCAGCAAAAATACAGTGGCTGACTTTGTTGAATAATTATGGTAGTCCAGGATAGAGACTGCACTTTTTACACAGAATAAAGGACATTCACGGTTTTCTTTTATATAGCAGTAGAGTATGTATTTATCCCACTCAACAGTCAGCAACATCTTGAAAATCTTCTATTTCTCCAAAGCCTCTGAGATTCCCGTGTCCATGTGCGTTTGCACTTAGGTGTAGCTAAAGGCCAGGGTCAGCATCTTCCCAGCCACGCCCCACTGTAGGTTTTAAGATGAGTCTCTTCCTGGCGCTCACTGATCGTGCTTGACTACATTGGCAGGCCAGCAAGTCCCAGAGATCTCTGGTCAACCTCTCCAGTCCTGAGATTGTAGACATCTACTGCCATGGCTGTGCCTATGACATGGGTGCTGGGAACCTGAGCACTCGCCCTCACACCTGTGTGGCAAATGCTTTACTGACAGCCATTTTGCATGTCATCTTGTAGTGCATTCTCTTAGCAGATTTCTTAGTGGTCTCTTTCCCCTGTTCTGCAGTCTGATTCCACTGCTGGTTGGCTCTAGTCAGTGTCCGTCAAAGTCTGTTTGAGAGTCTCTTCAGTTCGGTGTCTGTCACTGTGACACACGCCTGAAAGAAAGGCTTCTAACAAGAAGACTTCCTGTGGCTCCGTTCCACTGGGTGCACAGCAGCCTAAAACCTCCTGTTGGGAAGACTCATTTCACGGGGAAGGGCCCAGACTACAGGAACCTCTCAGAGGCACCTCTCAGTGTGACCTCCCTCCTTCAGCTAAACCAGTGTCAGCTCCTTCATTATCCAGTCACCTCAGCAGTGCCCCCAGCTGGTAACCAGCCTTTAGTACATAAGCCCGGTGCCATGATTAATGTTTCACATCATAACAAAAGGATATTTTCTCCTGTTATCTTTATTTTGAGAGAGCTTGTCCCACTTATAGTATAAATATATTTTATAGAATTATGCCAATTTGGGGAGGGAACTTTATTAGAGTAAACTTTATTAAGCCCATTTAATTTCTCGATTAATTTATACAACAAAATTAAATTATATTCATTTATTCTAAGCTAGACATAACCTTTTAATTTTATAGCATTTGATTTTATCTATTTTGCACTGTGAAAGTCAGAAAACATTTACTTATCATCAGCCAAGCAGGATTCTGCAACCATTGTTGTTATTATTTCCAATCTTCTTCCCTTTATTAATTACAGGCTTACTGTGATCAGTTTTTTTCTGTGGACAAAGGTTTCACAATTGAGTTATTTAGTATTAAGACACTGCACATATTTTGTGGCCAAAATTAAAGCATGTGTGACTTGTGCTAACTAGTTGGGAATGGGCCGAGCAGGTTCTTCTGTGTTTATCAGGCGCGTGCCATGTCCCTATGCCAGCGTAATTGTCTAATGTCTGCAGAGGGACTGAACAGTGTGTACAGAAATGTTCTCGTCTGCATTCCCCAGCTGGTAGTGACAGCAGGGAACTGGGTAACTAAGTGTGCTACACTCCAGTAATTCCAGCAGCCACAACCCACAGCTCGGGTGCTTGGCTCCCTCAGGTACAGCAGTGCTCACCTTCAGGCTGGTATTTGTACCTTCCCAAGCTTTCTTCAGTAGTTAAGTTGCCCGATTTGTATGTAGTCTGGAAACTTTTTGCTATCCTATCACATTCTCTCCACCATTTTAGTTTTTCTGCCTTGTGTTTCTTAGTAAACCATGTTTCCATGTTTGTGTTGGATTCATATTTTCTCTGGAGGATGCGTTGATCTTCCTATCTCCTCCATGGGGTGTGGTTGAGCTGAGGCTGACCACACTTCCAAACTTCCTTTGCTGTATATAGTAACCTTGTATTTCATAAGTAGATTGCAGATATACAGATTTTATTACTGTAAGAAAAGGAAGCTTTGTGTGGGAGCCATGCCTTTGAACTCTGTCTTCTTTTCTTGGCTGTTACAAGATCCATCTTTGTGAATATTTAGGATTATTTCCTGTTCATGGTTAGTAAAGTTTTTTTTTTCTGATTATATAACCTACCTTTATTGAGAGAACTTGAAAAAACAAGAATTTGTCACTGACTGTATGGCAGCAATCTCCTTCTTGGGCATAAGACTAAAGGATATGGTAGTATTTAGAGACCAGTTAGCCTGTGCCTTTGTATTTAGATGGGCAAACCTGAGCCCAGAGGCTGGTTAGGCAACCTCCAGGTAAGAGCAAGTGCACAGATTATAATCCTGGTGTCCACACTCCAGTGTAATGAACTATAAGGCAGGTTAAGCAAAAGATTTGAAGGTTCACCATTCAGTGAAAAAGCTTCAATTTTTAAAAAGCCAGTTAGAATTTTTTTCCAGTTTTTGCAATTATTTTACTTTGCTATTGTTTACTGTGTGTAATATTTAGGGACATTCAGTTACTTCTCTACCAAAGGGCTAGGGATGCTCTTGAAAGATAATTTCTAAATATCATGCAGACTGAATCAGCATTGTACAAATTACTCAAGAATGAAGGGAGACTGGAAAGAAGGACAAAGCCAGCCCCCGCAGAGAGCAAAAGTTGTGCCTGTCGATGGCAAGCACTGGGGCACACATAAGCACAGCTGCAGATGACTGTCCCTCACTGGCCGCCCTCACTTCCATGCAGGACATTCCCAGATACTTGGTCTGACCAATTTTAGAACCTTGGGTTGACAGACATTTGTTTGACTCCGTGGTATTGTTACACAAGGCCTCCTGAAAGCAGTCAAGGGAGCTGCCTCTTGATGTCTGTTTTGTGTGATAAAAATATGAGGTACAGCTCAAGATGCTACAGCACATGGGGATATCTTCCATTCTCCATGGCCTAGAACTTAATTTAAGCGTGCCCCCCTCCAAAATAGGCATGTGACTGTTCTCCATGTACATGGCTGGTGTGAGCATGCGAGCCGTTGTGCGCTGAAGGAGTATTTGTGTATGAGCAGCAGCTCCGTAAATGTTAATCTCCACTTTCTGTACAGAGCATCACAGAAACATTCATCATAAAGAACAAAAGACACTGACAAGAGATGTCTGGCCCCCTCTCACATTTCAGTCTCAGGGCCCAAAGCCATTTCTGGATGGATTTCCCTCGGCCTGACTTCTACTCTTCTTAGCCCTTTTCTCCTATTCTTTTTCTCCTTTCCCTCTGTGATAGAATACAAATAGAAAAAGGAAAGCAGCCCTAGATCCCTTTCTTCTTCTACAGAGAGTTTAATTGCCCAAGTACACAGTTTAACTAAAATAATAAGACTTATAAGTTTATGTGATCCCAGAATATATCAAAGTTCTTAAAGCTGTGGCCCTGAGCTCCCGAGCTCCCCAAGCTGGAAGATTGTAGCGTTCTGGCCTTTGGTTTGAGTTCTGCCTGTGAGCTTCATATCCTCTGTTACTCCAGCCCTTTGACTCCTGCCCTTCTGAGGCCACCTCCTTTTAGTGTGCTGTCATGAAGGGCTCAGCAGGACGATGATGGAGAGAAAAGAGCTGATTTCATGAGATCTCTAATACCTTCACCTTTTCAAAAAGTTTTACTCACCAAATATAATCTCAATACCTATGTAAGAATTTATTTTATGTTACTTTTATTAAAAGAGACAAATTGCATTTCTAGAATAGTGGCCAGCAAGTAAAGATAAACTTGCACAGGGATAAAATGAAAATATTAGCAGATAATTTTTTAGCAGTTACATATTGAATAATGTCTTATTGTCTACATTTCCCAGTGAGAAAAGGGAGTGCATGAAATTTTTATGACAGAAAAATTAGGCATTATTTATGTACTTATTCAATTAAAGTACTCCTGAGGATCTTCTGTTCTAGACAAAACTATGCCGAGAAGGAACACATGGCTGTAATTGTTTCATTTTGCTCAGGATATTTACAGAAACTCCTTCCTAGATTATTCTGTCAGCATTTCCTCGAAGGAACTGTGAGAGCCTCTTAAAGTGAAGTAGGAAGTGACCCAGTGAGATCTCTGGCTTAGGAAAGGAGCCGAACAAAGTGCGGGGGTGTGCTATGCTGTGGTGAGGGCAGAGGTGGGGAGACAAGCGGGGCCCTTTCTAGCAGCCCAGGAGGGTGTGCAGCTCTAGAGTCAAGACAGGGAATGAAGAGGAAGAACCAGCTGTGGGAAACAGGCACTTCAAAATAAACATGTCCAAAATTAAATCGCCTTTGTAAACTTCCCTCCCCTACCCAGCAACCCCTCGTCTCCTCCCCCATTTCTTTCTCAGTTAATGGCCTCGTCTTCCCACTCCCAGCCCAGGATGGAGGCTGATGTCTTTTACCCTCCTTCACACCCTCCATGGTGATGTTAGTAGTTTCCTGACTGTCTCTTTTGTCTGTTGACTTCTCTGTGCTCCTGGGTTTAGGCCATCTTCATTATGGAATCCTTTAAAGAGTTTCTCCACTGCTTCCCTTTGCTCTCACTTCTTTCTCTCTGCCATTCCATCAGACTAGTTTTCCAGAACTGAACATCTGACTCTGCCACTCCCCCGCCTCAGTGACTGCTCTTAGAAACAATGCAGATTCTTGGCTGCCTGGCCTCTGCCACACTTTGAGCCACCTCCCTAAACAGCCTGTTCCTTATAACCCCTTCTCCACCTCTGTGTAGTCTTTGACTTCTTGCAATCCTCTCTGGATCACAGAGCCACAAGTCTCCCATTATAGCACTCTCTCTACTAGGACACCCCCTGCGCCGCCTTCCCCATACCTTCTAATTTCATGATTACTTTAAATCAAATCTTACATGTGCTGGACCTTCCTCCGTCTCAGGTTAAAACTCAAAGCATCTTGGATGCCTCACTTAGCCACATTCACAGGGAACCTCAGCAGTGATCCCTTGTGTTCTGTATTGCTTAGGAAATGACCCAGGAAAGCCAGGCTTTCACTTTCCCTGAGTTTGCAATTATCTAGCAAGCAAAGGAGAATAAAGAACAAGTAGCAGAAAGAAGCAGCCGCTCAGTACCAAAGTGCTGCTAAATCCGATGCTCTCAACCTCCAGCACGATGCTCTCAACCTCCAGCACAGACAACTGGAGTAGACCAACTAAGAGAGCAAACAAACAACAAAAAGTAACATCAAATTTGAGGGCTTACAAACATCCTCTAAAAACTGAAGCCTCATTGAAACAGCCAGCTGGGGGCCTCCATAAAGTGCCTCCTTTGCTGCGTTTCTTGGGATGAGTATGAATGGGCATATAGAAACTGTAACAACCACACCTGGGCACTTAGAGTCATCTCGCAGAAACTTCAGTTCTGGACTGAAGGCCGGGCAGAGCAGCAGAGCAGAGCAATTGCTCCACGAGTGAGCTCTGCCTTCCCTCTTCCACAGTTTTGTTCTATGGGGTAAGCAACAGGGGCCTCTTTAGGGAGTGTCCCCCTTCAGGCTGTTCTCAAGGGTAAGCTGCTTTCCTTTGAGCTCATTTTAGTTTTCTTTTGTTAAAGTAAGGAGGCCAGCTGTCCCAAGACAGGGATTTGAAGGGGGCAAAAGAGGGCCTTCTTGTTTCACCTGCTTTTTAAATTTGTTTTGATTTTTGAATCTTGACATAAGGGCTCTCTTTCTAGCACTGGCTGGCTGTTCTAGAACTAATTGTCTAGACAAAGTTGGCTTCTACCTCACAGAGATCTGCCTGCCTCTGCCCCTCTCGTTCTGGGACTAAACGCATTTACCACCACACTCCATCCAGCTGTCTACTTTAAATGGGCTTAAACAGCACATGATGATCTACAATATAATGTATATTACAGCCTGTTTGTATGAAGCATGGCCCAGTGTTATATCATATATGCTGTCATATATGTTATCATATATGCTATCATCTCAAGCTCATTCAGGACAGCTCTCAGCCTGTGTACTCATGGAGCTAATAACTGAGAAAAGAAGACGGGAAGGAAGGGAGGAAAAAGACGCGTTTATACTAATGTCCTTGCCTTGAGTGGTGGAATGCAGAGCAGTATTGTCCTGCTGGGCATGAAAGGAAAGACTGTAGGTGTGCACGGGAGTCTGAGTGCGGCCTGGCCTGTGCATCCCTTCAGTTGGCAGGAACAGGGGTCTCCAGTGCAGCCGAGCAACCAAGTGTGGACTCTGAGCATGGGGCATCTTAGCCTGGGCGTCTTCCCAGCCACCAGACTCTGCCGTGATGGCTAATGAGGAGGCGGAGCTCCTGATGCTTTTCAGGACTCAACAGCTTTTAGATTTTTGCTGTGTCTGTGATGTTTGCATTTCTCTGTGATTACTGAAATTAAAAGAACTGGAAGTTTTAACATAGACATCTTCATCATCTGATTTTATCTATTTTAAACTAAGTTTCTTCCAGCATGCTACTTAAAGCTTCCATGCTGTTGTAATGGACATGCAGATGTGCAAGTATAATTCTCCTTGTCTGTGCTTCTGTGCTAGGCTTACATTTTTGTGGGTGAAATCCATGTAGACAGTAAGCCGATTCCTAAGAGAGGAAATGACCCAGTATTCCACATTAGTGAATCTGTCAGGCTGCTTCTTCAGCTTTCATAACCAAATGTGACGCTTTGGGGTTGGCTTCTAGGAATGAGCAAGGACGTAGCTTGAGGCCCAGATTGTCTAAATGAATTTCATACTGAAAAACATAACCCACTGCACAGAAACTAAAGTGATGGGCATCAGGGCCAACCCCCAGCACTGAATGCTGTCAGTGACTGTGATTGGTGTACTGCTTAGCATTTCTGAGCCTTACTTCCTTGGGTCTGTGAGATTAAGACAGTCTTATTTCCTAGCTGATGGCACCACATCTGTGTGGTGATTAAATGGCATATAAGAACAGAGACCCTGAGAAAGTATAAGAAATTAATGCTGTTAGTGATATTTCCCACGATGCTGAACTCAACTCTTTAACTGTTGCTTGTCACACACAGCCTAGTGGTTAGGTTTAGTTGTAGGGAAGTAACGTGGGCACATGGTCTACCTTCTACAGAAGGTCAGTAGCTCCAGCATGAGTCAGAGGGAAAGACGGCACATCTAAGAAGAGCACATATGGCCAAATTATGCTAATGTGCCCAATGTTAGAGTCCCGGAGTTTTAAAGGAAAAAGTACAGGACTAAATCAAGAAGAACTACAGTGTTCTATTTCTCTTTCTATTACTGAAAAATGTTTTTCTGAGGAACTGAAGAAGAGCATATATATACATATGTGTGTGTGTGTGTGTGTGTAGATATAGATATATATGAATGATTGCCTTTGATGGCATTTTATAACCTGCAGTCTTCGATGTTCTGTGGTAATATGAGACTTAATTATGAAAATAGAGGTCAAGTGGCAGACGCCAGCATCTGGACTTCCTCTCATAAGAGCAGCATAGGGACGCCACACTTCAGAGTCAGAGCAAGCCTTCAGTGGCCTCTGTGTCACAGGTGATGTGCCATGCATGTTTGCTGGTTTGGGTTTAGTAACAACAAAAGTAGTAGACTTTTGAAGAAGTAGCTTGCCAGAAATTTACCTCCAAAGTTTCTTACTGCTTAAATCTGTTTCTATACTTGCAGGGTGTAGGAAAGAACAAGATTGTGGACCGATTCCTTCACCTGCTCAACAGACCCCGAGAATATATCCAGCTGCACAGGTAGGAGAATAGTACACGAGGCCTTTAAGCTCTGACTAAGTTAGTCATCTCTCTCCTCCTGTGAATTACATAGACTCTCCTAAAAGCCTGCTTTATAAGCCAGCTTCCTTCCCATTCCTCAATCTCATAGCTCTCCTTTCCTTAAAATGTCATTAGGGCCAAAGGATGGCTCAGGGAGAAGAGCACTGGCTGCTCTTACAGAGAATGCAGGTTTGCTTCCCAGCACCCACATGGTGGCTCAGAGCCCCCTGTAGCTCCAGTTCCAGAGGATTTAGTGCCTTCTTCTGGCCTCTGCACATGTGTGGTCCCCATACTCAGGCACACACGTAGACATAAGTAAATCTCTTTTAAAAAGTACTGAATTATGAATACCCTGTAAACACAAGTTGATAGATGCCTTGTGCACAAAGAGATGCAGCAGGTCTCATCAGCATCAAGGCACTCAAGTTGGAAGACATATGGTGTCCAAGCCCTTACTCCTACTCAGAAGCTAAACTGGCCAACAGGGAGAAGCAACAAGCTTTGTGGGCCCCAGGGTGGGATGAGGAGCACAGACTATGGAAGGGACATAGTATCGCTTGCCTTTCTTAAGATACTGTGTGGATAATTTTGTTTTACATGGTTGGAGTAGTGTGGTTCAGAGATAACTCTTAAACAAATGAGATTTCTCAACGTGAGTTGTTTAAGCTATAGCAGTGGACTGGTTCTCATTTTAGAAGTCAAATGGAAGCAGCAGATGTACTAGAAACTAAATACTAGGGCAAATCAGGACACAAGCAAGATACACACACACACACACACACACACAGGTATTGGGCAGCTTAAACCTAGTGTCATGGAAAGAACACTGGACTGTGTTAAAAGGATGAGTATCTGGTTTGAGTTCTTTACTAAATAATTATGAGTTCCTGAGAGTAATTTTTAGAATAAGAACAGTTAGCAGGTCAAAGGTCAAAGAGAAAAGTTCTAAGGGAAAGTTGAGATATGATTTAAAAAAAAAATGTAAAAACAAAGCAAACCAGAACAAACATTCCATCTCGGAGTTCATACCCTTGATGAGCCCTACTGTAGGAAGAGCATCTTACCCTTGAGGAGCCCTAGCCCAAGCAGAGCATTAGACCTGCTCACAGCCCCTGGGAACAGCACTACACTTAGGATTCTGTGAGCTGAGCCATAGTCACCAGAGCCTCCTGTCAGTGCTGTGGTGGTTAGACATTAGCCTATGTTGTGTATGCTTTAGAAGTAGGATTTTTTCATCCTTTCAAGAGCCATTCCGGACCATGCTGAGGTTACCACAGAACGTAAAGAATTGAGGCTTGCTGCTGACGGAGGTGGCGCACACCTGTAACCTCAGTAGTGAGGAGGTTGCGACAGAAGGACTGAGTGTGAAGAGCAGCCTGCATATTGACCCCAGCCAGAGGAAAGGGCAGAGGGACAAAAGGGAAGAGTGAAGAGCCTAGCTCGTCAGTTATATAATTCTGGAGCTTCTTACACATGCAAGACAACATTAAAAATAACAGAATGGATATTTTTAGAGGCAGTGAGGAATGTGGGACATAGAAAGAAGCAACAAAATTAATAAATATGCACTTAAGATGATGGAATTAACACAGAACAATTATAAAATAGCCACCATAAATATTTTCAAGTATTCTAAAAGGGAACTGAGAAGCAGAACAAGACAATAATTAGGAGTTTAGATCCAGAATGACAGCACTGAAAATGAGCAACATAATAACAGCTCCTAGAGTCTCAGAGGTGGGGACGGGGTAGAGCACGAAAGTGTTTGAAGAGGTAGCAGCAAGAAAGTTCCTGAAATTGATGTAATAACATGAGATTATCAATAACCCAATGGATCTCAAGTATGGTAAACAGAAAAGCAAAGCCTGCCACATCATTACCGGGTGGCTGATAACCAAGCGAGGATATCTAAAGCCATTAAAGTTGAAGAAAAGGCACATTGCATGTAGGAAACAATAATAAAAATGAATGTTGACTTCTTATGAACAATAAAAATGAAGTGATTCAATCAAATGGTTGCTTTGCCTTAAACGGAGAAAGTTTTGAATAGCACATTAAGAAAAATGCTCTTTTATATAAAGGAAAAAATATATTTTTAGAGCAACACGCACACACACATCCAACGACTTGTAAAGGGATAGTATGGGGCTGCTGGGGATGGCTCAGTAGTTGTAGCATTTACAAGCATGAGAAGCAGGGTTAGGACCCTCACATCCCCAGCAGCCACATAAATGCCAGATATGGCAGCCGTCTGTAATTCCAGCCCTTGCAAGTCAGACACAAACGAGGCCCGGAGCAAGCTGGCAAGCAATCTAACCATGCTGGTAAATTCTCAGCTCGGTTGAGAGACCCTGTGTCAGTCAGGTAGAGTGTAACCTAGGAAGACTCCGGACGTCAACCGTGGGCCTCCTCCAGCACAAGCAGAGCACATGCGCCCACACAGTTGTAAGCATGCACACACACACCCACATACACACACACATACACACTAAAGGTAGTGACCATATGGTGTGATCTCAGGAAGATAAGGTAAGTAATGGCCTCACTTGTGTTCCTGTTTGTGCTTGTTATTGTTGTTGTTTGGGTTTTGTTTTGTTTGGGGCAGTTGGGTCTATGTCCTGGGACTGGTTATGTTGCTCAGGCTGATCTTGAAGTCAGATCTGCCCACCTCTGCCTCCCGGTGCATGGATTAAAGATATACACCACCATACCTAGTTAATAATCTTGTTCTACTTAGAGAAATTACTATTATTGTGTCTTTCTTTCATTTTAGTAATTGCTGATTTTGTCTTTATTTCTCTCTTCTTATATTTCCTTTGGACTTGATCTATTCATTTTTAAACTTCTAAATGCCTAAGTCATTGACTTTCAGCCTTTAAATTGTAACGTGTATTTAAGATTCTAAGTATGTTTGGGTCTTAGGCCCTCCCCCACTAAGTGAAGAGCATAGACACAGTATTCATGATGTTTCTTTCTGTCTGGTATTCCAATATCTTCAGTGAAGAAGTTAATACCCAGGATGCTTTCAAAATCCTAGAGGATTAGAGATAGATAGCTTTCCTTGCTTCCTGTCTCAAATGCCTTTAATGTGAATATTCTGTTATGAAGTAACAAGTGGGCCACAAAATGGTGACACCTTCTGCCAGTACATAATCCGTTCTAATTCTAACACTGGCTAAGTAAATGTGTAGAGATAGTTTCTACAAGGAATTTTCTAAACTCGAAATAATAAAAATTTCAAAGTTGAAGTTTGTGGCACCTATTTTATGGCACTGATTGTTATAGGTGTTGCAAACAAAATACCTATTCATTTAATATGGGCCTAGATATCTCTACTCAATCATATTAAATATTTACCTGACTATGTAAAGTAGGAGACAAAAAGGTTCAATTTAAAATATAAACTATTATAGAGTTCTCACTAATTAGACTGCTATTCCCACTAATTTCAGCATAGGGGTTTCCTCCTTACCAACAGCATTAGAGCTACATTTCCCAAAGAATTTAATGCATGCATTGCTGTTTTTTCTTTTCTTTTCTTCTTTTCTTCTCCTCCTTCTTTTGTTTGTTTGGTTTGGTTTTTTGAGACAGGGTTTCTCTGTATAGCCCTGGCTGCCCTGACACTCACTTTGTAGACCAGGCTGGCCTTGAACTCAGAAATCCACCTGCCTCTGCCTCCCAAGTGCTGGGATTAAAGGCTTGCGCCACCACGCCTGGCATATGCAATTGCTTTAAGTGAAACATGTTTAAAGGACCTAAAACTAACCATCTGAAAGAATGTATAGGACTTCTCTAGTGTGTGGATGATCACTTAAGGCCTCTGCTGTGTCTGTGGTGGAATCCTTCCAACAGATAGCTGGTGATACCCTGCAATCAGCGCCTCTCAGTTTGGTTTATGGATGTCATTTGAAGAAATTACAAGAACCATTCAAAACAGTCCTGATAAGTGATGCACAGTGAGTGCCGTGCTCAGGGTGCTTCTGAATGTGGTCTCATGAGCTTAGGTTATGATGATCACAGTGCACATGATGAACAAGCTAAGCAGCTCGTGTCTGTGGTTAAAGTCAAGATGTCTGAAGGGTGTAGCTTAAGAGATTAAGAAGATTGATAGATGTGATTATGGTTAATTGTATACATTTCAAATGGAAGAATCTATAGAAGTCATATTTATACAAAGACTTGTGAAGTGAATTATTCAATTTTTTGATCATATGTTCATTTGACATGAAAGAGGACACCTGAATATTTAACAGCAGACAGCTCAGGAGACTAAGGGAGAATATGCACAGCAGTTCACCATGGCGGCAGGCACTCGCCACTGTCTTCCTGCTGAGCACTCGGGCTGAACTAATACTTGTTAAGCTCTTGATTCGTATCACACGGGCAGAATATTCCTAGTCCACAAATCTAAAATTTGAAATGCTCCAAAATCCAGGACGTTTTGAATCTGACATGACTTGCTACAGTAAAGAGATCTGGAGAAGGAAGGTACCATTCACATTGAGTTTTAAGGAATTATGGGAAGTTTTCTAATTAGAAAAAGAAACAAGGTATTGTAGTTATTGAAGAGAAGGCTGTATGGGGATTCCAGAAAAAGGCTTGGAGGAGAGAGAGAGGGCACGACCAGGATGGAGGAGAATCTGAGTGAATAAATGAGTGAATGTGTGTGTCCAAGAATACTGGCAAGAGAATGGCCATCTACAGGAAATGGAACAAGTTGAGGGAGATGTCTGTACATGTGACCTGCAATCATGAGGCCAACACTTTGACTCTCTGTGCATACTGGATGCAGTGGATGTTTATTGAAATTACTTAGTGTGCGTTCATTTCATCTGGACTGTCAAGCTCACTCTTGTCCATGATCAGCTTTCATTAACTACAGGAACCCATGGCTGTTTGAGAATTGAGTGAGATTCTTTGAGGACTCAGGCATCTCTACACAAGGGACCTGTGACTGTGTTCTCTAGATAATGTAGACAGCCCAACTAGTTAAAATATTATGGTTAGTTAATTTTAAACCATTTTACCTTTTCTCTACTTTGTATTTAAATTTGTCCCTTTCCAAAATGAAGTATACTTTGTAGCAAGTAAGTGCCAAATTAGCCCCTTTAAAATCAGATATCTTGGAGTGAACGCCTTTACAAAGCACAGCATCTGGGGCTGGGTCAGGGAACATGGCAGCTGCTGCTGAGCACCTCTGGGAACACCCGTGTCTCAGCTTTCCCCATTACACATCTGAAAACCCTATTTAGAAACATTAGCAGCAGCTAAGTGGTGGGTTTCATACTAAATGCCTGCTGGGGCTCCCACTTGACAGCATGGAGTATATGATAAAGCCTCACTCACATTACTATGTGTAGATCTTTGGTTTGTAATTATTTTTGACTTGTATCTGGTTGATTTCCAATTTCATCAAAATTCCTATATTTGTGTCTCCCACAAACATTTATATAGCACACAGAGATGACCAACTTCACAAGTTCTCCAATCACCTAGGAGAAAGGGTACACCTGTGATGGACTGTCTAGGTTAAATTTACCACCTTGAGACTATCTGTAAGGAATTATCTTGATTGTATTAATTGATTTGGAAAGACCTATCTTGATTGTGAATGGGTCCATTCCATAGAAGAGGATCCTGTATAAAATGGAGAAGGTACCTGCGTACCAACTTGCTCTCTCTCTCTCTAATTGCTGGTGGACCAGCTGTTCCTGCCACCGTGGTTTCCACCATGATGAACTGGACCTTGAACTTTGAGCCACAGTAAGCCCTTCAGCCCTGAAGTTGCTTTTGTGAGAGTATTCTCTCACAGCACAGAAGGGAAACTAAGATAGATGATGTCTGTCCCTGTTCCTAAGATGCTTTCAGCCTGTAGCTAGTTGGTGTTCACCGTGTGCTTGTGAATTCTACTGTGACTATCTCTGTTTTAGGTGGACCAGTGAGGAATAGGAAGGGTTGAGCTGACTGGGCACACATTGTTTATCATGGCTTCAGCTCTTTGCTTGGTTTCATTGTACTGGATCTGAGGTGTCTTACTGTATGTACTGTCATACAGTTAAACTGGTGGGCAACTGATGCTTTACTCTGACTCGGGTCTATGTATGATCACTTGATTGTTAAATTCTAGCATCGCGTTTCTAATACCTCCTCAGCTTGATCCCAAACTATTTTCCCCTGGGCAGCTGTTCCATCTTTTCACATTTTTAATTAATAATACTGTCCTTATTAGATTTTCTCTTCTGCTTCCTTGGCAATTTCTCCAGGTTGTTACTTTATCCATCCCTCCTGAGGTGTGTTACCAGCAAATTTTGTGGTCCTCTTTTCTGGCTCCCATGTGATTCACAGATCACATTAGTCAGGGTGGGCTTTGACTACCATCCCCCGGGATGGCCCTGCTTCCATAATGCCATCTTGTGCTTTGTTTCTAGCTTCTCGTCTGTGGGCTGCAGAGGCTGGTGAGTGAGCACTACAGACCAGGGCACTTCACTCCCACCAAGCAGCTTGCTCTCCAATGCTTTGTAAAAGCAGACTGGAAAGAGGGAGGAACCTGTGAGACTCTTCCTCAGCTCCTGTTCTAAGTCACAGGCTTAAGCATGAGAGCCACTGATACGGTCTGTCTTTCCTAGCCGTGTTATCTCTCCCCACCAGAGCACAGCTCCCTTTAAGTCTGAGAAAAACTTCAGAAATACAAATATATAACTCAGAATTTTTCATACAGATTTAGGAACTATTTATAATTTCTAAATTAGATAGTGTGCCTCCATTTGTAGAAATAAAACAGTAACCACAGCTCACACCGTTTAGCCACTGCCTCCAGTCTCTCCCCTTCTCAGTTCAATCACTATTAGAATTCAGTTTGCACAAGCTTGCACTCCCACCAGCAATGGAGGGGTTAGTGTTCTCCTTGCTCCACATCCTCGACAGCATGTGCTATCATTTGAGGGCTTTACCTTAACCATTCTGACAGGTGTAAAGTGGAGTCTCGGAGTCATTTTGATTTGCATTTCTCTGATGGTTAAGGACATTGAACGTTTCTTTAAGTGCTTCTCAGCCATTCTAGATTCCTCTGCAGAGTGCAAACTTGTACAACTGCTTTGGATATCAATTTGGTTGTTTCTCAGAAAATTGGGAATAGTTCTACCTCAAGACCCAACTAGACCACTCCAGGGCATATACTCAAAAAATGCCCCACCATAGCACAGGGACACATGCTCCACTATGTTCATAGCAGCCTTATTCATAATAGCCTGAAACTAGAAACAACCTAGATATCTCTCAACTGAAGAATGGATACAGAAAATGTGGTACATCTATGCAATGGGATACTATTCAGCTATTAAAAACCAAAACATCATGACTTTAGCAGGCAAATAGATGGAACTTGAGAATATCATCCTGAGTGAGGTAGCCCAGACCCAAAAGGACATGCATGACAGGGGCCTAGCATAACTGTCCTCTGAGAGGCTCCACCCAGCAGCTGACTGAAATAGATGCAAAGACCAACAGCCAAACATTAGCTGGAGCTCCAGGGACTCGTATGGAAGAATAGGAAGAAGGATTATGGGCCCTGGCGGGGATAGGAACTCCACAGGAAGACTAACAAGAGTCGGGTAAGCTGGACTCTTGGGGGCTCTCAGAGACTAAGCCACCAACCAAAGAACACATAAGGGCTGGACCTAGGCCTCTCTGCACATATATAGCAGATGTGTAGTTCAGTCTTCATGCAAGTCCCCCAACAGCTGGAGTGGGGGGGGCTATCCCTAAATCTGTTGCCTGTCTGTGAAATCTGTTCCCCTAACTGAGCTGCCTTGTCTGGCCTCAGTGGGAGAGGATGCACCTAGCCCTACAGAGACTTGATGTGCCAGGGTGGGGCATACCCAGAGGGACTGCTGCCCTCTCAGAGGATAAGGGGAAGGAAAGTAGGGAGAGGGGAAGCTGGGAAGGGACAGCAATCGGGTTGTAAAGTGAAGAAATAATTGTTTTGTTTTGTTTTTTTAATAATTAAATTTGTTAACTCATCCTTTTTAAACTCAAGCAAGAAATTTTAAATGTTTAAAAACAATTTTTTAAAAAATAGGCTGGCCTAGACTGTGTCTTATAGACTTAACTGGCATCAAGTTCAAAGGATTTTCCTGTCTCTGCTTCCCTAATGCTGGGGTTACAAGTATCTACTACCACATCATGCACATGCACAAAAGAGAGAGAGAGAGAGAGAGAGAGAGAGAGAGAGAGAGAGAGAGAGAGAGAAAAATAAAGAAATTAAGGAAATTATTATTTCACCTTTATTGCCAGTATAAAATCACTGGTATTCCAATGGAGGAAGAAACCAAATATTTTTAATATTTTTTATAATAAAAAATAAAACAAATGAACTCAGTGTTAAAGCTTTTCCAATCTCAGATCATCTGACCTGTTCGATTGCATGCCCCAACCATGTACGCTGCCACCCTCTCTGGGCACCTTTCCAGCCAGCCCCAGCTGCAAGTTCCTTGTGGCATCCCAGGGAGTGGAGAACAGTCAGTGGCTAAGACCTACCACCTCCCAGCTCATGCAGGTGGCCATGCTTCTTTTGAGCTTAAAGTGTGGAGCTGCTTTTAACAGCTATTGCTCTTAGATGGTGGCAGCAGCGATTCTTCAGATGAGCAGATGGTATTTCTTTTTATGATTTATTTATGTGCATTGGCGTTTTGTCTGCATGTATGTTTATGTGAGGGTCCCGGATGCCCCCTGGAACTGGAGTTATAGACAGTTGTGAGATGCCATGTGGGTGCTGGGAATTGAACTTGAGTCTTCTAGAAGAGCAGCCAATGCTTCTAATTGCTGAGCCATTTCTCTAACCCCTAATAGAAGGTTATTTCAACCAACAGATTTGGTATATGTTCCTGGGATTGCTCAGTGTACAACTCTATGAGAAATTCCTACAAACTGAGGTATATCTATAATGTTGTGCAGGAAGGAACAGTAACATTGCTGAAAATCTGAAAGTGATTGCTAATTTCAAATAGTCAATAAATATGTTAGGTCGGGTTCTCTTGAAGCAGAGCCAGAGATAAGAATGTTTGTGTAAGGGCTGGAGAGATGGCTCAAAGGTCCTGAGTTCAGTTCCCAGCAACCACATGATGGCTCACAACCATCTCATAATGAAATCTGATGCCCTCTTCTGATATGCAGGTGTACATGCAGATATACATTAAATAAATAAAACTTTAAAAAAAAAAAGAAGAATGTTTGTGTAAGTGATTTCTGAAGGACAGTATTTATAGGAAACTTGCAGGGAAGTCAAAAATGGTGTAGACATTTAAATAAATGACCGAGTGATAGGGAGTAAATTGAGACAAGTAGAATTTAAACACGAAAGTTTAGCAGCAGTGACTCACTTCGTAACTACTGTGGGATTATTCTGCATTTTAACAAATTTTCTAGTCTAGAGACTTAATGGGTAAGTTGATTCAGTATGAGATGGACCCGTAAGAGAACAGCAAAACGTGGACTGATGTCTGCTTAAGGGCCCAACCAGTAGCTAAAGTAAACAGGTCTCCCTCCAGTCTCTCTTGGGGAAAGAGAGCCATCCGTGTCAGCCTGTTGACATAGTGGACATTAGCCCATTCTATGTCTCTGCCCTGGTTTGCTGTAGCCTCTAATTAAAAACTCAGCCTCGATTCCGTCCTCTTTGTGCTTCACAGTCCCCCAGCTGATCACTCTCTGCCCTGTGGAGAACTTGTGGTGACTCCCAGTTCCCAGCAGCAAGTCCCAGAGCACCGTCCTTTCCTAATGCCTCTCTGCTCCTGGTCTTTGGCAAGCAGTTGTTGTTCCTGTTCTCTGTGCCACCTCTGGCCAAAGCATTTGCAGTGCACAGCAGAGCAGGGAGACCAAAGTGTGAATGTCACCTCAGGGCACTTGTCTGTGTGACATGTTCTTCAGCTGTTGATTAAACTGAACTTAGGGCTAGACTTTTAAATCACATCTAACTAAGTGGATCATTCCTATTGTTTGTATCAAAATAGCTGTCTTTAACTTTTAAAGAAGGCAAATGGGTAGTTTTAATTATCAACAAATAAAAAATGAAGATGATTTTAAGGTATTTTTCAGCTTTAGCTCATGTTTTTTTTGCTTCTATTTTTGTATGTTTCATGTCTCTTTTCAAGACAACCTTTATTGATGGTAGGTTTAGGGACAATGACCTAGGACAGACTCCGCTAGCATGCCTGTCATTCCTTATCACAGTTGCATGTTCCTGTCCCTGTCTACCCACTGGACAGTGAGCCCTCCGAGGGCAGGACTAGGTCAGCTGCCTATTTCCAGCAAAACAGCCATACAGCCAGTGTTCTGAAAAACGTCTTAAGTCCGAGTCAGTGAGTGTCTCTCCCTACCTACCCACCGCTCTGACATCCATTTGGAGAATCTTGGCTCTTGAGTAGATAGACATGAGACTGCCTGTGGACAGACTCCAGCATGATGTTTTGTTGTTGCTGTTGTTGTTGTTTTCTTTTCTTTTTCCTTTTTTTAAATTGGATATTTTCTTTATTTACATTTCAAATGTTATTCCTTTTCCCGGTCCCTTCCCACCCCCACAAACATCCTACCTCACCCCCCGCCCTTCCCCTGCTTCTATGATGGTGTTATCCCATACTGGAAGGATAAACAGGCTGAGAAAGAAATTAGGGAAACGACACCCTTCACAGTAGTCACAAATAATATTACATACCTTGGTGTGACTCTAACCAAGCAAGTGAAAGATCTGTATGACAAGAACTTCAAGTCTCTGAAGAAAGAAACTGAAGATCTCAGAAGATGGAAAGATCTCCCATGCCCCTTTTCCTTTTGTTTAACAATCCTATCACAGCTGATGTTCCTTCTGTAAGGGTAGGAGAGATCGCCAGGAAGTGGGAGGACTTTCCAGTCTCAGGATGACACGGCCATGTGACATCAGACAACGGTGCCTGTGCTGCTGGATCTATCAGCAGAAGCCAGCAAATGCTGTATGCATGCAGCCTTTTCCCAGCCTCACTCTGGATCACTCCAAAGCATTAACCCTCACACCAAAACCCATCGCTGATGAAGCCACCCGTTTGCTTCATTTGGGGGTTAAGGAATGATATGAGAGATACAAGCAAATGCGCTCAGATGGTGCGATTTAAATAAAAGGTGACATGTGAAACAACAAGGTTCACACGAATGTGGCCAGAGAGCCCTGCTTCTCTGCCCTGTGATCCTCTGGGGACACATGCACTTCTCCCTCTGCACTGAATGCACAGGAATGGAGAGCTGGAGTGGAAGCTGACTTTTGCCGCTAACAGCAGCGTCTCCCCCTGAGAGCATTAAACACGAAGCAGCAGAGGCAGGTGAACTGGAAAGTGCCAGCAGTGCACACTTGCTTGCACAACCACTTCTGCCCCACGTGACTCTAGCCTGCTCACTTGAGACTGGCGAATGTAGAACCAGATCAGTCGGAATGTTTTCCAGTCTATAAACCACCAGGAGTGGATTTCCAGAGTGAGCGACATCAGTAGCCATTTCTTTCCTCTGAACAAGACATTAGTCATGGACTTCCTGATGAGGAGAGTTACTGTATTGTCCTGATGACAGCCCTGGAGCATCCCAGGAAGAAAGGCGCCACACCAGCTTTCCAGTGAGCATTCTATGGGATCGAACTCGGGTCCTCAAGCTTGCATAGCACATAGCAAGCCCTTTCCAAATGACTCATCCGCCCAGCCTACTGCCTAATTTGTTTAAATATTCCTCCAATAAAGCCATGTGTGTTACTACCAATGAGGTAAATATGTCTTGGATGAAAGACTACAGAATATCATGCCATGAAAATTTGCTCAATTTTCCTCTTAAATAAGAAAATTAGAATGCACTACATTTTCTGATAGCAAAGAGCGTTCATCAGTCTTAGCCCCTGGTGGCCTCTGTGAACAACTTTTAATGTTTGTTCTTACCAATCCTTCTAACCCTTTCCACACTGACTAGAGAAACTGTACAGCGTCTTTCATTTTTGTCTGAAAAAGAGAAGTGCCTGCCAAAAAGCAAAATTGTTTTGAGTTCTTAAAATTTCTCAACCAAGAAAGCTAGTTTTCAGCGAAAAGGATCCAATTATCTACGCTCCATTTGAGCAGAGTTTTTTTATTTCTAAAGGCTGAACAACTTGCAAAGCTTTTCTGAGTTTCATGAATAAAAGGATTCCTTGTGGAGTCGCATGGATCCAGAAGGGCAAGCAGACATGGGAAAGGTAAACCCACAAGCAGACATGGGAGGGGTACGCCAGGCCGGCCTGAGAGATTGGCACCACGAGGAGACTGGCTTAGTTTCCTTTCTTCCTGATGTTTCCAAGAAGCACTACCCAAGAGCTGCAGAGTGGTACATCCTATCAGAAAGCTTCTCTGAAAAGAAGAATTACCCCTACCCAATCTTCTGCCCATCATGGTTTGATAGGACTTTTGGGGGTCTAGGCTTTTAGTAAGGAGCAAGTGGTAGTAGGTAAACTCTGTCCGCTATGGGACTATTTAAGGGCTGTCTTCAGTGTCTGGCAGGAATCCTAAGTAGTTTGTTCTCTAAAGGACTTTTCTTTCTAAGCCATGAGAAGGCTCAAGCACTCCTTAAACTTATTAGCATCATCTCTACGTGAGGACCTCCCTGTTTCATTAATAATTATTACCATACTTCTATTTTACTACTTATCTTAAAATAATACAAGCTTGTAGAAGACTGGGCCTGTCAACAGCCATCTGTGGATCAGCGAAGGATTCATGGGGCCCTATCCCTGATGAACTATTGGCTCCTGAAGGATTTGGGGGAAGGGAAAATCGTTACATTCAGTTGTGTATCCACTGGTGCCACTCAGATGGCTTGGTCAAAATGAATGGATCACAAAACAAAGAATTTGGGAAAGGGACCTGTAGGTAGGAGACAGTAATGGCAGAGGATGATGGGAGATGACGGTAAACAGAAAGCAGTTAAGTCCTGTGTGAAAATGTCAGTGAATTTAGCCAATAAAAAAAAAAATATGTCTTGAGCCAGGTGGTGGTGGTGCACACCTTTAATCCTAGCACTCAGAAAGCAGAGACCGGTGGATCACTGAGTTTGAGGCCAGCCTTATCTACAGAGTTCCAGGACAGTCGGGACTACACAGAGAAATGCTGCTATGAAAAACAAACAAACAATTAAATATTTGTTAAATATTTAATCCCAGCACTCAAGTGCTGGGGGCTGGGGGCAGGGGAATGCCAGGAGCAGGGGGAGGCTGGGGGCAGGTGGCTCTTTTGTGATTTGTGATTTCTAGGGCAGCAAAGATCACGTACTGAGACCCAGTCTTTAGAGAAACTTCATTTAGTAAATATTATTTATATTTTATTTGTTGTTGTCTAATAATTAATAACTATTAGTTCTAATTATGACCTGGCCATCTCCCCAATAATCTAGTCAAAGTCTTATTGATTTGTTTAATATTAATAATAATGATCTTAATAATTTAATAATAAAGCTTATTTAATCCGCTTTAGCACAGTTACTGGGTGATTACCCCTAATCTATTTTCTATGCCAGACTGGCTACTTCTCATCTGTGCTTCCCCATCACTTGCTGTTCGGGAGTCTGAGTCTCATCCACCATGCTTTTGTCCCATGTCTGTCCTCAGGGACACTTCTCTTAGCCACATGCTCCTGGTCCGTCCTGTCTGAGGGAGACCGCCTGCCCTCTCCGTCTTCTTTCCTTCTCCTCTGTTCTCTTTCTCACGGTCCCTACCTGGGACCCCCAAGCCTGGTAGCTGAAACCCCACCCACCTCTACTCTCCCCAGTAGTTGGCTGTCAGCCACTTTTATTTAACCAGTCAGAGAAGATAGGCGAGCAAAGCTTACAGCATCACTGGTGTACTTGAGACTGTGCTACTCTGGATTGCAACTGGATCTTTTTTTTTTTTAAAGGATTTATTTATTTTATATGTTTGAATACACTGTTGCAGACTTCAGACACACCCTAAGGGGTATGGGATCCCATTACAGATGGTTGTGAGCCACCACATGGGCTGGGACTTGAACTCAGGACCTCTGGAAGAGCAGCCATTGCTCTTAACCACTGAGCCATCTCTCCAGCCCCTGCAACTAGATCTTAAGGGTCAGCATTTAGCAGCACCAGACCAATCCCCAATAATTATTGATAAGAATTATCATTTAGTTCTACTTCTGAACCACCCCTCTGTTTACAATACTGATCAAATCTGTGTTCATTGTCTCCTGGGCCTTCTGTTTTCTGTTCTCATGTTTACCTCATTCTGAGTGTTCTGTAGACACTTTGGTTTCAGGACGTAGCAGGTACTGAAGGAGATACCAGCTTTTGAAGCTCTTCTGCCTTCTCTTTTTCTTTCACCCTCAGGTTTTTTACTAAGGAAAAAAAAAAACTAATCTAAATCTATGGAAATGAAGCTCATTAAAATATCCTCAAAATAAATATCTTTATTTTAATATGTTTTCGTCCTGGGTAGACTAGGGAACAGCTTTATGTACCTGTACAAACAGCATTTCAGAGCAGACTGCATTTTCTCTCCTGACCTCTCCCCACCACTTTCTGCCCCTTCCCTCAGAGGCTAGTTACCTACCCACACCCTCCCACCCTGTCTCCTTAGAAGTCTCCCTCCCCACACCACCCATCCACATACTCACACCAGTTTTATTTCCTCATTTTAACAAAGATTTGGTCTGTGCATAACTTAATTATTTTTATTGTATCTGGCATCATTTTTAAGTAAACTACTACATATAACAAATTTGACTTCAAAAAAGGATGTAAATTACATTTAAAAGAAAACTAGTTTAGCATACTATTTCTTTGTGCCACCCACATACTGACTTAAACTTTGATAGAAAACTGTACTATGTAAACTAGTAAGAAACAGGAACAATTCATAATAGCATAAATGCCAGCAATTAGCTGAACATTCATTAACTAACTCAAGCATTACCAGTAACTGGAAAGCCATCTCTATTAAAACTTAGGCCAAAGAACCTGAAGCAGAGATGTGGTTTAGCCTTTCTTCTCCCCAGTATTGTTAAAATTGTTGACTCTAAATTTTTATTAGCTAATATTTCAAAGATGTTTTCTGAAAGGAACAAGTCAAAACAGTTTTGTAATTGCTGTGTTCTCTTCAGGCATTGTTTTGTATGTGTAGAATTAGTATGTTTGACCCAAGATGCTCATAAATGTGGAGCAATGATTTAAATCTAATACTCTGGAAGAAATAAATATCATTGTATCCTTAGGAATCTGTGTCCAATGCTGTCTGTGGCCACAGTAAGTGCCTTGTTATTTACTGACTTCGAGTTTATAAGATGTCATGGAAATCTAGCTCTTCTCTTACTATTAGGTACCTTCAGAGCAGAGTACACTGTGCCATCCCCTCTCCCAGCACACAGACGCATCAGCACATAACTGCCCCAAATACAAGCAACTAAAGGGTTTTTTTTTTTTTTCTTTTTTGAGATAGAGTTTCTCTGTATAACCCTGGCTGTCCTGGAACTCACTCTGTAGACCAGGCTGGCCTCGAACTCAGAAATCCACCTGCTTCTGCCTCCCAAGTGCTGGGATCAAAGGTGTGTGCCACCACCACTCAGCGCAACTAGAGTTTTGTGTCATTCTCATTTTACATAGTTCACCAGCCCTTACTTTCCCTTTGATGTTCCAGATGAAAGCATCCATAGCAGGACAGAGCAGACACTGGCTTTATCCTGAAATAATTCTCATTTTCCCGTAGCCAGTCGCACTGACAGTCATGTTTCCCATTTGCTTTTATCCCCATTGTAGTCACCTCTGGAGAGCATCAGAACTTAATAATCATAGTAATAATGGTAAATGAAAATAAAACTAAAACCAAGACAACAACCAAGCAAAAAAGGCAAAAACCACGTGTTCTTACTTCAAGCACCGAACCATTAATGAAATCTAATTTGACATGTTGCATACTATCAGATGTCAAACATTATAGAGCAGTTTCATTGGCCTTTTTGAACTTTGAGTTCAGCTTAAGTTGACTGATCCTGAGGCACTGTGCAGCACCGTCACTGTAGAAACCGACTTTTCTTCCTTCACGCTGACAATGATGCAAGAGCTTCTTGTTCCTTTTCGGTGCTGGAAGGTGTCAAGTTGTTGCCCTTAAAAGATGTGAGAGCTGAGGTGAGAAATCCATTATGCTGCTATAAAAATCTGTGTGAACAAGTATTTTTCCTCTCTCCACCCACCCTCTAGTGCTAGAATATTAATAGTGGATTTAAGTCAGCTAATGAAACTTTGTTCTTAATTTATTCAAAACTGAAAATTAATTTGTCATTAAAAGATAGTATGAAATATAACTGACACTGAAGGTATAAGACCTGTGAATTCAGAAATGGATATATAACCACACCCCCTAATATCTTACAAAGGCATACTGAAGGGCACCAATAAACGGCCAGAATGTATTTCCACAGTTCTTTACATTTAGTGGGACATTTAATTTGATTTTTATTAAAGTCAAAACCATGATTCTTTGGGATATATTCTTGGTGAAGTGGAGGAAACTATCAAGTCTGGGGACAAACCATCATCCCACAAGACCATGATCGTGGAAGCTTGGAAGAGCGTCAGGATAGTGATGAGCCAGACCCAAGGGGCTAACTCAAGAAACCCATTACCTGTCAAATTAAAGAATTCTTTCTAACTAGGCATAACTGAGATGGGAAGTCTAGAAACTGGTAAAGGTGCATATTGCCCATGTACCTGTCCGAGCCCTGGTACATGAAGACTTTGATGGAGAGTTACCCAATGCAATAGGAAATCTGAATTCAGCTCATCTGGAATAAAAGGTGGACATAAACCATCAACTCAGTGCTGTGACTAGTCACCCCCAAGGGTACCTTGCTGACATTACAGTACTTTGTATGACAGACTTCAAGATGATTTGGACCATACCTTACCTCCAAGATGCACGTTGCAAATTTTTAAGTTTGTAATAAAATACAGGGTCACAGTCTGAAGTTCACAGTACGGCCAGTGTCTTACACATAGTAGGTGCTCAAGACTGCATCTGGAGCTTTGTTGTTTACTTTGAATAACTAACAGGGTCTTTTAAAAAGTAATTTGTACTTTGAGAGATACCGGTTACAATTTATTTCACGTGATTCCATCGTATAGCTTGGTCAGGTTGGCCATAGGACTTTTCATTTTTAAAATGCCATGCGTAAAGAAAGTAAAGGCATGAAATTGCTCGAAGCACTGCACACAGGTTTGGCAAAAACATCCACAGGTGATAGTAACTTCACAGCTCATTCGAAAAGAGGCTCAGAGCATAGATCACTCAGTGCTGACACTTTTCAACACCCAGAGTTAAGGGCCAGATAAAGAGTAAAAGGATAACTTTAAGTAAAAACAGTACAGCCTTGGATTTCATCTCCAAATCTTCAAGATCCTATGAAGTAGTTGTGTTCTTCAAGTAGCATTATGGTCTGACCTTTGCCCCAACGACAGATTGGGTGGGATGTGCTTGTTCACCTGATGGCCAGGAGTTTTAAATAGTATAAGCATTCATTGTGATATGTAGTAATCTCTGCATACTTTTAAATAGTCTATTCCTCCTCAGGAAATCATTTAGAGTAGTGAAATGACTACAAATAAGATTACTGGAGGAAAGGGAACTGATTTGGCTACTGTATTAATTTATAAACCACTTAGACTTACATTGTCAACAGAATCTTGTTGTTGGCAGTGGTTTTACTCATTCCGTCATTTTCCTTGGGAAAATCAAGATGATGAACAAATGCAAAGATTTACTCGTTGATTTATTTATTCATGCCCAACATCGGCTTAGTTCCTTACTGACTGATGTGTTTGGTTTGACTTTAGGGACACCACAGTGCAGTCTCTGACTCTTCAGCCCACAGTGAAAGATGGACTGATTGTGTATGAAGACTCACCTCTGGTCAGTAAGCCAATAATAACAACATGTAAAGGATGCTTTGCTTGTAACTGTATCTCAGCCTGTGGATGGGTTCATTGTCTGATTGGAGCACATGTGTATATTATTTTAGATGCTCAGGTCTGTCTCATTGGAGTACACACTTGTTATCATTGTCAATGCATGTATCTATCAAAATGACATTATTGGGAAAGTAGCATACTCTTTTACTGCACTGTCTCTCATGAGTGAGAGTCAGGGACTGACACAAATCCCCTGCTTATTTTCTGAGATTGTTTTTAAGTCTACTGTTGTTCTAAACTAACAGACCGTTAACTCAGTGTTTTGGGAAGTTGACTCAAGTCTAAGCCTGGCCACAATACTGCAAAGCAGGCAGCCATCGTGGAACTACTGTGGCCAGGCCCCAAGGCTGGGGACTTTGACATGTGTGCTAGGAGTCTCCAAGGTTGAGCCCAACTCTTCTCTGAAAAGAGAGGTTAAAGGAGCCACATGTTGGCTTTAAAAATAAATAAATAAATAAATAAATAAATCCTAAATTTAAAAAAAATCTTATCAAGTCTTTGAGAGTACAGTATGAGGCTTTGTGACGAAAGCGAGCATTTTAAGGCGGTGGCAGCACACGCCTTTAAGCCCAGCACTTAGGAGGCAGAGGCAGGCAGATTTCTGAATTTGAGGCCAGCCTCGTCTACAGAGTGAGTTCCTGGACAGTCAGAGCTACAGAGAGAAACCCTGTCTAGAGAAACTATCTCGAAAAACCAAAATCAAAACAAATAAAAGGTGGGGGAATGACCTTTATCAAATTGCTTTAAAATAATTAGTTAGCACTGTATAGTCACAACAATTTATGGCGTGGTCATAAGTGTTATAGGGTGTTAGTATCTCTTGTAGAAAGAAATCTTAGGTTTGTGTTGAAATGCATAGAGTATCTCCTATCTGCCTCCTTAAAAGCACGAGGAGAGGCATGGCAAGGTGGATCAGGTCTACAGCTCCCAGCTTCCTTCTCATGGCCCCTCCACATGGTTACTGAAGACCTGGCGAGGTTGCCTGCCTTTCTTCTTCCTATGCAAACATCTATAGACTACACCTTTATACAAGATCAGTCTAGTAATTTTACCTGTATTTTTCCATACCTGCTCCAATTTTCAAAAGTAAATATTTTGTGTATTCTGCCAAGTTCAGTATCCTGCTGGCTAGCCTAGTGCTCCATTTTCATAGTGTCGGAACTCACACGCGTGTAGTTGTGCCCTGTTTCTTTTTTGTTTGTTTGTTTGTCTCTTTGTTTCTTTGTTTTTCGAGACAGGGTTTCTCTGTATAGCCCTGGCTGTCCTGGAACTCACTTTGTAGACCAGTGTGGCCTCAAACTCAGAAATCCACCTGCCTCTGCCTCCCGAGTGCTGGGATTAAAGTGTGCCCTGTTTCTTATGTGGTGAAGTGCATAGTTCCTGCTCTGGCAGCCCATTCCTTAGCCTTCGTGTGCCTTTTCTTATATTTACTGTCTAAAGTCGACATAGGCCGTCCGTGTTCACTCTTCCGCAAGTGCAGTTTGACCATCGATTCTCTTTGCCTTGAATACCCACCTCCTCTGACCTATAAAACTTTGACAGTATTTGAAGATCCATGAAAGCAGTTTTTCAAAACATACAGTGACCGTTATGTCAGACTCCTGTCAGCTCTGTGGCCTTTCGTCTACATCTTACACTCCTTAAGTGCCCCATTCTAGGGAGTGAAACGTTGATGGGAATGATTCTAACACTGAGAGGAACAACACAGCAAGAGGAAAGCTTGCTGCTATGTTTTAGTAACTCAGTGAAGCTTTTGTTGCTGACTGTGTGGTAGTGGGCTGTAACCTACCAACAGCTCTGGCCAGTTCAAAGCAGTGAGCGGTGAGCTGTTAGTAGTCCTTACTCTGCTTCTTTTCTTGATTATTACAAATTTTTCTCTCTCAAAAGGTTAAAGCAGTAAAGTTGGGTCATATTCTAGTAGTAGATGAGGCAGACAAAGCCCCAACAAATGTCACCTGTATTTTGAAAACTCTGGTAGAAAACGGAGAAATGATTCTTGCGGACGGAAGACGTATTGTTGCAGGTGAGTACTGAAAAGCAACGTTTTCCTTTGGGTCGGTTTGCACCTTTAGTGTGCGTTGTTGGCTGGTTGGTTTCGTCTGATGCTAGGAATAGAATCGGAGCTTCAGTCATGGAATCACATGCTCTGTCATGCACATCATCATCAGCCCCTAGTTTCCCTCTTCTCTAACCAGTCTCTGTAATGCTCAGAGTAGCCGTGAGGCAGATCAGCTTATACTGTCCTCGTCTGAAAATGTCAACCTTGAACCTTTATACTAAGTTTTCATATAGTTGTGTATGACTGCATTATTGAATTGCTATCTGGAAATTTTTAGAAACATTGGTGTGTTTCTCTTGCTCACAAAATTTACTTTATATTATTGGTTCGGTACATTTAAAAATCACTACTGTGAATTGGAGAGCCGGCTCAGTGGTTAAGAGGACTTGCTGCTCTTCCAGAGCATCCAGGATCCATTTGAAGAACCCCCATGCTCACTCACATCTGTAACTCCAGTTCTGGGCAGCCCAGTGCTGTCCGCTGGCCTCCCCTGGCGCCAGACACACAGTAGGTGAACATGTGCAGACAAAATGCTAGACACATTTTTTTAGAGATCACTGGTTTTTTTGTTTAATTTGTATGTGTGTATATGTGTGTACAATTGTATAGATATAGATGGAGATCAGTCACTTGGGAAGAGGTTATTCTCTGCTTTAGATTTTCTTTTCTTCCTACCCATACACACATTCTCTTTGCAGTTATTGCTGGAAAAGAAATGAAGATAAATTGGTCTCATCAGTGTTGTCTTCACTAGGATTTCTGTTCCTGTCATAAAGTAGTGTGGTCACAAGCACCTTTGCGACTTCAGGTTGTAGTCCATCACTGAAGGAAGGCAGGGCAGAAGCTGGAGGCAGGAGCTGGGGTAGCGAGCATGGAGGAGCGTGGCTTACTGCCTTGTGCCTGGTAGGGCTCTCAGTGTGCTCTTTTGTGCACCTAGGACACCCCTGCCTAGGGGTGGCATTACCCACAGTGGGCTGGGTCCTTTCATTTCAATCACTAGCAAAGAGAATGACTCACAGAGTTTTCTACAGGCACACTTACTGAGGCATGTTCTCATTCGAGGTTCCCACCTCCCAGGTGAACTGCCATGTGTTAAGCTGACCAAAAACAAAACAAAACCTAGCCAGCACAAGTATATATAACTGCAAGACAATGTAAGTTTGCCTAACACAATGAAAGATTCTAATTTCAGAGGGTTTTAGGTTTTTTTTGTTTTTGTTTTTGTTTTTGTTTTTTTTGTCTCCTGGAAGACTTGAAAATCCATAACTAACCATAGAAAATACATAGCCAGTGCCATAAAATCATCAATATTTGAAGTGTACATACAAAGAGGACTCTGCTAGAAAGCTCAGCATCATAGAGGCTCTTTGATGCTGTTGGTGCACAGTCCCTACTCCAGCCTCTACTTAGCACCAATAACATCATTTTAACATTTCTCTTTCACAGTTAATGAAAAATGAGAATTTGCCTTAGTATTGTCCCTTTGACAGAGTCCCTTAGACTCTCAGAGAATAGAACTCAGCCTGCTCCCTTGCTCTGGAGCTCATGGCACTACAAAGATGGTACACCAAGAAAGGAGAAGGGACTCCGGAGACAGAGCTGTGACCAAGACTGGCTGTGTCTGGCCCTGTGTGTGTTCTCCTGTGATTTGGAAGGCTAGCTTAGAAGTAAAAGAATATAATAATTTTCAAACTCAAGTGTGATTTTCAAACAGCTTTTATTTCTTGTGTTCCAGATTGAAGCAGGGTCATTGAGCCATGTTTATCATAGGTGGCATTTGAATTGGGAATACCTGTTTTGAGCAGAGTTTCACAAACAATGCATTTTGTTTTTCAGATGCAGCTAATGTGGATGGAAGAGAGAACATTATTGTGATTCATCCTGACTTCAGGATGTTGGTTCTAGCCAACAGGCCTGGCTTCCCCTTCTTGGGCAATGATTTCTTTGGAACTTTAGGTAAAAACAATGACTGTAATAATAACAATGATAGTTTCAACCACAATGCTGCAGTGAGTGGCTGCTGTTACTTACCGTGAACTGTGTCTACCCTAGCCACATGAGGAGCAGAGAGCTTCTGATACTCACAGGAGTTATTTTTTCTGAGATCACTTAGCCAGTGAATGGTGGAGCTGAGCTTTGTGTCTAAGTCTGGCTTAGTCCCTTCCTCCTTAAGCAATTGTACTGTACTTTGCTGTTTAATGCTACATGATAAATGGCTACTAGTGTCTGCTTCTGTCACCTCCTATAACTAAAGAGACCAAGGCCAGCTGTGAAGAGACTGAGTCATACTGAGTAGGAGGCCCCCACACCCCCACACCCCACCCCCAGGATGCTGCTGCATCATCATCCTCCTCCTCCATGAAGGAGGATTCCACTGCTCTGGAATCTCACACACAGTACAAAGCAAGCCTGTGCTCCTGGTAGGATCCTGATGTGGCAGTTCATATAGGATTTGTCCCAATGGTTTATCTGAACAGCCATCTAAGTACTAGGACAGTCAGTACAACATTGTGTACAGTAATTAGAATAAAAACAACTACTGTCCTTTCTTCCAAAGGAGACTAGATAAAGAAATCCTGCTGTATCCACTCAGTAGATAGGATGCCACTACTAAGAGAAATATCAGTAATACTAGCATGCTAAAATACAAAGCAATAGTAATTGTAACAATAAGTGGTGGAAATGAGGGTGGTAGTCCATACGTTCCAGAAGGGACAGGTGTATGCTGGAGTCTTACTTACACTGTTTAGGTCATTTTTATTTTAGACTCCTGCATTACTGCTGCTGTTACAAATGTGCTCACATGTGAACACTCCAGGGCAAGCCTATAGTTCTCTCTAGTATGGAAAGGTATAAGTTCTTCCCAGAGACAGGTTCTTCATAGCTGCTCTCACCGGAGGGCAACGTTCTCACATTCATCCCAAGGCCCACAGTGCCGATGCTCAGTGTCTCTCCGGCTCTCCTGCTGCTCCCTTCCCTGGGCCAGGTGGACTTGCTGGAGCTGAATCAACCACCTCGAATGTTGGTGAAAGCAGCCTCGTTTTGTTAGCTTTCCCGGCTCGGTGAGGCTCACATGACCACCCTCTCCCACCTCCGGCTGTACCGCCATGGCCGTGCTAACTAATCATCCTTGTGACAATATCATTCCACAAGGATGGGGAGTTTTTAAATCATTGAAATATAGTACCTAGGGCTGTACCTAGGTAATATACGGTGTCTGGAAGATGTTTAGTAATTATTTGGTGACTGCATGGTAGAGGGACCAAGTGCCTTTTACATTCAGGATAACTTTCATTTTCAAGAAAAACAAACAAACCAACAAAAACCCAGAGCTGTCCTGCATGTTTGTATTTGAAAATGTCAGTCTGTGAGATGAAGCCTGAAGCTGTGATACTCTGCTTTATTTCGTTAAATATACACAGGCACTCGTACATATACACACATAAAATAGCTGTGTATCCAAATGGTCCCTAAATCAAAATAAGGCCTCATTGCTGCTGCTGTTGGTCTAGACTGAGCCATTCCCACTGAGTGTTTTGCCAGGGTTCTGTGTATTGTACTATCTCCCAGTAAGCATGTATTCAGACATCACATACCTTTTTATAGAATTAAACTCATGCAGAACAAACCATACATCATTTAGCTTTCTTCTGGCTCAGGCATTTTCTTTCTTCTTTGTACAGTCCTGTATTTAGATGGGCTTCCTGGGATTTGCTGAGTGACTCCTGGCTCTTTAAACCCTGGTTGCAGTTTGTGCTGCAGCCTCACAGTGGATTGGCCGCCTACTGAATGGGACTCTCCTTCTTCTCTGTAGGTGACATTTTTAGCTGTCATGCCATTGACAACCCCAAGCCCCACTCAGAGCTTGCGATGCTCAAACAGTACGGCCCAGATGTGCCTGAGCCCATCCTGCAGAAGCTCGTGGCAGCCTTTGGAGAGCTGAGGAACTTGGCTGACCAAGGGATTATCAACTACCCTTATTCCACCAGAGAAGTGGTCAACATCGTCAAACACTTACAGGTGTGGTACACTCCTGTGTCTTCCAGACTCTGGTTTATAGCTGGCGTTCCCATTCTGTGACAGGTCAGCCAGGCAACCTGATGTGACGTGTGCATAAGCTAAGCAATAAATCTAAAAGACCAACGATGTTCTTACTGCAGTCTCTGAGTTGACCTTGGCAAGGTTTTGTGCCTTGGGCATTACCAATCAGCTAAAAACTTTGATGAGTTGACTTTGGGTTTGTTTTGCTTTTTATATGGGTATTGGGTAGGGGTGTTGGAGGGGAAAAATAATTAAGTAACAAGGAAATGTTTCTATTGTTTGGCTTTTTACAACCAGCATGTGGTGTCTGGGTAGGAAGTATTACAAATGACATGAAGGTAGAAAGTAGAACAAGATCTAACAGACAATAAATATACTAAAAGAACGTTTGTCAAGATAGAGAAGTGGTCAAGAGGATAAAATTCCTGTGATCATATACAAAGTATAACCTACTTAAAGAAAAAGAAAAAAGTGTAAACTCTATGTAGCAAATAATGATCTCCAGACAACAGCACAGCCTTGTGACTCTCAAATTCTCTTTGACCTCTAGCCCTCCAAGAAAACCTTACTGAAAACATAGGCAGCTGGGAGGTAAAGGGAGGGAGATTTTACAGTGAGAAAAGCTTCCGTTGCAGAGGGAGAGATTCTGTTCCATAGCACAGTGGCTGAAGAGCAGTTGATAATAATGGAAGGCTCATTTCAAAGCTGCAAGAGAATAGATCTTAAATGAGTATATCCATTAAGATATAATTATGCAAAACGACAAATAGGTCGATTCACATGCTTTAATGATATTACATCATATGCACTACAGAAATATTGCATTATCCTGAAGTCTGAAAACTGACTTGAAAAATTTTTATTATATATTATGTTTTATGTATAATATATATATGTTATATATGTATAATATATATGTTTTATTTTATATGTGTATGTATGTATAATAGATACATTTATATGGGAAGAAAAAGAAAAGCTTATTCTCTGTAGGAGGCCTTGCTAGTCCAGCTCACCAGCATGGATGCCAGGTCCAAGAGGAAATGAGAGCAGTCAGGAGGGTACCCCCCAGCACTGGTCCAGCTGTGGTGGCTCCTGCCTTCTGAGCTCTGTGTCCAGGAAGCAGCAGGCAGCACCGTGCTCCATTTCCTGTCCCTAAGTTCCTCTTCTCCTCCTGGTGCCTTTATCCTTTTTTTCCCCCATTTATTCATAGACTGTGAGTTTTCTAGACATATCTGTGTTGACATTCAACATTTTTTTAAGCTGGTTTGTTTAACTTGGTCAATCTAGTGTGCCCATTTTTCTTTTTGTAAATTATGCTTTATTTAGAATACAGAACAATGGGTTTTCATACAGGTATAGCATGGTGCCTTGCTCTGTCCACTCCTCCCACCTCTGCTCCTCCTCACTATTCCTCCTCACCTCATATTGGTTCCCTTCTGCCCAAATTGTTCCCTCTGTTCTGTGCATGTGTGTGTGTGCATGTGTGTGTGTGCGTGTGTGTGTGTGCGTGTGTGTATGTGTGTGTACATAGTTAAAACTGGCTGTGTGTTTAACAGAGAACATGATATTCCGTCTTTCCCTTCCTGCCCTCTTTTGTGCCCCCCTCCTCTCCCCCTTTAAACCTCATCCTCGCCACTCAGAGGCCCCCTTCTACTTGCATGTCCTCTGTGGGCTTGTTAGTACAGAATCCACATGAGAGAGAACACAGCATGCTTGTCTCTGCTTCTGGCTTACATCATGTCTCATGATCTCCAGCTCCATGCATTTTCCTGTGAGTGACAGGACTTATTTCCTTTATGGCTGCCTAAAACCCCAATGTGTGTACATACTACATGTTAATCCAGTCATCTGTCAGCACACATCTAGTCTGTTTCTTGTCTTGGCTGGCGAATTGTGGAGCAGTAAACAGGTTGAGAAGCCAGCAGAGGGTCTGAGCAGGGCCCCACACCTGAGATACACAGTAGAAATGTAAGAGCTGCTAAACATGAGTGTGTGTTTCCTTACTGCCTGGTTATCAGACACAGCTAGTGCGTTTCTGCTGAAGTCCATGTGTGCGCTATTGCTCTCTAAGTTTTACAAACCTTTATAATGATGTATGCTTTATCTCATAGATAATGAGGAAATTTTTTTTTCATACAGAAATTTCCCACTGAAGGCCTCTCCAGTGTGGTTCGGAATGTATTTGACTTCGATTCTTACAACAAAGACATGAGGGAGATTTTGATGAACACTTTGCACAAATATGGGATCCCCATTGGAGCAAAGCCTACCAACGTGCAGCTGGCAAAGGAGTAAGGAAACACACTATTGATAGAACCTTGAGCATTGTCCTTCTGACTCTTAGACGCAGATAGTCCCTAATCCGCTGTAGACACTACTAAGCTGACTTGGTGTGGGAAGCCCTCCAGGAGCAGTGCTCTTCAGCTGCTACTGTTTGCTGGCTGGTCTCAGTTAGTAGCATAATTTATAGTCCTGTAAATTAAAGATTTCAGTTTTTAATGACTATCCCATGAGTAGATGTAACACACTCAAATAAAGGGGAATATTTGTTTCTTTATCAGTCTCCGTCCTTTTGTTGAATGACTGTGGGTCTCTATTTCATAATCCAGTGCAATTTAGTATACAGGTGTGAAAACCTCATAAGAGTAAAATGTTCATTTGTCAAGATGCTTTCTTTAGGACAGACAGGCTTTTAAATATACCAGATTAATGCAGATCTCAGGGTACTCATTCTAGCTTTATAGACAAGAGAGGTGATGAGAAAAATTGGACTCCCAGCACACGGGCTGACAACCCGCCTTTTATATGTTCAAACCAAATATGTTGTTGACCAGATGGTAGTTGGCATCTTTGTCTACAAAATGTAGGTTACCATAAATCCGCATGAAGCAATCACAGTTCTCAAGGTAAATTAGTAGACCTTAGTCTACATGAGGCACTATTCAGAATGAGGTTCAGTGCGTCAGTGATTAGTCTGGCCATGTATGTCTTCCTAAGTCTGTATATCATCATTCTTTGAAGTCATAAAAACATCATAGTAGAAGCCAAGAAAAACCAATTACTAACATCCCAAGAATTTCTCAAAGAGAAACAAATATTCCCCTTCTGTGGTAAAAGCACAAGATGGTGTTATGGTAGCCATTCTGAGTGTGCTGCTGTATGCTAGCAATGAGTCATTTTCTTTCAGGAACTGCGAGTGGGAGTCAGCTGCTCATGCTTACATGTTTCTATGCAATGCAGTTTTAGCGATTGGTTAGCAGTCCCTATGGGCATTTTGAACAATGTAGTTTCTTGAGTACAACATCTTCTATATTAGAGAGTCGAGAACATGTCTTTAATTTACAAGCTTCGTTTACTCTCATGTCTTTCTTACAGACCCTTCTCTTTCTTTTCACTTGGCAACGGGATGGTTTAATCACTGTTAATAAACTTATATCATTAAGATTCTAGCCCTGTGGAAAGTAGGCTTGTGAATTGCAGCTAATTTCTTCGTGTGTTATTTGTTAGTGTAACCTGTGTTAGTTCGGCACATCAATTATAAGAGAATCGTTGACAGTTTCTTTTGGAAGGAAGGCGGAATAATGGCTTGGCTTCTGTTGTCATGCTTATTGTGAAGAGCAGCCCTTGGTGCAGTGGGCTAGCACCTGCCAGGGCAAGAGATTGCTATCTCTGTGTTCACAATGGCGGCTTAGAGAGAAGAGGGTTGAACTTGCACTTGAGATTGGGCTAGACACAGCTGCATAGACCTAAGAATAAGCTGAGGGCAATGTGGAGAAAAGGGAGCTTTGTCTGGGGTAGAGGTGTTTGTATGGTGTGTAATGTGCACAGTCGTTCAGAGCAGGTTTGTCATCTGTGAACTGTAGGGACAAGACCCACAGGTTCCATAGGATTCTTCCTGGCAGGTTACCAGCCCTGCATTGGAGAAGTCAGGTGGTAAGGTCAGCAAGGCTTGGGATCCAGTGATGCGTCAGCTATCTTAGACTTCATTCCTAGGTCTACCACAGCTGCACTCAGAGAGTGCTGAGTTTCTCTTTAGGCCTAGGAATTTGGAGAAGTTTCTTCACTGAATGGAATCTCTGATGATAGAAAAGGAGAGCATTTTATTATCGAACACCTAAGAATAAAATTTGCTCTTCAGATCAGGGCACTTAGGAGAATGGAAGAGGAAGTGTTGGCAGTAACTGTAAAAGGAGATGTGACATGGACTGTCCTGGTCCAGGCTGGAGTACGTTTATCCTCATGCTCTATTCACTAGGCCCTTCTTGTCTCACAGCCTCTGCCTCCCTGGGTCCTGCCTGTCTCTCAGCTTTGCCCTCTAGCAGAGTTTTACTGCTCCCCATGTCTGCAAAAGCAAACAGACTTTATAAGAAGTAACACACATTGAACATCCTAATCTGAAAATCCAAACTGAAACTTTCAAGTGTCATAAGTGTTGCCACATCTTGACATGGTGGCACTGGCCTTTCTTCCCAGCACTGTGTAGGAAAAGGCAGGGGGACCTCTGTGAGTTCCTTTACAGCCTCGTCTACAAAGTGATTCGTAGGGTAGCCAGGACTATGGCGAAAGACCCCATCTCAAAAATTTAAAAAGATCCTAAAGTGGAAAAAATGTTTACCTAAAGTCACATGACAAGCTAGAGTTAAACACAGATATGCTAAAAGTGTGTAAAATTATGTCTAGCGATGTGAATAAGTTATATACAAAGAAACTTAATGTTTGTACTTGGACTTCATACCCACATTGTATATATATTCAAATACTCAAAACTTCAAATCTCCACACACTTGTGGTGTCAAGCTTTCCCAGAGAGCTCTGGCCTTGGCCAGTCCAGCCTCTCCCCCACTGGAGGATTCCCATTCCTAAGGGAGAAAGGTAAAAATGGACCAAGTACCTTAATATTTTCTTTCCATAAGTGAACCTTCTTGTTGAAACCTGCTAATTCTCTTGTTACGTAACTAAGCATCATCTTGATTCAGTGGGAGCAAAATTCACACTGACTCAGAACATGCGGTCACAGCTACACTGAAGATGAGGGCAGGGAAGTGATTTAGCCTCTGCCTGGTGAGGCTCAGAAGAGAAATGCAGTGGGCATGGGAGCAAAGGGAGGTTTTACATGGTACTGATACCTATCTGCAGTTCATCTGTCCTTCCTCAATTCCAGTCAGAGCATAGACAGGTGTTTAATAGGGGTGTTGTCAAGCCAGGAGTTCAATATCAGCCCTTGGGAAAAAGAGGCATCTAGATCTCTGACTAGATCTCTGAGGTGGAGGCCAGCCTTATCTAGACACTGAGTTCCAGGACAGCCAGAACCACACAATCTAAAGAGAAGAGGAGAAGCTCTATCACTGTGGTGCCCTGTGGTGAAGTACCAGGGAGAAAAGTGCTCTTTTCCTCTCTCTCTTAAATAGTACAGTCTCTATTCCCAGGCCCAGCGTGATAAGAAGAACTTTACTGTTTTGTTTAATAAAAGCTGGCAGGCCTGCTTTAGCTTTGGAGTGGGGGGTGTTTTGTTTTATTTGTTTGTTTTAGTGGTTTGATCACAAAGTAGCCCTTCTTCTTGATGCACAAACATATTCCCTGATCCTGGCAGCAGATCTGGACTGACTTCCGGGTTGCCCTTACCCTTTTCTTCCAGGACCTTCTCTGGATGGTTTTGGTTTTGTTTTATCCCTTTTGTAATTTCCACTACATGAGAAAGGACATGTCAAAGAAATGATAAATGCTATCAAAACAGGCATACTGGCAGAAATGACTTCCAATTAGAAATGTGCTTTAGAGGGAGTATAAATTTCATTACGTTTTTGTTCAGTGGCTAAATAACTAGTCAGAATTATCAGTGGTGTGTGCCATATGGAGCCATACAGATCTGCATGCTGTAGTGTCATGGCAGACATGGGGACATTTGGGTTGAAACTAATTGCTTTAGTTTTAAATGCTATTGTTTTTATATGTATTGTATGTATATGGCGCCATTTAATTTATATAGATAAGTATATATTACATACATGATAGAACTAGTTCTAAACATCCAAAGAAAAGCATGTACACCATGTACTATAAACACGGGTACCTATGCATACAGTTACACATCTCCTTAGCATAGATTGCATGTTTGTTCAACTGAGCTCTTATTCTGAAGTTCCTCTGAAGAGTAAACGGTTTGCTAGGATATCAGTGCTTCCAAATTAAAAGGTCAATTTTAGGATAATTTATGAAGTTCGTCATGTTGGAGATGTATTTTAAAAGGAGAGCATTTTTTTTCAACCTCCACTTTAAATGACATACACTATTTTATACTAAACAGCAATTAAAACCAAAGAGCTGTCATTTCATACATCTAAAATAAAATGCAGATGCTTGAGGATGCTGTGATTATAGCATTTCATTGTCACACTAATGAGATAATGATAATGCAAGCATTAGATGGTGGCAGCAGAAGCATGGTAGGTGACAGGTGCCACGTGCTCCCCAGGCAGTGTGCGCTGCACCAGCTAAAACAATTCTCAGAGTAAACCTGTTAGACACTTGCACATGCATACATACACACTGTGCATAAAACTGCATTTGTAAATAAGGAACTTGAGACAGAGACTCTTTGAAAACAGGGACAGAGTTGCTGTGTGTGTGTGTGTGTGTGTGTGTGTGTGTGTCTATGTGTCTGTGTGTGTCTGCACCCACATGTTGTGTGTGCTCCAACTCCAGTGACAATATAAACAATATTATTGGCAACTTCTGAGACAGTTATTAGAGACTGAAAAAAATTTTTGTTTGTTTAAAGAAGACCTTACTAAATAAAAGCAAAGAAACGTGTGGTTTTGTTATTCTACTTGGAAGCATCATTGTCTATGACATATACTGCACCATGTCCTCACACAGGTGTTTTTAAGGTTTCCCTGTGAAATGATGGATGCTCTTAGAATAAGACTGAATGATAATCTCCAACATCTCTGTCTCCTCACGTGGAACACAAGATGAACTCTCACTGACCATGGTCCTTGTGAAATGGATAAACAGGGCTGCCTCTGCTTCTTGCCCTGCCTGTGATACACAACCCTGAACCCACATAAGTGGCCACTCTTTTTGCTTCAGATTCATTGCCCTTGACTTGATTTCTCCTCCAGTACCTCTTCATTTTTTCTTAAGCCACTTTTCTTATTTGCTAGTTTGTAAACAAAATACCAAGAAACCAGAGACTCCAGTACATTCTACCCTACTGTTTGGAAGTTGGTTTTGTTTTTTGTTTGTTTGATTTTTGTGAGTCTCGTTCTCTTATACTCCAGACTAACCTCTGAGCACTGAGTCATGTGTCACCTTGAGCATGTGTCACTTTGCCTGTTTCATGTGAAGCTGGGATATCACTTTACCAACTGAGCCATGTCACCCACTCCCAGGAATGCCTGATGATAAATCCCAGGGACCTTTTACAGTCCTATGTGCTGTGTCATGATACTGAGGAATCGGTGTTGTTTCCAGCCATTTTATCTTCCTGAGGCTTTTCTCTTAGGAGTGCACTTGTTCCTAAAAGGCATTCTTTGTAAAATGCTTCATTCTCAAAAATAAAAATAGCTAGATTGAGAGATCTAACTCCGTATAACACTTCTTTCCGACTTCTCTTTTTGCTCCATTTCCTTCCTTCCTTGGATTTTAAGCTTAAGACACTTAATCCAACTACCGTGAACAGATTTGTAAGCCTTGTGACGGTCTCTCAAAAGAAAAAGGAACCCTGTTAGGTCAGTCAGTGCTTTGTGGCCTCATGGATATGGCTAAATGCCCTTATGGTTCCAGACATATACAAATGTTCTCAGTAGACAGCTTGCACATCTAAAACCAACTGATCAGGGTGACTGCGCTGTAGAAGTGTCCGCTGCCAGTGGCGGAGCCTTATTAGAGCCTGGCAATTGCTACTCGAATGTCTTATTGCTAGGCATTCTCCCACCATTTAATTTAAAATGTTATAAAATTTCACTTTTATGCTAAATAAAATAGCACTGAATTGATGAGTTAGGGAAGTATATTAACCCATGGTTTTATTAGGAGTTTTTGATGGTCTACACTTCAAACAACTTAAAATACAATGGTATCTACCCTTCCCTGGGAGAGGCTTTCTGTACTGTATTTTTTTAGTTTTAGAAAATATATATATCACTTCTGCATTCTAGTTTTTGAGCATCCACTGTGTTGACACTGGAATTTTTCTTTTTTCTTTTATCTTAAAAGTTAAGTAAAAATCTATTTATAAATTGCTCTTTCTTGGGACTTTTGCTTCTATTACAATAAAGCATTTGTCAAAATCCAACACCTCCTCTGACGACAGAATACTTCACATTCGTCTGTGGCAGATGAGAGATCAAGTCAGCAGGCACTCTGGTATTTCAGTACAATAGGTTTGCAGTTGGTACGCATCAACCCAAAAATGTCATCTGGGGATACACAGAATGCTCCCAACACCACCCCCAACACCCAGCGCCTGAACCCAAGGCCGCTTGCATACAGAACACATGGTCTGCCACTGAGCTACCCCCACCCTAACCCCATACAACACATCTTTAAAGCATCAAAAATTATAGAAGTTGGTATCTTTCAACTCCTGACCACATTCCCTAAGAGCATTACAAATATCAACTCCCTTATTCTACTACATATATGTGTCAACAAATATCAACTCCCTTATTCTACTACATGTATATGTGTCAACAAATATCAACTCCCTTATTCTACTACATGTACATGTGTGTTGGGGTTTGTCTTACACATTAAGGAACCAGGGCTTAGTTCCTTGAATAATGTAAGAAATGATATAGCTAATAAATAGCAGGATAGGGCATTCAACCATACTCCTTCTACAATGAAATTTCAAAGTTATTCAAAGAAATTTCCCTAATGGCTACAGAAAAGGGACATTTTTTAGCTATTTCTTATCCATTTTTTTCTTCTTATAAGATCCTAGGCACATTTTTTTTTAATGAATCAACTGCTTAGTTTATTTTGTTATGTTTTTTACCTCTTTCTATATATTCCAGATATTTGTCCTCTGTCATATATATAGCCAATAGAGATTCTCTGGCATCTTCGGGCTTCCTCTTCTCTAGGTTGTATCCTTAGATGTGCAGCAGCTTTGTAGTTTCATGAAGTCCCACTTGTTAGGCATCCCCACACCTTTGTCGTGTGGGATGCTGCCTGTGTCCTCTTCCAGCTTTTGTGGTGGTTCAGGCTTCACGTTTAGGTTGTTGAGACACTCAGGTTTTGCTCAAAGCAATAGATAAAGGTCCAGTTTTCTTCTTCTGCACGTGGACAGCCAGTTTTTCCAGCACCATTGGTTGGAGGTTCGTTGTTTTCCAGTGTTTATTTTTGGCATTTTTGTCAAATACTAAATGGCTGCAACTATGTGGACCATGTGGGGGTCTCCAGTCTTGTTCCATTTGCCTGCATGTCTGATTCTGCGCCTGTATTTTCATTGCTGTGGCTCTGCAGTAGTCGGAGGGAGTAATCCCTCCAGTGTTGTCTTTCTTCTTAGGATTGTGTTGGCTATGTGAAGTCTTTTGTGGTTCCATGTGATTTTTTTTTTTCCTATTTCCTTCTAGACCCTAGAGAAGAATGTATAGGATCTGACTGGGTAGAGAAGTTGAATGTGGGAGGTCTAAAATGTTTCATTCTTTGAGAACTTCAAGCAATGAAATATGATCATATCTACCCTCATTTTCTCCATTAGCTTCCCCCAAGTCCCTCTAGCACACATTCATAACTTCATCTGCCCCTAACAGATAGGAGCTCACTATTTAGCCCTGGCCAAGCTCACTATGTAGACCAGGCTGGCTTCAGACTCAGAAAGATCTGCTTGTATCTACCTTTTGACTGCTGGGATTGAAGGTATAATACCACTACATCCAGCTGTCTCTCTTCTTTTCAAAGAACGCATTAAATCCAGTCGATGTTGTCCACGTTTATAAATGGGCAACCTATCAGTAGCTACAGAAGAAAAAATTTTCCCCTTTGCTCCTAATTGCTCCTTGGGTGTGGTGGGGCCTTGTGAGCTCCTACCCCATCCACACTGGAATTTTGGCTGGCTTGATCTTGGGCGGGTAACCATAGCTACAATGTCATAGGTACAACGGCTATGTCAAGTCCAGATGACAGCATTGCATAGCACCCCTCCACATCTTTTGACTTTTACCTCCTTCTCACCTCTTCTTTTGGGGCGTGTCTGAGTTTTGGTGGGGTGAGAGGTTGAGGGTACGGATAAGGATGCTCCACTTATGGCAGAGCGCACACTGTCACTCATTCCAGCACGATAGCCAGTTGCGTTTCCACAGACTTGGCTTTGTATTCTCTTGCTGTAGTGTAAGGGTAGCTGCACAGCTGTTTGGTTTGATTCTTGATTGGAATGGGGGAAAATAGTTAAATGTGCCCTGCCTACAGAGAAGTTTTGAGATGTATCGGTCTTAAGCAGTCTCACATCATTATCCTTAATCCTTAAAGCTTTGGTAGGTGAGGTTTTATAAACTCATGCCACCTAGTCCTACAGAATGCCCCTTATAGAAGCCCGCTGAGGCCACTTTCACACTTGCATGCACGTAGGCTGCACCCTTTGCTGAGATCCTTCTCAGCGAAAGAAACATAGTAGTCAGAACACATCGGGGAAGATTTGCCCCTTCGAAGAAGAGGAAACAAATTGGTCCAAAATACCAACCATTCATTCACTCATTAAACAGACATTTTCCATGTGCTGCTGGGGTGAGGGTGGGGGGACACCATGTGAGAGCAAGAGCTTCAAAGGCGAGGAGGACTCAGTGTGGTCTTAAGTAGGTCACAGTGACCGAGAAAGTGGTCAAGAAAAAGTGGTGTGTGTCCTGCTGTTGATGTCTGCCAGTGGGAAAATGGGGCAAGCCCATGAGGGTAAGGAAGCCAGAGCTGTGCAGAATTCTTCTGTGTGCCTGGATACATCCAGGACGGAGGGCAACTCAAGCAGAGAAATTTCAACAGTTTTAAAATGACATTTTATTTCCCATAAACCTGCTGGAGAGTGTGCGTGGAGGCCGAGGAGAGTGTGCTGGTGTGATTCAGTTTTCTCCTTCAACCAAGTGGGTCCTGGGGATCAAAGGCAGGTCACGCGCAAGAACCTTTACCCCAATGGGCCCAAAAATTCGGGTGTATTTTGAGGTACAAGTACTTTGTGAGTGGCAGGGTGAGGTGATGGATGGGGGGTAAGGCTGGGCAGAAGAGTCAGAATGACCTGCGTGGCAGAAAAGGGCGCTTTTCATTGTCCAAAAGTGAGGAGGTGCACGGCAGCAAACCTGAGCATAGGAAGGCTCGGTGGGAAGCAGCGACGGGCATCCCTGTGGATGAAGGAGGGCCTAGTTATCTGTGGCAAACTGGGAAAGAGAAGACAACATTGAGAGAAGGAGGCAATCAGTGGACCCTAAATGAACCCTTACTAATTAAATAAAGCCTGAACCCTACTCAATGAATCACCAATTAACTAAATCAGAAACATGTGCTATTGATGTGTTACTTCCAATTGCTTTATTCTCAGGCGGGTTGTCCCTCTGTGGCTCTGTCCTGTGGGAAATTCACGATGTTTCTACATTGCCAGTGACAGTGCCTGGAGTTTCACTCCCAAGCATTCTCGGAGATGATTAGGAAAGAACACAAGATTTGGAACCACTAAGATGTAGTTGCTAGAGCAGATGACAGAGGAAAGGAAGGCATTTTCTTTCCAGGGGGAATTGAAAAAAAGATGAAGGAAAGTTTAAAGCCAGCCTCCAGACCTGTAGCCTGGTGGCAGCCTCTGAGAGAGACAGCCAGAGACCATGGCTCAAGCTGTCAGCATCTGCTTTGGCTGGAAGGCAGGACAGCTGCCCTGACACTGCAGGGTCATTCTGGAGAGGAGGAGGTGTGTTAGGAAGTGTGGGCCAAAAATAGCAGCTCTACCCAATCTTCCCATCTTGCGAATCCAGATGACAGCATTTCTCGGTGACCTCAGCAGGCTCTGGGTGGCAGAGGTACATTTCGTAAATGAAACTAACAACTAAATGTAGAGTCAGAAATACAGAAGAAAATACAAAAGCATACTCGCATACATACTGTGTTCAGCAAAACAATGTAAAGTTGCCAGGGACTTGTGAGCTGTGGGGAAGGAGAGAAGTGGATACTCACAGTCATCTATTGGATGGAACACAGGGTCCCTAATGGAGGAGCTAGAGAAAGTAACCAAGGAGCTAAAGGGGTCTGCAACCCTATAGGAGGATCAACAATATGAACTAACCAGTACCCCCCAGAACTGTGTCTCTAGTTGCATATGTAGCAGAGGATGCCCTTGGTCTTGTGAAGATCATATGCCCCAGTACAAGGGAATGCCAAGGCCAGGAAGTGGGAGTGGGTGGTTTGGGAAGCAGGGTGGGGTGGGGGGTGGTATAGGGGACTTTCGGGATAGCATTTGAAATGTAAATGAAGAAAATATCTAATAAAAAAAGAAAGAAAGAAAAAGTTCTTGGCAAAGGAGGATATTACTGGGCATTTGTAGTAGTGCCCATCACTGATATTTTGTGTTTAAATTGGGCTTTCTTTCTCTGTTAAGCATGTGGCTGGTGTGTGTAAGGGTATATGGGGGGGGGGGCTTACAATATAGCCCATGCTTCTCTGGAAGACTCTAGGATAGACTCTAGGTAGTCTATACTAGCTCAGGCTTCTGCCTTAACTTCCGAAGTGTGAAATTGTAGGCACATGCCACCATGCTTAACCTTGTGCTGAGTTTTTATTTTATTAAGTAAAAAATAATAATAAAAAAAAAAAGATTTCATAGACTCATTTCTAATCTATTCTCTCGAAAGTGGTGTTCTCTCTACTCTGTTAAATTGGAAAGTTACCAACTCTATAAGACTTTTCAGAGTTTCATATGTGTAAATTTGTATGGAAACCCTGAAGGGCAAAAGGTTGATTTTCTTTTCCGAGAATGAAATTTGAGGAGGGACTCAAAGGCAAATAATATGGCTTAAAAAAAAAGGATCTCCAAGATGAGTGTGGTGGTGCACGCAGCAATCCCAACACTTGGGACGTAGAGGCAGTAAGATTGGGATTCAAGGTCATCCTTTGCTCTGTGATAAGCTCCATGTTACCCGATCTCAAAGGAAGATGGAGAGATAGCTCATTGGAGAGGCTGCAGCAGAATGAATGGAAATGGCCTTGAGGAGGCATTAAAATTCACATGTTCAGGGAATAGCAAAAAGTAGTTTGAGCTAAGGCTGAGTTACAGGGTAGCCTGGAGCAAAAAGAGAAAGAGCGGGAAGTGTTGGTCAGGAGTGGTCTGTGAGAGTGCAGTGAACTCACTGTTGGATCTTAAGATGGTAGGAGTGAGGGAGGCCAGGAAAATTAGAGACGCTCTCTTTCTTCTCAAAGATGGTAGTAGTTGTTGAGTTTCTGGGTTGGTGGAACTACCCTGAAGTGTTCCATTATCCCCATAAACATTCGTAGTTCTTGTGGTAAGGAAATGTCTTAGGAATTGTTGATAATAGGTGGGCCAACAACTTCCAATTGCATAATGGCCCTAGAAAGATCCAAATCTTCATGTGTTTTCTCTCAGACTCCAGAAATAGTGTTGGCAGAGGTTCAGAGGAGGCAGAAATTTGCCAGAACATGTGCTTTAAAAGCCCACCCCACCCCCCTTTTGGAAGTTTTTCTGAGACAGCTCTCACATGTCCTTCACATGATGTTACCTAACTTTGCTGGCCATATGCGTCGTGTTATGGCTTGTCCGTGTCCTTTCTCTAATGCTCCAAGTACTATAATTTGACCCAAGTCATAACTCTGATATGCACCTTTCTTTTACTCAGAGCTCTGTCACTGCTTCCACGAGGGATTAGGAACCAGCACAGCACATGCACTAAAATACATCATTGTTTTAAAACACATAAATTCATGAATGACACTGAAAATAAAAAGCAGTTCTATTTATAGCCCCTGAGTTCACGCTCCTCCCCCCTTAAAATCAAACCCAGACATCATTCCAGCCAGGACATTAACACAGTTCAACAACAGCACAGTGACATAATCTTAAAATCATGGAAAATGCTGTTGTTGTGTCAATCAAATCAAACATAAAAACTTAAATCTGGTCAGAGTGGGATGCCACATTTCAGTAAAGTGGAAAAGAAGGCCGTTTTGCTAACTGCTTACCAGGGTAACCGTCCCCCAACTCCCCAACCCATTCTGTAGCCACCATTTTTTTGTTGATTATTCCAGAACTTGTTCATACCCCAAACAATGCTTCCTTTCTCCTCTGACTGCTAACACTGAAAGGATGAAAGTTAAGAATGGTCTCTCTCACACACACACACACACACACAGCTTTTGGGAGCCTTCATGGGAAATGAAATGGGGAGCTATGGTTTCCCAACTATTGCAGGGTCCAGGAGCAATCAGGGAACAGGATGGTGTGTGTGTGTGTGTGTGTGTGTATATGTGTGTGCGAACGCGCACTCAAAACCCCAGGCCACCTGCCAGTGCATCCTTCAGCACTGTTGACATTGCCAGTAGAAGAACACTGTGGTTGTGTGGTTCTGGGTGCAGTCTGTGTGGGGTATCTAATGGACCACCCCATACTCTGCCAGTCAGACAGCCAAGGCTGGTTCTTCAGATAGCTAGTCGGGTTGTAAGTTCCATGACTGTTACTTAGAATGAGTTGGCATCTTCTAAGCAGATTTATGCACATCCCTGGCATTGGCCATAGAATCTGAGAAAGGTTACCTTTCTCAAATGGATGGATTTTTTTTCTTACTTGGCATTTTAATATTATTTATAAAATTATCAGTGAATACATTGGTGGTGTTGTTTTTTAAGTGCTGGGTATCAAGCCAAGAACCTTGCTCGTGTTAGGCAAGCCTCTGCAACTGAGATGTATCCCCAGACCTGGATGCATTTCTTATGCTGGCTTATCAACAAATGGCTATTTTATTAAGCAGTTCTCTACCTGTAACTAGATCAAGAAGTGAAAACTTTGACCTCAAACAAATGGGATTATTTAGAGCCTCTTAAGCATGCCTATTGACCAAGGAACCCATCTGATTGATAGGTACAGATATCATTCTGATTGATCAATTTCAGTCAAGAGCACCAAAGTAATACAAGCCCTTTACACTGTTCTGTCACTTCTGGCTCTGGCTTCTATGGTTATCACAGACTCTCCAAGCCATTAGACCTTAAGATCAGTCCTTTCTTTAGAAGTGGAAACATTAATACTGAGATATTAGCTGGCACTCGTTACAATTTTGCATAGGTAGTTAGCAAAGAACCAGGACCGAGTCCCAGATACCTTTACATTCACCAATACTGTGCTAAGAAAGAAATTAATGAATCTCCTTGTGTTTCTCCTTCCGTATTTGGAGAACAGTAAACTTGGGAGAACAATTGAAGAATACAGTTTGTTCCCCAGACTAGGAGAGCAAGGAAGAGCCCACTCTCGGAGATCTGCCCTGTTCACATAGAAACACTTTTTATTACTTTATTTAAAAGAACACAACATCGTCTTCTAGTTCAGCATGGCCCCAGCCACCTCCTACTCTCAATCAAGGTCGTGGCCTGGGTACTTAAAATGTATTTTATTAATTTGTTCAGATTTATCTGAATATTCTTATTGATTTATATGAGGAGGCAGTGGCCATGGAGACCAAAAAGGGCATTGTATCCCGTAGAGCTGAAGTTAGAGGTGATTACAAAGAAAGGTGGGAATATAACTCTGGTCCTTTGTAAGAACAGCATGCGCTCTTCTTAACTTCTGTGTATCTCAGTTCCCTAAAATATATTTTAGATAACATATTGCAATGTGTCTTTTTAAGCAAGATATGGCACAGGGTCCTATGCCTTAGAAGACACTCATTATAAGGTCCCTTTCTTCCTCCCAGGTTTCACCAGGTCAAAAAGTGTACTCAACCAGAGCATTTAGTTCCTTATACAAAGAGTGATCAAAGCTTTACAGTTTTACTAAGCTCATGGAAATGCATATCAGACTATAACTTTACTAAAAACAAAATAACTTGGCAGTACACATATGTACTGTGTGAACGATCACCATACTCAGTGTAAACATATTTTGATTTTTTTGGCCACATAGAGAACTTTGAACTCTGACTCTTGTTGTTGGACCATGTGATGAATATGAAATATGGTTAAATGGAAATGACAGATCCTTGGACCCACTTGGTAAAGATTCAAGTAGAAAGGTTTATGATTAGGAAGTAGAAGTTTTATTCTCAGGTTTGCCTGACATTTTATCCTTTATTGCTGCCATATTTGCTTTAGTATAGAAATTGCTTCACTTAAAAACTGCTTAAGCAGCTGGGCAGTGGTGGCACACGCCTTTAATCCCAGCACTCGGGAGGCAGAGGCAGGAGGATTTCTGAGCTCGAGGCCAGCCTGGTCTACAGAGTGAGTTCCAGGACAGCCAGGGCTACACAGAGAAACCCTGTCTCGAAAAACAACAATAACAACAACAACAAAAAATGCTTAAGCCAGATGCTGTATTGCATGCCTGTAAGTCTAGCACTTGGGAGGCAGAGGTAGAAGGAATGCCACAAGTTTGGGGCAAGCCTGGTTTTACATAGTGTCTTCTAGGCCAACCAGGGCTATACATAAGATCCTGTCTCAAAAAAAGAAATAAAAATTGATCTAGCAGGGCAGAGTGTCACATGGCTATGGTGTTAACACTTGGAAGACTGAGGGAGCCATTTCAAGGCCAAGCTAATCTACATAGTGACATCCCGTCTCAAAACAAACAAAAAAAAATGTGTAATAATCAAATAAATCAAATAGGAAGCAATTCTGTCAGCAGTCAGGGTAGTAGCTTCCTAGTTAGCAGTGAAATGTGGTCTCCAGGGGGTTCTGGGTCCTGGTCTTAATTACTGGTTACAAGGGTATATTTAGCACTAGGTAACACATTTATGTGAATATGTCTGTATATATTTTACATATTAATCGCCAAAGTACAGTCTGTGGGCTTTGTTCTCTATGACCTTCCAACAAAGGTCTAAAGCTAATGTACCTTGGTTACTACTTGATCAAAATGTAAAAGAACAGATTGAAAATGAAAATGAATTGCTCCAGTTTCCTTTAAGCCTAGGAATACTCTACCAGGAATCCACATGTAAAGTTACTACACATTGTATCAACTCTAGTGGAAAATGTTTCACCTTAGGAGTAGTCGCAGATCCCTTTAGCTTCTTGGGTACTTTCTCTAGATCCTCCATTGGGGGCCCTGTGATCCATCCAATAGCTGACTGTGAGCATCCACTTCTGTGTTTGCTAGGCCCTGGCATCGTCTCACAAGAGAGCTCTTGACTCTAGCTGCATATGTATCAAAAGATGGCCTAGTCGGCCATCACTGGAAAGAGAGGCCCATTGGACTTGCAAAGTTTATATGCCCCAGTACAGTGGAACGCCAGGGCTAAAAAGTGGGAGTGGGTGGGTAGGGGAGTGGGGGGGGGGAGGGTATGGGGAACTTTTGGGATAACATTGGAAATGTAAATGAGGAAAATACCTAATAAAAATATTTTTAAAAAAGAAAAAAAAGAGTAGTCGCCATTAAGGTGAACAGGGTCTTATTTTCTGATTGTCTAAAGTGCAGTGTCTTTCATCCTAATGTACATTCTAAACACGATGTTATAGACTGCATTCTAAGTGACTTATGGAGCCATACAAAGCATTCTTCCTGTGCATTGTGCTCCTGGTGATAGGTGGCAGAACGTGTTTCCTGCTGGCTGCTTTTATGCCAACTTGATGCAAGCTAAAGTCATCTGAGAGGAGGGGACCTCAGTTGAGAAATGGCCTCCATAAGATCAAGCTGTAGGCAAGCCTGTAGGGCATTAAAATTAGACATTAATGGAAAAGGGCCCAGAACATTGTGAGTAAGGCCATCCTTTGATGGGTGATCCTGGCAGTACCCTTCCATGGCCTCTGTATCAACTTCTGCCTTCAGATTCCTGTCCTGTTTGAGTTCCCTTCCCAACTTCCTTTGATGATGAACAGTGATATGGAAGTATAAGCCAAATAAACCCTTTTCTCCCCAAGTTGCTTTGGTCATGGTGTTTCATCAAACACTTGATAATGGGGAAAAAATGCTCACTCTTTCAAATCATCTTTGACAGGTTTCCTCTGCCAGAGAAGACATTCATGGGCTACTGGATAGTTGGTCAGACGGGAAATGGAATGCAGAAGGTCTTGTGTCCAGCTGAAACAAATCACGTTGACATAAAGGTTGTTACCCTTATGGTTTCCTCTTAACACTGAGTCTAAGAAAGTTTCTGAATCCTCTGTTGATGCAGTCCATACAGTCTGAGGAATGACTCACTGGTTGGTTGGCTCTTTAGCTTCTGTGCCAACTTAAAGTTCAATCTGACCTCCAAGGAACTCAATCTGGGCAGTTGCTATCGGCCAAGCAGAATTTCTAACAGCCAATCTTGTGTTTCAGGACAATCAATTGGGTGTATTGTTTATTTTCCTTATAGAGTTACTCTCTGATATTTATCTTTACTTTATATATGCTAAAAAGATGAAATTGTCTTCCTTTTTCCATTTTTACTCATACTTTGTTGACGTTGTCTTCCTGAGAAAAGGAAAGGGTCATTTGTCATTAGTTATCATAAAAAAATCATTCTAAGCATTTCAGGTAGAAAGAGTTCCCCTCTGGGTGGTTAAGAACACTAGTCAGGGACCACACTGAAGTCAATGTTCTAAAATACATCTTTGTCTGTCTGCTACTATCCCCACTGCTGGGATCAACATGGACAGAAGAGTCAGCCGACCTTCCCTGTAAATGGCCAGAAAGTATATATGTTAGATGTTGTAGTCTATAAAGATGCTGTTGTAACAGCAAAATTCTGTCACTGTAACCGAACAACCAGTTATGGCAGAACACAAACGAAAGGGTGTTTTCTTCCACTAAAGTTGTATTTAGAAAAATCTGGCCTAGTCTGTCAGTCCTTTCAGGAGCACAGACTCTTCTCATTTGTCAGAGACTCTTGTCAGAGCTGTCCCTTCCTCTGCCCTAACCCCCTAATGTCACCTAAGAGTGATCAGAGCACCTAAGTCTCTTCCAGAAATGTTTTTTCAAGGTTTTAAGAGGAATACAGTTTGACTCTTCAGTCCCCTAGTTACAATCTAGATAGATTGGGACATGCACACCAATATCTAGCCCAAATATCTTGATTAATTAAGGACTGTGGGGTATACAAGTCATTGAAAACTTAGTTGTATAATAGAATTCTCCCAGGAAGTCATAGCTAGCTACCCAGAACTGATACGCACAATATTATTAAGTTAGTTCCTTTGCCTATGTTGAATAATCATTTAACTATATATGAAACATTCCACCTTTTATAAGTAGCACTGGATCCACTTTAGCCATTACATTTCAATATAATGATTTCACACTCTTTCTTCACAATGGACATATACTAGTCCTGGATTAATAACGTATGCTATTTTGCTGGCTTGAGCTACTCTGGGTCTTCTTCTATTCAGAGGTCAAAGTGGGTTCTTGGTTTAGGAAGAAATGTAGTCATAAGAAATCTTATAGTGCTTTAGACATGGTAGACTTCATTAAAGCAAATGAAAGAGAAATGTCATGAGCCCCAGCATGAGAAAGCACTCATGAAGGTAAGCATATGGTATTACCATAGTTTTAGGTGCCATGCCAAACGACAAAGTCGAGTATGTCAAGATATTAGATCGTGAGATACTGTATTCTGGAACAGCTGTTTTAGTGACTACCCAAGGCCTTGACTAAGACCATGGCTTTGTTATAGGGCCCAGTACTTGTGAACATGGAAAAGTACCCAATAGAAAAACATGAAGCGAGATTCCTAAGCTTTACGGAAGAGTGTACGTCTTGGAAGTTTCCATTGGATGAAGTCAATTTAATCTGTGACATCGCCGTATCACATGGTATGTCCATTGATTCCTTTGGTCTTTTCAAACCCCTGCACTGATATAAAATCAGAGGGATTACAGTAATCCTGAGGCATCAAGCACTCTGTGAGAGACACGGCTGGTGACTTGGTGGATCCAGATAGCAATTATATATAATTTAGAACTAATGTCCTCTTAACAGCCCCACAAAATATGATTGTGGACCCCACATAAGCATTGCTGGGTTGGTTTGCAGATGTCTGTTTCTCATTACAGTCATAGCACAAAGTTAAATATACCCAGGCATGTGCTGAAAACAGAAAGAAAGACGAGAAAGGAGAAACATTGGATTGGAGGAGGGAGGATAGGGGTCCAGTTTGCCACCTCCCATCATTATCAGGGATGCAGGTAAAGGCTGGCAATGGTTGGTTTCTGCACTTGGGGGCTGCTGCCACCATCGGCTCATTTGTGCCTTGGACCCTGGGTACCTTTGTACAAGGTGCTGTCAGTTACTAAAAAGGTAAGTACAAACTGGTAGAAGGCCAGGGCAGCTGCTAACCTGACTGAGATGGAATCACTGAGGTGAGTAAGTCTGGATCTTGCTTTTGTTGCTGTAAGTTCTATGGCTGTCATTTAGTCCTCACCTCATGTCAGCCACTTTGAATAAACGTTTGAGATGGTGTTATTGTTTGTTGGTGGTAAAGGACAGGTGCTCTCTTCAGGAGATGTTGCATTCACGGGTCAAGAGAGAGAAAGTCCAAGAGTCAGTAGATGAAGGTCGGACTTTGGTGTTTGTGATGGGTGGTGACCCTGTTAACGCACACCTGTCGGGAGCAAATTACCTGCCAGGCTTTTTAAACTTGCTCTCGGCTCCTCTGCTCTGAGCACAGTGCTTCAGGTTGCTCCAGCAGGCAGTCGCAGTTGGCCTTGAAAATGACTCATTTACTTTTCCTGATAAAATGTAACCCTTTCCTCTCAGGGTGAACCACAGCTGCAAACTTTTCCCCCTTTGTTTTTATCCTTCTCTTTTTCTTAAACCTAGTCTTCATTTTTTAGAGAAAACAGCACTTTCTTGGGAGGGAGGTGGAGTAAATTACATATTTACATGTTTGAGCCAGCGGCCCGACAGTACTTAAAACCTGTAGTATGAGAACAATTAAAAATCATGCAGTGTGTATTTCTGCCACTGCTCCTCCTGCATCCCTGCTGCCCTCTCATATGCACAAAAGTGCTCATAACATGTTAAATTGAACTTATTTTTGTTCATAATGGATGCATTTAAAAGGCCCATAAGGGACAAATTCTACTATCCTGACTGGTACTTGGAATTGCTACAGCATAGTTCATATCAGCTCTTAAATAACAGGCCAGATGTGGTGGCACACATCTTTAATCCCAGCATTCAGAAGACAGAGGTGGCTCTCTGTGAATTCAAGGCCAGCTTAGTCCACATAGTGAGTTGCAGAATAGTCAGAGCTACATAGTAAGACCCATAATCAGCTACCAAAAGCAGACACTATTGCATAGGCCAGCAAGATTTTGCTAAAAGGACCCTGATATAGCTGTCTCTTGTGAGGCTATGCCAGTGCCTGGCAAACACAGAAGTGGATGCTCACAGCCAGCTATTGGATGGAACACAGGACCCCCAATGGAGGAGTTAGAGAAAGTACCCAAGGAGCTAAAGGGGTCTGTAACTCTATAGGTAGAACAACAATATGAACTAACCATTACCCCCCGAGCTCTTGTCTCTAGCTGCATATGTAGCAGAAGATGGCCTAGTCAGCCATCAGTGGAAAGAGAGGCCCCCTGGTCTTGCAAACTTTATATGCCCCAGTATAGGGGAACACCAGGGACAAGAAGTGGGAGTGGGTGGGTAGGGGAGTGTGGGGAGGGGGTATGGGGGACTTTCGGGATAGCATTTGAAATATAAATGAAGAAAATACCTAATAAAAATTGGAAAAAAAAAGACCCTATCTCAGAAACGAAATAATAATAAGCTTCCTTCTTCCCCCTCTTCCTCTCCCTCATCCTTTTCCTTTTTTTCAGACAGGGTCTCACTGTGTGGCCAAGGCTGTCCTGTTATTTGCTATGTGGACCAGACTGGCTTCAAACTCATAGCAATCCACCTGCCACTGCCTCCCAATAGCTTGCCCCACCATGCCCAGCCTGGTGGCTGTGTTCCTCATTGATATTACTTTAGTTATTTAAATTTAACATATCATTTAATGTACTTTTCTAGTGTGTATCTATTTATTTTAGAACTGATATTTTGGGCATATTTGTATAAATCTTTTAGATATGGCTTGTACATGTATGTGATCCAGATTTTCTTGGATTGGACCAAATTTCACTCCATCTCACAGTCTTCCTTTTTATCTAATTTGACATTAAGAAAATGCGATTGCTGTAAAATTAATAACTCATAGACAGCCAATGCTTACAGCAGTCATCAGACAAGATCAGCTTGTATCTCAAGGTGCTCATGTAAGAGATACCAACTCTGGGCTGGAGAGATGGCTCAGCGGTTAAGAGCGCCGACTGCTTTTCTGAAGGTCGTGAGTTCAAATCCCAGCAACCATATGATGGCTCACAATCATCCATAGTGAGATCTAATGCCCTCTTCTGGGGTGTCTGAAGACAGCTACAGTGTACTTACATATAATAAATAAATAAATCTTTGAAAAAAATAGAAATTAAAAAAGAGAGAGAGATGGTGACCCTGTTAATTTAAGGGGGAGGCCCTCAAACTAGCACCCTTGGCATCCTTTGCTAAAGCACAGAACATGGCAGTCCACTCCCATTCCATTGACTTAGTATCTGCAGTCCCATCGGTTTTGCTGGTGATTGAAGCATTGCTGTCTATCTTAGAAGCTAGACGGAGGCAAGTGCCTGGGTGTAAGAGAGATTGCATAAGAAAATTTCAGATATGGATGTTAGATTAGAAGCTCACATCTATAGTGCTGGACTGTGAGGGTTTAACTCAGTGGTAGAGTTCTTACTTAGCATGTTCATTGCCTTAAGTTAAATCTTCATTACCATATCTGGGAGGGGGAGACTCACAGGGTTCTGCCCCCCAGCTATGGTAATGGAAGGTTTTTTTACTTATTTATTTATGTATGTGACTACACTGTCACAGTCTTCATGCACAACAAAAGAGAGCATCAGATCCCATTTCAGATGCCTGTGAGCCACCATGTGGTTGCTGGGAGTTGAACTCAGGACCTCTGGAAGAGCAGCCAGTGCTCTTAACCTGCTGAGCCATCGTTCCAGCCCAGGGATCAGATCTTTTAAAAATTAAATATCTTATTTATAGCAAGAAAGTTCTGTAACCTGATAACTGTCTAAAAGAGGAGAACTCGGCAAGTCGAGCAGATAGAGGATGTTGACGCCGTGCTTCTGAAAGAGCAATGTCCTGATTCAGGAAAGCACTGGGTCACGGAGCTCTTTGCTACCATACAGTGAAGTCTCCTCACAGCACAGACTGTCAGCTATCTAATGCAGTTATCATGGGTCCTCGTGGAATTCTTTAGGAGCCCACTACTATGGGGTGCTGCTTTACTGCTTTGGCGTCATCTGGGCACATTTAGGGTCGGAACAGAGGTTTTCAGCCTGATAAACCCAAAACCCAAGAGCTGAGCTTCCACCCGTGCTCAGGTGCAAGACTCAGCAGTGCTAGAACCCTTAGCCAGCCAGAAAACTGTCCATAAACTGCACGATGAATACATTTTTTTTTCATTTCAGAAAATGGAGAACAAACTCTGTATGTGGCTGCGTGCAACCCGGTTTCCTTGTACTTCATGAATATGACAGGGAAAAATGGCTTCTTTGTGGACTTCTTCGACATCTTCCCAAGGATGGCCAGTGGGTCCTGGCGACCATTTGTAACGGTAGCCCCACTGGGAAGTCCTCTCAAGGGTCAAGTTGTTCTGCATGAGGAGCAGGTAAGGCACACTAGTCACTCCCGGGTACCGATGTGGGAAGAGTGCTTTAAAGGAAAAGTAAGAGTGACGTCAGCTATGATTGAAAACCTGAGAGTTCAGAAAGATCCAGGACAGGTCTCGTGCTGTCGCAATAACGCAGAGCACAAACGTGGGCTACTGTCTTCTCACTGTGGAGACTTGAACACACTTTGCAAGTCTGGAAGCAGGCCACCAGTCAGTTTTCTACCTTACCACATGGACAGTTAAGAAACTGTCAGTCTCTTTAAAGAGATAGACAGAAAACTAGGAAACCAACAAATAAATACACCTCCTCCAGGTGGTGTAGAAGCGGGGTGACCTCAGAGAGCGTGGCGGGGATAAAGTAGGTCAGGAGGGTAATTGAACTCAGAGTGCCACGTTATCTCCTCCGAGGAGATAACATTTTATCTGAGATCTAAATGACATTCTCAGGAGATAACCACAGAAATCCCGAGTGTGATGCGCTGGGGTCCTTCTGTGTCAGTGATGCTCAGCCTCTAGCCATCGTGGTTATAGATTAGTCAGCTAAGGTCTCACTGATGAAAAGTGCAGGTGCCCAGCTAGTGACCAGCTGGAAGTAATTCCAAACAGATGACGCAGAGCAGAAGATGGGCTATGCTTCACTTAGTGCAAATTCTTAAGGTCTCATTAATCTGTACTATAGCAATAGCAAGTAGTCTGGCTTTGGGTGCCTATTTTCTGCCTAACATCTAGCAGGTGTTGCACGGAGCATAGCACTGATTTTACATTTCCCGTGCCTGCTGCTAGGAATACAGCAGGAAAGAGCAAAGATGGCTCCACGGTCAGGAGCACTTACTGTTCCTGCAGAGGACCCGGTTCTCTGATACCACAGCTCACTATTGCCTGTAACTCTTGTTCCAGGAGATCCAGTATCCTCTCCTGACCTCTACGGACTATGACACATGAACATTATACACATAAACTTGTGCAAGTGCACACATACATACCCATAAAAGCAATAAATAAATAAATAAATAAATAGTTTTTTTTTTAAAGAGATAGCAGTTGTTTTTATTCTCAGTTTATAATCTGGTCCAGGATAGACAAGAAGAGATATAACCACTAGTTAAATTCCGCCTTGGCCTGAAGTGTGACATGTGAGAGAGTGGATACAACGTAAAATAAGGCCACTGGAATGGCCTGAGTGGCTGATGGTGGCCAACAGGAATGGAAACCTAGACAAAGAGTGTAGGCACAGGGAATGATAGGCTCTGAACCCCAGAGGCTAGAACATTCCCTCCTCCTTTTTGAAGGTTGAAGCAGGGGGGGGGGGCAGTGAGAAAAGGTGAAGTAGAACCGTTATTCAGTGAGCAGGAGTAGAGGTGAGGGAGAGGAGGCTGTGGGTAGCAGACTGCTCAGAGTCTTGCATGCATTGGAAGGTTCTGGGCCCTGAGAGTAAGAGGAGAGTGTCAGAAAGGGGTCTCTTCATTTACTCTGTGTTATCAGGGAGTAGTAATGAGGCAGAATGAAGGGGCCAGTTCAGACCTTTTCACAGTGAGCCCTCCAAAAAATATTGATAGACTGGAGGCGGGTGAAGGTTATAAGTGATTGACCCTAGGTGCATTTTGACGGGATAGCTGGCAGGACTTCCTAACAGAACAGGCATGTGGAGTGAGTTCCAGGACAGCCCCCAGAGCATCTCAGTGAGACCCTACCTCAAACAAATGGACAGAAAGCATGAAGTCCTGAGTTCAGATCCTTATCCCACATCAGAGCTTTACACCCAGGGGAACCCACCGGAGAAAGCACCTGTCAGGGGAATTTAAATTTAATAAGCTAACCAGATTTGGATGAGACTCAGAAGTGGAAGTATTTATTCAAACAGTTCCCCCAGATTTTCAGCTTGTCACATTAACAGAAATTTACACATACAAATTCTGTAAAACTATTAGTTTTTAGATGCTCAGCTCCTGTTTTATTTCACAAAAGACCCAATTGTTTGGCAACATTGTGGACTAATTTTTTGTAGACTAATTGTTTTGTTCAGTGATTTCCATCAAGGAAATAAGGTTTTCATTGTAGAGCTGTACTTGACTGGCACAGCCTGTGCCTGGCCGGAGGCATTCTCAGACCCTGTCTGACTTGTGCATCCTGGGTGACATCTGAGGTATCTTTCCGCTGCCTCTCCTCTCCCTCCTCACAGAGGTTGTTCCAGTTGACTGTTTTAGAAAATGGTGCAGTCAGGCTGAGCCTTGGTGATGCACACCTTTAATCCCAGCACACGAGAGGTAGAGGCAGGTGGATCTCTGATTTTGAGGCCAGCCTGGTCTGCAGAGCAAGCTCCAAGACAGCCAGGGCTACACAGAGAAACTCAGTCTGGGGTCAGGATGGGGGTGGGGTGGGGCAAATGGAGCAGTTTAACTAGTGGTATAAAAATGTGGGCTGCCCTAGAATCCTTCTTCCTGATTCTGGAAGAACTGAAGGCAGAGTTGAAAGGGACACAGTGCAGCCACAAATAAATCCGTCCCTTGTCATTTTAAAATAAAGTTTTGCTGTAGATGCATCCTCCTGGTTAGTTGGAAAGTTGTTCAAAAATTCCTTGCTAAAATAAAATCTTAAGTGAGGACAGGAAAACTAAAAATAACGGCCTTGCCCTGCCCCTGTTCCCAAGGGTTCCTTCAGTCCATCTGCTTAGCCTTTAGTGTTTCAGACTTGGGCATGGAGGTCATCCAAAGGTCACTCTTCTCCCAGTCCGATACAAACACAAGAAAATGGCTCAGTTGCTCCTCTACCCTGCCCCCAGCTCAAGCAGTGCCAAAGCCACAGTTTCTTGTACTCATGTGTGACGTGAGTTTCTATTTTTAAGCACAGGCAGAATATATCATTAGTCATTTACAGAAGGAACCCATTAACATCTAAAAGGATGGAGCCACAGAGTTCCTTCAGGCTGCCAAGTGTTGGTGGAAGCCATTCTCAGCCCACGGGGCAGTGCACTTTGGCTGTGGACACATGTGCTAGGAAATAAAAGTGTGTGTGTGTGTGTGTCTCTGTGTGTGTGTGTGTGTGTCTGTGTCTGTGTGTGTCTCTGTGTGTGTGTGTGTGTGTGTGTGTGTCTGTGTCTGTGTCTGTGTGTGTCTCTGTGTGTGTGTGTGTGTGTGTGTGTCTCTGTGTGTGTGTGTGTGTCTGTGTCTGTGTGTGTCTGTGTCTGTGTGTGTCTGTGTGTGTGTCTGTGTGTGTGTGTGTGTGTGTGTGTGTGTGTGTGTGTGTGTGTCACTTAGCAGGATGGTGCTCGGGTCATGTATGCCCAGTTAGGAGGATGTAGGTTTTTGAACCTAGAAGAGGAAGGGAAATGGGAATGACAGTGAATTCTCTGTGTAATCGTCTGCTCGGTCCTTACTTCTAAGGGGGAACACTTTACTCTAGGACCTCCTTTAGCAGCAGATGGCTTAAGAGCTAAGGATTTATGACGGAGTTGTAAGTATTTATCATGCAAGAAACATTTTCTCTATTAAAAGCTACTCAAAAAGAATTTAACCTAGAACAAAGACCTGGTAAATTTTTAACTTGCTTTTATGCTTTCTTTTTCAATTATCTTTCATGTGTATGTATGTGTCAAGGCCACAGGATGATGTCTACTGTCCCTATGGGCCTCACTCTGCCTTACACAGTGAAGCGGCTCTCTCACATGAACCCAGAGCACACAGGCTCATCTGGTCTAGCTCACTAGATGGCCTGGCAAATCCCAGTTCTACCTCAAAAATGCTGGAAGTCCAGGTAGCCACCATGCTAGGCTTTTATGGCTTTTATGATTCTGGGGACCCAAGCTCTGCTCCTTGTGCTTGCTGATCAAACACTGTTCCCACAGACTTGTCTCCTCTGCCCTTGTTTTTATAATTGTACAAGGAAAAGCTTCTTGCTCTCACCACCATTTTAGAAATATTCAAATACCAGTAAACAAGACTTCCTGGGCTAGATGTTATTCTAAAGAGTATGTCTACTGTAAGTTCTTAACAGAGAGTCAAAAAACGATGCAACTTTAGGTGTGTCAAGGTCTCATCGTAAATAGAATAAAAGAGAGTTTGTTCTGTAGCCATTAGAAGTGATCATGGCCCCAGGGAACACGGGTTTATGTTTCCCCAAATTCTATGTCCAATGTGGAAGCGGGTTCGTGAAATTTTTAGAGTTTTACAGAGCAAAGAAAGTCATGAATCAGATCAAGTTTAAAAACCAGCTTCTTCGAAATCTTTGAAGATATTTAATCTTTTCTAGCTTTCTCTATTTTAAATCCCTATTGCATATGTCCCAGTTCATAAGTTCAATTTTTTTTTTTTTTTTTTTTTTTTTTTTTTTTTTTTGGTTTTTTGAGACAGGGTTTCTCTGTGTAGCCCTGGCTGTCCTGGCACTCACTCTGTAGACCAGGCTGGCCTCGAACTCAGAAATCCGCCTGCCTCTGCCTGCCGAGTGCTGGGATTAAAGGCGTGAGCCACCACGCCCGGCTCATAAGTTCAATATTTAGGTTTATTTCCTTTCTTGAAAAAAATTCCTGAGAGATTGTTACTGCACTGTGAGGCCATTAGGATGGGTCCCAGGACTGGGTTCTCCTCCTCCTCCAACTTACAGTAAGGGAGCAGGGAAGGCAAGGTCGCAGCACTCAGGCAAGTTTCACTGAAAGCCAAGGCTTTGTGTGTACATGCACACAAAGCAGAGCACCAGAGAGGACAGGATCCTGCCCCAGGAAGAGGAGGGTCCTGGAGATGAGTTCACGTCTACTGAGAGGTGAGGGATTGTGTATAGTCCTTCAGAACTGACTGCTCATGCTATCGCAGGTGAAACTGGATGATAAAAAGCCACATACTCTATGTTGGCATATGACTATGTGATACAATACTAGTTAGTGCCTGGGTTTCTCTGTAAATGAATCCCTTTGCCAAACACAGTTCAGACTTGCTCACTATTGACAGGAGTGGAACAGGAAATGGATTTTTTCCCAGCTTGAGAGCATGTTTAGTGGATTTAGGGCAGCAGTGTAGGAAGCAGGAGGTGGAGGCCAGTGTCACCTGACCAGACTATATGCCACTTCAGAGCAATAATGTTGGCATGATCTGAACCAGCCAGGAGGAGGTTGAGTGATTAGAGGCTTGGGATTCTTAGTTGAACTGAAGACTTCATTTGGGCACCAGAAACGTTAACAAGTAATCTCACACCTTGAGCCACAAACTTCCCTTAAAGTATGCTTTACTCCAGCGTGACACACAAACACAAATTCTGTTTGGGGTTATGGTTTAAGACGTGAACAGAAACATGATGAGGTTTGTTTAATGGCATACTGTACTGGAACGCTGAAGAACTGCAGCAGATGTAAATTCCAAGTCTTGTTATTTTTTAAGATTGTGAAATTATCAAAATGCATATGAATCAAGTTTTAATACACTGTCTGGGTGGATGAGGCTGTCCATTGCACCATTTCTTTCTTTGGGTTCTCAGGCATGGTTCCGACAGTGTAAGAACTCTGTAACATTTAACATTGAATAAACAGTAAACCTATGGAAAAAAAAAAAAAAGGCACATAAGCTTATTGGTTCCCACCACAGGAACCTCCAGTGTGAGATTTGAGAGTTCCTTACTCAGAATAGCTTCCTTCAGAGGGGAAAACAAAAACAAAAACAAAACTACCAAGCCTTTGTCACACAGAGGGAGGAGAATCCAGAAGGGGGCATCTTAAATGTTTAAATAAAAAGGACCTGAGTCTTCTCAGCGCCTCTTTCCAGTCTCTCTGCCCGCCAGGGATCGGCCCGACGGCTGGTCCCCCAGTTGCACAGCTCTGAGTGATGCCGTGATGCCACCGAAGCCTCGTTTGTGTGTTAGTGTAGCAACAGTAATGGAAGTTCCATGGGCAACAGGGCAGAGGCAGCCATATACCACTGCTCCCTACGCTGAAGATCTCCACTCAGATAATCCCACATCCTCGACTTCCCCATAGAAAAGAATTTCAAGCCAGGCCAATATTAAACAAAGCTGGTGGAGGGGCGTGTTCTTGTTATTGGGGGTAGTTTATTATTGGGAGTGGCAGATTTGTTTTGTTTTAAAATTTGTGTGTGTGTGTGTGTGTGTGTGTGAGAGAGAGAGAGAGAGAGAGCGTTTTCCTGCATGTAGGTATGTACATTACATGTGTGCTTGGTTGGGTACCGGATCCCCTGTAACTGGAGTCACAGGCTGTGGTCCACCATGAGGTCCTCTGTGAGAGCATCCAGTGTTCTCTCCAGCCCCGAGTGTGATCTTCACTTCCTGACTATAATAAACTGAAGTATAGAGCAGCCACCTTTGATTTTAAAACAACCTTCAAAAGGAAAGGTTACATAATTACCTAACTAGAAAGTCCTCAGTAAATAATTCAACTGTATTCTGTGTGAGGATTAGTGAGGGTTCTCATGATTTCTTACATTGCAATGATACATTTCTTATCATTGTGTTTCCTCTGGCTTATCATAGTAACCTTCCCTCCCAGGTTCCTAGTCACTGCTGTTTTGGTGGTGGTGGTGGTGGTGGTGGTGGTGTCTTCAATTTCATACTGTTTTCTTCATTTCCAGAGTAATGCCGTCCTCTTACTCGACACTACTGGCAGTGCCATTCGCCGTCTCGTCCTTCCCACAGAAGAGTTTACATCTAAGAAGTCTTCATGGTGGAGCAAGGAGGAAGGTGTAAGGAATACCAGATTTGCCTAGCAAACTGATGGCCAGGGATTTTCCCAACTGCAAAGATGGATGCCTGTCTGTCCCTCCCAGTGCCAAACAACAACAGAAACTAGAAGCCACAGAAGGGTTATTAAGCAATTTTAGATTTTGACATGGGAAAACTGTGTAGTTAGATGCACGTTAACTAGCAGGAGGTTCCTTTAGTACCCAGCATATTAGTGTGAAGATTGCCAGGACTGGACGGTGAAGGAACATTAGAGCTTTTTGAGTGTGATATTCATAGCAAATTCTTAGTCATGCAATCAACTTAATTATTTTCCAATTACATAGTTATATTTTGGATTTATATGTTAAGATCTTAAGTACAGCAACTGACTTGCCTCTATCAAATACATGTGTCAATTTATTAACTAAATTAAACAAATTAAACATGTAGCCTCACTCAAGGAAAATTGTTTCTTCTTTTAAATATAAATAAAGCTTGTCCAGTGCTTTGCAAATAAGCATCAATAGTTCATAAAATACTGAAGAAATATTTTTAAGTGTCATAATTGAATTAAGAGCTAAGAAACAAAGTATTTCCTGTATGCTTATATTATGATATAAACTCCACAATTAACCAGTAAATAGTAGCTTTTTTAACCAGTATTTTGCACTTTTTTAAAGATTTGTTTTCATATGTTGGGTGTTTTGCCTACATGTGTATCTGTGCATAATGTAAGTGCCTGGTGCAGAGGCAGAAGAGAATGTTGGATCCCCAGGAACTGGAGTTACAGATGGCTATGAGCCAACATATAGGGGGTGGGAACTGAACCTAGATCCTTTGTAAGAGTAGCAGGTGCTCCTAACTGCTGAGCCATTTCTCCAGCCCCATTTGGTACTATTTAAAATTTATTCTGAAGAGATTTTAGTAGCTCAATGATAGACTGCTTACCTCCCAAGCACAAGGCCCCAGGTCAAAGCCTCAGTACTCAGAACAGAACCCCAAAATGCCTAGAGAGCTTTAATGTATAGCACGCAGTATGTTTTAAAATATAGGTTAATGTATGTTCCCCTGAAAGTCTTAGCATGGCTAAGTGCTTCCCTGCCAGTGGCTTGCGTCATGCATTGCAGGAGTAGTTAAGAGATTATTCATGTGAATATTTGCCTTGTTCTGTTTTTCTTTAGGAAACTTATAGAATGTGTAAAGAATTCTCACACAAAAACTGGGTAGTATTCTACAAACAAACAGGGTAAGCTCTTCACTGTATAAGATTTTAAGCTGGAATTCTTATTTTGTTCATTCTGTTACCTGATATAATTATATTTGCTTAGTATAAGACAAACAAAAATAATAAAATTTTATTCTGAAAATAACTCTTCGAAAATCATAGATCGCTGAGAAACAGGCATAAGAAGTGATACGGTGATTTATTTAACACAGCCCTGGCTACACAGCAGGTGTCACTTCCTGTTAATTTCTCTCATACCTACCCTGACATATTGAGAATTTTGTACACCCGTGTTCTAAAATACCCTGTTCCTTTATTATTACTTAATTTTTTAAAAATGTGCATCTTTGGGCTGTATATTATATTGTAACATGATTACATTCACATTATCCTCATCACGTCCTTTCAGATATAATTTTCTTCTTTTTCAGGAATAGCTTGACTGTCCTGGATGTCTTAGAAGGACTAGCTCACACCATCTCACTTCCCATCAACCTCAGGACAGTTTTCCTTGTGGCAGAGGACAAATGGCTTCTTGTGGAAAACGAAACAAATCAGTGGGTAAACCCAAGGGTGTACTGTCTCGTGAAGGATGCAGAGGCCCAGCCTCATCTCCCATGGCTCTCCCTTCTCATTTGCGTTTCTGTGTTGGTCAGCCTTTCTAAGTGAAGTCTAGAAGAACACAGGGAGGAAAAGTTAAAGTGGTACTCTGTGTCTCTTCTCAGAGTATGACATGGAAATGAACAATAAAAAAGTGATGACTCATGAATGACCCACTTGTGTTTGGGTTTTCCCACTAGCACACTGAGTGTTCACTGTGTTCTTGCCAAACTCGAGCTGCCACAAAGCACACTCTCATCCTCTCTCCTGAGAGGCAAGGCCTCCTCCATCCTAGAGATGTTGCCTTTTTGTCACCAGTCCCACTCAGACACCCCTCCTTCCATCTTGTATGCTTACCGGGTCTAGCTATGGTGATGTCTGTGGACCCCACACTTCCTAGGCAGGTAGTATTCTGTACCTGCCTAACAAAGAGTGCATGGTGGGTTTCAAGTTTGTCTTCCTTATATGCTGTGTTCACTAGCTAAGTACAGACTCTTTCTGCTGACAAGCGAAGTGCCTTCTAGAAAACAGTATCTGGCTACGGATAGATCTATGTTTTAGAAATCTTTTTGAAATTATTTATTTACATTATGTATGTAAGTACACTGTCACTCTCTTCAGGCACACCAGAAGAGGGCATCAGATCCCATTATAGATGGTTGTGAGCCACCATGTGGTTGCTGGGAATTGAACTCAGTACCTCTGGAAGAACAGCCAGTGCTCTTAACCACTGAACCATCATCACTCTAAGCCCCTGTTTTAGAAATCTTAAAAGCAAATAAAAATGTGGGCAGTTATAGTCACAAGCACTTCTATTTCTCAGCTGGTCACAAATCTAAGGTCATATTCTCTTGTGCTACCTGATCCAACACTTATATCCAGATGGAGCTCCATTTCTGGGCATGGCAGTGCATGCCTGAAATCCTAGCACTCAACATGGAGGCCTGAAATCACGAGGTCATGGCCAGCCTGAACTAGTAATTGATTCCAATACCAATACCCTGTCTGATAAAAACATCCACAAGAACAACAACAAAGAGAGGGGGGCTCAATGGTAGTAAGGGTGGGCCCCATTATAACTCTGCCTGTCTTGTATAGGAATTTTTTTTAATTTGTCTTTACTATGTTATTATTTGGTATTTCTCTTTACAGTATTGTTGAAAAGGATTTTGGTAATTTGTGATGAAGTGTTTAAGGTACAAATTATGCTTAGGGGCTTTGAGAGGAAAAAAATTAATTTTTCTTGGTCTATCCTAATGATTGTTAGAAAAAAAACATTTAACATAAACTAGATTTAAATTAAGTTAGGCTTCTTGTTTGTTTACAGGAAGTATCTTTTGACTAAGCCTGCACACATTGGTTCTGAGGACACGGGGGCCTGTCAGTTGTATATGTTGAAAGAAGAGCTGCCTAGCACAGGATTTGGGGTCACACAAGGTAAATACTGTGTTCCCTGTGCTTGCTGCTGTGTGTGCACATGCTTATACATACACTGCCCTCCAGGCTGATGGGAGAACAGGAACATCAGCCTGTGTGATGCTTCCACCAAACCCAACAGCTTAGAAGTAGGAAATCAGGCTCTTCCACCTACAACCCTTCATCAGGAAGCCACGCTTTGAACTCTGTGTGAGATTTGTTTAACTGTGGAATGGCTTGTTTGTCTGTTCCATTTTTCACTTACCATTGTTAGGTCCCAAGTCTAGCCTGGGTTAGCATCTTTCCTCCTACCGACTGCTATCTTATCAGAACTTCTGCCCCATTCATCACAGTTTGCCAACCCTGGCTAGGGTCCTTGATCCAGGACAGTTACTGCTGCCAAATGTTGGGTTGCATAAGTGCTGGGACTCCCTTTGGAAAGACGCTTTGATGATTAAAACCATTTTCCCAGACAAAAGCTGGCAGGTGTAGTTTAAAATATTTAAAAAATGAAACTTGTTGTTTGAGTTATTGAGAATGAAATCTTGCAAAAAAAAAACCCAACAATAATAATTGCTGGAATGTATTAGGATTATATCATGTCTAAGATGTATCTGACATTTTTCAGAAACAGAGTTCTGTATACCTCATAAAGTGTCAAGTGATCAGCTGTCATCTGAAAACCTAACCTCAGCTGTGGGCCAGAAGATTGCCTCTCCTAACCGTATCCTCTCGGATGAAAATAGTCACGCTACCATAGTTGTTGGCTTCCCGGACCTCATGGTAAACACCAACCTGTGAAACTGAGTGAACTTAGTGAGTGTTTCTCCTCAGAGCAGCCCAGCATGTCTCGGCCTGTCTGAAGAAGAGTCACTGAGAGTAATGTTCTGGTTAACACTTCCAGTCAAGGCTGCATTTGAAATCAGCCACCAAAACTCTGTTCTATGTATATAGCTTCAGTACTGTAAAAATAGCGTTTGAACTGTGATGTGATAGAATTTAGTAAGGAAAAAAATTTTTTCCTCCTCTGGGAGTTTGTGTGACACAGCACTTGACATACTAATGGTGACTTTCTTACCACACCATCCTAATTGTGTGCTTATGGACTGACAAGAGGAGCAAACTGAAACTGATCAACGTGCCATGTTTTCTAGGACTTATATAGTGATTCTTAAATGACTTTAAGTAAAAGTGGTCCTCATCTTCCCCTGATGGATATGTAGGGGATGGAAAAGAAAGATTATTCCAGGACAAGTAGCAATCTGATAGTCTAAGATGTAGCCCTGTACATTGTGATTAAACATTCAATTTAAATAATTCCCTTTGTCACTGCAAGGTGAGCTGATAGGATCAGTTCAAGATAAAAATAGGGTTCCACTTATGCCCCAATCTCACATGCTTAGAAATTTTAGTTTAATTAACAGATAGGAGAGTCCTTAGGGATCGAAAACATTTGAAATCCAGAACCGAATAGATAACATGTGCCTTAGACCTTTGACGGGAGCTTTACTAACTGTCAAGTAACAGCCTTTGCTCCCACATTCTGTGACTCACAATGCAGAGTGCTGTCGCAGCAGTGTCTGCAGCAGCCCGGATGGAATGATGGAGCTGCGCTGATGAGCTCGCCACCGCCGCCCTTACTGCTTAGGTAGAAAAATAATAGAGCTTTTCTGTGGAAATGGGACTGTCTAAAAAGTGATCTCACCGCTTTACTCTGGCTGAAGATATCCGGGTTAAAATATAGTGCTGCCATGAAAAAGGTCGAAGGCAAAAGCTGTGTCTAGGCTACTGCTTATGTTAACCCTTTAGAACCCTTCATAGGCCACACGGTTAGTAACCTCATTAAAGCCATCCTCTAAATGATTGGTACCCACCATGGAGGAGACGCCCAGTTTAAAATTTAAAAGAAAGTCAGCATTCAAAGCAAGCACGCTTCTGAGGCCCACCCAGCACAGCAGTGACATACTGTGCTGCTCTCAGCCCATCCCAATAGCTCTTTCTCATACAGTAATGCCACAGAGCTTTACACATGGAGAAACAGGAAAAGATCCTCCCTCCCACAGAGACTGTAATGCCAGACCTAGAGCCTCAGCTCAGGTGTGATTAACCCCTAGCCTGTATCCTTTACCACGCTGCCTCCTGCGTGTATGCGAATTTCTTTGTATTTCTTCATAAGGTTGTACAAAGGGACATGTCATTCCTTATTAGCTCTTTATGCAGTTTTCAAAATCGATAAATTATTATAAACTTACAGAGTTGTCTTACCCTAATCTGCAAGAAATGTCATTATCAGTGATGACAATTCTTAAATTTATGCGTTGGCACTAGCTTAAGGGGCAAAGTACTCTAAGCATTGTGATGAGTGTAATAGGTGTGTGATTTTAGCACCCTTTCTCCTTTTCCTTATCTTCTCTTTTTATTTATTTATTTTTCAGTCACCCAGTGAAGTTTATTCATGGAAGAGGTCTTCATCTTTGAGACAACCAAGTGTTTCCAGCATGACAATGTATACAGGGAAGCGGACAAATGTCACCCCAAGGCACAACAACTGTGTGACTCTCACACATACTAATCAGGTGGTGAGGATTCTGCCCCCAGGAGAAGTCCCTCTGAAAGACATCTACCCAAAAGGTGCGGAACCATTTCAGCTTGCCAAGACGGTTGAAGGCAGCTTGCTTTTGTGGGGAGATGTTTAGTTTTTCATTGTCATTTTCTGTTTACACATATAAACCACCCTGACTGTTAAAGTAGCTAAAAACACCTCTGTGTGTGGCAAGTCTGTGGACACCTCCACACCGTCGCTTCTTGTGGGCTCTGCAGTGTTTATCTTTGCTCACACTGTACCTGTATGTACCCTGACTTACTTAGAACTCGGCTTCTGAGAACTTGCAAGAGGAGAGTTTGTGTGTGGCTTGCTTTATCCGCCAGCCTCAATCACCTCATGTTGATGACTGCGTACTAAGTGCAGTATTGATCATTTTTGTGTCCACCCATTCATCTTCAAACCCTCACGCCATTATTAGCTTGCTTTTCATTTAACTTGTGTTGAACCTTGGGGTAGGAAGAGAAGGTAAATTATCTGGGGTCACCTACCAGTGACCCGAGGGGTGCAGATCTGTGCCAAGCTCTCCCACAACCAACTCGAGAACTCTCCTTCCATATCACACTGGCATTCAGCATAGCCACTATAAGACCCGTCATTTGCAAGGCGATAGTGCTGTTATCCTGGACTTTATGTGTTTGGCTTGTTAGTGTGGTTGTTAACCCACTCTGAACTCCCCACTGGCTGTAGGCGCTTCTCACTACCATCCGCTGACATGTTCTGAATTTCTGAAAGAAAGACACACATACACAGCTTTCTATTCTAAATACCTTAAACAGCTTAATGGTGGGCACTCCCAAACCTCCCCATGGCTAGCACACTCTCCTCTCCAATATTCCTGAATTATTACTTTCTAAAATCTATATTCCATCTCTGCTACCCCAGACCCAATCAGAGGAGTGGCCCTGCCTCTGTCTCCCTGCCCAGCCGACAACTTTATTTCTTAGTCAGAGCCAACTGGGGGCAGGGACCCTCAGCGCAGACATAAGGGTTCCATTGGTGTGGGGAGCTGAATTAACTCAAATAGCATTAGAACCAGTCCACACCATAATGCTAAATGTGTTATAACCATTACTGAGTTGAAAGACTCTGTGTTTAAATGAGTATACTAAGAATTTGTTCTTTCCACACTGAAACTCATGGAAAATAATCAATATTGCCTTAAAATACTTTGCATGATAAAAGCAGCTGAACGATGTGGCAGCTGCAGTACATCACAGCATTACTATAGTAGATATATACTATACATACAAATAACATACATATATAATATAGTGCATGTATATATAATGTAGTATGTGTGTATATATGTGTGTACATATATACACATACACAATTAAGGTGCTCTATAAACACAGGAGCAGCTTATGGCCCAGTTGATGATAATTAAGTGATTCCTGAAATATGTGTGGAAGTTAATGAAATGAAGGAATTATGACAGGAAAGGGAGCCAAGTGACAAGTGTGGGGACTTGGTAGACACTTCCCATCACAGCACAGTGCCCTTCTATCCACCCAGACACGGGAATCCCCTTGGTCCCCCTCCTCATCACTCATGTCCACCCTCCTTCATCCATCTTGTCCCTGTGATACAGCTCAGGAGTGCTTGTTTCATTAGATGCTATTGCCAGCATCCCATCCGGACACACGCAGGTGCTGGCATGGCCATCAGAATTCCTTCTTCCATCTTTGCTTTTGTGTGTGTGTGTGTGTGTGTGTGTGTGTGTGTGTGTGTGTGTGTGTGTGATAGTTTGAACATTCACATTTCTTCTGATTAAACACAGTACATTTCACTGTTTTTACTATATTAGTTTTTTACAATTGATGATTACACACATACATAAAGACTGTTACTGGAAAACATCATTCAATGAAACGTTTTACGATAGCACATGTCACTTTAAACCCGTGAATGCAGAGGGAAGGACCTCAATCCTAGTGGCCAGCAGAAATGCATCATTACATTTCCAAAAGAAGTGACTTTTGTAAAGGAACTTCCTTTGCCTCTGCAGACTCTCTTGGTTGTTTTCCCTGACAGTTTTTATTCCTGCCCTAACCTTGGCCCTGTCCATATAAACACTCCACTGTTCATGGGAACTCAGTGATAAACACTGCGGCAATGACTTCCCTTTAACGGTGAGTCGACTAATCCCTAAATACAGTTTGTACCTATCTTTGAAATCCACCTGGGCTGTAACCATGGTGGGAATACACTAAGCCTCCATCTTCCTAAGTATGGGCACATTTAAAATGGCAGGATAAAGCTAAGCTTGGAGAGAAACCTGGCAGCAGATACACTTCCTTAATTTATCCACAAATTCCACTCAAGGATACCCATAAGGCCCTTTCTGTAAATACTTTAGTCTCCTGGTTTATTTTTAGATCCATAAGCTTTACTCTTGACTCTTTTTAAGCACTTAGCACTATTGCCACAACACTGCCAGGCACCTGTGTGACCACGGAGCCCTTTGCTGCTGCATGAAGTAGCTAAGATCAGTGTGGATTCTTGCTTTCTCCTGATTGGACAGAAGACATAGCCATCTCTGCATTTCCCTCCTCCCCTGTCTGTGGAATTAATTGTGAACAAAAAGAAAGAATGATGTAGTAAAAGATTTTAAAACAAGTAGACATGTTGTTCTTGCAGTGGTCTGAAAGTGGTGTTAGAGTAACTCAGCCTCCTGCTGTGTGCTTTTGAAAATGTCCTTAAGTGACAGAGCAACCTTGTTTAGGTAAGTTAGATAGGCAGTGCTAGCTTCAATAGCTTGTCCTTTTTAGAAAAAACAAGACAAACAACAACAACAAAACAAAACAAAAAAAAACCAAAAAGGTCAATAAATATATATTTGTAGACTAAATATAAATTCACCTCATTTCAGCTGGATTTTAGAATCAGAATCAAAACATTATAAATGGTGTACAGCCTTATCAAAGATTGGCTATATTCCACAGAAGCACAAGGCAGACAGTGTGACTTGTGACAAGCATGTGCTGCTTGCAGATGGTCACCTAGGGACAACTACTTCAGTTGGGTGGGAAAATTACATCTTAACCCTTTTCCTCAGTCCCCTGTCCCCTGGTGCCCCTGCCTCCAGCACTGCCCCCTCCTCCCCTCCTCCCCACACCCACACCTACTAACACCTCGGAATCTCTCACACCTGGCTCCAAATCGACAATCCCCCTTTTCCAAGTCCCCAGAGGTCCACAATGGCTCAGAAAGGAAAAGAAATGGGAAAGGGAGGAATTTTGCTCCCAGCCCCCCACCCACCCACCCACCCCCACCCACCCCCCACCCACCCACCCCTACCCACCCCCCACCCCCCCACCCCCCCACCCCCCGTGCTGTGAGCCGTATCTAGAGTGACCTGCCCCACCCCCACCTACCATGCTAGGTAGCAGGCTGCTGCAAATTTAGTAGGGTCCACACACACCTCACACCTCGGCTGCGTACATAAAGGTGCACTGAGGAGTCTAGACACCCCATTTCAGAAAAACCCATCACCTTGAGTTTTTATGATAATTTGGTTTGTTTGTTTGTTTGCTTGCTTGCTTACTTGCTTGTTTTTTAATCCTTCAACTGCAGAACTAGAACTCCTGTTGTTGTTTGTTTTTGTTTTCTTTTTCTGGTGTTGTTTGTTTATTTTGTGAACCACAATCAATGGATACAGCGTGAATATCCTGGGCATTTCCTTCTAATGATAGAAGGTAGGAACTATAATAAAAATGATGGAAGATAGGAAGATAGATGGTACACATGTAGCTAGACAGACAGACAGACAAAAACCTTTAAAAGCATGTATGTGTTGTGTTTGTGTTATGTGTGTGTTGTGTTTGGTTTTCCCAGAGCCCCACCCTTGGGTCCACCTTGGCCCCTGCACCTTTAACACTTGGCTTGTGTCGCAACTTATTTGCAGATGTTACTCCCCCCCAGACAGCTGGCTACATAGAGGTTACTGATCTCCAAGCAAAGAAACTCCGGTACATCCCTGTCCCCAGGTAATCTCTTTCCTCCATCCTTACTGTCCTATGAAAGCAAGAATGCTCTCCCCGTTCACCTGTTCACCACCAGGTTCACCTCCACAGCCCCCAAGGGCGGAGCTTGTCACCACTCAGTGCTGCTGTTATTGCCCTGCTGTAGCAGCAGAGCCTTTAAAGCAGGGAGATGTGTGATCTAAGCAGACACAGAGCCCCTCCTGTCAGACTCAGCAACAATGCAGATGTGCTCTCAGCCTGCAGTCTCAGCCCTGCAGGCTGTGCCCAGGCTCCTATTTTCCGACAGCTTCATTGCTGGTGACCTTTAGTCAGACATTAAAGCTGTGAAAAATGAAGTCATTAACCTGAGAGGTAGACTTACTTTCACTAATCCCTGTGGCTTCTTAGAATGCCTTAATATGTCCGCTTGGTGGGAGATGGTTTTTAATCATTTAAGGAAAGGTCTTATTCCATCCTGGCTGTCTATTTGTTTAAATACACAATTAGTTCAAGAAGCAAAGCAAAGCCCGGCATGGTGTCCCACACCTTTAATCCCAGCACTCGGGAGGCAGAGGCAGGCAGATTTCTGAGTTCGAGGCCAGCCTGGTCTACAGAGTGAGTTCCAGGACAGCCAGGGCTACACAGAGAAACCCTGTCTCGAAAATGCCCCCCCCCCCCCACACACACACAAAAAGAATCAAAGCAAATAACATCTCATAATGTTTTAAGGTTTTTATTGCTGTGATAAACATTATGGCCAAAACAACTCTTAGGACTCTCAGACCCATGCTATTACTGAGGGGAGTCAGGGCAGGAACTCGGAAGCAGGAGCTAAAGCAGAATTCATGAAGGAGTGCTGCTCACTGACTCGCTCTCCATGGCTTGCTCAGCCTGTGTATATAACCTGGAACCACCTGCCCTGCGGTGGCATCACCTACGGAGGGCTAGCCCCACACACATACACCCTTATCAATCACAAGTCAACAAAACGCCCTACAGACTTGCCTATAGGCAATCTGGTGCAAGCATTTTTCTCAATTAAGGTTTGTCTTCCCAAACACATCTACATTTGTGTCATTTTGTCAAAACCCGACCTAACGACTGTCAGCATTTCTCAAGTATTGTCACTTCCCCATGGTCCCCATAAGCTGTCTGCATCTGTATGCACTGCATTCTGTATGAGCGACTTATTCTTCCTTTGGGCTCCTTTTTCAGCGCAGAGTCTCTCTCGCCATACACCACATGGTTATCTGCTATTTCAGACACAGATGCTCTGCTGGCTGAGTGGGACAAGAGCAGCGTCGTGACTGTTGATATGGGAGGGCGTGTCAGGCTCTGGGAAACTGGACTTGAACGTCTGCAGCAGTCACTCATGGAATGGAGAAACATGATTGGACAAGACAGTGACAAACATGTGCAGGTATCTCTCGAAACTGACCTTTCCTCTCACAAATGAATTTGCTTTCAAATGCTGCCATTAAGGGAACTTCTGGCTTAGCCACTCCAACAGCTGCTTGAATGGCTAAAGTTTATTTTTAGACTCTTAATAGGAAAAACAATCTGTCCATCTTGAGAGTGACAAAGTAAGCCTGTGTCTTAGTCTTCTGCCAATGCTAAGTGCTACCAACGTTAAAACGTACAGATATAAGCAACATGTAGTTTTTAGACATAAACATCTCTGGATTCCCGCATCCTCTCTTCCTGATATCAGCATGGTTGTCGACAGCCATTCCTGCTGCCTAGGAAGGAAATAAGACCTGGGGCTGCCGCGTACAGCAGGCTCCTTTAAGGTCTGGGGCTGGAGACTGGATAAGGTAGGACAGCAACGCAGGCCTCTGGTAGAGTTTGTACCAGCATGTGTCTGCAGGTGGTGCACGCTTGGCAGGTGCCATGAGTAGGTGCAGCTCTGACTGAGAGAGCAGCACAGCCCTCGGAAGGTGAGGAAGCTGCAATGAAACTCATTAATCTTGATGCTGACAAGAACAAGCTGGCGGAACCAGGAGGGCTGCAGGCTTACTTAGACTGAAGCGGAAGTTAGTGGGATATGCTTGCAATTGGTTTTAATCTTCACAAAGAAATCTTTTCTTGTTAAATATCATTGTTATGTAGCAAACAGAAAGGTAGTCTCCAAAACTAGTTAGTTGGATAACTAATTAATTAGTGAACAGAAAGAAGGGTAGGTTGCTGCTACCAGTCTCGTCACTCTGCAAACCTCCACTAGCAAGGGAAGACATTACCCTGCATCATTCCTTCAGTAATAGATTAATAATTACTATTTCATATGATTGTCCTTAAAAGAGGTGTAAGTGTCTTTGTGAGTGGATGATACAGCGTTGTCTTAGAATTTTGGTTTTTTTTTTTAGCTGACAGGAATGTTTTAAAAATCTCAAACCAAAATAGGCTACTGACTTCCAATACTTTTGAAGAGACATAAACATATTAGTTTAATTAAGTTAAGACCAAAGCATTGCCTAAAACAATGTTGGTAAGTCAGTAGCTCTATTGCATCAGCAAGATGGCCCCTGTGCATCCACCGTGCTCAGGGATTTTTATGGAACCTGTTACCCATGGTTCTGTTCAGAACTATTCCAAACGGTAGCATCCCCTCTATTTGAACCAGTTTTCCTTCACTTCTGTTTTCACTGGTGCCTAGCAGTAAATACTATTATTGTGTTTGAACTTCAAGCATGTTCTTTGAATTTCTCATATAATGTGGACCTCAAAGGTCACTTTACCTGTGGTCGGGATGTGAGTGGGTGTGGTGGTGCACACGTGTTATTTGAAGGATGCATGCCTGTAACCCCAGCACTTGCTATGCCTGTAACCCCAGCACTTGCTATGCCTGTAACCCCAGCACTTGCTATGCCTGTAACCCCAGCACTTGCTATGTGAAGGAAGACAATCACAAAGTCAAGAGCTGCCTGGACTACATAATGAGTTCAGGATAATCCAGGCTCCATAGCAGGACCCTGTCTCGTCTCTAAAGTATAAAAGGGAAGGAAAACGGGGCTGGGCGTGGCAGTGCACACCTTTAATCCTGCACCTGGGAGGCAAAGGTAGGCAGAGCTCTGCACTCAAGGCCGGCTTGGTCTACAGGGCAAGTTCCAAGACAGCCAGGGTTACACAGAGAAAAAACAAAAACAAAGGAGAGGAAGGGAGGGAGGGAAGGAGGGAGGGAGGGAAAAAGGAGAGAGAGGAGAGAGAAGGGAAAGAAAAGATTGGTGACCTAAATTAAGCCTCTTATTTCTTTTTCCGAAAGAATCTTTACTTACAATTTTAATAATGGTTCTTGGCGGTTTAAAACACAACCCATCTCTCTGTGCTTTAATCTGCAGCTCTTTCAGTCCCAGGGCTTTTCTGGATATATTGAGAACCTTTGTGTACCCTTTACTAATGGGTACACACAATTGATGTCTTCTTTTCTGCTCTGTCTTGTCTAAGCTGGATGACACTGGTAACTGAAGCTAGATAGTAAGCTATCTAACTTAGAAACGAGCAAAATTATCTCAAGGACAACCAAAATATTATTATATGAACTTCCTCTAAATCAAGTGTTTCTCAGAAATGTATAGCTTCATGTCCCCAGCTCAAAGTTCAGCAAGCAGACATAAGACACACTTAGTAATAAAGCAATACAAATCGGAATTAAGTGGTGTTTTGATGGGGAAACTCCGATGCCAGCACGCTGCTTTTACTCCGTTGTCCCTCGGTCTGTGTGATGGACAGGAAGTGTGCGTACGTGGACCATCAGGCAGAAATACAACTTGAGAGTGTGCATCCTCAGGCTAAGTGGCCACAGTGAATTCTCAACGTAGTCTGCCACTGTTTGTGGCTTTTGGTCAAATCTCTGGGTAAATAATGAGGCAGAATACTAATTGCTCTATTTAGGCCACTCCTGTTGTGATTCACAAGTAGACTGTACAGCCAAATCTAAGAGTCGTTGCCAGTAATAAGAAGTAAGGCTTGTCCTCTACAGATCCCTTCCTCGTCAACCTGCAAGCTGCGTCATCAGTAGACCCTTCACTCAGAAGGGTTCTGCTCCTGGTTTTGGAGCCTGGGAAATCTGTCTTACAGAAGTGGTAGGGAAAGATACCTAGTTCCTGTTGCCCTACTTCTGGATGCCAACAGCTTTCCTCCGACTCTGGTGAAGTGCCCGCATCGCCATCTAGTGGGCATCAGGTATACTACACGTTATTGAAATGAATGCTCACCTTTGTACCCCAGCACTTGGGAAGTCAGCCTTCTGCTTGGGAGATTTCCACAGTCCCTTGTGTGGCTTCTGTTGGGTAGTGGATGCTCCTTTATTTAGGTCAGCAGTGATGGCTTGGAAAACAATCTTTCAAGCCATCTGCTTCATCTTTCCATGATTCTTCTGAGTATAGCAGACTGTCCTCAGACACACAGACAATTAGCTGCACTGTCCTTGCTGTCTTTGCTGCCTCCCGCTGTCAAACAGCATTAGCTTAGAAGACAGACTTGTTTGAGTTTTCGTTAGTAAATTCTCTGCTATATTTTCAAATGATAACACAGGGAGAGCTTACTGAACTCTTTGTATAACTTATGTTCATTAACTTGACACTCTGACAAGAATATGCATTTTTCCTATAGTTAGAACAACTATAACAATAAATTCAAGTATCACTACAACTGGAGTCCTAGACTCAATAGTTATTACTTTTTTTATTTATTTATTATATGTAAGTATTTATTTATTTTTATTTATTATATGTAAGTATTTATATGTAAGTATTTATTTATTATATGTAAGTACACTGTCTTTAGACACACCAGAAGAGGGCGTCAGACCTCATTACAGATGGTTGTGAACCACCATGTGGTTGCTGGGATTTGAACTCAGGACCTTTGGAAGAGCAGTCGGATGCTCTTATCTGCTGAGCCATATCACCAGCCCTAGTTATTACTTTTAAACTATATTTTTAAAACCATAGGCTATTATAAGCCAAAACTCACCTAGTTATATTTCACAATGTTGCTTCATTTTTTTATTGTATTACATTTTTATTCTTCTAAACAATTCTATTAAATATACACCATTTTCCTCAAAAAATCAAATCATCGTGTCTGCAAAGCTATCAATAACTGTTCTCATGAGGAAAGGTTGAAGGATTATAGCTTCAAATGTCACTTTCTAATAACAGCAGGACATTCAGAAAGCAGATCCCATATGGCACTGCTGGAGTCTGGAGAGTGCTCACTTAACCATAAACTTTAAAATGGATGGAATGTCCTGAATCATCACTGCACGGGACTAGAACACACATGCGCAGCAGTCAGGACTGTGCTCAGTACACACGGGAGGCACACACTCAGTGTTGAGACAGCAAGAGATGCCCAGAAAAAAGCACAGAAGAAAGACACTCTGGGACTATGAATACATGTAGTTTATTGTATATAGATAGGTGTGTTTCTGTTGCTGTGATAAAATACCCCGACCAGGGCAACTTATGAAAGAAAGTGTTCAATTGGGCTCATGGTTCTGGAGGGTTAGGGTCCCTGAGAGCAGGAACAGCTGACCACTCACATCTAAGCCACAGTAGGAGGCAGAGAGACACTGGGGGTGGCTGGAAGCTCTTTAAACGGCAAAGCCCAGCCCCAGTGGCACCCTTCCTCCAACGACATCACACCTCCCAATCCTTCCCAAACAGTTCCACCACCTGTGCATGCGCCTGTGTGGAACAGTCTCACTCAGACTCCAATGGATACCTAGTGGTTGGCAGATTTGTTTGTTTGTTTTTAGCAAGGAAAAGCTAATACAAGTTTATCTTCTTTTTTTATCTTATGTCTACTGCTTAAAACAATTTTTAAATTTAAATTTATTTTGATCATGTTTTCCCCTCCCCAAGTTCTTCTAGATCCTTTACCCCCTTGAGTTTTTTTTTCTCAAAACAAACAAAAGCCAGTACAACAACAAAATCCTCCAGTCCAGGAAAACAAAATAAAACACTACCCAAACAGAAAAAACTCACCAAACTGTAAACCAAGTAAAAAGTACATATGTACACACACACGTACACATACACACACACATACACACACACACACACACACACACACACACACAGAGTGGATTCTATCATATGTTGGTCAACTACTCCTCATCATGAGGCCTGAGGCCCTGGAGTGAATGATATACCCAATGTCTCAGAAAAAAACAAAAACAAAAAACAGATTTTCCCTCCAGCAGGTATAAGTGACAGTTCTGTTGTTAATGGTTGGCCATTTCTAGCCATTAGCTCAGTAGTTTTGGAGTTTTAAGAGTTCAGTTGGACAAGAAAGTCTATTTTCAGATATAATTGCTACTCTTATATTTAAACTTAACTTTTTCCCAATATCCAAGCAGTTATCTTGAGATCTTTTAGTGCTATACAGTGCTCTGTTCAGTTTTCAAAGAAGGCATGGGCCACTTATTCTTTGTTCTTTGCTTTGGCTAATAACTCTGGAGACAGGCTGCTTCCGTGTGCCACTGTTACAGAATGCTTCAAGCCCTGTGTGATTGTTGTTGTGAAATGTAAATCGGCAATGGCAGGAGCTGGGGAGTTCTGGGCAGCCAGTGCTGAAGTGCTGAGGCATCCCCTGAACAATCAATCCTGCCACTCAAAAGGCTTAGTATAAAAGAAAGTTTATTGTCAGGGAAAAAGTGGGGATCGGGGACCTGGAAATGGGTAGAGGCAGAGAAGGGACAGAGAAGGGCAGAAATTGAGAAACAAGGGGAACAGAGACAGAGAGAGGGGGGGGGGAGAGGGAGAGGGAGAGGGAGAGGGAGAGGGAGAGGGAGAGAGAGAGAGAGAGAGAGAGAGAGAGAGAGAGAGAGAGAGAGGCAGGCAGAGGGGGCTGGGGTAGCAGGCAGTCCTGTTATGGGCACCTGGTTCACACCTGGCAGGCAGTGACACAAGCTGTTGCTAGATCACTGTTGGGAGGAACCCAGCAGAATTGTCTGCAAGCCAACACTTGTTACACACGTGCTGTCTGTGGGAATCTCCTTTTCCCAGAAAAGCAATGCCTTCCACAGTCTTTTGCAATTTCCTGCTGTATCTCTATTCATATACAAGAACACCTGGCTTTTACTGTTTGCCTACACGATGACCCTTGGGCTATGCCTATAATCATTTTTCTATTGTTTATTCCTGCTAGAGAAATCCATAGGAGTAACTTTTGGCTCTGTAAGATTCTCAGGAGTACCTACTAAGAATGTAAGCTCTCCTGGCAGGTGTTCCTAGGATCTGCTGATAAGGCGGCTGTCCTGGCCACTGCGGACAGGGGGTGCTAATGATGTATGCCAAGTTCTGTGGTGTAAACCTGTCCTCCCTACTGATTTCCAGCTACCAGAGGTTAATGGTCTATTTACAAAATTCTGGAATATTATGTATGCAGTGATCTCTCACAGGCAGGTAGGGTTTGGTTCCCATGCGCCATTAGCTGAACTATCTTTATACCTACCCAATCCTTTGAAAACTGTGATGGTTTCTAAAATAAAGGAAGACTGTACTGTGTTGTGGCTAGCCCTGGGGCTAATTATATTTGATGTTAATTCCGTTCTCTAGTGAGTGCTTGTGAACAAGGAATGAGTCAGCACTCAGGTGTTTTCCTGTAAACCTGCTTCCCACCTTAATTTGTAAAATAAAGGAGAGCTGATGCTTGGGCAGATAAAAGGGAAGGTGGAGCAGAAGGTGAGGAGAGAGAAGGAGGTTTGAGAGAAAGGCAGTGCAGAGGAGGAGGAAGAAGAAGCAAAGCAGAGCAGAAGCACATGGCCTGGAGAAACCACAAGCTCTAAGGGGTCTCATAAGATGGGAAAGATGGTAGTGCAGCGGTAGATCTGCCCAATCTAGGCACACAGCATGTATTCATATTAACTGAGTTGTGTTGTCATTGCCAGGGCATATTTGGGTTGGAGATTGACTGCTCTCTCTGGGAAATATAGAAACCACGGTTGTCTCAACTACAGATAGCAATGTCTTTTAGAAAAATAAAAAAAAACAACAACAACAAAAAACAAAGCAAAGCAAAACAGAGAAACAAAGAAAACCCTTTTTCCCTGTCCAGTGCTGGATTGAGCACAGAGCCTCACACATCCCAGGCAGATGCTCTCAATCCCATCCCCAGCCTAGTCATACCCCGGGAGCAACATCTGAGGTTGAGCAAAGAATTAGAAGTCAGTCTGCCTCCCAGTGACGCTCCTGTAAGGGGACTGCCTGTCTTACATGCATTGCAGTTCAGAAACAGTCACTAGTCAAGTTGTCCACCCCTCCAAGGATTCCAGTCCATCACAGCATCAGAACAATCACATCTCATACAGTGAAAACAACAACCACTGCCCTAAGAAGAATCGGGAAGCTGATGATCCTTGGAGGCTATGAGTTTTCAGTTATACCTTGGGTGTATCCACTGAGAGAGGCAGCCCTAGGGACTGAGCCCTATATCCAGTGAAAGAGCCATATAAACTGTGCATATCCACTGAGAGAGATGGTCCTATACACTGTGCATATCCACTGAGAGAAATGGCCCTATAAACTGAAAATTGTACCTGTAAGAATTCTAAACAAGTATCAAAAATAGAAATCCTGTCTTGCCTCCAGACTCTGGAAAAAGCCTAAGGCAGTCTTCAGCATCTCCTGTTCACACCATCATCAGCATCTCCTCTTCACACCATCATCAGAATCTCCTGTTCACACCATCATCAGTACCATCTCAGTTCCCTTCTCTCCTGCCGAGCCTTAAGATGGTTGTATTCCCACTGTCGTATTAGTTAGATCGGGAAATAAGGGAACAATATTAGCAATGTTTATTAAATGTGGGAACTATATTAGCAATGTTTATTAAATGTGTAAGGAAGCAGATTTAAAACATGCCCATGATGTATTAAGGTGTCACAGAGGCTGACAGTCCATGCTCTAGAAGTGTTATGACTCTGAGCAGTTTTAATATGCATTTAATGTGGGCAATACATCACAGTGGCTATAGAAATAAACTTTCTTACCATTACCTTTCTAATAAAACTATGATTTATTTTTACCGGTAAGCAGTATAGCCTATTTTTTTAAGAGTCAAACTGACTTCAGGTCTGGGTCTCGAGTTGTATGTGATCTTTGGCAAATTCCTTATGCTTTTGAGATTTCACTTCCTGGTGACCTGCTGATATTGCTGTTTATACATGGCAGAGTTCTTGTGAGAATGAAATACTTTCCCCCTGACACAGAGTGTAGGTGCTCAGGAAATAATAAGATTTAGAGACTTAGAATGTAAGAAATATTGGACTACAGAGTTGTTTAATGTTTATGTGGAGACAAAGCCACTGTAAAATGAAATGCTATTACCCAGATACCCACTAGTGAACCAGAACCCAGTGGGCTGTGTAAGTCATCGTCTGCCCTGGTATTCAGGCCAAGCTTTGTTTATAATCTTGCTTAGAAAATGTTTTCTCAGACCCAAAAACGGAATTGAAAAAATAATCTTTGCTTAAGCCTGTCAGCTTGAAGAAGAGCAGACGATCAGCGACAGGACCATGGTCAGTAGAGGGCTGTGCTTGTTTAGTTATTCAGTCGACAAGCTAGAGCAAGACTGAAGTGCACTGCAAAGTACACAGCAGCAGTGGCGGAGGCAGTGGCATGCCTGAGGCCAAGGGCAAGGGCGAGGGAGTTGGATTCAGAGCTGTGCTGTTTTAACACACACGCACACACATACACACACACACACACACACACCTTTAATTTACCATTTGTCAGCTCTAGGACTTGAAGGCTGAAGTTTGGCCCATGTCTGACACTAAAATCTAGCGGCCCAGTTGTGTGGCTCTCCTCCATCTGATATCCCCAGCAGCTAGCTCTCTGCTACCTTACAGGAGCTGGAGTGGTCAGAGACTAGCACAGCCTGGGCTGGGAAGACTAGAGAATCCACCGTCCCCTGGGCTCCTTAAATAATGTGGCTACCAAGCTTACTTTCTGCAGACATGAAACCAGGGAAACCCTCGCTGACAGTTGGCAGGACTGAGTTGTGATGCAAAGATCTAGAAACCCCTCCAGATCACTATGAAAAACTCACAGATCTGCAAGCGCTACCTTTATACAGTGCCCCGGCCCCTCCTGCCTTACCCTTAAATAATCAATGGATCCCCTCTTACCCAAAAGCTGGGTGATAAACACATAAAGCAAAGAAAGATGAACTTTGAAGAAAGGGCCTGGGTGTTGGAGACAGTAGGGACACATGTTATAAGGTAAAATCAGGGAAATAACCCCTCAGATTAGAAAGGCAAGAAAAACTCTATGATGAGACAAAACTATATCCCTAATTAACTTAGGAATTTTCAAAACATGAGCTATACCTCTTGGGGGGTGGGGGGAAATCTGTAGGTAGAAATAAAAATTCAGTGGAAGGGAAGAGACAGACGTTAAACATCCTAGAACCAGCACACATATGCACACTGCACACGCTTGAAATAACAAAGAGAAAGCCAGGCATGGTGGTGCTCCTTTAATCCCAGCACTCAGAAGGCAGAAGTAGGCCTGTCTCTGAGTTTGAGGACAGCCAGATCAAAAAGAAAAACAGGGTTGGGGGAGGGGGGGGGGGAAGAAAAGAGAAGAAAAAAGGAAAAGAAAAAAAAAAGGTCTTTTTTTAAGACAGGGTTTCTCTGTCCTGGAACTCAGTCTATAGATCCGGCTAGTCTTGAACTCACAGAGGCCTGCCTCTGCCTCCTGAGTGCCAGGATTAAAGGCATGCGCCACCACCACCTGGCCAAATTTTTTGTTCTAATACAAATTTCAGAAACAGAAAATGAAAGAGTAGAAAATCATACCAAAATGTAACTTAAGGAAATTAGCAGGTGTTCAGAATAACAAACAGAAAACACAAATTCACATATTATCTTCCTAAAAGTTTAGAAACCCCCGTGGCTAATGGAACTCCTGACAGTTTGTGAATCAAGGGGAGTGGAGATCAGGTTACATACTTTTTAAAACGTGACAGGAATGCTAATGGCATTGGGTCATAAAGGGGGAAAGTAGTCCCAGTCCACAATTTAATAGCCGGCCACACTCAGAGTCAAGCAAAGCGGCAGGCTGACTAGATACCTGCAGATGCTCAGACTGCAGAGCATGCGTTTTCAGGAATTACTGTGTGGTGTGTTCTCACCAAAAGGACAGAGTGGACAAAATATGGCTAATGCTGGGAATGACGGGGAAGGAGTGTTTCAAAATTGGCTTGGTGTCGGAGAGCAGCAACAGCTAATCCAAGAGGAAGTGAGAGAGTGAAGAAGGAGCAGGAGAGGAGGGAGGTGAGGAGCGGGAAGAGGCAGGGGAGGACTACGAAGTGTGGACACAGGCTGCCGACATGATGAGCGGTCCTGCTGGAGGGGCTCTGGATTCCTAGTGCTAATACATCACATGGAGGTGAGAAACAATGACTGGTCAGCAGAATATTGGTTATGAGAATAGAGAAACTGCAGTACAGAACAGTATAGTACAACATAGCAACACAGTTTAAAATGAAAGATGCTGTGAGAATGTGAAGAAAGGGCTGGCAAGATGGCTCACCCAGTAAAGAAGGCACTTCCACACACACACATACACACATACACAGACACCCACACCCACACACATATACTCATGTACACACTCACACACACTCCACACCCCCACACACATACATATGCACATGCACACACATACACACACATGCACACTCACACACACACAGTTTCTAAGCAACTCCTCTTGAGAATGAACCACTGAGGTAAGAGTTTAGCAAGACTAGTGTGTCATGTATGGTGAACACCGCAAAGCACTAATGAAGGAGATGGAAACCAAGTACAGGACAAGGCAGACCAAGCTCACCGGTCAGATTTGATATGACAAAGACTCTCATCTCAAGACTGACCTATAGATTTAATGCAGCTCTAAGCAGTTTTCCAGCAGGACTTTTTTCTAGCAGCTGAGTACAAGTCAATTCTAAAATGTTTATGTTAAGGCGAGGAATTAACATAGCCCAAATAATCATTTTCAAGATGAATCAGGCTGGGAAATCCTGTTACCCAGCTTTAGGGTTCACTGCAGTGTTGGCAAAAGGATGAAAGAACAAATCAATGGGACAGAATAGAAAGTCCAGAAATAGACCAGAGACATAACACCAATTAGTAGCCAGCTGCCAAAGCACTCTAACGGAGGAAAGAGGGTCACCAAGAGTGAGGAACAACTGGACGGCCCTATACAGACAACAACAACTGTTCTCAAAGAGTAGGGGGCTGGAGAGATGTCTCAGCAGTTAGCACGTGTGCTGCTCTTGCGGAAGACTGGAGTTCAGTTGCAGCAGCCACATCAAGCAGGTCACAAATGCCTGCAAATCCAGCTTTAGGGGGCCTGATACCATCTCTGGCCTCTGCAGGTCCTATAACTCACACACTCAGATACACACATAATTCATAATTTAAAATGAGTAATAAAATAAGATCTTTGGGGCTGGAGAGATGGCTGTGTGATTAAGAGCACTTACTACTCTCACAGAGGATTGTGGTTTGGGTCTCCGTACCCACATGATGAGTCACAACAACACATAGTTCCAGTTCCAGGAAGGTCACTTCTGGTCTCTGCAGGCAACAGGCACGTATGTGCTACACATATGTACATTCAAGCAAACACTCATATACATAAAATAAAAAAATAAAAAATTTTTGAAACACATTTTAAAATATGGAAATAAAATTAATTAATAACTGCTGCAGAGTGCCCTAGCATTCGTTATTATTTGAAGAGTGTGAAGCTAACTAAGAATTATCCTAATACTGGGCTGCCAACAAGGCACAGTGGGTAAAGTCCCTTCCTGCCACGCCTGACCACCTGAGTTCCAACCCTGTACCTACATGTTTGAAGGAGAGAACCAACTCCCACTAATTAATCTCTGACAGCCACACAAGGATGCTCACTGTGGTCTGTGTGAGCACGCACACGCACACACACACACACACACACACACACACCCATAATTTAAAAGTATATTCTAACACTCTTACATTTTTAAAAAGCAATTTTGTTAAGGAGGTTTATTACAGCTTCGGGGTTTTGGTTTGTTTGGGTTTTTTGTTGTTGTTGTTGTTGTTGTTGTTTAAATGTATATGGGCACACTGTCGCTGTCTTCAGACACCAGACGAGGGCACTGGATCCTATTACAGATGGTTGTGAGCCACTATGTAGTTGCTGAGAATTGAACTCAGGACCTCTAGAACAGTCAGTGTCCTTAACCACTGAGCCATCTCTCCAGCCCCAACAACTTCATCTTTCCATATCAGTTTGGGAGTAAGAAATCCAAGTGTTTCATTCACAGACGTGAGAAGTTGAGGCTCACCAAGATTAAGGAACTAGCTTAAGGTGATATAGCTTGGTTTTCTTTGAATTCTTTTTTTTTTTTGGTTTTTTGTTTTTTTTTTTTTTTGGTTTTTCGAGACAGGGTTTCTCTGTATAGCCCTGGCTGTCCTGGAACTCACTCTGTAGACCAGGCTGGCCTAGAACTCAGAAATCCGCCTGCCTCTGCCTCCCAAGTGCTGGGATTAAAGGTGTGCGCCACCACCACCCAGCTTCTTTGAATTCTTAATCCACCCAGCTGCATGGTCCATGAACATTAACAGTGCTCAGTGTTCAGTCAACTATCCTAGAGGTCCATACTGCCACCCCAAAACTACTAAAACCCCAAAGTACCAGCGATTTCGAAACCTGGCACCGGTCTCTGTTTGAGCCTGTTAGGTCACAGGAGTGAATGTTTCTAAGGAGCCAAGTGACTATCCAGCCATCCTCAGCATCTTCAGCAAGGGTACTTTGAGATGCTCCTCAGTGTTGGCAACAGCAAACAGGAGTCTCACGAGCTTTACAGTGTTCCTTAACTTCTGAATGGCCTTTCCCTTAGTAAATACAACACTGCAGCATGGCTACATTGTGCATGGAACAGAGCAGTAAGTCTGCAGTAGGCTTTCAGAAGAGCAGGCGGCCTGTTAACAGGAAAGGCTAGCAGGAAATACCAGTGCCACAGGGGTGATGTGGTTGGGTACCACGTGTCACCTCTAGACCACTCTAAAAAGTCAAGTGATTGCTGGGAATGAATGATTGACTGACAGGAGGGCCCTCCTCATTGTAATAAACAGCTCATTTTTCCCCCTTGAAGATGTACTTGAATCACATTGGAATGAGTGAGGGGAAATGGAGTCTCTTGGATTAAATATAATTGTCAACTCCACAAGTAAGTATAGCTGTGGGAAAGCTAAACCCCAAATTTCTCCCTTTCTCATTATTTTTAGAAGGTGTTTCCAGTATAGGTATAGACTGTCAGGTTAACAGAGTCCAAAGATTTTGGAGATCAAAATAGAGGACCCCAGTCCCCTTGATGGCGCACTGATGGTGGTAGATTTGTTGTAAATATCTTGCTAGCCCAAGAAGCATCTGTCTTGTCTTATATCCTTGTAAATTTATTCAAATTTCAGATACATTATCTTAGGAAAGCATTTTTAGAATTCACCGATTTGAACTTATTTTGAATTTTGACAAACAGCTTTGCTGCTCTTAGTGTGATCTAGTTATTTATGCAAGGGTCAGAACCCTTTCACTAGTGACAGCAGATAAACACTGAATAGATACATCAGCATTCTATTGGATGGACCAAGGGGTATCTCCCCTGAAGCAGATAGAGTAAGCAAAGGAAACACCCTGGGAGTCACCTGAAGTGTCTGTATTTTACCTAGTACTATTCTGGCATCTGTGGGTTTTTTGAAGGAAGAGGATTCTATGGTGGTCATGACATGACAGTTTCTTTCTTTCCACCATCTGGATTCTAAGACTCAAACTCAGGTTGTCAGGATTGGCCACAAGCTCCCTTATTAGTAAGCCAGCTCACCAGCCCATCGCCACCCTCTTCTGTGCTCCCGCCCAGGACTGCTAGAGAAGAGCTAGTCTTTCTCTGCCCTGCTGGCAATAAGTCATGAGGGCACCACAGTGTCAGATTGGCTTATAGGATCCTTACAGCCTTGATTCTGGGCAGTGGTCTCTATTCCTTGACTTAAGAACTACTACAAGGGCTGGTGAGATGGCTCAGTGGGTAAGAGCACCCGACTGCTATTCCAAAGGTCCAGAGTTCAAATCCCAGCAACCACATGGTGGCTAACAACCATCCGTAACGAGATCTGGCGCCCTCTTCTGGAGTGTCTGAAGACAGCTACAGTGTACTTAAATATAATAAATAAATAAATCTTTAAAAAAAAAAAAAAAAAAAAAAAGAACTACTACAAAAGCGTGTTCTCCTGTTCACGTACGTATAGATGATTAACATAGCCTACCAGTCCAACTGTCTTAATACATAGCCTTGGAACAGGGGATACTCAAAAAACAAACAAAACCCAGAATCAAGACTGGCTGGCTTTTCTGGCATTGGAGTCCAGTATTGAGGTGCCGGCAGGATTTGTGTATGAAGTGGTCCCCGTGCCTCCCCAACCCCAGGGGTCATGTGTTGGCCACCTTTCCTTGGTGGGTCCAGTCACTACAAGCCAGCTGCTCTGTGAGAGACCTGCCTTCATCACTGGTAGAAACTTGTAGAGACAGAGCCTCCTTGGAAGAAGCAGGTTGGTAGGTATTAGGTATTAGGGGGTACCTTCCTGTGGGCCCCCTCGCATCTCTCCTTGCTTCCTAGTTTCCCCCATGTGTGCATCTCTGCTCCATCTCACCCCTCAGCCATGATGTTCTGCCTCACCACATCCCAAGCAGCTGAGCAAGCCAAGCATGGATGAAACTTGTAGAGGTGTGAGCTAAATAAGTCCTCCTGTAAATTCTTCCCCTCAGCTGTTCACTCAGTGATGAAAACTCTGGCTAACCCAGAGTTCAAGATGGCGCCTTGACCTCCATGTGGAAGAGACACTGAAGAGAGTGACAGTTACCCTTTCTTAGCAGTGTGCATTCCTCATTCCTTCCCAGGACCCTTAGGGCCAACCACCCCTCACTTTTTAATCCTGTGGTACAGTTAGGTTGCCACCTGAGCTTTAGAGGAGCAGGATTTAAATCATAACAAGACTAGACCTGACCAGGGTTAAACAGATTGCCTAGGCATGGTTTCATGAGAGAGAGCCTCTGGTGAAGTTACCAGAGGGAAAGCGGAAGTGTGGGCCCGAGGGAGGTTTCCCCACTCCTGCTCACCCCCAAGCAGGCTACCCCACGCTTCCCTGAGTTCTAGAGCCAGTGGCTGAGCCATCATTGCTCTTTGCTTCCACCAAAAATACTGCTAAGGGTGATGGGTGAGGGACCCCAGGGGGAGGAGTGACACCCTGAGCTGCAGGACAGAGCAGAAGCCTGACCGCACCACCCACCCCACAGAGCCTGGCCTCTCACTCAGAAGAGCTGTCTTTTTCCAAATTGTCCTGTTCCCATGATTCCCTTTGATTTGTAAAGTATGGTCTTATATCAGCAATGCTGGAATACTCATGAAATAACTGTGGCATTTAAAAAGTGAGTCAATTTGTAATTGTTGTCATATATATATATATATATATATATATATATATATATATATATATATATACAGTGAAAACTCTTAAGTACAACTTCAATGAAAATGGCATAATAGTAAGTAGCTCCTGGCAGCCCTAAACAACAGTTTATGCCATAGCTCCAAATGCATTTATATGTGAATAGCTCCAAACCATATATGTAGGTTCAGTGGCAAAGCACCAACCTGGGATGTACAGAGTCCTCCCTTCAGTCCTCAACACTCTCTCTCTCTCTCTCTCTCTCTCTCACACACACACACACACATACACACACACACACACACACCACAAAAGACCCCAAATTACATATTTATCAGCATAAAACAGCTTTTCTTGGAAAAGATGGCTTCCTGCCATGTTTCCAGTCTGCAGTCTAACAGCCTAACTGCTGGACTCTCATCCTTAGCATTCTACTGGTTGGCCCTCCCACCCTGTGTTTCTCGTTTATTTATAACCATACAACAGTGTCATCAGATCTGGCTTCAGGAAGTTCAACAAACCACAGTTTCCTAAGATGATGATGGCAATCCAAGCTGTGCCATTGGCAGGTTGTCATGCATTGAATTATAGACGAACAATAGGTGTGTGACACCTTTGAAAGTCATTTAGCCAGCTGCTCCTGGTGGAGCACTTCCTGGGAACCCACCGTCAGAACCTTCTATAGGGAACATAGTCCATGTAGCTGCTAATCACGAAATCGAAGCAAGGAGCCTGGTGGTGCCAAACAGTATGTAGTTAGTTCCGTGTTACATGAAGGCCTGTGAGGCCTGTGCCATGCTCTTGCTTACAATACTGGGATTTCAGGTAGATAAGCCCAGGGCCTGTTTGTGAGGCCTGTGCCATGCTCTTGCTTACAGTACTGGAATCTCAGGTAGATAAGCCCAGGGCCTGTTTGTGAGGCCTGTGCCATGCTCTTGCTTACAGTACTGGGATCTCAGGTAGATAAGCCCAGGGCCTGTTTGTGAGGCCTGTGCCATGCTCTTGCTTACAGTACTGGGATCTCAGGTAGATAAGCCCAGGGCCTGTTTGTGAGGCCTGTGCCATGCTCTTGCTTACAGTACTGGGATCTCAGGTAGATAAGCCCAGGACCTGTTTGTGAGGCCTGTGCCATGCTCTTGCTTACAGTACTGGGATCTCAGGTAGATAAGCCCAGGGCCTGTTTGTGAGGCAAGCTTTCTTTCTCTGAGTTACTTCTCTAGTCAAGGCGTGGCTCTTTGATTGGACGTGTTTGAGTAAGCAGAGAACAATTTACGACAGCACTTTAAAGCCCACGGGTGCAGACATAGGTGTAAGAATTAGCAGGGCATGCTCTGTTAGCAAGAGGAAGAGCTGTGCCACAAATCCAGGTATGACCAGGAAAAGGAACCACAGGGCCAAGCACAAAGCCCAGAGGGCAAGTCCAGGTTCAAACCTGCTATCCCCAGGATGGCGTGGGATGTCCAGCAAAGCCAAGGTGAGGGTAAGGGCTGGAGCTACAGGATGCACATGAGCTTAGCATGGGTGTGGGTGAGGTTCTGTGCCGTCTGTGAACTCAGAACATTTTTCAAAACAGTTTAAAGGAAATTCACCCTCCAGGCAGCCATTAGTTATCATTGTACGCTTTTAGACCAGGCTGATTCAAGTAAATGGTTCCCCTAACGAGTGGAGTCCAGGGCGAAAGAGAGACCAGACTGCGTACAGGCTGGGCGAGGCTTTCTGATTCCTTGAGAGTGGGAGTTGCTATGGTTTGCTAGAGGCTTGGTATCGATCAGCAATGTGAGAACCAGCCTCTCCAGTGAAGCAGGGCAGCCATGAGGCCCAGGTGATGACTCGGTGTGCTGGAGGAGGCTGGCTGGAGAGGGGCAGGAACTGTAGACTGTTGTAGTTAGTGTCTGATAAAATGGCTGAACACCGAGGCAGTCTGGACACTGGAAAGGAAATGGTGTTTTTTGGTTTTTTGGTTTTTTCAGGGTTTCTCTGTATATCTCTGGCTGTCCTGGAACTCACTTTGTAGACCAGGCTGGCCTTGAACTCAGAAATCCACCTGCTCCTGCCTCCAGAGTGCTGGGATTAAAGGCGTGCACCACCACACCTGGCCATTCGAGTGTTTTGAATACGCTGTGTTCATGGTGGTGAGATTGCAGGGCTTATACTCTGAGATAACAGTGTTCTGCTGCTATTTGAAATTAAAGGTCAGAGCTTCCAGCTAGTGTGAGTCATGATACTGACCAGGGAAGTACATTTAAAACCATGGGGGTTGTTAGATGTAGGGAGAGAGGCAGAGCAGAATGGTTGGGCAAGTGGGAAGCTACAGGTCTGAAAGTGCAGTGTCTCAGTCAGCTGTCTTTCAGTGCAGCTTCATAGGAACTTTGTTCTCTAGGGAGCCTATGTGCTAGCCATTGCAAGACACTGTAACTGAGAAGATGTTTACAGGTGAAGTCAGTTAGTACATCTGTTGTTGGGAATACCCACTGTAAAGAAAACAAATAGTTTAACCCAGTAGCCCTCAAAATTTACTTTTATTAAAAAATATTTTATCAAGTAGACAATTCTAGAAGACCTCTTAGAATGAGCCCTTTATTGTAGTTATGGTTATGATACAGCTGTGTTGCATCCCACTTATGATTTGTAGGATAAATAAATAGGGTTGGGCCGCTGCTTAAAACAGTAACTTCTCCTTATGCATTTGAAGAAAAAAAGCTATTATCTATGTGTTTGCAGGTTCATTGTGGAATCAAAAGTTGTGCAAGATGAAGGCACACACTTGTATCTTAGCAAAAACAAAAAAAACATACCAGGGTGTTGTAGCACACCTCTACTCCCAGGACTTAGGAGGTAGAAAGATGGTCTGGAATTCCAGGCCAGATTCAGCTACATAGTAAGTTTGAGGCTAGCCTGGGCTACATGAGATTATGTCTCAGAAGGAAAAAAAAAAAAAGACAGAATGTAAGATGATGTTTAATAGGAACATTGATTTAGTTAACACTAACTTAAGCTATAAATGGTAATTTCCTGTCTCATAGAACCAGGAAATCCCAGAGTAAAAGCGTCCAGCTCATAGCTAGGAGTCAGCATGCATGAGAGCTGTTCTTCCTCAGGGCTAGCTCCCTTCTCACGTACTCACCATCAAGTGGCACCAGGGCTCTTATGAGGCTTTATTGTTGCCAGGATAAAATTTGCCAACTTTTTCTTTGCTGTTCTGAATACATTTGCGTTTAGTGAGCTTCACCCAATTTTTCTTTTTGATGCATAGTTGTATGTAGCCCAGGCTAGCCTCAAACTGGCTATCTATCCAGGAAAGACCTACTTGATCCTCTTATTTCTGTGTCCAAGTATTGGGATTACAGGCATGTACCACCACATCTTGTTTCTGCTATACTGAGGATCAGACCCTTCATACATCTTACATATATACATACATATAAACCATACATACATACATACACATACATCTTACATATATACATACATATAAACCATACAAACATACATACATACACATATGGCTTTATACATGCCAGACACTCTATCAGCTGATCACAGAATGAGCTACTTAAAGCTGAGTAATTCTCATTGCATTTTATTTTAGGAGTGAAGATTAGGCTGCTAAACTCAATACATTCTTCATTGCTGGTGTGGGTTGGGCAATGTTCCCACAAAGAACACTCTCCTATACCCCCCCTGGAAAATCGTATACTTACATAGGCCTTGTGTTAACCCAAAGGAAAAGCACTATGTTCGATTGAAAACCGTCTCCTTAACCACACTGAATTCCTATTGATGAAAATGTACCACCAGAAACTGCGGTGTCCTAGCCTGGCTTGGAGGGGCCCATAGTGTGGAGGAACTGTCTCGTGGCTAACAGGATCCACTATTGCAACTGTTGTTCTTCCCCTATAGCTTATAATTATTTAGCTATGTAAAAAAAAAAAAAAAAAAAGCCAACAGCATGTCTCCCTTGTACCTCTGGATTAGTGGTGGGAGTAAGCTTGGGTTTGTTGTAAAAGTATGACAGGAATTAGTTAGCCATTCTGAAAATAGCTCACTTCTCACCAATGCCCAACTCCACGACAGATGACTGATGTATGCATGCATGGATGGATGATGTGTGGCAAATAGAAGTATATTTTAATATTTATTTATGTATGTGATTTTTTTTTCTAAAACTCCAATAGAATGTCCTTTAACAATAGATCTCGAATTTTCTCTCCAAGTTTATCACTACATGTTCTGATCGTCACTAAATGTGAGGGGAATCTGTTTGCACTGACATGCCTTGAATGAGAACGGGGCACAGGGTCACGTTATTAGGAGTCAAATTCTGTTTAGGTTTTCTGCCCTTTGGGAATTGAACCGTTTTGGTTTTGGTTTTGGTTTGGTTTGGTTTTTTACCTTCATAAACACTGTGTTTATGAAGTCTTTTAAATCTCTGTTACACGTGATACATGTGCCTATGTGTCTCTTTTTCATTAACTGCTTGAAAGTAAAGTATACATATCCTTTAGTTCTAGATACTGGAGTATTTCCTCCCCAGGCACATGGTCCCACATGGCCTCCATACAGACCTCAAGCTCAGGAACGTGAGATTGACACAGTGTAGAAGCCTTGTCCCCAGACCGTATTCAGCTCCAGTGCCCAGTGAGAACAGGAAGGAGTTGAAGAGCTGCCTCTTTGGTGTCTTTCTGTCTCATCAGTCCCTCATCTTGCTGGCTTTCATAACTGGTTCTCTGTGGTATTTTGAAGACCACAGCCCATTGTTTTGTAAAACATCCTTTGATTCAGGACCCAGAGTACGAATATTTGGCAGGAAAGTCACTGACAACATGGTTCCGTTCAGTGTGCCCTATCCGGCACTGAGAACTGGTCCACGGATGGTGAGGTGGAGGTGTTCTCTCCGCTGGGATTCACCTGGAGCTGCTATTTCCCATTATGATTGGGATGGGTGTTTGTGGCATGTGTCAATATTCATACTGTCAATATTCATCCATTGTTTTGGCGTTCTCTGCTTGTACGAATACAGTGATGGTTGCCAAGTTGTGATGTCTTACTCCACCACTCACTCCTCCTGTCCACACTGGTTGGCATGCTAAGTTAGAAAGACCCTCCCTCCCTCCTCTGTCTGTATGATGACCCCTTGACTGTTAGCCCCAGGTAGCAGGTGTCTGGCTACCCTTATTTGCCTTGCTGCTCTAGTTATCCCTGACTCTTAAGTCAGCATTTGAATACAAAGGGGGCATCTGTAAACTTACTTTCACTTAGCTGCAGGTTCGCCAGCTTCTCCATGGGGTGTCCTCACCCCAACCCCCACCCCACCCCCCCGGCCCCCATTCCAGAGCTGTGTTCATGGAGTGCATCTTGATAAGGCAACATTCTGGAGAAGTTCCCCAAATAGGATTCTTATCCATACACAAACCAGTGAAATCCAGAGAATCCCAGAATATTCTTTCATTTACAGCATTAGAAAAAAAAAACCTAAGGAATTGGTGGTAATATGGCTACTACCACATATGTTGAACATTATTCTTAATTATAATAGTATTTCTTTTATGAACAGCTGTTGCGGCCTGCCCGCAGTCCACAACACGAACGGTTCAACTGAAAATGGCAGTTCGAACTGAAAAGAGAGGAATCTAGACGGGGCGGAAGAAAGAATGGAGCCAAGACAACAAACGTTCTGATCAAGGCTCAATTTTACTATTTTCAGACACTCAGTTATAAAGGAAGGGGGAGGGAACCCAATATCCCGCCAAGTAACTCAGGGTCCAGTAGCAGGATGAACACGTGTGTGCCTCCAGGCAGCAAAGGCAGGTTCCAGCAGTAGGCGTGGCAGGATGAATGAGCAGTTAGCTCCACCCTTGAGCAAGCAAGTTCCAGGCTGGGGGAAGGGAGGCCACATCTCCTCCCATTAGTTAACAAAGCAAACAAACAAAAAAGGGGGTGGCCTGAGGCAGAAAAATTATTTATGTTCAATAGTTCTGCCTGAGTTCTTAGGGCTAAAGAAAAAACCTGTTTCCGTGGGATTCCCTAACTTTTCTAATGGTAAACTGTATTTGGCTAAGACTGTCTTTATTATCCTAGTAAACCACTTAACAGAATAGGCTCTGACTTTATAATGCTAATTAGTGCTGAATAGGTAGCTACCGGTTTGCATTTTAAGTAGGGCGTTGGAACCCTGGCTGAGTTTAACTAAACAAATTTAGAATAACACTGAGCTGATAATCCTCCACAATTTTGGGTGACAGGCAGGGGAAACAGTGAGAAGGGGTAAGACCAGCTCTTTAGTACAAGGCCAGTTGGCTTTTTATTTGGGTGGGAGGCAGTGAAGGGCTTGCCCTTACGACAGTAAGGTCTCCAACCTCTCTCCCCCCTATTAATTAAGTTTAAATAGGCAATGCTTAACAGAGGTGATCAAATGATTCTTTTCATCCATAGATGAGTGGGCCTTTAACCTTGACTTGGGTGGACATTGACCTGATTCCTCCCGTGAGCATTATAACAACTCACATCTGTGGCTCTTGGTATCTTTTGGGGAGGGGAGGCAGAGCCTTAAGTATTTTTGGTTTTTAGCTGGAATCAGATACCAACCTCTTTCAAATCAGGTGTGTCGCACAGGGAACTCAGAAACAGTCAAGCTGGACCTTCCCTCCGCAGTAATCTCCTGCGCCAAGCGGTACCCATACTGTATTCATATGATTATGAATCAGTAGCGCAGTCCTGAGTTATGCGCGGTCTTTATATGAGACTTGTCAACCTCAGATTTAGCAAGGCCTAGACAAAAATTATGTCAGTATTAACACCATTAATTTTGGTTAAAATAGGAGCTGAAAGTCTTTCCTCTTCATACCTGTTATTCCCAATAGCCTGAGGAACTAAGGACACCTTGCAGTAACAGCAAGGGTGAAAAGCCAGAGGCCAGCTAAGGGACTAAGCCCATCTCTATCAAAATAAGAACTAATCTCTGTAAATATATATGAAATTTCTACTTCCCTAGCTCTCCTGGTAAATCTAAATCTTATCTTAGACTGAAAGCCACATGCTGGGATGTCCTTGGAAGGGAGATTAGCAGTACCACCTGTTTGCTCTTAGGGGCGGAGAACCGGAGAATGTAGATTGACCTGCTTGAGAAAAGGAAGAAATCTAAACAATGAGAGAGTAGCACTGTAAATTTTCTGTTTGGAGAAGTCAAGGTACTTTATTTAGATGCAAATTGTAAAACTAAAGCTAATCTCCGGCCTCCTGTAGGGGAATTGGCTCAGAGGAAAACAGTTTTTTGGGAGCTTCCACTCCCAGCTGAATTCTAAGCACAAGAGGAATTTTAGTCTTTAGAATGATACTTACGAGAAGAGACAGAATCTGTGTTTACCTGACGAATTAATCTCTCTGGTAGCCACCGTGCTTCATCTTCATCTCGTGAAAAAACACAAACCGAGCCTCTTCCCCAGATTAGAACTGGATCCGGACCCTTCCATTTATTAGTCAGGGCATCCTTCCATTTTACCAATGCATAAGAATTAGAAGTAACTGGGTGCCAGTGGCGTTCCGCTGCAGACTGACCTTTAATGTCAGTTTGCAAAAAGTTTAGGACAAATAAGGTGAAGGCAAGATGAGCCTTTGGTGACCTTGGGGGAAATGCTCTGAATTAACTTTGCTGGGTAATTTAGAATATAGGAATCTCTAATAATTGAACTGAATATTAGACCAGTCTAAGATTGAGTTAGAATGGCTGGTCACACTGAAGAAGAGTGAAAAATCATTATGACTCTATTAAATGACTAATTTTACTAAGTCTGAATATACAGTCTCTGAATCTTTTGGGTGAGAGCAAGGACTTAAGGTAAACTTCCCTTGAGAAGCATTAGTTAATAAAATACTTTCCACTTAGGAAACAATATATACTGAAAGATTAAAACTTTTGGCTTCTTGTAAAGAAGCAGAAACAATAAACATTTTTCTTACATAATGTAAAGCTATATTAGCCATACGTAGAGGCAAAATTTTCTAGTGATTACCAGTTTACTAGAAGCAAAAATCTTTGAATTTAAGCATTATTTTAAACATCTGAATAGATCTGTAACACTGTTAAAAAGAAATTTTCTTGAACACAGGGAAAAACTTTTTTAGGCATTGTTTGCAAAACAAAAGAAAGGGCCACAAGCCGCTCTGGGGCTGCCCAGAGCCCTGTATTGACTCAAAGGTAAAATACTTTTTAATCTGAGCATTAATCTTAAATTTGCAATCAAACTGCAAGCTGCAGTCAATGGAACAATGGCAGTTTTAACCATAATTTTTAAGTTTTTGTGCAAGGTTAGGATAATATCTACAACTTTGGGAAAGCAAAACCTATGTTTAAAACAATTTATCACTGTTAAAATCAATATTAGAAGCATTACTATCATATTACGAAGTTTGGATATCAATTAATACCTATGAATACCTATTAAAGCAAGCTTTAACGCTTTAATAAAGAGGCATTGCTTTATATCTTATCTTAAATTTTACTATTTAGGATAGGAACCACATTAATCATTATCTAAACTAGAAATATCTTAAGAGACTCAGCCTCTGAAGCTTAATCTCGAACTCTAACTCGCTTAGCCGTGTGTCCCTATGAGTAGCACCTCCCGAAGTGGTGACTATAGGTGAAGCGGGAGATTCGCAAGAGGACCAATTCTCATTAAGGTAATGGGCAATTCCTCTATCTGAGTGATTTTTGTTAAAATTCAGTCCATCATCAGAGTTTCCACATTTATCAATTTTTGAGTTAAGAAGATCTTTGTCTGAGGAGGCCTTCTCTGATAGGCACTCCTCCTGAGATACCACAAGCTCCGCCTGAGGGCAATTTAGCCCTGGAGAAGTTGCATCTTTTATAGCATCATTTACAAGTGCCCAGAGACCTAGGGTAAAATTATCTGTCTGAGCGATATTCAAGACCTCACCAACTTTCTCCCAGGTTCCACAATCTATCGTTTCTTCTTCTTTGAACCATGGACAACAGCTATCTATCTTATCTAAAAAATTTCTTACTAATTGTACTTCAAGCCTTACTCCTCTGGCCTGAAACAACTCCTGAAAACTAAAAACAACCGCCTGATCCATGACTTTAAACCCTTCCTTCTTCCACCTAAGCAGCTTTCTAAAAAGCTGCGGCACACCGCCTGTCTCCGTATCTAGTTCCGATTAACGAACTACTGACCCCAAGCAGAAACAGTGTTGGGTCAGCACTGATTCAAACTTGATTCGTATCCTACCGCATCCTCAGCAACACTTTACAAAACTGAAATTTTAGGCTAGCGCTAGCATGTGTACCTGTCCGTTGCTCCGATGCTCCTCCGATACGAAGATCCTTTCCTTTCTTGTGGAGCTCCACACAGCAGTCGTTTCTCTTAGCATCCCTCTGCCATTCTTCAGGTCCCAGTTCTGGTGCCAACTGTTGCAGCCTGCCCGCAGTCCACAACACGAACGGTTCAACTGAGAATGGCAGTTCGAACTGAAAAGAGAGGAATCTAGATGGTGCGGAAGAAAGAATGGAGCCAAGACAACAAACGTTCTGATCAAGGCTCAATTTTACTATTTTCAGACACTCAGTTATAAAGGAAGGAGGAGGGAACCCAATATCCCACCAAGTAACTCAGGGTCCAGTAGCAGGATGAACACGTGTGTGCCTCCAGGCAGCAAAGGCAGGTTCCAGCAGTAGGCGTGGCAGGACGAATGAGCAGTTAGCTCCACCCTTGAGCAAGCAAGTTCCAGGCTGGGGGAAGGGAGGCCACAAACAGCACCACAAGAAAAACATCCATTCTCACCTTGCTGTTTCTTGAAGAGATACTTGGAAATATTTTTGCCTCTAAGCATAGGCTAAAGCCTAAAATAATATAATAACCTTTAAAATGTCATTTTACCCTTATTTATCTTGATATATTTAAGCATTAACTTTTCTTTTTTTCTTTTTTTTTCCGGACTGTAGGCATCTTTATTAACCAATCATGAATAACTTGTGGGGTAAGGTTTGCACAACAAAAGATGGTATACATGAGGATCTGCTCATCTTGGAGCAACCAGATCATAGGGTACAGAATTTAGCATTTGAATACATAGCAGTACCAGACCAACCCACTACTTTTCCCCCTTTTTGTTTTAATAAAAAGGCTCTTTCTCTTACATTAATAAACAGCATATGCTAGGAACAATTATGAAGCAATTATAAGGTAGTAACTACATTCAAAAAGTCTAGTCTTCATGTTTGACAATTTTTAGATAGGACATCCTATCTTGGTGAGTTCAGAGTTCTGTATCTAGATCATTTTCTATCATAATATACATTACTAACCTAAAAACATCCTAGAGCTAAATCATTTTCCTACATTCTTCATAACTTAAGCTTAATTGTGAAACTGTGACTGTCCGGTCTTCAGCTCCATCAGAGACCTGAGAAGAAATAAATTATCTGAGTATGCAGGAAATTCAGGGAAGCATCTTCCCAGTATTATAGAAATGACAGAAACAGCTGACTGCCTGGACAGGTCCCAACATTCTCTACAGCACTGTAGCATCTATTTTCAGCATTTTAGCCAAGTATATCAGACAGACCTATATTTGAAGCAAGAATTATTAAGGACTTGGTTACCTAGTATTGGCAGAGTTCAGAAGTCAACTTTGCCTGTGTTTCAGTTGGCCAATTTCAGAAAGCATCCTGTCTGCAGAGGGAGTTAGGGAATTTTCTTTGTCTGATAGCTAGTTTGCCATACTTGAAGCCATCTCCAATTGGAGGTCCTTTGATGTCCATCATCTTCTTTGAAGTGGAATGAGATGCTGCCAGGAGCTAACGTGTCTCAATATCAAAAAAAAAACACCTTAAATTAATAAAAATGCCTTTCTTTAAATGTCATATTCTGTGAGTCTCTAGGGTTTTTAAAGATTATCTGTTCATAGAATTTCTGAAAAAGAAAACATTCCTTGTTTCTAGCCATTTATTATCTGTTCAACCCAGTTTCGTATGTCAGATTAGTATCAGGCATGACCATGAGGTTAACTGTCTGACCATTAACTTGCATTTCTGAACCATCTCAAACAGTTTGCAATAGCACCTATTAAAACGCCTGAGATTAAACCTTGTATTTTCAAATGAGTCACATAAGCATAACATCTACTTAAGCAATGAAAAATACATGCATTATGTTGTAAAAAAATTAATCTTAAATTTTATATCAATATTCAAAGATTTCATTGTACCAATGAAAACCTTAAATGTGTATCAATATAGAATAACCTATACCAATGTATCAAAAATATCCTTGTTTGAAGATGCAATAGCTCTAAATTGAAGAGTAGATTTAATGATCTACCCTTTATCCTATTATTTTATATGGTATTCCCCCTTTCTCTTTTCAACCTCTTTCCCTTTATCTAATAAAGAAAGGATAGAGAAACAGAAAGATAGAAATCCCTGAGTCTAAGCTCCCAATTTCATTTCCTTCTGTCCAAGACCATAATTATTTGTAACCATCTTCTACTAAATGACGACAAACATCCAACATCCAATGAATGACCAAAAATCAACCATTCCTCTTAGAGCATGGCATAGTTTTCTTATAATTGCTTCCTACTGATTATGGTCATAGAATTCCTTTTGTGCGGGACCCAAGAAAATTAGAAAAATGGTTAGTCTTAAGAAAGCTAGCTGTAGCATTTGTTGTCTAGTCTCTGTGGGATGAAAAAGTGTACGACTTAATTGAAGCTCTGGTTGAATCAGGCTGCAAGGCTGGATGCAGCAAGGTCATACAGGGTCAGCATCCCTCCTTAAATCCATTTTGGAAGCATGTCTCCTGAGGAATGGAAATGAAGCAATCTGAGGAAGATCAGGCACTCCAGCATCCTCGAGGGTGGATCTTGTCATGGCTGCCTCCTTGGTTGTCATTTTCTGTGAATATAATCTCTCAAAAGTAGTACATGGTTCTATACCAACAATGTATGGTATGTGCAACGAGCACAATTTAGCCAAAGATGACATTCCACTCTCCATCTGAGTATGTGAAAGACATCTGTCTTTCTTTTTTTTTTTTATTACGTATTTTCCTCAATTACATTTCCAATGCTATCGCAAAAGTCCCCCATTACCCCCCCCCCCACTTCCCTACCCACCCATTCCCATTCTTTTGGCCCTAGCCTTCCCCTGTATTAGGGCATATAAAGTTTGCAAGTCCAATGGGCCTCTCTTTCCAGTGATGGCCGACTAGGCCATCTTTCGATACATATGCAGCTAGAGACAAGAGCTCCGGGGTACTGGTTAGTTCAGAATGTTGTTCCAATTATAGGGTTGCAGATCCCTTTAGCTCCTTGGGTACTTTCTCTAGCTTCTCCATTGGGAGCCCTGTGATCCATCCAATAGCTGACTGTGAGCATCCACTTCTGTGTTTGCTAGGCCCCGGCATAGTCTCACGAGAGACAGCTATATCTGGGTCCTTTCAGCAAAATCTTGCTAGTGTATGCAATGGTGTCAGCGTTTGGAAGCTGATTATGGGATGGATCGCTGGATATGGCAGTCTCTAGATGGTCCATCCTTTCATCACAGCTCGAAACTTTGTCTCTGTAACTCCTTCCATGGGTGTTTTGTTCCCAATTCTAAGAAGGGGCACAGTGGCCACACTTTGGTCTTCATTCTTCTTGAGTTTCATGCGTTTAGCAAATTATATCTTATATCTTGGGTATCCTAAGTTTTGGGCTAATATCCACTTATCAGTGAATACATATTGTGTGAGTTCCTTTGTGATTGTGTTACCTCACTCAAGATGATGCCCTCCAGGTCCATCCATTTGGCTAGGAATTTCATAAATTCATTCTTTTTAATAGCTGAGTAGTACTCCATTGTGTAAATGTACCATATTTTCTGTATCCATTCCTCTGTTGAGGGGCATCTGGGTTCTTTCCAGCTCTAGCTATTATAAATAAGGCTGCTATGAACATAGTGGAGCATGTGTCCTTCTTACCGGTTGGAACATCTTCTGGATATATGCCCAGGAGAGGTATTGCTGGATCCTCCGGTAGTACTATGTCCAGTTTTCTGAGGAATCGCCAGACTGATTTCCAGAGTGGTTGTACAAGCTTGCAATCCCACCAACAATGGAGGAGTGTTCCTCTTTCTCCACATCCTCGCCAGCATCTGCTGTCACCTGAATTTTTGATCTTAGCCATTCTGACTGGTGTGAGGTGGAATCTCAGGGTTGTTTTGATTTGCATTTCCCTTATGATTAAGGATGTTGAACATTTTTTCAGGTGCTTCTCTGCCATTCAGTATTCCTCAGGTGAGAATTCTTTGTTCAGTTCTGAGCCCCATTTTTAATGGGGTTATTTGATTTTCTGGAGTAGACCTTCTTGAGTTCTTTATATATATTGGATATTAGTCCCTTATCTGATTTAGGATAGGTAAAGATCCTTTCCTAATCTGTTGGTGGTCTTTTTGTCTTATTGATGGTGTCTTTTGCCTTGCAGAAGCTTTGCAGTTTCATGAGGTCCCACTTGTCAATTCTCCATCTTACAGCATAAGCCATTGCTGTTCTATTCAAGAATTTTTCCCCTGTGCCCATATCTTCAAGGCTTTTCCCCACTTTCTCCTCTATAAGTTTCAGTGTCTCTGGTTTTATGTGAAGTTCCTTGATCCACTTAGATTTGACCTTAGTACAAGGAGATAGGAATGGATCGATTCGCATTCTTCTACATGATAACAACCAGTTGTACCAGCACCATTTGTTGAAAATGCTGTCTTTCTTCCACTGGATGGTTTTAGCTCCCTTGTCAAAGATCAAGTGACCATAGGTGTGTGGCTTCATTTCTGTGTCTTCAATTCTATTCCATTGGTCTACTTGTCTGTCACTATACCAGTACCATGCAGTTTTTATCACAATTGCTCTGTAGTAAAGCTTTAGGTCAGGCATGGTGATTCCACCAGAGGTTCTTTTATCCTTGAGAAGAGTTTTTGCTATCCTAGGTTTTTTGTTATTCCAGATGAATTTGCAGATTGCACTTTCTAATTCGTTGAAGAATTGAATTGGAATTTTGATGGGGATTGCATTGAATCTGTAGATTGCTTTTGGCAAGATAGCCATTTTTACAATGTTGATCCTGCCAATCCATGAGCATGGGAGATCTTTCCATCTTCTGAGATCTTCTATAATTTCTTTCTTCAGAGACTTGAAGTTTTTATTATACAGATCTTTCACTTCCTTAGTTAGAGTCACGCCAAGATATTTTATATTATTTGTGACTATTGAGAAGGGTGTTGCTTCCCTAATTTCTTTCTCAGCCTGTTTATTCTTTATGTAGAGAAAGGCCATTGACTTGTTTGAGTTAATTTTATATCCAGCTACTTCACCAAAGCTGTTTATCAGGTTTAGGAGTTCTCTGTGGAATTTTTAGGGTCACTTATATATACTATCATATCATCTGCAAAAAGTGATATTTTGACTTCATCTTTTCCAATTTGTATCCCTTTGATCTCCTTTTGTTGTCGAATTGCTCTGGCTAGGACTTCAAGTACAATGTTGAATAGGTATGGAGAGAGTGGACAGCCTTGTCTAGTCCCTGATTTTAGTGGGATTGCTTCAAGCTTCTCTCCATTTACTTTGATGTTGGCTACTGGTTTGCTGTAGATTGCTTTTATCATGTTTAGGTATGGGCCTTGAATTCCTGATCTTCCCAAGACTTTTATCATGAATGGGTGTTGGATCTTGTTAAATGCTTTTTCAGCATCTAACGAGATGATCATGTGGTTTTTGTCTTTGAGTTTGTTTATATACTGGATTACGTTGATGGATTTCCGTATATTGAACCATCCCTGCATGCCTGGGATGAAACCTACTTGGTCAGGATGGATGATTGTTTTGATGTGTTCTTGGATTCGGTTAGCAAGAACTTTATTGAGGATTTTTGCATCAATATTCATAAGGGATATTGGTCTGAAGTTTTCTATCTTTGTTGGGTCTTTTTGTGGTTTAGGTATCAGAGTAATTGTGGCTTCATAGAATGACTTGGGTAGAGTACCTTCTGTTTCTATTTTGTGGAATAGTTTGTGAAGAACTGGGATTAGATCTTCTTTGAAGGTCTGATAGAACTCTGCACTAAACCCATCTGGTCCTGGGCTTTTTTTGGTTGGGAAACTATGAATGACTGTTTCTATTTCTTTGGGGGATATAGGGCTGTTTAGATCATTAACCTGATCTTGATTCAACTTTGGTACCTGGTATCTGTCTAAAAACTTCTCCATTTCATCCAGGTTCTCCAGTTTTGTTGAGTATAGCCTTTTGTAGAAGGATCTGATGGTGTTTTGGATTTCTTCAGGATCTGTTGTTATGTCTCCTTTTTCATTTCTGATTTTGTTAATTAGAATGCTTTCCCTGTGCCCTCTAGTGAGTCTGGCTAAGGGTTTATCTATCTTGTTGATTTTCTCAAAGAACCAGCTCCTTGATTGGTTGATTCTTTGAATAGTTCTTCTTGTTTCCACTTGGTTGATTTGGCCCCTGAGTTTGATTATTTCCTGCCGTCTACTCCTCTTGGGTGAATTTGCTTCCTTTTGTTCTAGTGCTTTTAGGTGTGTTGTCAAGCTGCTAATGTGTGCTCTTTCTAGTTTCTTTTTGGAGGCACTCAGAGCTATGAGTTTTCCCCTTAGAAATGCTTTCATTGTGTCCCATAAGTTTGGGTATGTTGTGGCTTCATTTTCATTGAACTCTAAAAAGTCCTTAATTTCTTTCTTTATTCCTTCCTTGACCAAGGTATCATTGAGAAGAGTGTTGTTCAGTTTCCACGTGAAGGTTGGCTTTCTATTATTTATTTTGTTATTGAAGATCAGCCTTAGTCCATGGTGATCTGATAGGATGCATGGGACAATTTCAATATTTTTGTATCTGTTGAGGCCTGTTTTGTGACCAATTATGTGGTCAATTTTGGAGAAGGTACCATGAGGTGCTGAGAAGAAGGTATATCCTTTTTTTTTAGGATAGAATGTTCTGTAGATATCTGCCAGATCCATTTGATTCATAACTTCTGTTAGTTTTACTGTGTCCCTGTTTAGTTTCTGTTTCCATGATCTGTCCATTGGTGAAAGTGGTGTGTTGAAGTCTCCCACTATTATTGTGTGAGGTGCAATGTGTGCTTTGAGCTTTACTAAAGTTTCTTTAATGAATGTGGCTGCCTTTGTATTTGGAGCATAGATATTCAGAATTGATAGTTCCTCTTGGAGGATTTTACTTTTGATGAGTATGAAGTGCCCCTCCCTGTCTTTTTTGATGACTTTGGGTTGGAAGTCAATCTTATCAGATATTAGAATGGCTACTCCAGCTTGTTTCTTCATACCATTTGCTTGGAAAATTGTTTTCCAGCCTTTCATTCTGAGGTAGTGTCTATCTTTTTCTCTGAGATGAGTTTCCTGTAAGCAGCAAAATGTTGGGTCTTGTTTGTGTAGCCAGTTTGTTAGTCTATGTCTTTTTATTGGGGAGTTGAGTCCATTCATATTAAGAGATATTAAGGAAAAGTAATTGTTGCTTCCTGTTATTTTTGTTGTTAAAGTTGGCATTCTGTTCTTGTGGCTGTCTTCTTTTAGGTTTGTTGAGGGATTACCTTCTTGTTTTTTCTAGGGCGTGGTTCCCATCCTTGTATTGGTTTTTTTCTGTTATTATCCTTTGAAGGGCTGGATTCGAGGAAAGATAATGTGTGAATTTGGTTTTGTCATGGAATACTTTGGTTTCTCCATCTATGTTAATTGAGAGTTTGGCTGGGTATAGTAGCCTGGGCTGGAATTTGTGTTCTTTTAGTGTCTGTATAACATCTGCCCAGGATCTTCTGGCTTTCATAGTCTCTGGTGAAAAATCTGGTGTAATTCTGATAGGCTTGCCTTTATATGTTACTTGGCCTTTCTCTCTTGCTGCTTTTAGTATTCTATCTTTATTTAGTGCATTTGTTGTTCTGATTATTATGTGTCGGGAGGTATTTCTTTTCTGGTCCAGTCTATTTGGAGTTCTGTAGGCTTCTTGTATGTTCATGGGCATCTCTTTCTTTAGATTTTGGAAGTTTTCTTCTGTAATTTTGTTGAAGATGTTTGCTGGTCCTTTGAGTTGAAAATCTTCATTCTCATCCACTCCTATTATCCGTAGGTTTGGTCTTCTCATTGTGTCCTGGATTTCCTGGATGTTTTGAGTTAGGATCTTTTTGCATTTTCCATTTTCTTTGATTGTTGTGCCGATGTTCTCTATGGAATCTTCTGCACCTGAGATTCTCTCTTCCATCTCTTGTATTCTGTTGCTGATGTTCGCATCTATGGTTCCAGATTTCTTTCCTAGGGTTTCTATCTCCAGTGTTGCCTCATTTTGGGTTTTCTTTATTGTGTCTACTTCCCTTTTTAGGTCTAGTATGATTTTGTTCATTTCCATCACCTGTTTGGATGTGTTTTCCTGTTTTTCTTTAAGGACTTCTACCTGTTTGGTTGTCTTTTCCTGTTTTTCTTTAAGGACTTCTACCTGTTTGATTGTGTTATCCTGTTTTTCTTTAAGGACTTGTAACTCTTTAGCAATGTTCTCCTGTAATTCTTTAAGTGAGTTATTAAAGTCCTTCTTGATGTCCTCTACCATCATCATGAGATATGCTTTTAAATCCAGGTCTAGGTTTTCGGGTGTGTTGGGGTGCCCTGGACTGGGCAAAGTGGGAGTGCTGGGTTCTGATGATGGTGAGTGGTCTTGGTTTCTGTTAATAAGATTCTTACGTTTACCTTTCGCCATCTGGTAATCTCTGGAGTTAGCTGTTATAGTTGTCTCTGTTTAGAGATTGTTCTTCTGGTGATTCTGATTACTGTCTATCAGCAGACCTGGGAGACAGGCTCTCTCCTCTGAGTTTCAGTGGTTAGAGCACTCTCTGCTGGCAAGCTCTCCTCTTACAGGGAAGGTGCACAGATATCTGGTGTTTGGACCTCCTCCTGGCCGAAGAAGAAGGCCCAAAACAGGACCTTTCCCAGATGCTGTGTTGCTTTGGCAGGTCACAGAAGCTGTCAGCTTCTGTGGTTCACACTCTCACCTGTGCAGACTAAGTTCCTAAGTTCGGTGGAGTCCCGGAACCAAGATGGCGCTCCCTGCTCCTGAGGCAGAAGCATTAACTTTTCTAAATCACTCCAAATTTATACTTAACTAAAATTATTCTGCTGACCACAAGAGGGTGTCAGCGAGCTTAAAACAGAACTGTTTCAGTGTAGTCAGTGTTAGAATTCCATCTGCTGAGCAGTTCCTGAGCAGTTCCTGTCAGTTTAGTCTTGCAGAACTGTAGTGAAAAAGACAGGCATGGGGAGGGGTCCAGTGATCCCTCTGTCCTTTCATCGGCATGACCGCATTGAGTGCCTCTCTTTGTCTGCTCTCACTAATATCCGGGCTCCTTGGTTACGTGATTAGGATGGGTGGCTGACCCTGGCTTGTCAGGGCACACCTAAGGACAGCAGCATTATGACAGTCACAGAAGGATAAAAAGAAATACTTTGGGGTGTCTGTCACCCACAAGAAGTTGACTCCAGAAAGAGGGGAGAATGAGAGGCTCCAGCAGCTTCTGAAGTCATTTTACTCTGGTGACATTTTTCATAGCTGAACTACCATGTGCCTCTTGCCTCCTATTAAAACTCTACCCTCTATCAAGGCCCCTCAAGGTAGACGTGGAGAAGTTGATAGATCCCCTTGTCCTCATCCCAGTATTGCCACATTGAACAATGTCTATTTTCTGCTTTTACTATTAGTATGGCTTCTTTAGTTAGCTTATTAAGGACAAGTGACCAAACCTGGCTTGTTGGGTACACAAGCCATGACCCTTAACTGCAATAAAGCTTGTCCTTTATAGCCGGGTCATTTTGAGCTGCTTAGCCCCTCCCTGGCCTGCTTCTTTCCCTCGGAAGCATGCTATCGTTTTTGTGGGAGGTGCATGTGTGCACACATAGAGGCCAGAGGTCAAGGTGAGCATCTCTTATTTAACCTGGAACTCACTGATTCAGCTAGACGGCCAAGCCAGCAGCTCCAGCGACTATCCTCTGCTGGGATTACAGATGTGCACCAATCGCCATGGGTTCTAGGGGACTGAACTTAGGCTTCATGGCAAGCATCAACCAACCGAGCCATCATCCAAGCCCCTGAAATGTACCACCTCTGAATAAGCTGTCTCTGCTAATGTCACCCTCCCAAAAGAATGACAATTAAAAAGCAGTCAGTTGGCTCTCTGCACTAGAAGAGTTTTGATCCTCAAAGGAAAGTCTTGTATGAGAAGCGTTGGGTGAGGTGGCATAACCTGAAAGATGGGACACAGTGTGGGTCCTGTTGAAGCCACAGGTACAGAGAAATGTCCTTAAGCCTATAACCCAGGAAGGAGGTCCTCGTTCCTGAACCTTTAGCATGTGTCCCTGAGCACTCATGCCACCTCTTAGGACTTCATTTCTTTTTCTATAAAATCGGGTATATTATAATCTTAGCAGGGATATACAAAGAAACCCTGTCTCAAAAAAACTAGACACCAAAAACCAAAATGAAAAAGAAAAAGTAAGAAAGGAAGGAAGGAAGAGAGAAAGAGAAAGATCATGATAGCCACTGCTTCCGGTGTGTGCTTCTCTTTCCATCTTGAGGTTTAAGTAATTTGGCCACAGTTGCTGTGCTAGTGAAGAGCAGAGCTGTAATTTCAACCTGGTTCTCTCTGCTGTAGAAGCCTATGTGTCAGTCCCTTTCCTGTTGCTGTGGCAAAATGTCCAACAAGGGCTCATTTGTGCTCGCAGTTCAGCGGAATTCAGGTTAGTGGTGAGGAAGTCGCAGCAGCAAGAGCGTATGGCTGTCCCATTCAGTCCCCTGTAGGAGAGAGGGAGGGAAGGCTGCACTCGGCCAGCTTTCTCCTGTGACATCAGCCTGAGACATCAGCCATGGGATGCCCACAGCTCACATCCAGGGCAGGTCTTCTGACTTCACTCAACCAAATCTAGAAAGTCCCTCGCAGACACACCCAGAGGTTTGCCCTCTGGATCAGCGATTCTAGATCACTGGTTCTCAACCCGTGTGTCAGGACCCTCTTAGGGGTCACATATCAGATATCCTGCATATTATATATTTACATTACAATCCAGAACAGTAGCAAAATTACAGTTATGGAAAGGCAATGAGATCATTGTTTTCCATTGGCTGGGGATCACTACACCAGGAGGACCTGGATTAAATGGTCACAGCATCAGGACAGTTGAGAAGCACTCGTCTAGATCCCGTCAAGTTGATGGTGCTAGCTGTCATGCCTTGTTTTTATTCTCTCCACCATTTAGCTTCCCTAAGGCCTAAAGACTAAGTACGTAGAGGTGGTACTGTCAGAGAAGACTACAAAAGAGTTTGATCAAACGCACACATATTGGTATTGGTGACACAGGTATGGGGCACAAGCCAGGAAGGTCTCAGGCCAACAAGGCATTGTGCATCTCAGAATCCAGACTTCTACATGAAATCTCCTTCATTTGAAATTTAGGCAACAACATCGGAGTTTCTCGTAGTTTTAAGAAGGAGAATGGCAAAACTCTCCCTACTGACTTCTGTTTCCTCTTAGCAGGGTGGGCACACAGCAGGAGACAAAGCCAAGCTCTCCCCAAGCTTTGTCAGGCTGTTGAATTTGTTACCCCTCCCTACAGACTCTTAGCTTCTCCAGAAAAACCTTAAACATTTGAAGAGTTATGTAATCTGGGGAACTGGCAAAATATGTCCCTGGTTTTGTTGAGGTGACAAACATGTTTTGTCTTTTTTTTTTTTGTTTTGTTTTGGTTTTGGTTTTTCGAAACAGGGTTTCTCTGTATAGCCCTGGCTGTCCTGGAACTCACTCTGTAGACCAGGCTAGCCTCGAACTCAGAAATCCACCTGACTCTGCCTCTGCCTCCCAAGTGCTGGGATTAAAGGCGTATGCCACCACGCCCAGCACATGTTTTGTCTTATTTTGCTTTGTTTTTAAGCATTTCTAGCATTTGAAAAATCAAGAGTTATATCAAGCAACTCATGAAAATTAAATGAAGTTCAGATTTTGGTATCCACATAAAGTTTATTGGAGCACAGCTATGTTCGCATGGTAGTACCTGTGCCTGTCTTTGTGTTAGAAAGGCAATGCCGGGTAAGTTGCAACACGACCCACCAAAGATAAAGTGTGTGCCATCTGGCCTTTACAGAAAAAGGCGAGAACTCTGGTTTAGAATTCAAAACCAAAAAAGATGGGCAGTGCCCACCCGCCTCCCAAGATAAAGTAAAAATAGAATTGTGTAAGTCTGAAAGGGGAGAAGAAAAGGAAAATTATTAGTTTTCCAAAAAGCTACCTCAGTATAAGATTCAAAATATTTTTTATTGTATTCATTGTGGGGGGAATCTGATCTGGCCCAGAATGGTGTTCTAGAATGTTCTGTATTTTATGAATGAAAAAGCAAGATTCTTTACTCCTAAGAAAGAATGCTGACAACGAAGCCAGACCACTGTCCTCCCGACCTCAGACATGCACTGTGGGCTCCGTGCCTTCAGTCCACCCACTGCTGGGCCCCAGCCTTCATAGCTGAGGGCCGCTTCTGTCTCCACATGCCTGGTGGGCCAGCAGCCTTCCGTGATCACACTCCCTGATTGTTCACTGTGATCTGTCTGGAAGGCAGGCTTCCCAAGCCCAAAGCTGATGCCTGAAGGCTGTACCCCCAGTACTGCCTGTAGGCCTGCCCCCGGTTAGTGCTCAGTAGCGTCTGGGTCCACGGTAGAACCGATGGATGTGTGTCTGAGTTTCTGTGGGGTCTCGTGAAGAGCTGGACCCCTTGGTGCTTCCAGGAAGGATGAATCTTCCTTTTCTATGAGCTCACATCTCACTAGGGTGACAGAGAACACTCTGAGCAGTTTCTTTGTTAGCCTTTTTCCTTCCTACTGCTAAGTTTGTGGCTCCTGAGTGGACACCTGTGAGTCAGGTGCCGTAAGTTCTACAATTTGTCTGCCATGATCATTTTTATTTGTCTCTAATATGTGTGAACTCCAACTGACTGTGGAATGCCATCCTTCCAAGCAATGAAGCTCAATGTGAGCATATGACAGTTGGTATTTTCTCCTACCTTTACAGATACCTTTAAAGTCTATGATTTCATAGGAGCCCAAACTCTGTACATTATAAAGGTAAAGGTTCATTTCAAAAGAAAAAAGAAAAAAAGTGCCACCACCACCCAGCCAACAAGCCTGTAGAAATTATGCAATGAAATTTTAAAAATTGTTGTTAAATACCAACATACCCAAAACAACAATATTCAAACTATTCATAGATCTTCTCTATTCAAAATATTCACCAAGAAATACACAAAATAGTATTATCCCACAAGAAACCCAGGTGATATAATTTCCTCTTTAGGTTTTCAGTTTAATAACTGTCTTAGGGTTACTACTGCTGTGGTCAAACACCATGACCAGAAGCAACTTGAGGAGGAAAGGGGTTTTTTGTTGTTGTTGGGTTTTGTTTTGTTTTGGCTTACATATCCACATCACTGTTCTTCATGAATGGAAGTCAGCACAGGAACTCAAACTGAGCAGGATCCTAGAGGCAGGAGCTGATGCAAAGACCATGGAGGGGTGTTGCTTACTGGCTTGCTCCCCATGGCTTGCTCAGCCTGCTTTCATATAGATCCCAAGACTACCAGCCCAGGTATGCCACCATCCACAATAGGCTGAGCCCCCCCTCCCTTGATCACTATTTAAGAAAATGCCCTACAGCCAGATCTTACAGAGGCATTTTTTTTTTTCCATAGAGGTTCCCTCCTCTCAGATGACTGACTCTAGCTTCAGTCAAGCTGACATAAAACTAGCCATCACAGTAACCAGAGGCTGGCTATTCATTTGCTTTTATTATACAGATTGAGTTTCCCTTCTGAATGCTTTGACCGAAAGTGTTGCAAGTTTCAGGTTCTTTTAGACTTCTGGAATGTTTGTGTAGGTGATGAAATTTCTTTGGGATAGTACTCAAATCTAAACATGAGATTCAGTTCCTGAAGGCAGCTTCATACAGTACTTTTAGCGTACTGACCATGCCCATCACTTGATTCTGGGATGGAATTCTTTACTGGTAGCAGTAATTTGGCTCTCTCTCTACATTAGGGATGCTAAGGTTCCCAAGAACATAGAGAAAGGTTTACTTCGAGTGGCAGGATATCTGATCCTTGATTGAAAAGGGAAATTTGCAAAGTATAGAATTATCCTCCTCCAGTCTGATCTACTAAACTGCTCGATTCAGCCATCGTAACGAGTAGCATGAACATGCCATTCTTGATCAAAAATTGTGTGCTATGATTTCATGTTGGCAACATCACAGGTAGCCATCGGCCCACTTCTGTCTTGGGGAGGGGGTGCCAATTCTGAACATTTTGTAAAAGATAAAATCAATGGTATGTAAATATTTATGGCAAGCTTTATTCAGTTATAATATTTTAAGGTACAACCACGCTGTAATAAACTTCAGAACTTCAGTTCCTTCTGTTTCTGAGTACTGTACCATTGCATACGTACACCTCGGGACTATGAACATTTGTATACTTGCTTTTGTGTGGACTCAGGCTTTTGGTTATATTGCATGTGCACCTGGTGTGGAGTAGCTGGGTCATGAGAAAATTCCATATGTAACTTTTGAAAGAAGTTCCAGACTGTCTTTCACAACAGCTGTGTTATTTTATATCCCCGCTGCGGTTCATGCAGGTTCCTGTTTCTCCCCATTTTCAATAGTGGTTTTTACTGTCTGTGTTTTCATTCTAATGTCCATAGAGTAGTATCTCATGGTTTTGATGTGCCCTTCCCAGTAGCTAACAGTGTTGCACATCTATCTGGTCGTCATGTGTCTGTTGGCTGTCTGTGTATCTTTGAGGAAATAGCTATGCAAATCCTTTGCCCAGTTTCCATTGGGTTGTCTTTTTGCTGTTCTATTATCAAAATTTTATATAAAAGCTCCTATCTGGCTATGATTTGCAAATACATGTTCTCTTTCTGTGAATTATATTTTCACCTTCCCATTGAAGCACAAAAATTTCTAATGGGAGCTGGGCATGGTGGCGCATGCCTTTAATCTCAGCACTTGGGAGGCAGAGCCAGGCGGATTTCTGAGTTCGAGGCCAGCCTGCTCTACAGAGTGAGTTCCAGGACAGCCAGGGCTATACAGTGAGACCCTGTCTTGAAAAACCAAAAAAAAAAAAAAAAAAAAAAAAAAAAATCTAATGGGATACACCCAATGTTACTTGGTTTTCCATTGGTTGTTGTCCAGTTAGGGTTTCTATTGCTGCAACAGAAAACCATGACCAAAATGCAAGCTGGGGAGAAGAGGGTTTATTTGGCTCAGACTTCACTCTCTCTCACTGCAGGAAGTCAGAACAGGAACTCCAACATGGCAGGAACCTGGAGGCAGGAGCTGATACAGTGACCAAGGAAGGGTGATGCTTACTGGCTTGCTAATCATGGCTTGCTCAGTCTCTTTTCTTATAAACCATCAGCCCGGGGGTTACACCACCCACAATGGGCTATGCCCTCCCCCATCAATCACTAATTAAGAAAATGACCTACAGGGTTGCCAACAGCCCAATTTTACAGAGGCATTTTCTCAGTTCAGATTTCCTCGTCCCAGAGTAGTTTGTGTCAAGTTGACATAAATTTAGCTAGGACAGTTGCTTATACTTTGGGTGTCATATCTGAAAAGTCGTTGCCTCGTCCAAAATCACAAATATCTATCGCAGTGTTTCTTCTAGGAGTTGTATAGATTTAGGACTTACGTCTAAGCCTTTGACCCATTTTGAGTTAATTTTTTTGGCATGTTATAAGATAGGGATCCCAAGTTAATTCTTTGTCTATGGAGATCCAGTTGTCATAGCACCATTTTTGTTTGTTTGTTTGTTTGTTTTTGAGCACTGTAAAAATAATTGAATTGTTTTGGTATATGTACAAAGCCATCTGACCATGAAGTCAAGGCCTCTCCATTTTATTCCACTAATGTCTAGCTTATGTCAGTATTACATTTTCTTGATGATGGTGACTTTTTAGTGAGTTTTTAAATGAGAGAGCATGAGTCCGCAACACTGTGGGCTGTCTTGGTTCCCTTGCATTTATTTGTATACACATTTTAGAACTAGATTATTGGTTCTTACCAGGAGCCAGGCAGGACATTAATAAAGATAGAGTGAATGTGGAGGATGTTGCTACCTTAGCAACGTTAACTCTTCTGGTAGATCGTGAATATGCATGTTCTGTTTATCGAGGCCATGAGTATGCATATTCTTATATTTATTGGGGTTCTTACATTCTTTCCAATGTTCGTAGTTTGCAGAGTATAGACTTTACATTGTTTTATCTTTTTTAATGCCACTGAGAATATTTTTTTTAATTTTGTCTTTGAATGTTCATTATCAGCATATGGAAATAATATTTAGTTATTGATCTTCTGTTCTGCAGCTTTGCTGTTCCAATAACTTGTTCTAATAGTTTTTAGTAGAACCCCTGGAATTTCTTATTTATTTATATTTATTTGTAGTTAGTTGGTTGGTTGGTTAGTTGGTTGATTGACTAATTATTTTTTTAAGATTTATTTTATGTATATAAATACAATGTAGCTGTATAGATGGTCTTGAGCCACCATGTGGTTGCTGGGATTTGAACTCAGGACCTTCAGAAGAGCAGTCAGTGCTCTTAACTGCTGAGCTATCTCTCCAGCCCAACTAATTATTTTGAAGCACAGTCTCACTCTGTAGAACAGGCTGGTCTGGAACTCAGAGCAATCTCCTGTCTCGGCCTCCTAAGTGCTGAGATTCCATGCATGAGGTGCCACACATGGCGAAGATATTCTGTTTATACAAGTCTGCGTTATGTACTTCTTTCTTTCCCATCTGAACATCTTTTATTTTATGTTCTTTCCTAGTCCTGACAAGATTCTCTAGTATAGTGTTGGGTGGGCATGGTGGGATAACAGTTGTCATGTTATCTTTGCAGTTTTCATATGACTTTCATTGGGTTGTTGAATTTTCTTCCATTTTTCATTTGTGGAACATTTTTGTCATGAATTCCTCAAATGCTACTTATGCATCTGTTAATATAATCACATAGTTTACCCTTTATTCTATTAATTGTGAATTATATTAATATATTTTTATGCATAAGTTCAACCTTCCATTCCCAGCTTAAAGCCCACTTGGTCATAATACATAATCCTGTTTTTACTGTAATAGGTTCAGTTTCATATCAATTTGTTGAAAGATGTTCACGCCTGCACTGGATGTTGGTCTATAGAATTTGTTTAATACAATGTCTTTCTAGTTTTTAGCACCAGCCATATTGGCCTCATAAAGTCAGTTGACAAATGGCCTCTCTTTCTGTTCTTTAGAAGAGTTCATAAAGAATTGTTCACAGTTCTTTAAATGTTTGATACACTTAGAGGTTATAGTATCTGATCTTGAGTTTTCTTTGAGGTATAGGCTTTTTAAAATTCTGTGTGTGTGTGTATGTGTGTGTGTGTGTATGTGTGTGTGTGTCAGTCAGAGGACAGCTTGGGAGATTTGGGTCTCTCCTTCTACCATGTGTGTCTGGGGCTCAGCTTCAGGTTGTTAAGCTTGGCTGCAGGCGCCTTTTTTCTCTGAACCATCTCCCTGGCCCCTTGAAAAAGGCTTTTAAGTTACTAGTTACTGGCTCTTAAGTTGTTGCAGGCAATTTGAGATGTTAAGGTTGTCAGTTGGTGTAGGCTATGACCTAGAGCTTATCCGTCATTGGCACCTTCTCAACTCAAACTGTTAAAAAAAATGATTATTGATCAGATGCCTCTCAAAATACTAGTCTACTTGAATGTAAATATTAATAAGTGGACCAGTCCTGAGGTCCTCTTAGTGCAACAGTAGTAGAAACTGAGCAGGGGTTGGGGGGTGGGGAGCATGCCTTGACCTGAGAAGTCAAAGCAGATGTCCCTGTGTTCCTCTAAGACCCGACCTGACCACTCACCTCAGGTGGGAGCACAGAAGAGGCAGAGCAGGAGAAGGGCACACAGGTCCTCCTTATGGAGGTAAGTCAGACACCAGGTAGACACTCCTGCATACTTACTACTCAGTGACTCTGTCTTCTTGTACTGTGTAGGCCAATGGGTGTCCTTGTCTTTACCCAGTCAGACTGGCAAGGCTTCCCTGCCAGATGAAGAGAGACGTGACAGGCAAACTCCAAAGGCCACACCTTTCCTCTCAAACCGGAAACAAAGCTATGGATAGTGTCTAGTTTATTCTTCTAAAACCAAGTCATTGGCTCATTTATGTCACACCTGTTCATTACTATGAGTAGCTTGAGACAGAGGCAGCCATGACCATTGAAGCTCTAGAATAGGGCAGAGCAGAGTGAATGCGGGCCTCCCTGTACCCACTGTGTGGCCATAGCAGCTGCCTGTACAAGCCTTAGTGTTCTTTGGATGAAATGGAAGTGATAAGACTTGAACTATGCATAGAAAACATTTCACTGAATGGATAATGTTAATATTTGGGTGTCACCAGTTTTAAGAAGCTCATAAATCATAGTGTTTCCAGTGTCCTTTGTGATCTGAGAAAAGCTGGCCCTGTTCACACCCAGGCATAGAGGCACAAAAAAGAATGTCATAGAAGCTAACCTCAAAGGCACAGAAACCCTGACCCTAACCCCTCTTATGGTCTCCCACCCCAACACAACACACACATCTATCTCAAATAACAGGGGCCTGTAGAATTTGATAATCATTATTTGAAAATAGAAAACTTCACATAAAATCTAAACAGTCTCTGACACTGTTGTCAAACTCTCTGTAGAGAATTTCTTAGGAATTTTCATCAGAGAAGAACCTCAGGGTTGGCTGTGTAGGATTAGAGCTGACACAGTGATAGAAAAATGCCTGCTAAATCAGCCAGGTAAGAAAAGACTTTTGGTGTTTCTATAATAATGATGTAATTTGTTCATTGGCATACAGCTCCACTGAATATTATAATCAGTGCCCATTTTAGCTTGCTGCAACGAAGAGATGTATAAATGATGGGAAATATTTCATCTAACTGCTGCTCCTTTTGGTTTAAACTGTTAATGCTCCATTTCTGTGACCCTTACCTCCTGAGCCATGTGCTCTGTGGGCCTTAAACTCTGACTGAGTGCAAAGCATCCGGCTGCTGGTGTAAACTGTGCCTCAGCATCCCTTGCTCCTGAAGACTGCCCTTTGCTGTCTGTCCATCCTGGCCATCTCTTCCCTTGGCAGCCTCTCATCCACAAGCTGTGATTGCGGCTCTGCGAGTGATGGAGAATTGTTCATCTCCTGGGATGATCAAACTTTTCAGGTCTGTGGGCAGAGTATTTGAGGAAAAGGTTGTTTTACTGTGTGCTAAATGTAGCTTCAAGCAAGAACTATTGTTTGAGACCTTTTATAGGCATAGATGGAATTCCTTTTGCCATTTGAACAGTGTTTACATTCAGGAAAGCCCACAGTTGAGTCTCTGACATACTGTGAAAGGCCCTTTTGTTCTGCAGAGAACCACACTTCCTCATCCTTTGAGTCACCTTGTTTTTATTCCCTTGTTTACTTTTCTGGGGAAATAAAGCCCATCTCCCCAGTAATGTCAAGGGAAGAGCTATTTCAGAAAGCTTAGCTGTTGATAGAAAAAAATTAAAAAAAAATATTTTTAAAACCTGAACCAGATAAATATCATAAGCTCAAGTTTCCAAAAATTCTTTAGATTTTTTTTTCCAAACACTAAAAAAAGGAATCTTTTTTTATCATCCTAATTAGTAGCAATCAGGCTCAGGAAACCTGGCGCTGCACATGGGGTGCGAGCACGGTACAGAGGCCTGTTCCTGAGGTACTGGGAGAGCCCCTCGCCCCTAACTGTGCAGAAATCTTAGCATCTTCCCAAGGTTTCAGAATGAGCTTAGCTTCGGCCGGCTGAGCCTGAAATCTTTGATAAATACTTATTTATTACCAAATTGCCAGCTTGTTCTCACATGTTCAGTGCCAGCACAATTCCCTATACTGACTTTACACCCACTAGGCTTCCATTGAAGGAATGTCTTCAGGGTGGCAAATAATAGGTTTTGGATTTTTATAATTTTTCTTTTAAAAGGGAGACCCTTTACCTGCACATATCCTGTATCTAAGAGAAGCTGATTGTCTGTGGGTTTGTATTTGAGTGGTTTGTGTGTTTAGCCTTACCGAAAGTGCCGAAGTGTGTTACCTGTGGGTTAGATCATCTTTTCAAACCCATTCTCCACTTACCCAAAAGATGACTTACATTCTTTTTAAGTATCATAAAAGCTTCCCATCTGCATTTAGGTCCCAGGTTTTGTCACAAGCAGAGCATCAGTCAGCCACCCATCTGCTCGGAGGTCTTTTTATGGGACTATTTTCTTCTGTAACTAAGAAGACAGTGTGCCTTGTTGCCATTGTCAGGAAGCTTAGGTGAGGGGAAGGCAAGAGACCTATCCCTGTCAGCATCGCTCCTCCTCCTAACAACACCCTTGTGATGCTGGCCATGCGGTCAGTCCCATTTACACATGAGAAACTGCCGCCTCCGAGGGATTGTATAATTTACCAGTGTCCTGTGACAAGGAAATCTCGGAGTCTCTCTGAGCCCTGCTCACAACTGTCTGTGTGTGTACAGCACCTGTTCCTAGGCTTCTGAGGATGCTGTGGTCCTTTGCAAATGCTGCCTCACTGATGTACATCTGTCCTACACGTGAGTTAAAAGGGAAGACACTGATGCCTTAGACACATTGCTTGCCACGGTGTACTTTAGAATAGAGAATTCTGGGACTCTCAAGAACATATTCCTTATCAAAAGCCAGCATAATAGATCAGCTCAATCTGGCTCTTGTACTGGCAAGAACTGGGCTTAGCATTAACAGTTTTGTGTGTGTCAATGAATGAGCTGTTTTTTCGCTTGAGTTTTACTTTCCTGCCCTGCAAAGTGGAAATTGCACAATATGGAGAATTGTGACTATTAGCAGCGGTCTGTGTAAGGTTATAGACTGTAATGGGGGTGTTGTTCTGTGCACAGCCCAGGCCTCTGAGTGGCGCTCAGTAGCAGGCCCGTGGGCTGACTGAGTTAAAGAATGACTGCATGTTCCTCAGCAGACAGATCCGTTCTTATTTCCAACCCTACAAATGAAATACAAGAAACTTCTCCTAAAAGCTTCCATGAGACAGAAAGCAGTACACACACTCTATTCTTTGCGTTTTGTGGAACATGTTTCCTTTCTTTTAGAGGCATGCCAAAAAACATATAAATAAATAAGAAACCTTACAGTTGGTATTATCTGACTTAAAATATGTTGAACTTGACAAGAAACAAGCCGAAGACATTGAAGTGCAAACTTGGAATTTTCAGGGGCGGGGGAGGCGGAAGCGGCCTTTCCATTGGCACTTGAACATATTTCTTCTCTTTCTTGTAAGATATCTTTCTCTCTTGAGTCTTGCTGGGAGCAGTCATGTGGACTATTCGCCACTGGAAGTGTCTCAAGTCCCCTTCATGCCATGCCTTTAGACACTGAGAGCAAACATATTTTCAGGAGTTGTAAGGCGAAGAAGCTCTCAGTCCAGCTGCAAGGCTACAAGAGGGAGCTGCAGTCTCGGCCTGGCTGCCCGAGGTAGGAAGGGTCAGCTTGGTGTTTAGAATATCTGCAGCAACACTGAACTTCCCAAAGGAGGTCATGGGTATTAAATGATTTGGACAGAATGCGGAATCTTACACAACTTAAATTTCACAAAGCCTTCTTGATTAAAACCTGACTTATTTTTCCCAGTGCTAATATTACCATGATATATACCTAACACATGCCGACTAAAAAACAGATGATTCACACTATGCCATATCTTTTACTCTCAGAAAGAGTAGAATAATAATGGTTAGTCTAGATAAGTATGGTGAGGCCAAGGATTTTTCCAAGCGATTCTGTGTGATTTCCTACAGTGACACTGTGGATAAGACAGGCACCTTTGTCTTTCTTGTAGATAAGGGCCTTACCTGGCTATGTGTCAAGAACCAGGGTTTAAATACAGGCAGACAAGTTACAATGCTATACTTGTAACCATGTTGAAGAGTTGTTTTTTGGTGTTTGTTTGTTTGTTTGTTTGTTTGTTTAAATACCAGCAATATATGTCTCTGGACAAAGAATACATTTGATGATTCTAGAAAACTCAGAACAGGCAAGCCGCTCCCCTTCATTCTGTGTTTTCTTAGGTTTCACATAAAGATTAGAGGAAAATCTCTTCAAGACCTTCCAAGGATTCACCCAAGGCTTTGGAAAAATCTTGCTTTAATATAACACATGGTAACACACACTCATCAACTTTTGATGAGGTGTGTCTGGGTGGACTTACAGAAGGACGTTGAGTTTTGCCTGCAGTAAGTAGAAAGGCATGTGTAGATTTATTCATTTCTAGATGTTTGGTTCTTTAGAGTTACAGTTGCCAAATTTTACTTATAATGCATCCTGTGGGAGTGGCAGCCCCTAGAGCTTCTTCCAGCATCCATGAGCACTACATCAAATTAGGAAAAGGACCCCTGAGTAGAAGGATAGAGAACACTTGCGTTCTCTGTCTCGAGTGTAACGTACAGCAGTGAAGAAACCAATCATTGAAATCAATAGTTGAAAAAAAAAAAGTATGTTTATTGGGGGTGAGGAAACACACACGTCAGACAGACAGAGACAAATGCCCTCTGCGTAGCAGAAGCTGGAAAGCCTTCTCTCCTGAGAGCGGGAGTTCTAAGTCTGCAGAGTTCCCTCCTCTAGTTCAGGGCTGGTCAGTTTGAAGAAGAATAGGGTGACTGATTGGCCCCCCCAACGGGTTTGTAACATGTTCTGATCCAGCCTTGAACTTATCGTGCCAGTCCATCACCAGGCAGCCTGCTGGTGGGAGATAAATCTCACCAGGCTCTTGTTTAAGATACCAGGTTTTATTTCAAGTCAGGAGTCTGAGGAAGAAGCAGTCATCTTGGAAGTTCACTGTCTTTATTACCTAGCCTTGGTCCCTCCTCTGTGTGTCTGCCTTCTGGGGAGTCTGTCTAACTCCTAGTCTCTCCCTTCTTCTACCAAAGGAGTGTTGCCCATGTTGATTGGTGCCAAGAAACAAGGTTTAATTTAGTACCCAAATAGCACAGTTCCCTCCTCTAAAGGGCTAAGCTGTGTGTAATAACCAGCCATGATAACTAGCATGCAATAATTAGTTAAGACTGAAGGCAGTGTTTTTAATCACTTAGTTGGACTTTTAGTGATAGGAGCAGGGAGATCTGCCTTGCCAAGGACCTCAGGTCTCACTAACCTCTTCAGCTCTTCCTCACCTCTAAGCCCCTGAACAAAATGGTTTGCTCACAACTAATAATCATTCTTATTATTATCCTCAGACAACTGGTGCTCACTGGGATGGCCCAGGTGCAGCAGGACATAAGATTGAATGGCGATTCCAAGCAGTAGTCCACCACACAGCAGCGCTGGCCCCAGCTCAAGTGGGCAGACATTACAGTAACATTTTTTTTAAGATTCGCAGGGGCTAGAAATGCTTAATTGTTAACAGTGCTTGCTACTTACTCTTCCAGAGGACCTGAGTTCAGTTCCTAGCACCTGAGTCAGGTGACTCACAACCACCTGTAATTCCAGCTCCACTGCCCCTGTCTGGCCTCTACAGGCACCTGTACACATGTGATGGGGCAGAAGGTGAAAAATAAACTTTTTTCTTTAAACTTTACCATATAAAAACTCCTGTTCTTACTTCAGGTACTCATTATACATCTTTCCCCCCGATAAAATGTCCTAGCCATGTTTTCCACCTGTATTTTGCCATAAACAGCAGTATCGCTCCCTGCCAGCACTCTATACAGGCAAGTGCTTAGAGGCCAAGACCTTCCTGGGTGGTGGGTGAGCATAGCAAGACCACTGGGAAGGGAGGCCTCTGTGAGCAAACGGTGGGCAGGGGTCTAGACAGAATCTCTTCCCCTGATCCAACCTCATTGTCCTTTTTGGTTGTATCTGCCACTTATTAAGTAACATAAACAATCAGGTTTTGTTGGTATTTTGATTCAAGCTCAAAATGTTACTTCCTAAAATCTCCTGTAAGTTTTCACTTGTCGTCAGGATGTCCTCTGCACTGAGTGGCATTTCTTTGCTGTTGTCAGGTGACAGCAGGTGTGTCTGAACAAAGCTCTCTGTCACTGAATACTGTAAAGGTTGCTGCCGATTTTACTGACATTTTCACGAATGCATACACTATACGTGAGTCACACTCCTGCCATCACTGCCCTCTCTCACCCACAGAGTGCATTTTATAAACGGCATGAAGCCAGAAGTGGGAGTTTTCAGCTAGCCAGCATGTGAGTTTTAAATCGCTGAATTCAGTACCTGTCCATTTAGGTTACTCTACCAGCACTCCAAATGATTGCTTTTTCTTGCCAGATTGGTTTATTTTCCTCCTTACGCTAGCCACCCTTCAGGCTTACAACACTCAGGTTTATTGAGCACAGGGAATATCCTTTTAAAGAGATCATTGCGTCTCAGTTTATATAAGTCTACCAGCAGGAGCATTTATCACTCCCTAGGGGTGACTGTGAACCATCCAGGTCTTGGCTGCCTGTTAAAATTTATGGCATTTGTGACAGGCCGGGGAGCTACAGCTGAGCTCCTGCTCTGGTGACCATCCCCTGGCTGCAGCTGGGGTCACTGCAGTCAACAGGCACAGACAGAAAGGTCACTTCTCTGTTTTGTTCATATTGAGAAACACGTTAGATAATTATCTGTCTTTTGTTGTCTCAGAAGAATAGGAGCATGGGAGGGGTGTTGTTTCGTTTCCTTGAATTTTCCCCACTGGGCTCCCTAAAACAGAATGGCTGTGCATACAGTCCACACAAAGAGCACAGCACTCCAGAGACAACCCACCCATTGGTCAGGATCTGAGAGTCTTTGTTCTCAAGGAGATACCTCACCGTATGCCAGCTGTCCTCAGGGTCTGGAAAGCCTCTGTCCTTTAAACAACCATCCCAAAGGTTGTGTTCTGTGGAAGGTTACAACAGTGTATGCCTCACCTGTGGGTCGTGGGCATGGTTTCAACCCTGCTCACACACACCAGTAGAGACAGGTTTGCGATGGATAAAGCACCCTGGATGGATGGGACTCTTGTCACAGGCAGTGGGGACAGCCTGCTGGGAAGCAAAAGCAGGTGCTGTATGGAAGCCAGGCTCACGTTTGGAAGGCCAGTCACATGGTGGCTCTTCTCCAATCCACATACTTGGAATTCATCCAGAATGCAGACTTTGCTGCTCTGATTTCACCTGATCCCTCTCACACCTAGCAAGCTATCTTTACCTCTAAACAGACAGCCATGGGCTACAAAACCTCCAGTCAAAGGAATATGCGTAGATTGTCAGAAATTCTTTTAAGCCCAGTCTCTGAGGAGTTCTATAATGTCTGCATGTCTCTGAGACTGAAAGCCCCACCACACACACACACACACACACACACACACACACACACACCCAGACGACATAGTTCCTTGCCTGTTCCTTCAAAACCTCTTAAAATCATTATCTGCGGGGCTGGCTAAGAATGCTTACTAATGAGGATGGAGAATTGGCTTCGTGAAAAAGAAGAACACTGGCTGATCTTGCAGACGCTCAGTTCCCAGCACCCACATGGCAGCTCATAACCATCTGTAACTCCAGTTCCAGGGGATCCGATGTCCTGGCCTTATTAAAAACTAAGTCCTGATCTGCCTGCCTTGGTTCTACTTCCAGACCTCCATCCACTTGCCTCCCCTGATGACTTTATCCCAGCCTCCGTGAGCATGCTGGATTCAGTGGGCTTGAGTTTCTCTTCCTCTCTGGCCCTGTGCTGCACCCAATCCAACACTCCAAGCTCTCTTTTCACCCACCTCTCCTCTGCCTGTCTTGTCCACTTCTTTCTGGGCTCCTTCATGCCACACTTCCCCCTGGGCCACGCTCCTCCACTCTTTCAAGGTAGCTTACTCATCTTCATGGTTTCAGGCTGTTAGAAAATACATGCACAAATAAAATAAAATAAGTCATAGAAATTGTGGGAATTTACAAAAATGAGCACTTAAAAGAAAATTCAAATGAGTTCTCTCTTTCCTGTCTTATTCATATTGTTAGTGTATCTCATATTTGGATGGCAATGAGTCACCCTCACGTAGATAGAAAAGAGTTTCAATCTGGAAATGACTTTTTTTTTAACATATTGTGCAATGGCTAAGGGGTGAGATTGAAAAAATAATAGGCTCCGAGAGTTTAAATCTTGTGAGTAGCAAAACAGTACTGAACTTGGGGTCGCCTGGTTGTTAAGGCTGCCAGTGTGTAGATGCTTCTTGGCGACTTTGAAGTAACTGTAGCTAAATTACACAAATGGTATTTGTATCCGAGGACTGGGTAGAGTTGTTTGGCTCTGTGGGTGGATGTTAGGATGTGGCATCACCTCTTGGTGAACCTCTCTGAGTTTCTAGTGTGCAGGTCTAGCTTCTACAGCGGGTCTGTATGAACCCAGGCAAAGGACTCTCATGTTCACAGTCAGCTGCAAGCCCCTCTTCAGCTCATTGTCTGCCCACTCCTTCTGGCTCTCTTCATTCAAAATAGCCTTCTGTATCATCTCTTCTAGGCCTGACCTCTTGCCATTTGGCTCTACCTCCTGCCGTATATCCTGCTGGCCCTGGCCTGGCACTCTTCCCCACTGTCTGTTCTAGTTACTGAGTGCAGGTCCCTCCTGCTCCTGGCAGAAACTCCACAGAACCAGGTCTCATTGGGCTGCACATCCTTAAGGTCCTATGTCTGACTCATAGCCCGTACATAAGTTGTAGGGATGGTCTCAGTTCCTAACCATGGCTTCATTTCCTGGAGCGTTCTGTGATCCAGAAACAGCTAAGAGAAGATTCTAGGTATAAAGGCTTCATACATTTTAAGTTTTTGCTCTGCCCTGGGTAGCATCATGAGTGCCTGCACTGTCCTGTGCTCCTTCCCCCACCAGGACATAAGTCTGAGCTACTCGCTGGTCACTTTGTCATCTTGCCTGTCAGGAGAACCATGTGGTGTTCAGGGAACCTTTATTTTACTTAATAATGGCCCTAAAGTGCAAGGATAATGGCGCTTGGCCCCTTGATTGCAGCCATTGTTCCAATTGATCTTTGTTATTGGTTGTTATTGCCCACCTTTTACTGTGCGCAATGTATCAGCTTCCTCCTCGTTGTGTGTGATGCAGGCTGTTCTATCTGTGGTTCCAGGCGCCTTTCAGGAACCTAGGAGGACACCCTGAGGTTCAGGGCAGACCTACTATGCTTGCTGGCCAGGAAGACAGGGGCACATAAAGCTTTATCTGAGCATAACTGAGCTATGTAGTTTTACACTGAAGTCTGTGGGGCCATCACGAGGCAGAGCCCACCTGTCTGCTGACACTGAATTCTCTTTCCCCAAACTCTTGCTTGTATGCTGATGTGCACTCATGGTTTTTCCTGACTTCATCCATGAAGTTCACTGTTTGGTACCTCCCTGCACGATGCATACATTGCCTGGTAACTTCCCTAACATTGAAGGTAGACCCTTGCACATGCCGTGCGCACTGTAATCACCATGGCAACGGCCCCACTTAGCAGAACTGCACCTGACTCACACTTTCACCTCCAAGAAAACTAAGGGAAGGGAAGGAACCCCGGCCAAAACCAGTTCTCCAGTTGGAGCCAGAAACAATATGGAAAAGCAGTTTTCTAACTCCTAGTAAAGTCCCCTTTGCCGGGACTGCAAGCTACCACTGAAGAAACTGTAAACCCAAGTGAGCCCATCTGGAAAGAAGCTGTGTGCCTAAGTAACAATCCCACACTGCTCAGTAAACTCGGCTTGGTTTTATTTAAATTGACCCTGGGAACTGAAGTAGAACCGAAGTGTCTGGAGGTGAGGACCCATGGAAGAGTGCAGCCAGAAAGAACACAGTCTGGGGTTCTCTCTGGAAAGCGAGAGCATCGGGCCAAGCGAGTTCAGAGCAGCACACGAAGTTAGGAGCCATAAGGGGCTCAAGTCTGGGCCCACCTTCCTTGTCTGGCATTTGTGCTTACAGATGCCTAACCTAATTCTCTATGCCGCACCTAGAAAAATGGCAGTAAATTGTGTCAAAATAAGACAAGTCGGGGACAGGGTGTGTTTCTGTTAAGCTGCCTCATGGTGGTGTGTACTTACAGTCCCAGCGCCGGGGAGGCAGAGACAGGTGGATAACTGGGGCGCATAGACAGAACAGCCTGGCCTAGCCAGTGAGATCCAAGACCAGGATAGACACTCTTTCCAAAACCAAAGTAGATGGTCCCTAAAGAGTGACACCTCTGGCCTCCATGCACACACATACAAGAATGTGTGTGGATCTATATAGTAAACACATGTGGGCATGAGCTGTAATAAAGATGTCCATTGCAGATATTTAATCTGTAACTTTGCACATGTCCTGGGTGTTAGCCAGTGAAGCAATGTGGAAGACTCCTTCACCCCATGAGCACTGAGCACCAAACCCATTGCAGATGCTCTCCACCTCTGAGCTGTGCAGACTGCCTGTCCCTGCTGCCACTCCTCATGCTATGATGTCAGAGTCCACTGGGTCGTTCTGACCCACAGTGGCTATGAGAGAGTCACCACTGTGCCTGTGGGAAAGAGGAAGACTGTTATCTCTGGGTGTCGTTAGGTGGTTGTATAAGCACTCAGGTAACTAGGGGGTACCTGGGAGGAAGTAAGGGTAAGTGGAATAGGGAGGGGTTCTGTAAATATTTTCACAGGCTGGATGGTAACGCATCAGGGTGTACCCGGAAGAAGTGATAGGTAGCAGCAACACACGGCTGTGTGGAAAGCGCTTTCTTCAGTAAAGAGGAGGAAAACGGTCGGGTGCCAGGTTTGTCACTAGAAATACCTCCCACGGGGACTCTACATTAGTGACACCTGCCTGGTCTGGTTTACATAGTGTCCCGGTTTTCAGAAAAGAGTCTCCCATGCTAAATGCATTGTGCACATAGCTATGGTGGCTGCCCCCAAGGTATGTGGACACTGGGTTCAGAGCACAGCTGCCTTTGCTTGTGATGGTAAGAATGGGGTTTCCCTTCTCTTTCCTGGCTGCCTCAGCACCTCACAAAACTGCTTTATATGCCGCCTCCTGTTCTGGAGAAAGCACAACACCAGATCACAAACTGTAGTCACCTGGCCAGGAAATGCTACAGGACACCCCTTAGCTTCAACAGCACTGCACTGCAGGGCATAAAGTGTCTACTGCCAGGGCCACTTTACAGAATGCAGACCAGAAACACTGGCATGGTCTTAACCATATCTGAGGTGACCGTGCATGACTTCAGAGGTCAGCAGTGTTGAATGTCACCTTTTTGAAGGTTTTAAAAATACCAGGCAAAAATAGAAAAGATGGAATATAGAAAGACCCAACATTTTGCCCCACCCCTCCTTTCTCGGAATTTAGCTAGCATGTTGTTTTCGTGGCGGTTTAGATTCCTGACTGTCCTCCTGTGAGTTGTAGCAGGAGGGAACCATTTCTGTGCCAGTAAACTGTAGCTGTGCCAATTATTTATGAGGTATTAGTGTTCATGGGGTTGTTTATGCTTTTGTTTTTGTTTTGTTTTGTTCACTTACCTGCACTCAACAACAAAAACATTTGGATTCCCTCAAACGTTCATTTTTTAAATAAAGCCCACAAAAATCACCTTGACCCCGTCATTTTTCATTCTCCGTTTCCAGAGTTTCTGAAAATCTTTGTCTGTTATTCCTTTTTGAACTTAGAAAGAGAACAAACAAGGTACACAAAGAAGAGTGAGAAGTGACTCTGGCAGAGGGTTCCGCACCCCTGTCTTATTTTTAGCAGCCATTCAGATAATTTGTTTGCCCTTGGTAGGAAGTGGAGAAACAGCTCCACAGACTCCCGGGCTGTGCCTGGAAGCCTCTCACGTGTCTAGAGGGAAGGTGGGCCAGAGGGCTGAGAGTCCAGCTGGGGATTCACAGGATCTGCACCCCTAAGCACCACTGAGAACCAACAGACAGGAGTGGTTCCTGCCCCTTAGAAGATGACCTGCTGTCCAGTGGCCCTGCTATGTGCCAACTATGGGCAGGCACACAGGACTGGACAGGGCCCATCATCTATTCACATGAAGTAGAGCTTGATTTGAAATTATATCCAGAAAGTTAACAGATTCTGTCTCCAAGCAGTTCTGACACTTGTTCATTGTACATACCGAGTATATACAAGACCAGTGTGACTTCTGCTGTCGGGGAATGAAAGATGCAGTAACTCATTAGCAAAGTGGTATCTCTTCTCTTTTTTTTAGTTGAAGTCAGTGGGATCTGTAAAATGTTGCTCATTTTAATTTGGGTAGGGTGGTGGTGGTTGTTGTGTAGAAATGGCTCCTGGCATAGAGGGTAAGGGAGAAAGCTCTCTGCCAAAGATTCCATAAACTGAAACGCTGAAATAACACAAGGTATAGTCCAAATATCTAGATGGAGAAAAGGTGTTTAGAGCTATAATTTCAAAATATGTACCAAGCACATCACTTGGACCCCAAATGAAAATGTGCCAAGCCTCTAGGGCTGCTTATCTGGAAAGAGAAAGGTGAGGAGTAGAGGTTGTGGGTGGGTTTGGGGAGGTGAACAAAGAGCCCAGCCCAGAGTCAGGAGGTAAATGCCGGTGAATCATTTGAAAAACTCACAGGAAAAGAACAGAATTCTTTCATACCAGAATATAGGGTTCTGCAGGACAGAAGAGGGTCCAGTCACTGCTCCTCAGCCAAGACGTCACAGGCAAGTACATGTGCACACACACACACATTCATGCACACAAGTATGCACATATACACCCACCATTCCCCTCCTGTATCTCTCCTTGCTTTTTGATTCCAGGACCTTCTATGAAAGGAAGAAGAAAAGAAGACCCGAATTATCAATTAGTAATAACAGTACAGTACTTGAAGTACAGGTACCTTGTGATGTTGGAAAACAGCAGGCAACTGGCGTACCTAGGGTTGCTGTGCCGATGTCGCCAGGGACTTGTTGGGAGGCTATACAGCAGTGGGAACTGCACCTAGGGCCTCCAGTATGCTGGGCAAGCATGCTACACCGCAGTGAAAGCAGTGGGTACTGCTGATGCAAAGCCGAGAGGAAGGCTTTTAGGACGGCTGAGAGTCAAGAGGGCAGAAGGTCACTGTATGTGTGAAAACAGATGTAGCAAGCACTAAAGATGAATTGCAAAGTGGCCAGCTTTGCCAGGGATGGAAGTTGGGACATACAGAAGCTACTGGTGAGACCGGGGTGTTTTTATCAGGCATTATCATTATAGAAGGGGCAGGTTATTTATAAAACTGACGATGGTCAACTTCTTATCATGAAAGGCCATCCCATGCTTGTGTGACTTTCAATCCATCAGGGTCTATGAAAGAACATTCCGGCCTGTGGGTGAGAATGGGCTGTGGTGATGCCGTGCTTCAGGGGCGTGTGTGTTGTACCTACCTCATCGTGGCCTGTGTTACCCTGCACTCTTCTGCTCCCCTAGACTGTGTCTCGCCAGAAGAAAGGCAGCTCTGCTTTAAGTACTTCGTATCCCAGCGAGCAGCAGGCTCCTTACAAACATGCTCAGGAACCAGAGTGTGGTAAAATCTGCTGTAAGCCTGCTAACAAATAAGTGTGCACTGTACTGGTTTCACCATGGGTTGTGTTGTTGGTTGGTGGCAGAGTGCAGATGGAACCCAAGGCATCATGAAATAAAGGCACTTTACCACTGAGGTATGGCCTCTGCCCCATGTGGAAATTGTCATGTCAGAAAGTTCAAGGCCTGTCTTCTCACTAGTGCGAAGGCATTCTCAGTTCAAGTCTTAGCCTCTGACTACTGTCCCCCACGTGTCCTTCATATACCAGTCAGATTGCTACCTATGCTTGTTTCAAGTAGCAGAAAACCCACCGTAGCGTAGCTTCAACTAGAATGATGCTCATTTCCTCCTGTAGAAGATTATAGCAGTAACTGGGTCTGCAGCTAAAGAACAGCATGAGTGGTGTGGTCTTTTCTCTCTGCTGTGGTTCATAGGCAGAGGCTATGGTGCTTTGCCATGTCCCTCAAGTGGGCCTGGCAGGAAGTGTGTGTGTGTGTGTGTACATGTGTGCATCCGTTTGTACTGAGCGTAATGCATGCCGAGCAGTGGGAAGTTCCTCAGCTCCCCGTTCTTCTGACTGGGAGGAAAGTCTTCCTCGGTGGCCTCCTGACACTCTCTCTGACACCCCAGGTCTCATCTCTAGACCTCATCTCTAGATGGTAAGGCCAAATGGAAAGGCCATGCTTAATTCCACCACCCATAATTCACATGGCTTCTGTCGAGAGGAAGAAGAGGGGGTGAACATTGGGTAGGGACCTAGAAGAGTCTGGCACCGCCACTCCCAGCCCTGCTGTGGAAAGCAGTAATCAACTGTGTGGTCCAGTCAGACCTCCAAGAGTTAACCTTCCCCCAGAATTATGATCTGGCCATTTATACCATCTTACTGAATTTTAGTTTAGTTTTTGTTTTGTTTTTTTTTAATTATAAACTCAAGGAGGAGCCTAAAATATATGGGCCTTTCCCAGAATTATAGGGCTCTGGTGAGTCATGTTCCTTCTCAGGTCTGGCTTCTCATGACTTCACTCTGCGACATTTTATGAGTTGCCGTTTACAAGATCCGTGTTTTCTTCCATTTAGTTCATGTGTAGGAGGATAATGGTTCGTAGGATTATATCACACTTCCCTAATCGGAATTAAAGTCCATCTGCTGTGAGGAACATGTCAAGGGGGTTAGCACATGGAGCAAGGTATGCCAAAAATTATGGGGGACTCTTCTCTGACTCAGGGGACATGTCCATCCCCTTGTGTGAACTCAGCAGTGTCTATTTTACTCGTTAGAGCGACTTTCTTGAGCCTTTTGTAGATGAGCCCAGTTCTCAGAGGTCGCACCTCAGTACTTTCAGGAAAGAAGGCAGGCGCTTATCTGCTTTCTGAATAGCAGTGCCCCTTGGCATGCCTCCGTCTGCCCCGCCAGCAGAAGTGTGTCTGTGAGTGAGACCACTGGCCAGATGATCCGAAATTAGATGAACTCCCCAGTTGCCATGCTCCTAATTAAATATGCCTGGAATGTCACAGTATGCATTTCTGTGAAATAAATCAGGGTTTGCGCCATGTTTCTGTCAAGAACTAGTCTATTTTGAAATGTCTCATTTGGGGTTGGTATGGGGTCGTTTGGGCCGTGTGAGCAGAGGCACTTCTCTGCAGATGGCCTGACAAAACTTGTTCCTTTCTGGCCAAAGCAATTAGCCTGTTTTCTGCCTCTCGGATAGCCATTATAAATGTCCTCAGAATATCAAAAGCATGACCCTGGGGTTCGTCAGGAGGTTATCAGACAGGCCTCCTCTTTTGCCTTGTCATCTTTTTAGTACTTAGTTCTCAAAAGTCTCCTAGCAGACTGGCTGGGCTGTGCAGTGTCTTAAGGAGAGAGCTAATGTGGACCAAAGTGAGGCCACTCCTCACATGGGAATTAGTTTCTCCTGCATCTCTCAACGTTCTTTATTTAAAACAAACAACAGACCAGAAAGGACACACACAGTCCAAAGTGAAAACCAGTGTCCAAGAAGTTCTTCCACTAGACCTGTGCTTGCTTGGACCAGTGTTAGAACTAGTACACACGTGTGCACATGTGTGTGCATGTGTGTGTTGATGGGGGCGGGGGTCAGAGGGAGGGAGGAGACAAAGAAAGGTTAAATGTCTTCCTCAGGCCTTCAGTCTCCCTTCTCCTGGTTGTGTGTGTTCTGTCTGTGTTTTGTTTTTGTTTTTTTCAAACTGACACAAGCTAGTGTTATCTGGGGAGAGGAACATTAATTGAGAAAACGCCTCTCTCAGATTGGCCTGTGGGCAATTCTATTGAGCATTTTCTTAATTCATGATTGATGTGGAAGGGCCTGGTCCTCTGGAGTTAGTGCCACTCCAGGGTCCTGGATGGTCTGAGAAAGCAGGCTGAGCCAGTAAGTCATGGGGAACAAGCCAGTAAGCAGCAACCCTCATGGCCTATGCTTCAGTTCCTGCCTCCAGGTTCCTGCTTTGAGTCCCTGCCTTGGATTCCTTCATTGATGGAGTGTGACCTGAAAATAGGCCTTTCCTCCCCACATTGCCTTTTTCATGTTGTCACAGCACCAGAAGCATAACCAGAGCAGATATTGGCAGCAGCGTTGTGGGTGTTGCAGTGACAGACCTAACAGCGCTGGTTTGGGCAGAATTGTGGAATGAGTTTGGAACTTTGGGCTGGATTAGCCATTGAGTGCTGAGCTTAATAAGCTGGTATCAGAACTTAAAGAAAAAGGATGCTGAGCGGTGCAGGCCATGAAGGCCTTGCTTGTGGATTTCTGAGGGAAAGTTGTGAATCCCCAAGACTCTTACCAGTCCATTCATGGGATGGACTTTGAATTGAGAATCTGCAGGGTCTGGTCAGCTGGTACTGAAGAATCAGCTGTGATCAATATGAGACCTGCAGCACTGACATGAAACCTTTACTGGGATGGTTGATGCTGGTCACTGGGACTCAGAACTAGGGCTCAGATTTAGTGAGGTGAAGCCTCCTGGGCTGTCCCCAGGGTCAGCACACAGAAGCTGTGGTCCTGAGAGGAGGGGAGGGTAAGGCTGGCTGCATTTCATACTGGCAACCGAACTGGGGCATGTGGACAAGTCTCCCAGGTGGTTCTAGTTTTGTAGGCATAAGGAGTCCTGGGGGTAGCTGAGGCTTGGCACTGTGAAAGGCCAGAATTGGTGAGGGTGCAGCCTAAGTGGCCGTGGCGATGGAAGGGTTGAAGAGATCCAGGCGAGTGCTCAGAGCGCTTCTGCACCAGAACGCTAAAGCTGGACACAGCTCAGCCCCTGCTTCTTTCTCTTCTCTTCTTTTCTTTTCTCTTCTCTTCTCTTCCTTTTCTCTTCTTTTCTTTTCTTTTCCTTTTCTTTTCTTTTCTCTTTTCTTTTCCTTTTCTTTTCTTTTTTTTCTTTTCTTTTTCTTTTCTCTTTTCTTCTCTTCTCTTCTTTTTTCTTTTTCTTTTTCTTTTCTTTTCTTTTCTTTTCTTTTCTTTTCTTTTCAAATTAATTTTCCTTCCCAACCAAATGGATGTTGAATGTGATGAAGCTTTTCCCAGACCCAGCCTCTCACGAGCTGAGGGCTCCACCCCTCAGGACTTGGAGAAAGAGCTTTATCCATCATGCAGCACCTGGTGCTCACAGGAGAGTGATCTGATCGTGTTTCAACTCTTCCTTTCAGATAACAATCGAAAGAGACAGTAACGAAGACGTGAGTGACCCCAAACATGGCAAGGAGGACCCAGACAACATGCCCCATGTGGGTGGCAATACCTGGGCTGGTGGAACAGGTTGGTAGCATGTGAGTTCTGCTGGGTCTTGGCAGGTTTTAAGTGTCGAGGCCAGAATTCCAGCCCTGAGATACAGTCCCGGTGCTGGTTGTCCTTCTCGGCCTCTCTCTCTGTTTGTTAGATGTGTTCTCACCTTCTGCCCCTGCATGACATCAAGACGTGCAGAATGCCTGTCATTGGGAACCCCACAGACTCTGCCACCCTATGACCTAGAGCCGTTTCCCCCTTGTTTGTATCTATAAAGGGAGGGAGGTAACATTATCCGCCTCACGAGGTCAGGCTAAAGATAAAATATGAACCTAGAGCACAGATCACAACAGTTGGGCTAAAGAACATGGTCGCTCGAGTGTCAGTCTCTTCTTTTCAACTCCTTGCCTTTGGAATTGTGCCAGAAATCCACAGCAAGCCCTTGAACAACTAACGTGGGGAAGACATGGCTCTTGTCCACAGCTGAGAAGGGAGTGTGTGGAGGTCTGTGGTTTGGAGATCAGGTTGTGTGATTTGCATTGATGGCCAGGTGCCATTCCTTCCTCTTGGCTGCCCTCCTAGACCATTGTTCCCAAGCCTGCCTGCCGTCTTCCTTCCCCCCCACCCCACCCCCAGCAGCTGCGGCAGACACATGTGCTGGATCACAGGAACAAAGCCAGACTGCGCACCGTCTGGCTATCTCGCCAGGAGAAGTGCTGGCACAGCTCAGTCCTTCACCTTCCCCGAGGATGGATGCTCTGTGCCTCTTGGCCTTGAGGGCCTTGGCAGGAAATGGGTTTCTGTGCTGAGACAATATGCTATCAAATAAGCCCGGGACTTCTTGCCTACTCTGTTTATTCATCAAGCATCGGCTTTAAATAAGGGCTATTTTTAGAATTGTCCTTTGATCTGGAAGTTAGTGTCAAGCCAACAATATTTAATCCATATGGAATGCATCTTGGAACGAGCTGGCCAGATGTCAGCTTCCCAATAGTGCCTAAGCAGAGGCAAAGTTTCATTTGTTAATAAACGTGAATCTACCAGTTCCAGCACCTATTCAGACCAAACGTCCCGTCTGCTTCCCGGCCTTAGATCTTTCAGCTGATCAAGGCTCCTGGGCTTCGACTTACTTTCTGTATGTCATCTGTGCCCTTCGGAATGCTCTGCATTAAACCCGGCTCTGGCCCAAGTCATTTGGTTCTTTTCCCGGGAGCTTGATGCTCAGTCCCAGCCACCGACCCTCGTGCAGCAGGTCAAGCTGCAGCTTCCCACCCTCAGGGCCTGTCACTGCCGACCACACACCTGCTGGAAGTGAAACCGAGGCGCATACAGTGTAGAAAAGATTTTCCACCACCCACTTCTAAATGAAATAAGATGTGCTCAACCAAAAGACTGAAATGCTGTGATTAATAGTCATCATGCTCTCATGGCGCTTCCCCAGAGCAAGGGACCTACCTGGACTTTGATGAAGCAAAGAGTTCACGCTAAGTTCTCATTTTTAATTTATTAGACAAATCAAAGCTCTAATGGAGGAGAGTAACGTAATTTATCCAAAGTCTAAAAGGTTTCCAATTTTCCACCATATGAATCTAGAAATGATCTCACTCTCTGTGTCACTGAATCAATTATCATGAGGGCACTCACTCACATAGCTCTTACTGCAGGCCAGATACATTCCCAAGCAGTTTGGCTGTGTGAAAATCCCATCAGGCAGGTAGTGCCCTCCTGTGTTGTAGGTTAGCCCTGAGACACAGAGAAAATGAGTAATTTCTCTGATGGCCCAGCTATTGAGTTGAAACCAGATTCAAACTCAGTCTGTCTTAATTATTCAACCAGCTTGCAGTATGGTGCTAGTCTGTGCAATATGGCACTGCCTCTCCAATACTAGATTCTCATTAAGTTCCCAAATTACATATGCATAAACAAAGGGGCCTGGTTGCTAGTTATCTAGGAGCAAGGATAATAAATCATTCATACAAAGGTCAAATGCTGCCAATAGATGTACATATTTTCTTTGGTCAACACAATGCTTTAAAATAATTTAAATTTGAACATACATTAGACCAAGCATTCCTATGTAATTGGCTACCCCTTTAAAATACTACCTAGTTAGCCTTATAGGCATCTAACTTTCATTTCAGAATAAATAGCTCATGCGGCATTTTGTGACGTGTACTTACAGGCATGCAAACTTAGGCTTATTCAGAAACAACTGTTCTGAAGCTAATGATGTTTATCTGTGGAGTATTATTCAAAGCATAATTATCAGCGCCAGCTCCTGGCTAAGCAAGTGATGTGAGGCCACAGAGATGTCATTCAGCCTCTCTGAATCATCTTCATTGTTTTCAAAACAAAAGACATTTTTATCTATATCTTGGTATTTTAGGGAAAGTCGATAACTAGAAGGAGAGTCGCCCCTTTTAACCAGTGGCCGTGTAATGCCACAGGGCCACTCGCTGCCACAGGGCCACTCAGCCAGGGCAGAAGAACAAGGACATCTAGCCATCATACCGTTAAGGAAAACTTACCGGGCTGCAGACAGTGCACAAAATCACCGATCCCCTCCCTACAAAGCAGAGACATCAGATGGATTGTTCAGGTTGAGTGTGGACTGAACCTTAACATATATGCAGATCAGGATGGATGAAATAAAAGAAAAGTTATCCTACGCAGAGGCATCTTAGAGTTTGGGCAAAGGTCGTGTGAGGCTTTAACCACCATTCAGTTAATATTCTCACAGGACTGTCTTAGAGCCATGATCTGACTTTTGGTTTGTGGCCAGGTTCTAGACATAACAACTGTGTCCCCATGATTTCTTTCCAGGGGGAAGAGACACTGCAGGTCTCGGTGGCAAAGGAGGTCCTTATCGCTTGGACGCAGGCCACCCAGTGTATCAAGTCTCTGAGGTAGAGAAAGATGCAGTTCCTGAGGATGTCAAGAGAGCTGCAAGAGAGATGGCCCAGAAAGCATTTCAGCAGAGGTGAGTGTGCCTTGTGCATCTAGAACAGTGCAGGTGAGTAGTACACACACACACACACACACACTCACATTCACACACACACACACACTCACACACACACACTCACACTCACACACACATTCACACTCACACTCACACTCACACTCAAAGCTAGAGTCACAAGGACTATGTCCTAGGATGATACTGAGAAAGGCAAAGATCTCTGAGCTAACATGAGACAGGGCCTGTCCTCATGGAGTACTACTCAGCTATTAAAAAAGAATGAATTTATGAAATTCCTAGGCAATTTCATAATGGACCTGGAGTGAGGTAACCCAATCACAAAGGAACTCACACAATATGTACTCACTGATAAGTGGATATTAGCCCAAAAATTTAGGATACCCAAGATATAAGATACAATTTGCTAAACACATGAAACTCAAGAAGAACGAAGACCAAAGTGTGGACACTTTGCTCCTTCTTAGAATTGGGAACAAAACACCCATGGAAAGAGTTACAGAGACAATGTTTGGAGCTGTGACGAAAGGATGGACCATCTAGAGACTGCCATATCCGGGGATCCATCCCATAATCAGCTTCCAAACGCTGACACCATTGCACACACTAGCAAGATTTTGCTGAAAGGACCCAGATATAGCTCTCTCTTGTGAGACTATGCCGGGGCCTAGCAAACACAGAAGTGGATACTCACAGTCAGCTATTGGATGGATCACAGGGCCCCCAATGGAGGAGCTAGAGAAAGTACCCAAGGAGCTAAAGGGATCTGCTACCCTATAGGTGGAACAACATTATGAACTAACCAGTACCTCTGAGCTCTTGACTCTAGCTGCATATGTATCAAAAGATGGCCTAGTCGGCCATCACTGGAAAGAGAGGCCCATTGAACTTGCAAACTTTATATGCCCCAGTACAGGGGAATGCCAGGGCCAAAAAGTGGGAGAGGGTGGGTAGGGGAGTGGGGGGGAGGGTATGGGGGACTTTTGGGATAGCATTGGAAATGTAAATGAGGAAAATACCTAATTAAAAAAAAAAAGAGCCTAGAAATTCAAGTCAAGTGAGCCTTCAGGTTTCAGATGTGCCATGGCTGCCTTGGGCTACTGATTGTCCCCTACTAGAAAGGAAGACTCTACAGGGTATTTTACTAGAAGTTCACATGTGCCCTTCAGCAAAAAGTGAAAAATCTCAAAGCAGCAGGGAGCACCCTTTCACAGTGAGGAGGGACAGAGAGCAGATTTCCATTTCTGTGCTCAGTGGAAGGAGCTGGGGCAGCCCGACAAAAACATGTTGAAGAGTATGTGAGTTATGAAATTCCTCCCACGTAGAACATCTGGAATGTTCTCACATGCCATGCTTTCACATCCTACAAGTAAACAGCAGAGAACAAGAGAGACAAAAATGCAGGTCCAGCCGCCACGCCCTCAGGAAAGCCTGCAAGCCTCTCACCCCTGTGGTACTGCATCAGGTAAACTTCACGTGTCTGGGCTGTGTTGCCCTCAGCCTCATCACTGACTTCCCTGGAGCCTCGGGCAGCTGTTCTGCCCTCGCTGTGCCATGCTGCATCCGTGGAAATGGGGAGCCCCCTTTCCCCCGCCCCCAGAGGTTGTGAGACTGGAAAACTTTTTAGGGATCAAAGTATTCATTTCTCAAAAGACGTGGAGGAAAGTCATGTCATAACAACGAGTCTTATTAGAATTAAAATTACTCAACATCTCATATGAAAAATAAAACTTCCTTTGAGAAAAAAATAGAAATTAGGCATGCATCATTCTCCTCTTCAATTAGTGAAGGGCTGTTACTGCCATGCCCCAGCCCTCACAAGTGATTATCAAGTCTGATTCTGCTTACATGGTCATACAGAGTGCCCTAGCACATAAGCAGTCATGGGAGGCAGGAAGCCTTCACAGTGGCACTTAGCCATGTGTAAGCTAAGAAGATTGCTCCTCTCTGACTGCCACCAGAACAAAACCTATCGGGACACTATGAAGAACTTCCAAGGAGAGGGGCCAAGGGCCACCTGTGATCCTAAGATAGCTGAATGTACCTGCCTATGAGGTGGTGAAGGGAAGGAAGCAGGCAGGGTGTGAGACGAAAGAGATGAAGCACACAGAGACCCTGGGAAAGACTGCACAGCAAAGCAAGAGCAAACGCTACCTTAGAAGTGGGCTTGCGACCCACCGGACAAATGTCTACTCAGCACTGCCAAAAGTGCATCTTTAACTTTTCTTCTGGACCTTTTCAAGCCCAGCTGTAAATAAAGAGAAGCACATGATGAACCCTGCAGACCCTGCCCCCATCCCATTCTCCTCTTTGGATTGTTTAGAGCTAATCCAAGATATTATCTCATCTTGTCATAAATCTTGCAGACTGTGTCTCTACCCACAACTAAATAAGACAGAAATCCCACAAGCCCACCGATACACACATCCATTTCTATGGTAATAATTCTTTACTCTCGTCTTGATTTCAGAATGAGTCACGTGCACAGTGAGGTCAGGTCCAGATGCTTTCACAGCATCCTGAATCGTGTGTCTAACACTGACCACTCTCTCCCATCTTATCACTTGTGGGAGGCATGGCTTCTCCCCTCCTCTGTAAGTTGCACGAGGACAGAGCCTGGAGTGGGGCAAACACACACAGAGAATGAGCAACACACGTGCCGGCTTTCACCTGTTGGTTCCTGTCCTACGATGGACTGACTAAGCAGTCCTCACCATTACTTAGAAGTCTTCCCTGGTACAAAGGACCTCCCCACGTCATTCACAGCATTCAGTTAGCATTGATTTAAAACAGATATTAGCCCTGCACCTCAAGAACTGATCAATTGAAGCTGTCTAACGGAGAGACACAAGCCTAAGACTTGTAGATCACATCCAGAAATGTGTGACGCCAGGGGAGTGGGGACAGGGAAGTGCTTGCACTGGCTCAAGCACACTTGGAAAAGCTGTCTGGTGGGGTGTTCCTTGCAAGTGTGTGTGTGTGTGTGTGTGTGTGTGTGTGTGTGTGTGTGTGTGTGTGTGTGACTGCACCCACCCCCATTTGCATAACTAAGCAGCTCCACACAGTAGGTCTCAGCTTGTGTTTGCTTTCCTCCTCACACTTTAATCCAAATTATAGTATTTAAGTCTAACCTATAGAAGAAGTAAAATAAGATTCCCAGACTCGTACATAATGATAAATACACCCTTTAAGCATGTACCACCAACAGCATGCTGTTTATCCACCAGGATTCCCAGGCTTGTCTAACCCAGAGGTTAAAGTTCCCTTCTTTAGTCTTTTACTTCCCGCTTCAGCCTTTAACATTGAGAATGTATTATCTCCTGTGAGCGAGCATCCTCTGAGTGTTCTAGCGAAGGCTGACATAACCCAAAATATGATTTCCAGATTTCTTCGTAATTAAATTGGCATGGGATGGTTAGGGGTGCACAGTGATCACCCCAGAGATAGCTATGTAGCTAGAGCTAACTCTGATCTCTCCCGAGGCCAGTGTGCTCCAGGCGGCTTCCCAGCTGCCGGGGTCCTCTTCTCTGTGTGTATTCATTCCCTACTCAGGCTCCTTTCCCACCTACTGTGCTCCAAAGACAAGCTCTGTCCAAACAGTTCCCAATTCGTACTGACCTGAGTTCTTTGAGAAAGTGCATTTGGCTGCCTACACATGAGGTGGTGTGTGGCATATCCTAAAGTGTTCACTGTGCCCTGCTTCTGTTCCCTAAAACTGTAGCCATAGCCTGACCTAGTGAAACTTACAGAGAACGCAGACTGTGAAAACTAAACACAAGTGTGTTGTTAGGAGGGAAGTCTCATGCACAGGTTCCTTTCTGTTCTTTAGAACAGAGAGCTAATATGATTTAGAAGGACATCTTGGCATGTCACCTTGAGGGGATGGCATTAGATATCAGAGTGGCTTTGTCTATATTTACTTTTTGATAGCCAGTGCTTTCAAAGTATTACATAATACCGTGTATTGAGTGTCACTGTGTATCAGGCACTGTGCTCAGTACTGAAGACTCAAAAAATAAGATGTGATCTTATTACATACACACATGGAGTCCTGAGCTTCCACCGTTCTGATTATATATTTTCCCAGAGTTTTCTCTGAGAGTGAAGAATAGAAACAACTCATTCTCCCTCGTTTGAGGGAGCGTTAAATGTATGTCATGTGTAATTTCAGCTTGCCTATAGGTTCTCTGCCTACACACACACACAAATTGAGACAATTGTGTCATGTATGCTTAGGCGATTGAGAGTGCGTTCCATATTCTTTGTCCTGGTATCACCACCTTTAATATTTATAGACTTGCACAGAAATGTGTGTTAAATTAGCACACTGTGGCTGTCACACTGGAAAATCCAAGTTCATTGCCCCCTTGCTTAGGATTAGCTTTAAATGGCTGTGTTCTGCTTTAATTTTATATTCAGTATCTGTGAGGCCAAAAGGCATCAAGTCTCCTGGAACTGCAGTTACAGGTGGTTGTGAGCCACCTGGTAGGACTGTTTGTACGAGAGAGGTCACCATATATGATGTACAGTTGGGGCTTTCCCTTTGTCCTGGGGACAGTTTGTTCATCAATTAGCAGTGGACTTTGAGCATTACCCTCCTTGTGAATCTAGGGACATTGCTGGTGACATCATTTCTTGCTTTTTCTCCTCAAAGTCATTTTGAGTCACCAAGAAGTTGTTAGAGGTCCTGTCATTGTGTAAGCAAGTGTAACAGACCCACACAAACGACATAAGCGGGTGTCATCTTCCCCCTCCGGTTTCAGATTAAAGGAGATCCAGATGAGCGAGTACGACGCCGCAACCTACGAGCGGTTTTCAAGTGCTGTCCAGCGGCAGGTGCATGCCCTCCGCATCATCCTGGATAATCTACAGGTAACTGGTCTCCGTGGGCAAAGAGAGGACTGGGGCAAAATCTGGACTTACACCGAAACTGCTGGGAAGGTTATCTGAGCACTAATCAGCCACCAGAAAGAGTCATTTCAGGGTTGACACACCAAGCTGCGAACCCAGCCCTATGATCTTCCTAGGGGAGTTAGTTCTCCAAGGGAAAATATGTGACCTCACCTTTTTCTTCCTGTCCAGGAAGCAGTAATTTTACCAGTGACCCTCCCAGGCAGACAGTGACTTCCTGACTCCCCTCAGGGAAGATCTGTGTATATCTCACCTCTCCTGGAAGTTCACAAATAGAACTCTCTCTCTCCCTGTAAATCATTTTATGGCCACTGAAGAAGCGGGGGCATGGTGGGGGGACAGATGAGATCAGGCAGGGTGCGTTTTCTCTCTGCCCCCTGCCCCTGCCTCTTCCTCTTGCCCTGTATTGCCCCAGCTCCTTGCTGTTTCACAGGCTCTCAGTGCCTCAGGACCCATGGGCACTGGTATAGCTTTTTAAAATATCAAGACACTTCAATATTTCCTAAGTAGAGGCTATAATTTCTGTCCGGTCTATTCCCTAAATGACACATGAAATCCGATTATTTGGTCCAAGGAGACAGACTCATCATTTTAGGGGAAGGCTGGGGCGTGGAGGCCTTGCCTGCACTGAAGTCTTCCGCATCCTTCCCATGGAGGGCTTGACTTTGGATCCCTTCGGCTCACTCTGTCTTCATCACTGTTCTTTCAAAGGAATGCTTCCGTGCTTTGTTAGATGTTGGAGTATGGGATGCACTTTTAATCTTCTGTTTTAACCCAAAACTTGGAGACTTCATTTTTATCGTTATTATTTTTTTTATGTATCTGTGTGTCTGTATGAGTGAATGCCATGTGTGTGCGGTGCACAGAGAGACCAGAAGAGGGCACTGGGTCCCTTGGAGCCAGAATTTAGGCAGTTGTGGGTCACCTGATGAGGGAACACTGCCCTCTGGAAAAGCATCAAGAGTCTTAACTGCTGAGCCATCTCCCCAGCCTAAGCCTTCATGTTTAAAGTTCTAAAGTTCACTGTCCAGAGGAAAGAGCTCCTCAAAGGATTGACCAGATACCCAGCTTCCAAGTCTAGCGGAGGTGGTCATCCCAGTCTTCCATGGAATATGGATATTTAGCCCCCATTTTATAAAGAAGGAAATTTAAGACTATACAGACAGTGCAGTTTCCTGGGTTGTGTGACCAATGAAGCAGCTGTCTGAGCCCAAGTCAGGTTTCTATTATCTGCCAGGTCCTTGTCACCTACCTCAAGCTTGTTGGTCCATTCCATGGGCAATTCTTATTCATAATACATTTTGTACCATCAGTCAGATGCCAACACAACATTTGCCCGTGTTCTCTTACTGAATCTTTAAGCCATAGGGGAGTTTTTTTTTTTGGTGGGCTTTCTAATCCACAAGGCATAGTCCTAAGGCTGCTTATCTTGGCCATAGCTACTGGGTAAGAATGGTTAAGGCCTCGTGTAAACTAGAAAACTGCAGATTGTGGCCAAATCAAGAAGGCTTTGATTTGGGCTCTTCCTGCCATCTTCAGCTAATCCTGTGTGACTCTGAGTAAGTAAAACCCTCCGGCTGTTTCGACATTGCTGTGTAACACCAGTAACCATGGCTGTTTCCTTGGTGACTGGACAAAGTGTGGCCAGAAACTAGCAAGATGGTTTTCCAGAGCTCAGCTTTAAGCCCACACAGTTTTGAGTTCATTCAGCATGGACTAATGCTTTTATAATAGCCAATAGAAATGAAATTACTAGGAAATGTTATTAAAATTGAGTACAAAATACAGGCCCCTCAGGGGTTGGGGTCATGGACTTTTAGGCCAGGCTGACCTCAGACTTGACCGTCTTCCCACCTCTGCCTTCTCAGTCCTGAGATTATAGACACACACAACACTAGCTTCAGGCTCCTGTTTTCTCTTAGCTATAAGATATGAACAGCACTGCTGGACAGCAGTAGTGCACACCTTTAATCCCAGCACTCGGAGGCAAAGATAGGCAGATCTCTGCGAGTTCAAGGTCAGCCTGGTCTACAGAGCAAATCCAGGACAACCAGGGCTGTTACACAGAGAAACCATGCCTTGAAAAATCAAGCAAACAAAAAGATACAAACACCAAATGTCTTTGTCCAGTTGCTATGCTAGGTTCTAAATGCTTTCTGTCACTCTCCGTGACCTGTGACACCCAGTAACAGATGTCTGCACACTGAAAGCTGTTTTTGAAGCCATCATCTAGACAGAAGAAACACCTGAAGAAAGGACTTACATGGCCGCCAGGCTATATGGAGAACACAGAATCCAGAATGACTCAGGCTTGGTGTCCTGGAGTTTGGAGAAAACATGAAAGAGAGCAAGACTGGCTGTATTGTGTCACCTCTGAGCCAGGAAGGTGCCTGGAAAAGACTGATGCTGTTCTGTCTTCAGAATGTGGCACAGCCATCTGGGAGAAGGATTCAGAGAGAAAGATAGAAGCCAGGAACCAAATCATGAAGTAATCTGAATAGTTCAGATGAGAAGTGACAGGAACTTGAGATAGGGAAATTAGTGTGAGAATGGAGAAGATGAGACAAGCTTGGGTTCAGAGGAAGGACAGGAGGACAGTGCCTGAGGGACAGGAGGACAGTGCCCGAGGGAGCCCTGGAAGACAGGAGTAGGGGACATGGGAGGAATGGCTTGTAAGGAAGGCAGTTCCTTCCTCTGGACGCTAGTGTGTGTTCTCATTCCTGGGACACCTGAACAACAATGCAGGCATGGCATTTAAAGGATTTAATATGCAAGCCTGTGTTTAGGATCAGAGTCGGGCCAGCATGGAGCGACACGCCCCGATGGACGTTTGTGTCTGTCTGTGGTTCTGTTGTTCCTTATACTGGGGTAGCCCAGGTCAAGAGAGAGGAAAGGTGTCTTAGTTAGGGTTTTACTGCTCTGAACAGACATTGTGATCAAGCCAACTCTTACAATGACAACATTTAATTGGGGCTGGCTTACAGGTTCAGAGGTTCAGTCCATTATCATCAAGGTGGAAGCAGGCAGGCATGGTGCAGGAGCTGAGAGTTCTATATCTCCATTGGAAGGCTGCTAGGAAGAGGGTCTCAAAGCCCCCACCCAAAGTGACACCCTTCCTTCATCAAGGCCATACCTGTTTCAACAAGGCCACACCTTGTTGAAAATGGTGGGCCAAGCATATTCAAACCACCACAGAAGGGGAAAGTTTAAAAAAAAACAACATCAGGCCGGGCGTGGTGGCGCAAGCCTTTAATCCCAGCACTCGGGAGGCAGAGGCAGGTGGATTTCTGAGTTCGCGGCCAGCCTGGGCTACAAAGTGAGTTCCAGGACAGCCAGGGCTATACAGAGAAACCCTGTCTCGAAAAAAACCAAAAAAAAAAACCAAAAAAAAAAAAAAAAAAAAAACAACAACAACAACAACAACAAAAAAAAAAAACAAAAAAACAAAAAAAAAAAAAACTGTGTTTCAGGAGCACCTTCCCTTTTCTTAGCACATCTGTAACTCATCTTTCAGTACAATGTCTACCTTGTGTGCAAGCCAAACAGAGTCCTGATTTCCAGGCTATTGAACAGTGACTATCTAACCAGGCTGTGGAACCATGGTTACCTAACCTGGCCCTTGCCAGGTGTGGTTAGTCTTGATTGCCAACTTGACTGGTCCTCAAGTCAACCTAGAGGCAAGCCCCTGGTCACACCTGTGAGGGACCATCTTGATCATGTGAGCCAAGGTGGAAGACTCACCCGCTGTGAGTGGCACTGTTTGTGTCTGGGATCCTGAGCTGGAGGAGCAGAGAAGCTGGGCTAGGCAGCAGTAAGCAATCACTGTTCTCTGGTGCTTGACTACGGCTGTGTGTAACCAGCTGCTCCAGGCTCCTACCAGCATGGCCCCCTTGCTTTGATGGACCATACCCTCGACCTGAGAGACGAAGCAAACCCTTTCTCCCATAAGGTGCTTTAGTCAGAGTATTTTACCACAGCAACAGGAAAAGAAATGACACTGAGTAACAGTAAGGTGGTTGAAAAGTAGAAAGCTAGTTTTACTATTTTACTAAAAAGTAAATTGTAGAGCCTTTCAATGCTGCCCAGGGACAGGTCGATATGGCAGTGTTCTTCATTCCCATTGTAACTTAAAGGGAAACCTACAGTGTCTGTCTAGAGCCTTTGATGTCCTGCAGTGAAGGAAGAGGATGTCCTCAGCTTCCTTGCCAAAGGAACCCTCATAGGTGGCACCAACCCTGACTTTCAAATGGAGCAATACGTCTGCGAAAGGAAAAGTGATGGTCTCTACATCATAAATCTAAAGAAGGACCTGGGAGAGGCCATTGTTTTCAGCTTGGGCTGTGGTTGCCATCGAGAACCCTGCTGTCAACATCCTCTCCTCCAGGAACACTGACCAGTGAGCCATGCTGAAGGTCACTGCTGCCACTGGAGCCACTCCCATTGCTGGCTGTGTGGGGACCTTCACTAACCAGATCCAGGCAACCTTCAGGGAGCCATGGCTTCTAGTGGTGAGTGATCCCAGGGCTGACGGCCATCCCCTCACAGAGGCAGTACATCAACCTGCCCACCACTGCTGTGTGTAAAACAGACTCCTCTGGGCTAGGTGGATATTGCCACTTCATGGGAAACAAGGGAGCTCACTCAGTGGTCTGGCATGGTGGATGCTGGACCAGGAAACACTCCACACGTGTAGCACTACCTCCCATGAAGACCTGTGGGAGGCTACATCTAATGTTTACTCTACGGAGATCTGGGGAGGTTGAGGAGGAGAAGCAGGCTGCTGTTGAGAAGGCTGTGACCAAGGAGGAATTTCAGGGCGAATGGACCATGACAGCCCTTGAGTTCACTGCTGCACAGCCAGAGGTGGCAGATTAGTCCAAGAGTGTGCAGGTACCATCTGTGCCCATGCAGAAGCTCCCTACTGAATACTGGAGTGCCCAGTCAGTCACTGGGGATGCTCAGCTGCTTCCACTAAGTTAGAGCCACCACTGAGAGGTCCTGAGCTGCTCTGCAGACACCTGAGCAAAGGGGAAAGGTGGAAGGGCAATAAAGTTCCTAAAGGCTGAATAAAAGAAATGAGTGTGGAAACCCTCATCCCTACAGGAGAGTGCTAATGACATGCCAGAAGCTTTGAAGAATTTCTACCAAGTCTGTACTGGAACTTATACCAAAGACGTTTTTTAAAAACCTTCCTGAAAAATCGCTAGCATGCGTGTGAAACCTAGCTGGAGCTGGGGAGAAGCACATCGCTTAACCTCTGTTTTGTCCATGCCTGGCAGCAGCATGGGAGCACTGCAGCACTGGGGAGGAGGGAGAGTAGAAAGGCCTACACATGCAGTGGCTCCAACAAGCAGAAAGCTAAGATGGTAAAGAAGCCAGCCCAGCTCCAGGATGTGCTTGGCTTGAAGACTGGTGGTATGAATGAGACTGGCTCCCATATTTCAGTGTTTGGTCCCCAGTTAGTGGAACTGTTTAGGAAGGACTAGGAGGTGTGGCCTTGGAGGAGGTGTATCACTGGGGATGGGCTTTGTGGTTTCAAAAGCCCCATGACATTCCCAGTTAGCTTGCTCTCTGCCTCCTTGTGGATCAAGATGTAAGCTCGCAGCTTCTACCCACAGCACAATTGCCCGCCCGCCCGCCCGCCTGCCATGCTCCCCACTGTGACGGTCATGGTCTCACCCTCTACAACTGTGAATCCCAAATTAATGTTTTCTTTTATAAGTTGCCTTGGTCGTTGTTTTATCATGGCAAGAAAATAGTAACTAAGACAAAAATCAGATCAGCGAAAAGCAGACACTGGAAGTTGGCCCCATTGCAGTGGCTCTTCCAACAAAGCTGGAAGCAAGGCAATTTGGAGATGTGGCTCTCCTGCTGCAACTAGACAGCCTCAGGTCCTTTCTCATAGTTTTTGAGGTGATGGCATAGTCTGAATCCAACCAACACCAGCTTAAATTCCTTAAGGGTCCCAATAGTAATTAAGAAGGAAGAATCTGCATGCAAGGGCAGCCCAGCTGCTCTGTCCCTAACACCTTCATCATTTGGGGACAAGAACACAAGCAAAAACTGCAACAGAACAGATGAAGGATGACATGGAAGGATAAGCCTCCAGGACACAGGAGTGGCAGCTGGGCTACCATGGCTTCTTTTTGTTCTCATTAGAAATGTCTCCTATTTGAAATAAGACAGAGATTTTAAAGGAATGAAAGCAGAGCTGATACAGGAGTCAAATGTAGTAAGGAAAAGTGGGAAGAACAGACAGACTCCAGCGCCCAGACTCAAGTCTGCTCAAGAAGTAGAACAGGCTTGACCCAGTCCTAAGTGCAGACCACAGAGGAAACAAGTGAGAACTTGAGAAAGCCAGTTAGATGGAAGTGAACACTGAAGAACTAGCGATGGATAAAATTTTATTTTTTGGTTTTGTTTTTGGTTTTTCAAGACAGGGTTTCTCTGCGTACCCCTGGCTGTCCTGGAACTCACTCTGTAGGCCAGGCTGGCCTTGAACTCAGAAATCCACCTGCCTCTGCCTCCCAAGTGCTGGGATTAAAGGCGTGCGCCACCACACCCAGCGGATAAAATTTTAAAACAAACAAAAACTCCGGAGAAGCGTCCAGGGAAAGGGTAAGAAAGTGCAGCTGAGCTGAAGAAGGCCCGCATGTGTGGGCTGTAAGAGAGTTACAGAGTACCCCAGCATCAGAGTACCTCATGCAGAGTCTCACGTCCTGGGGCCATCAGAATACATAGAGGAAATGTAAAATCTGGAACAAGGCACCCAGAAGTGCTGTAACTGGGTCTTTGGACAGTTATTTTTATTGCATTTTCTTGTGAGTGTGTGTGTGTGTGTGTGTGTGTGTACGGGGAGATACATGCATATAATGCATGTGTGGAGGTCAGAGGACAACTTTCTGGAGTCAGTTCTCCCTTCTACCAAGTGGGTCCCAGGGATTGAACTCAAGTTTTCAGGTTGACGGCAAGCTCCTTTACCGGATTAGCCATCTTGCCAGCCCCAAAGTCCTAGTCTTTTCTTGACATAGTTTAAGGAAACAGTCTTTGTGCTAGAGAATGCTTTGGGATGATGACCATTCAGGAAAATAAGGGCAGCTTAAGAAAATTAAGACTAAGCTCTCCAGTCTTGGGTGATAACCAAAGATAACAATTAGGATATTCTAAGAGGAAAATAACTGCCCCATCAAGGGCAGTAACAGTAACCCATGTCCAAGCAGAAACACTTTTATCGTGTTTTAAAAGAATTGTCATAATTATTATCATGAAAGAAAACCTCTTCACTTTGCTGCATGTGTGCACCAAGGCTCCCTGGAATCGCATGACTCTACAGCACGCTATCTCTGAGCCGCGTTCTCCCTGTCCAAGGTCCATGGCACCTGCAACTAGGGATCAGCTTCCTGTCCTCTGTCACAAGGTCTGGGTCAGAAATTGGACTTTATATAACTCCCACAAGAGTTAACAACCACTCTGTGGTCTTGAGGGCTGCCTCACAGTAAAGGTTTTTTAAGTCTTTTTTTAAAACTTTCTTAAATTAGGTGCACCTATATGGGAGTCTTCACTATGCTAATTTTTCAAAATTATGTAAGTACAGTCCTTGTAGAGGTCAGAAGTAGGCATCAGATCCCCCCGGAACTGGAATTATGGGTTTCTGTGAGCACTTGATGAGTGTGCTGGAAACCAAATGTGAATCTTCTCCAAAGCACTAGGTGCTCTAACCATTGAACCACCTCTCCAGCCCCATACGGTCATGCATAAAGTAACAAACCACAATGTTATGCTCACTTTATTACAGCAAGAGTGCTACAGATGTGGTGGTTCATTTCTTCTAATGCTGAATAATATTCCATTGCCAGAACATACCACAGTTTACCCATTTATATCTCAGTTGCTTCCAAGGTTTTGCAGTTATGCATAAAACACCATGTATAATTTTGTGTGTGTGTGTGTGTAGATGCAAGTTTCTTACTTGTTGTGTAAATACCACGGCTTGCAGTTGCTGGATTATGAGAGCGAGTTTTGTTTTACAAGAAACTGCCAAACTGTCTTCACAAGTGGCTGTAGCAGCTCCACCGGCAGTGAGCGTTCATTTGCTCAGCCCTTCCTCGCCCACACTTGGTGTTGTCAGCGGCTTGGATCAGGGCCATTCCTAGGCATAGGATGATATCTCATAGCTGTTTTAATCTAATGGTGGAGAATGTCAGACGTGCTCTCACATGTACAGTTGAGCAGGCCCCACAGCAAAGAAGGCACACTGGTACTAACGTGTTGCCCTTTAAAAGGACTTACTCTTTGAGACTCATGTATATGATGTATTTTGATCATACACCCCCCCCCATACACACACACACACACACACACACACACTTCCTCTCAGCAGGTTCCCTCCAGCTTTGTGTCTTGTCTTAGAGACCCCCTGAGTTTACGGGTGTGGGGGGAGCGGCTTATGTGACAATGGCTATGGGGTTATTGCTGGACTGAGCAACTTGCCAGTGGCTGTAGCAACCATTAGCTGCCAGTAACTCCTCAGGATAGAGGTGGGACCTCACGAGCCCTGCTCCCACCCACGATGGGGTGTTGAAAGCTCATCTTGGGTATGTTTTCTGCAGGTAGTGGTAGCTGCTGTTAGTGTGTGCATGCGACGGCCGGCCGTGTCATTTTATAACACCCATCACACCCTTCACCCTTCTTTCAGCTCTCCCTCCTGTGCTTTGTTTCCTGAGCCTTAAACATGGAGATGTCGATGCCCCCCATACAGTGCCCATTCAGTGGTACCTCAGCATTCACTGCCACCACAATAAGAAGCTCTCTGAGCAAGGCTGAGGGCAGCACTGATCTATAACTGTAAACATAAATAGTAAGAATGTAATTTTACAATATGCCCATTTAGTGTAACAGGTTTTCCCATAGGTTTTTGCCCATTTTTAACTTTTTAGAACATGGGTTTTAAGAGAATTTTATATATTTGGAGTATCATTCCTTTATCGAAATTATAAATGAATATTATATATTAATGTAAATATGAAATTAAAAAACCTGTAATGGGGGGAGAAAAAAAAGAATCCTGTAGCACACTAACATGGATATTTTAATTCTGGTGGGCAGTTGGCTCACGTGTATATTCTTGGCAAGAATTCCATGAGTGCACAGAAATAGGGTATCCTGGCACAAAGCTCGGACCATGGAAAGTCTTGGTAAGATATGTAGCTACCAGTGACAGGAAGGAAGGGCAAATATAAACTTTGAGCCTTCGTTCCTACAATCTTCTCAGGCCACCACCCCTGAACCAGGGATCAGGACTTGGCTCCTGTCATTCTGGTGACTGGTTGGTAATACCGCAGTCTTCCTTGGAGGCCTGGCCTTGCTGGGCATCACTGCCGAGGACTGACTCTTGCATGGTTAGCCACTAGGGAAATAAAGAAAAAGTGAATGAATGTGACATAGTTGCAGTAACTAGCTGTCATCAAAATGGTATGAAAGTTGAATTCTTATGCTGGGCTCAGGAGGAATATGGGATTTGTACTGGTATAAAATTGTATGTCATGTTAGATAACAGATGCACCATTGTTAAGCCTTTATTCGCTAATTTTCATAAATCAAAGGCAATGACCCTGAGGCTTCCCCACCTACCCTGTTAGCTGCTGCATGAACATGTTAGACCAGCATGATTTCAGTCCCATGCCACATCAAGTTCTTTTAGTGAATTTTTAATGCCTACCACAGCTATAGAAAACTAAATTTAAACCCCCTCCTGTCACCATAAAGGAAATAGAAAATATTCTAATTCCATTCTTCCCCATATTTTTATATTTATGAGACAGAGTGTGTCTTAAAGTCTGGTTTGTATTCCCAAGGCTCCTTTAGCATAGATCCCAATGTAACTGCAGTCATGGGCTCTCTTAAGTATGCACCTTCCTTGGGATGTTAGAGTTCATCTTAGTCAGTTAGGGTTTCTGTTACTATGATGAAACATTGTAGCAACATGCGAAGGAAAGTGTTTGTTTGGCTTATCCCTCTACATCATTATTAAGACAGGAGCTCAAACAGGGCAGCAACTACTGTCAAGGCAGTACCAGCCAGGGATGGTACCACCCACAATGAGCTGGGCCCTCCCGCATCAGTCACTAAGAAGATGCCCTGCAGACTGTCTACAGCCTCATCTTACAGAGGCATTTGTTTAGGTCTCTTCCTCTCAGATAGCTTTAGTTTGTGTCAGGCTGACATAAAACTATCCAGCATAGAGTTTTTTTATCCTTTACCTGTCTGTTTGGGCTATCTGGCACAGTTGTGAGTTACCGTGGCAAAGCATGCTGTGAGTTAAAGTACCTTCCAAAAAGTTCAGATGCTTTCCAGACCTAGAAAAGCGGAGAGCCATGTGTCGCACAGACGGCTCCCATCCTCCCCAGCTGTTCCAGTTTGCACACAAAGTCTCAGGACGTGACTAAATTCCCATGCAGAAGGGAGACGGCTGAAGCTCAGTGCACAGACTCTGTCACCGTTAACAAGTTCAAGCTGATTGTTTTGTTACCTAATAAATTTTCTGGGATCCCTGTAACAGAAAATCCATAAGAAATACGTCATCATTACATTTCCAGACATTGAACTTTCCCTTGGGGTTCATTTGCATACCGTCTTCCTGTTCGTATGTCCTCTGTGCGAGTTCTTTGTATTGTTCCATGTGTTAAAACAATTACAACTGAGAAACCACACTCCAAAGGCCTTGCCTATAAGCAGAGCAGAGGCCATGTGACCACATTCTGGCAGAGACCTCTCCGACTGATAGGATCCCGGTGTGTTTCCTGTTATTCATGAAAGAAAGTGTGTCAAAGAACTGTAGCACTAAGCACGTAAAGATTCATGTGTCTTTGTCTGTGACATTGCAGGCCAAAGGCAAAGAAAGACAGTGGCTAAGACACCAAGCTACCGGAGAACTGGACGACGCCAAGATCATTGACGGGCTGGCAGGAGAAAAGTCCATCTACAAACGTCGGGGCGACCTGGAACCCCAGGTAAATAATGGGGAACCCCGAGCCTCAGATCCACATAGTTCAGCCTTCTGTACAGAGTTCATGAATTGTGTCAAAACACCATTAACCCAAAATATGCAACTACAGAAAGCATTACAGGAGACATAACTTTTTTTTAAAAAAAGACTCAAGATATGGAACATGTACACAAAATAGAATAATATTAAGAACAAGCAATGCAAGAGCCAGGCATGGTGATGCACTCTTCTAACCCTGACACTCAAGTGTCAGAGATTGAAAGCAGCCTGATCTACAAAGTGAGCCCAGGACAGCCAGGGCTACATACATACATCCTTTCTCAAAACAGCAACAAAACCGGCACAAAGGTAGGGTGAGCTTTAACCAAATCTAGAGGAGTTAACACCAGAGTTCAGACTGTGACCTAAGGTTCAACCAGGCGAAGCAAGGGAATATATACTAAAACCGGAAGATGCTAGTTTATATCAGAACAGAAAAGGGTAGTTCATGGTGCTACGGTCTTCAGTGGAGGGGAAGCCAACCTTCCTACCCTAGTCCAGCCACCTCAGAGAAGAAACCAAGAATAAACACTGCCCACCAGCCCTGCACCAGCCAAAAGCTACCTATGCGGCCACCTCCAGGCCCATCCACTCCCCAGATGCAGAGTGGGTGCTCTGCAGGTGTGGGGATGGGAGATGCCCTGCTGCTTGTGGATCCCAGAGGAGTCTTCAGGAGAGAGAAACAGAGCAATCATACAGTCTCCTGCTCTGCTGGAACTGTAACAATCTGTGTCCATCACATGCCTTTAGTTTGTAGGAAACAAGGAATTCTCTCTTAAGTTATATTAATTGTAGTAAATAAGTATTCAGCAGACTGTGGCAACGCGGTCAACTATTGAACCCTAGTGAACTTTGGGGTTTCCTATCGCCCTGAATAATCAAAACTGGTGAGTAGCCACCGGGATCCGGGGCGCAGCGAGCGAAGACAGGAGTGTCACTCTCTGTAATGTTTACTCAGAGTGGATCTGGTAGTAATTTGGGAGGTCTTATTTCTATGTCATTGCCATGAGTCAACAGCTGCTTTCTCTGACTCACTGTGGTCAGCAAGCATGCGGACACATCTGTGAGTTAGTCATGCCCACGTGTGTGCCACGCCGCTTCTAATCAGGGACACTCAACGTAGTTTAAAGGGATGTATAAAATTTGCTTCCTACTGTTATTCTCCAAACATTCATGATATCTTAAGTTATTTATTTATCCTGTATATATGCATGTATGTGATGTACACACACACACACACACACACAAGGGAGGAGGCATGCATGCCACAGCAGGTATATGGAAGTCTGAGGACAGCGAGCAGGACTCAGTTCTCTCCTTCTCCCATGTAGTCAGGCTCCTTGGCAAGTCCCTTAGCCACCAAGCCATCTCGTGAGCCATCTCACCACCCTCTACAGGATTTTCTTGAAATTATTAGTTCTGCCTATCATATTTCATGCATGCCAGCAAGTATATAATAGAATAATCTGGAATTTTTCTTATTTATTATTACTGACAAATTAAAAAAAAAGTGCATTGGCGGGTCTGGGCCCCAAGCTGATCTCTTAAGATTTCACATTTTAATCAGTAATTTTTGCCAGATAGCGGCTCAATGCCACTCTAACTGCCAAGAAAAGAAAAAACAAAAAAGTTCACCAAGCAGAAGAAAACCCAAAAGCTCTAAAGAGACGTTCAGAAAACACTTACGCTCTTGGCCAGACCACCTCTCACATAACCGTGCTGTAGCAGTCTGGTATTTCTTCAGCCTAGGTGAAAAATGACCTTCAAGTGACTGCGTAATAAAAGAAATGAAGCTCCCCTCCAGCTACACACTCTCCCCAGGGGTGCTGACGCACAGAGTAAAGGATGTGGGGCTTCTATCCTCCCAGGCTGACATTTCTAAAATACATTATCTTTAAGTTGTCAACCTCCAGACGGCAGCTTTACCATATTCCAGAGGCAGCTCTTTTCCTTGTGCAGCCAGTCTGACATCTGCTTACTAGGGTACCGCCATCACCTCTACCCTCTGGGACAGCCCTGTGCAGACCTGCCCACCTTGGGCTGCCACCTCAGAGCCTGGGCAAGAAGTCAGCTGACCATGGTTTTCTGCCATCCCCTCCCTCAGCTAGGTAGTCCACAACAGAAGCCCAAGCGCCTGCGCCTGGTGGTGGACGTCTCCGGCAGCATGTACCGCTTCAACGGGGTGGATCGCCGGCTAGAGCGCTCGATGGAGGCAGTGTGCATGGTCATGGAAGCCTTCGAGAACTACGAGGAGAAATTCAAGGTAATGGTTCCAGTGGTAGAGCTTCATTGGTCACTTAGGGTCAGTACCGGTAAGGTGGATGCAGACTCCACCCAGAGCTCCAGGCACCATTCTCTCAGCAGCAGGGAACATGACTGCTGCTTCGCCTGTCCTAACAGTAACATAACTGAAGGGCCAGTAACCTCTAGTTCCACAGAGAAAAGCACTGTAACATGTAAGTTGTGTGATGCTAAACTGCAGGGTTTCCTGGAAACCCTGAAGCCTGTTCTCATTTTCCTGGGCATCCTCATCGAGTGCCTCTGAGCGCTGACATCCCATCAGCAGCCAAGGTCTGCGCACAGCATCCTGTGCTGCGATTCCCTTTCCCTGTGAACCATGAGCCGACAATAACATACATCCACAGCTGGCATGGCGATTCACCCGAGAGGAAGCTGCCTTCTGCTCAAACCATTTCCAGCTTGTTATTGTGCAGTTTGCTATCAAATCCCCCATTTCAGAGGTCTGAGGATAGGGAGGCAATTCCCGCTCTACAATGTTGCCAGCCAGTGGGAGCCACCTCATCTTCTTGTGATTGTCCATAGAAAACACAGGCATCACAGCAGATAACCTGACTACCAACACATGCCAGAGAGAGCCATGGTATGTACAGATGTTGTGAAGGGCACACAACCTAAGCATGCAAACTCTTTAATGGATAAAACAATCCTTGAGCAACAGAGTCTCAAATCCATTGCCATTTAAGCAGGCACCCCACCTGTACCTGAAGACTGTGCCCCATGCCATGGCTCTGTATTACGCAAAACCAAGAGACCAGTTGACTTCCCATTTCCCTCGGGCTCCTTGTGAAGGGTGCAGCCCACTGGCTCTCCCAGGGTTCCTGTGTAAGTCCCTGGAAGAATGGCTTTTCGGCGCTCAGTGGGGAGCAGCGAGCAGCGTCCAGCAGTGACTACCACAGGGCTGCAAGGCTCTGCACAGTACGGAGATAAATGCATCTAACACACGGCTGAGCACGAGAAAGCTCTGCTTCCCTTCACGACAGCAACACTATCCCTCGTGGTCACCGAAACCCAGGGAAGTATGTAAGAGTCCCTCTTGGCTCTATTGTAGTTGCCAGCAATCCCAGAAGCCCAATCAAAGACTGACTCTGAGAGGGTGAGGACAGGACACGGGAAGACCCCAATCAAAGCCTGACTCTGAGAGGGTGAGGACAGGACACGGGAAGTCTGGGAAGCTTCTGAGAAGCATTGCACAGCTTGGAAGACACACTACTTCCTCCTGTGGGAGCCAGAGGTGGTCAGCCTTTTAGAGTACACTCTCTGTGCTCTCCACACTGAGAAGCCATTCAGACTTTCCATCTCTTGACCCTCCTGTACCTCATACGTGATTGCATCTGCATTTTTTTCTTTTTAATAGAAAATGTTTATTTAAACCATTTTGACCAATAGGTGGCTAGGCAGCCATGGGTCAGTATTAATAGCCACATCTTACCTAATGTTCAAAAGCATTGAACCTGCCCCAACATCCCCGTCACAAGCTCTTTCCAGGCCTTCCCTCCGTGCTTGTGTAATGGACACTGTCCTTTTGCCGCCACCCCGTACCATACATCTTGAGAGTTGATTGGCTACGGGCTTCCCGGGCCCCCTCTGAAGAGAACAAAGGAATGATGGAGTCCCATATTCCATGAAATCTCCTGCTCCTAACTAGGGTGCATGTGGGTACACAGCTGCAGAGGTGCCCTGGAGGGCCCATGAGGAGGAGGTGCACACAGTACAGAGGAGGAAGAGTGGAACTGAGGCTCTGTCTCTCAGACTCTGGCTGCACGTGTGCGTTTTCATCTCTTTTTAGAAATATTTGATATTCTTTATATAATTATTCCCAGCCACTTAGTCTGTCTGCATGTTTAATTTCTTGTTTATGAAAGAAGAATAAGGTCCAGCAATGACTCCTGGGCAAATCGATGATGGTTTGTGGAATACTAGGGATGGCATCACCCGGCATCTTTGGGAATTGGCAGTGCAATCTAAAGCTCCTGCCTGAGTTCCAGACAGGTCTTAATTCAGTCTTCCTGCAGCCAGTCCCGGACCCCGCATGTGCTCGGCAGCCTTCAGAGGTGCCAGCTGGTGAGGGGGTCTGCAGGCTGCCCACGCCTCTTGGCACCTGCTTGTGTTGTGTTTGGCTAGAGCTCTGTGCTGCCTTCTGGGGTCATTACAGTCTGGATGGGAGGCTCACTTACAGTCCTCACCCCCACTCTCTCCCACATTAGCACAACCCATGCCAAACCACAAGGACCCTCAAGCATGAGCAGTACTGAGACCTAACTCAGCAGCGTGACATTCGCTAAGCCACTTGGAGTCTTTAAAGTACCTCAGAGTGTTCAGCCACCTGACTCCACAGGTTCCTAGAACAACACAATTTACAGACAGCCAACAGCCAACTCCTCGAAGCTAGAGCCAGCACCGTCCCTGCCAGTCACACAGCGCATAGGGTCACACAGCACATAGGCAGGACACTAACGATTCTGTCAACTATGATTTCCGTCAAGGAGCTTTTCCTTTCCTTCATTCTGTTTGTTATTTTCTCCAAGCTCCCAGGAGTCATCAGTGTCATCTTAAAATAGACTTTCTTTTCAAAAGCTCTTGATGTCCTGACAGTTTTTTTCAGACTGTTTTTCCACTAAACATTCAAACAATGGTACCAGAAAATGGATTTGTTCTCTCACTCAGAAACTGGGCTTTGGAGAGACAATAACGTAAAAGGTTTCATTTTATTGTTTCCATGAAAGTGTTTAAAAGTCAGGCAGACAGTATAAAAGGAAGCCTGGGGGAGCATGTGGGGTTAGGGCACCCCACGCCTCCTGCACTACCCAAGAGCTCCACTTATGCTGCACAATGTTGTGTAAAGTGGACTTCTTATAGTTGATTCCATTGCCACAAGGATTCCATTGCTGAGAGAGCGTTGGGGATGTAGCTTTGGTGGTAAAGACTGTGACAAACACCATGACCAAAAAGCTTTAGGGAGTAAAAGCTTATGTGGCTTAATTTCCCAGTCACTGTCCATGGAGGGAAGCCAGGGCAGATACCATGGAAGGCTACTGCTCACTGGCCTAGGCTCAGCTTTCCTGTACAGCCCAGGTCCACCTGTCTAGGTGTACAGCCATCTACAGTGGGCAGGGGCCCCTCTCCTCACTCAGGACAATCTCTCACAGACATGACCCCAGATCAGGCTGACCTAGGCAATTCTTCAGCAAAGATTCACTTTTCCTAGGTTAACAATAAATTCTAACCAGGCCCCCTAGCCTGTGCAGGGCCCTAGGGTCTATCCTCAATACTGCAAACACTAAAGATGGAAAAGAAACCCACCTTTCTAGAACCATAGTGAGCTCTGGCTTCCCACCGACTCCAAGGACTGGGTTCCTTCCGTAGATGGTGTTGTGGGTCCTCACATCACACGTATGAAACATGCTCCCTCAACAGATGAAGACAAGACAATTCATACGTGTTCCTCAAACAACGTGAAGCTGGTTTTCATTCCATTAATTGTCATAGAACCTTGCGTCTGGGCATTATTTTCACCAACCTCTTTCTACAGATGAGAAAGCCAAGGTTCAAAAAGGTTAAATACTTGGCCCAAGGTCACACTGCTAAATGTGAAACACCAGCTTCTGACCCTGTCTTAGTTGGGGTTTTACTACTGTGAACAGACACCATGACCATAGCAAGTCTTATAAATAAACGACGTTTAATTGGGGCTAGCAGGCATGGTGCAGGAGGAGCTGAGAGTTCTACACCTTCATCCAAAAACTGCTAGTGGAAGACTGACTTCCAGGCACCCAGGGTGAGAGTATTAAGCCCATACCCACAGTGACACACCTACTCCAACCAGGTCATACCTATTCCAACAAGGCCACACCTCCAAATGGTGCCACTCCCTGTATAAGAATATACAAACCATCACAGACCCCTACCCCCACCCCATTGGGGATCTTTCTTTCTTGTTCTATCCTATTTCTTGGATCTGTTTTACATATGCCCAAACTTATGCAAAAATTCATTCAAAAGTAAAAACATTTTATTATCATCTTCTACTCTTACACAGGTGATGTAATGAACACAGCTTCTTTGAAGATCTTAGTCAGGAAGACTCCATTGCTTCCCAGAAGGCTAGAGAAAGATATGACTCACAGAGACACACTTAGCTGAGTGTCTGTAATTATGCCTTTCCCAATGCCTTAAGAATGTTCTTTGAGTTTAAATATGGAGACCAGTCATCCTATTAGGCTTAGGCTTTGAATATATCTACCCAGAGATAGGACTCAACAAAAAACTGCACAAAGTTTGCTGAGACCATCAGGACTGACTCAGTAACTGATGTAGCAATATTAGCCATAAAAACAAGACACTTAAGAATAGGTGCAGGACTAGCTTGAGGAATCAGTATTTCTCTGTAGTAACTTGAATTGATAGATGAATTTAGAGACAACACTAAATCTGTCTTAGGAAAGGCAGACAGCTGCTCCCAGCATTGGTGCTAACACCTACAGTGGAGCTGATTCAGAGACTCTAAGATGAGCCTTGTGAAGATGCTGATCATGTGGGGAGAGCAAAGCAAGTCCTGACCATCTTCATCACGAAATGGACTGCGCTCTCCACCCACCCCCTCTGTGACCCTGGGAAGTGGTCAGACAGATATCAGTCCTCTTTGTCAGAGAGAAGTGATTTACAAGCAGGTACCATTAGAGGCCATCTAAACTAGCATCTCTAGCAAGGCCAGAAGGAGCTTTGGAAAGGTTAAGTGCCTTGCTCTAAGTCAAAAAGCTTTTCATGTCCAAGCCATGTCACACCTCGACTTTGAGAACACTGTTCTCTTTATATTGACTTCCCTAATAGGAAGCAGGGCAAAGCAGATACGGTAGATTAGTAACTCACATGTACCCAGGGCTCTGGAGACATCTCCCTTGACCTATTCAATCACTCATTCACTAACTGCCTGCTGTCCATAGTATTGCCAATTTAGAACAGAATTCACATGTCAGTGTTCACACCAGCCTCAGATATCACCACATACCAACTTACAACCAGAAGGCTAATAAAGCATAGCGGATACCCAAACCAGCATTTCACGGTCTTCCCCAAGAGCAGGAGAAGCCTCAGACATATTCACAAACATGCCAACAGCACTGTGCATTTCCTCTGCACACTGCTTTAAAATTCTGGTGAAATGGTAAATTTCTCTCTTGATAAGACTCTGGTTTGTTTTTGCCATACCTCTCCCTAAAGGAATGAGGTTTTCAAAACACATCCAGGAAAAGTGAGGTCCAAACAAATTGTGAAGCAAAGAAGCATTAGAGAGGGCCTCTCTGTGTGAGGGTTTCGGAATAGCTGTCATTTAATATTTATGCTGAGGGCTTAAGTACAAAACTCCACAAAAATTTCCAGGACACCTTGCAAGCCACATAGAAAACTTACAGCCTGGATGCTGGTGGTTGACAGGGACAAGGGGGCTCTTGTTTATTGAGTCCTGTGCTGCTCCTGGAAGCACATATGTGGCCTGTCCTGCTGATTACATGATGGTCCTGGCAGGGCCCAGCTTGGGTGAGTGGCAGAGTCAAGAGTTAGAGTCCAGCTGGCTGTGATGTGCTCTCCCGTTATCTGAGCACTGAGTGACTGAGGCAGGAGGATCATGAGTTTGAAGCTACCCTGAGCTCACACAAATAATAACAAAGTTAGTTTATGTATGTTTTCCTTGAACTCCGTTTTAAGGATTAGTGAATTACTGTTTTTAAACACATTGGGATACATGGGCAAAGGCCAACCTGGAGATAAAACACATAGGGAAAGCATTTGCCTAGCACAATCGAGGCCCCAGGTTCAACCCCAAGTAACACAAAAAAAGAGGTGGGGGTGAGGAAGGGAGGCTGGGAAGTTTACAATCATCCCTCAGCCCTGCCCTGTCCAGGCCCCTACAAGGGAAGTGCACATGGACCTAGGGCCAGGCCTTCTTACAACTTCTAACTACCCTGATGAGTGACCTACCTTTACTCTCTGGTCCTTTGTAGGCCTTTCTTAGGTCTGCCTTCCTAGGGAAGACTCAGCTGGTATAAGCATACCAGGATCTGAAGGGGCAGCCAGATGGGACCATAGGCAAGAACTGTCCACACTGCCCGTGTTCTACAAGCTTCAAGAAGGCCACAAACTAATAATTTGATCGTGCCTCTGCAGGTCCTTAAGATGTAAAATTTTCAAAGTAGGAGATAAGAACATGTTTAACCTGTAAGGAGGTTTCTAGTTTTCAAAGGCGTAAACATCCTTTGTAGACCTCTGGTTGTGTCCTCGTCCTGGGGATGAGGGCTCGGTTTTCCCTCCCACCCTCCTCAACGCACAGTATGGCCACATCCCCAGTGGAGTTCATCTTTCCTAGATAGCCTCACCCACTTCCTGTTTTAATGGCTCAGGCACTTTCACCAGGAATATTTCTGCTTCCTATTTCAGACGTGGCAGCCTCAACTATGTTATTTTGTATTTGTGATCTGGCTTAGGAAAAAATAGTGTTCTGGTTTCTGGATTGTAAAAGAATGTAGCCCACACACAAAAGGCAAGCTGCTTTTTACCCCAAGTTTATTGCAAGCTCTCCGAGAGCATCTATTCTACAGTAAACATGCACAGAAACTAAACGTGCAGAGATGAATCCCATAAGAACCTATCTTACCATCTGCAAAGATGCAGCTGGGCAAAGGCTTGCTTTCCCCATAACACCTAGTGCTGGGTATCAGGAGGGTTGTGGAGAAGAGCTATTGATTGATACTGGATTGGCAGATATCCCAAATGTTCCCTGAAGTCTTCACCCTCAAACATACACTCTTTTCATTGGAGATTCCTCAGTTTCCCCAGTGTCCCAGCCTTCGTGTAATTACAAAATGTCTCTAGTAGAGGGTTCAGAGAGACCGACTCCTAGATAATTTACCTCTGGCTGCTTCTTGGATTTTGTGGCAGAGCACCTGGCTCCGACACTGGGCTCCTCTCAGCAGTCAGTACTTCATGTGCCCAGGAGATAGGGAGTTAATAAGAGCTTCCTAAATTGAAAGCTACATGCCATATATTAATAAGTGGAAAAGCAGATTATTCAGTCACATGATCAATATCAGCCAAAGTTATGCTGATGCTGGTGTGTTTGCAGTGACCATGCTGCTTGCTATGTCTGTCAGAAGGAACTAAATGCCCGGGGGCTCTATCATAGAGAATCTTCAGAGCTCATCTTGAACACAGTTGTGAATAATTTTTGCCTTCTCTGTACTTTGATTTCTTTGAATGCTGTTTTACCTTTGGAAACAGAAGGGAACTAGATATTGTTGTTCTCTGGGGAAAGGTCTGCTTCAGACTGAGCTTGTTGGTAGAATTGAGTTTCTTGGAATGGTGACAGAAGTCCCTAATTTCCTGCTGGCTCTCAGCTTCTGGGGGCCATGGACACGAGTGTCCGTGGCCTCATCTATCTGCATCACAGGTAACTCCCTCATGCCAGATCTCCCTGAAGCTTCAAATCTGCCTTCCCCTCCTACCAGCAGCCACAATAGAGCCTTTCAAAGGAGCTCTGTGATTAAATTAGGCCCACTCAATAACTTCTCTTTTGACAGTCAAGCTAACTTAATTACATTGGCAGAATCCTTTTTGTCATGGAAGTTAATGCAATCATATGTGATGTCCCATTATGCTTACCAGACAAGACTGCAGTTATGGAAGAGTGTAGAGAGCAGGCACGAGGCAACTGGAATCCCCAGAGCCCCTTTGAAGTCTGCCTAACACTGTGTGTGCTTCTTACAATGTCTCCCTTGAAGTGTACACATGGAATTTGGGACAGCCACTAAAGTCCCCTTCATACCTGTTTCTAGGGGGGCAGAGATCTCAAAAGAAGGTGGACCCAAACAGAATGAGTCCAAAATCGTTTGCTTTGTTGATAGCACACATCTGCCTCTCCTGTCTTTCTGCGTTCTTTTATGACCAAATATTGACCAGCTCGGAACATTCCAGAGTTGGGGCTCTGTAGCACCAGTGACCCTTCTGTTACTCACCAACTTCTCGACTCTCCAACTCTCTTGCATGTAGTACGACATCGCTGGACACTCGGGAGATGGCTACAACATTAAGCTCGTTCCAGTTAACCAAATCCCCAAGAACAATAAGCAGAGACTAGAAATTCTGAAGGTAAATTCATTGTTCCTTCTGCACTGTGAGAGTCTCTATCAGATTAGATAAAAACAAGGACTCGCTGAAGAAGCAACAGCTATCTCAGGCAGCAAACGGAAACCACCTTTCTTGCTTGACACCTGGTTTTCCACCATCTAAAGCTAAATGTTCTCTATACGTTTTCAGAGCACTCATTGTTCTATCAGGTTTGAACAGCTGAGACCAGAATTCCATAGTCACACAGGCTCAGTAGAAAGGGAAAGAAATGGCTCCTTTCAGGGTACTCTATATTTCAAATTTTATATTTCTGTTGGTAATTTTGAGTGACAAATTCAGTCTCATATACTTAAACCTGCAGAAGATGCCATGATCTTAAAAGAGATTGCCTCCTTTGCCACAGGAAGCAGGGTTCAGCATCGGATTAACTTGTTTACTGGAAATTCAGCCCACTCCTTATTTTGCTCCTACATCTTGCCCCTCTCCCAGATGATACCAATTACATATTTTCTTACTTTAAATAGAAGGTTGAATTGTAACAGTGTCAATTGTGAACATTTGGGAGCACTGCCTGATTCCAGGAAAAGTCAACCCCATACAACACTCCCTGTGCCCTGTTGTCTCTCAGTACGTAATCAGCAGGCAGCAGTCTGCCGATACAAAGACCATCATGTTTGTTGAAAAGGAGATGTTCACCTGTGGTCTCTGTGCCCACCTCTTACCTGCAGACGATGCACGCGCACTCTCAGTTCTGCATGAGTGGGGACCACACACTTGAGGGAACGGAACACGCCATCAAGGACATTACCACAGAAGAAGCTGATGAGTATTTTGTCATCATCTTAAGTGATGCAAATCTGTCCCGATACGGAATAAACCCGGCCCGCTTTGCCCAGATCCTGACAAGCGATCCTCAAGTAAACGCCTTTGCCATTTTTATCGGCTCTTTGGGGGATCAGGCAGCCAGGTGAGTATTGTCGCAGCACAGAGCAGATGTAATAAATATCTGGCATGTGTTGTTTCTCGAACCTCAGCCTGAGGGGCTGGGGAGGGCGGGGAAACAGCCCATAGTGTCTACCCTCAAGCAGCTAAGGGCATCCGTGGGCTCACAATGCCCTGGTTTGTTCGGACAAGCAATCATAGTTTTGATGGAACATAATAGAGTTTGTTGGACAAGATTTATAATTTTAATTGTTTTTTATAAAATAAGTATTTACCAAATTGATTTTTTCACTAATAGATTAGACAGTATTTTATAGATTAAGTACTTTCCAGAGACCACCAAGCCCAATCTCATCAGGTTATTTCAAATCATACTCAAAATATTACTATAGCTCAGTGGGGTACTAGCTCGGAGGTAGAACACTTGCCTAGCATGCATGACACTCCAGGTTCAGTTCCAAATATTGCCAACAATAAAAAATAAAGGAAACCAACAATAGTAAATTCCCTAGCTTAGCAGAAACTGTACTTGTCTGTATGCAATGTGTGTCTATGTGCTGTGTGCAAACAGACATCATCTCAGGCACTGTTCTGTCACTGGGAAGAGACACTATGACCAAGGCAACTCTTATAAAGAAAGCATTTACCTGGGGGCTTGTGCACAGTGTCAGTGGGTCGATCTGTGAGCCTCAGGGTCGGAAGCAGACAGGTGTGGCACTGGAGCAGTAGAGCGATCTTTACAGCCTTATCTCCTGGCAGCAGGCAGAGAGATACACACTGGGTCTGGCATGGAGCTTTGAAGCTTCAAAGCCCACCTCCAATGGCACACTTCCTCCATCAAGGCCATAGCTCCTAATCCTTCCTACCAACTGAGGACCAAGCTTGAAAATATATGAGCCTATAGGGCCATCCTCATTCAAACTAGCACAAACATACAGAGACTTACATATGCACATGCATACATATGTACAAACATACATACATACATATCCCCATAATCAAACTTCAGTAACTAACATGAGTAAATATTTAGAAATGTGAGTGTGTGTATATATATGCATAAATATATATGCCTGCATATAGAGTGTGTATGTGTATATATCTCTTACTGGGGTGACATGTAGGTGAAACACCTTGGACACAAAGGAAGACTATATACGTGTATATAAATGTGTATGGACAGTTTTATGCTATAGCTATCGTGCTGCATGGTAGCTGTAGGAATTTATAACCAGACAGTAAGCACCGCTGGGATGACCCAGCAGGAGAAGCCAGGAAACACTGTCCATAACTTAAATACACTAACAGAAAGCATTCGTGGGTTTCCTCTGCATAAAATACTCATAAAATGCAGAAAACACAACTAAAACTGTATCTCAGGGGGAAAAAAAAATATCCCGTCTTACAAATGGAGGGCCTGGTTTTGCTCTGCTCTTCTGCAAGCCGAGCTCTGTGGCACAGACCCCCAGAAACCGGGGCGGTGTCAGCCCTGCAGGCGCTGCAACATCCACAGCAAGCTTGAGCCTTGACATCATGGACTCAGGCTCGCTCAGTCAACCGACTGCACCTCCCCCCCCCAGCTCTCGCGCGCAAGCTCGCTCTCTCTCTCTCTCTCTCTCTCTCTCTCTCTCTCTCTCTCTCTCTCTCGTGTTAGCACTTCACATTTTCTGGAAACTTCCTGTCCTCAAAGCATCTCTGTCCACCAGAGCCAGGCAGGCAGACGGCAAGCTCAACAAACGCTGGCTGAGCTGAAGCAGGCATTTTCTTTCTTTCTTTCTTTCTTTCTTTCTTTCTTTCTTTCTTTCTTTCTTTCTTTCTTTCTTTCTTTCTTTGTAGTGAACAGATCCTGTTGGAGTACTTAGGAAAGCACAATAATACCCTTGTGGTTTCCTGGGGAAATGGTCCAACCATTGCTGGCAAAAAGGCATGGTGCAGACTTAGCTGCTCTGCCCCGCACGCCAAATACATGATACTGCACAGAGCGCCTGACTGTTATTAAATGTCATTCCAAAACCAAACTTTGTTGGCACAATGAAAGGCAGCCTTCTTTCCATACATCTGTGTCTTGCCGCCTTATTGCCTCCTTCAAAGGTGGCCTTTTGTTCCAAATGATAAATTGACATTTAAAAAAAAATTACCATAAGCCTGTTCAGCCTCGGTTTTGTCAAGCAGCAGTTAGATAATGCAGATTGCATTTCACAGTATGTGGTGGGGAGGAACCAGAGACCCACTTGGGGACTTGGCTGCTAGTGCGGAGGACTGTTTTCTAAAAAAGGAAAGGCTTTTAAAAGTGCAGTGTGTGGCCAGATGCAGGTGAGCTAATTCCAGATGGGCCCCTCAGGCACTGCCCTATCAAGGGACTAGAACATCTCAGGAGAGGCCAGAACTTGAGATCCATTCATTTTCTCACTGAAAAGCTCTTGCTTTCCCTGCCTCTCCCTGATGCTTTCCCAGGCCTTCCATTGCCTAGAGACAGACAATTGAGCTGCAGGTAAGGTATGAGAGAGTGAAAGCATCCTTCCCTAAGAACCCATTAGGATGCTGTGGCGGCCAGGCAGGGGCTGGAATGGAGTCTTGATTTGCAATGGTGATTTCCCTCCCTTCCCTTCCCTTCCCTCTGACAGGCTTCAGAGAACTCTGCCAGCTGGCCGGTCCTTCATTGCTATGGATACCAAGAAGATCCCTCAGATTTTACAACAGATCTTCACCTCCACCATGTTATCCAGTATCTAAGACGCACCCTTCATCATCCCAAGATTGGACGCAAATAGGAGCAGAGAGAATTACGAAGAGGCAGCAACCAAGCCGACCAGTGCTACGTTCAGCAGCAAACAGACCTATGAGTAGAAGTGTACTCTGGATGGGTTAGAGGTCTGCAAAGGAAACGGGTTGACCTGCATTTCTTAAAAGGTCAGGGTTGAAGGATGCAGGCTCAGGAACTGTAAGGCTAGGCCTAGTTCTAAACCCAAAGGATAAAAATCATCCACTGTTGCCTTAATATGTCATCTGCAGCCAGATGTCATACGAAGCCTTTTAATAAAAGCCCATAGTTTGACCCTGAGGGACAAGTCTGCAAACCCTCCCAACATGTTCCTGTCTATGGTTATTTCTGCTTTCTCTCCAGTGTGTATTGCCCAGCAAATAACAATTTTACAGCATTTAACCTTAACTGGAGAGTATTTGGACAGCAGTACTTGATAAGGCATTAGATTCTCTCAGTAATTCTGTTCTCTGGACAGAAAGGAACCAAACAGTCCTTAGGGTACTTGCTGTCCCACCTGACTTCTATTCACGCTGCTACCCAAGCTGAAAGATAAAGATATCCTTCCTCAGGTTCCCTGTGTCAGCCCTTTTCAGTTCTCCAGAGTTCCACCGTGGAGTATAGTATACTTTGCCATCCAAATTACAGCGCTGAAAGTAGTGAGTGCTTATATCTGACAAATTACCCAAAATCCAAAACACTGTGTTTGACTGGGTGTTGCCTGGAGTCTTGTTTTGATTTAACTAAAGAAAAGCATATTTTTCAGCCCAATTCTCTTGTCTTTCAAAGTCTTTAAAATCACACAATCCAACAAAACCATCTCTCGAGCCACATGATGAAATGCTGCTCTGACATGAATTCAGTGCTGAGGCCCCACTATGTGCATGTTTACCTAGTGTAAGCGGGAAAACTCACCTAGCCAGGTACAGTGTCATTGTACAGGCCCGTAAATTCATTTCATTTGATTGTAGGACAGAGAAAAGGTTCCCCATCTCTTCTAACACCCCATCTCCTGCTCATCCGCTGTCAAATAAAAGCAGTCGCTTCCCAGTATGGTGTCACCACCCAATGAGTACGCGTGGTTTGCCTTTCTAGTCACCTGCTTGTTCCGGGTGCTCAATTATCCCAAGATGCACACAATTCCAACTCAGTAAGTGCTTTCCAAATGTAATCACATGACTAATTCCCACCACTCCCATTCGCTGGTGATTCACTGCCCTGCAGGAGCGTGCTCAATGTTTCTGTTCTCACTCTAAGAGGGGCACTTTTTGTTTGGTTTGTTTTTGGTTTTTGGTTTTCGAGACAGGGTTTCTCTGTGTAGCCCCCGCTGTCCTGGAACTCACTCTGTAGACCAGGCTGGCCTCGAACTCAGACATCTGCCTGCCTCTGCCTCCTGAGTGCTGGGATTACAGGCGTGTGCCACCACGCCCGGCAAAAGGGGCGCTTTTTACCGATAAAGTGCTTAAACTCAGAAAACCCATTGCTTTTGCAAGATTCCCAACCACAGACTCTTGACCGTTCTCTGAATTCGGAGTATGACTTCACAAATGAAGACATGGATGGCTCGAGCCTCAGAGCTATCCAGTCCCAGGCAAGCGGGCAAGGCTGGAGGCCCCTGGCTTGGCTTGGGAGCACTGGCAGGAGCCCCTCACCCACACTGCATGTTGCTGCTCTCTGGGTTCATGGAGGGCTCCCATGCCTTCTTCCTTTCTTCTCTTCTTGCAAAATGTCTTCGCTTCATAGAGCCACCTTCCTCTCTCTTGTCCCCACAAATTCTATCTGTGTGCTTTCAAGCACTCAGAGGTATGGGGGCTGGGGCATGGGACACTTCTGAGAAGAATCTTGAAACAGCACCCTTCTTCCTGGGTACAGCAGTGAACTGAGGAAACACCCATCAAGGGGCAGCTTAGCCCCAAGGACACTGACCCTGGCAACCTTTGGAAATAGCAGTCACAAGTTGCTCAAGAAGCAGGCTCTCCACACAACAACCTGAGTATGCAGAGCCATTCTTTTTAAACATGGAAGGAATGTTTCCCAGTAATTAAGTTTCCCTTTCCTGGTCGCCAGACATCCTTTGCAATTGTTATCTGAAAGAGAAAATAGACTTCTGTGTTTTCTTATTTGTAAAGGGGAAGATGGTGAGGGAGGAGAACACGGCTTTTTTTTTTTTCACTTCTTACGCTACCTACAAAGTGTATGTGTTTATTATTAAATGTACTTAATTATAGGCCACTGTGAGCTGTTCCCAGGCTCTCATTAGCGCCAGGACATAATAATAACCGCACTGTGTGCCCGTGGGGTGTGCACTGAAAGACATCTAACCCGAATCTCTCTTGCAAGCAAATGAAATGCTGAGAAGGTTCGTTGTTAGTCGTGAGCAGCCAGGAGGAACGAGCACTGTGAATAGCCGCAGTATGTGATGTGTGTTCCCCCTGGAATCCTTTGTGCCCCCAATAAGATGACCTCATTGCATATGGGGCGGCTTGAGCGCAGCCACAGAGTGGCTCAGAGCGGGAGGATTTGAAGGAGTGTCAGATGTCTGGAATGAATCACTTAATTCTTTACCCCCTTTCTTGGGAACCCTCCGAGGAGGAGAAATTCCTCAGTGCCTGAAGAATTTTTCTCTAAACCGACCTTGAGGCTTTGAAGGCCCATGACTGGGTTTCACTGGGTTTCTGAGCACAGCCTAATCAGAGGTCCCCAAAGGCCAGCACCAAAGTCCACCCTCCCTGCACCTGGCTCCCTCCTGGGCCTGCCGGGTCAGCCAACTTGAAATTCCTCAGTGGACCCAGCACAGATGCAGAGAGAGGGAAACAGAAAATGGTTGCTTTATCCTCCATCTGTATTTGCTTCCAACAAAGGCAGTAGAAGAGAAATCCCCCAACTTCTAAGCCAGGGTCCCCTTACATGAGCAACCTGTTCTGAAACCGCATCTCTGGAGTGCCGCAGTCAACTTTAAATTCCACCCAATAATATATAGAGCAGAAAAACACTTAAATGAACAGGGATGTGTAGTAAAGATCTTACCTACTGCCTTGAGCTGCTAACATTTGCTCTGGCGGCAGGACTAAAATTCCAATTTTCTACTGGTAGTAGGGAGAATTTATAACTCTAGTTAGAACACTAGTCTGTAAAGAGGTTTTAGATCCTGAGTTCCATTAACTACCTGGCAAACTTGAGCCAGTCTTCTGGGTCTCATTTGAACTAAGCCAATGCCTTAAGATGTTTGAAGACAATAAATACTAAAACTACAGTTCTGTGTTCCTGTGGCGTGTTCTGGTTTCTTGTAATAGCCATGCCACTTCGGTGTAACCTACGAGCATATTTAGCACATGGTAGCCTGTCTCCCAGCACACAGGACCTTGGCACCTCTATCAACCACACTGTTGCTGACTGAATGTGAATACTCCCTTACACGAGCATCATCAATATGACACAAGAAGGATCTTTCCCTCAACAGATAAGGGTTCTGCCTGTTGTTTCCAGCTTTGAATAGTAAAAGTGCAGACGAGTCAAAAAGATCAAGGATTGGAAAGCTACTGTACATGCAAGAGCTCACCGTAGCTGAACAATGCCAAGTGCTCAACATATGTGCATGTTGAGCTCTGCAAACTCAGCCTGCTCCAGAGGGGTGTGCTTGCCTAACATCTCAGATGGAGATGCAGTCTGAGCACTGTCTGAGGTGTCAACCTTCGAACGCAGACATGCGCAGCATGCGCTGGCCTCTGGAGTGCCAGGGTCATGTGTAACTTTGGACTTGAGGAGTGTTTGTGGTATTTGGGCCACTCAGAGCAAAATACAGCACTCTTAAAGTGGTTCGGATCCCAGAGGGTGATGAGAACACCATGCTCTACTTCAAGAAATCTTATCAAGGGGATGTGAGCCACTTTGTAAGGTTGTCCCTCCCCTGTGGCCCACAGGCACCAGACATCACAGGCTTCGGAGTAGATAAGAGTGTATGCGGATAAATTCGGACTCTGAAGACAGTGGTGTGGCCACAGAGGAGTCTCAGAATGTAAGGACTTACTGATATCAAACCCAGATGAAGCGGTAGTAATAGTAGCTGGCATGACCTGGAACTGAAAGGGAACAATGGCTCTAAGCCTCATGGAGCAGGTGTGTACTTCATGTAGGTCTCAAGATGGCCACATGAACCTGACAGGATTCTCCCTGTAGTTGGTCTCATGGCACCAGGCCATACGTAAAGCCTTTCAGACTTAAGGAAAAAGAGGTGTATTTACTCAGAGGATATTAAAACTGGACTTTCTTGTGCTGGGATGTTTATATTCATAAATGCACATGCTGATTTAATGACGCTGTCAGTTCCCTTATTCTACACTAGTAACACTTTTATGGTGGGAACTCCAGAAACAGTGAATCTCACCAAGACTGGTTGGTCCGAGTCCTTTTACAGAAGTTGCATAGCCCACATGAAACTGGGCCCTAGGAAGAAGAAAACAGTGATCACCCCTGCACCATCCTGACGGAAACCACAAGGCAAAGCTGGAACTAGCCTGATTGATTGGACAGCCTTGGTCTTAGTGCGGCCTGTGGGAGACTCTCACTCCTGAGGGAACCAAAGAAACTGCATCCAGGCCAGGGGCTCAGAGCCCAGAAATTCACAAACATGCACACATACACACATGCATGCATACGGGCATGTTCATGTATGCAAACACATACTTGCACACACACACGCACACACATTCACATCCACATGCATGCATGCACACGTACACCCACACATGCACACAGACTCACACACACAAAGAGAAGATGGCAAGTGAAGAAGACAAGAAGGTCAGTTGATGTACACACCAGGTTAATCAATTGCTGTGCTTGCTGACAGAGAAGGGGTCCCTCTCGGGTGGATTTCCTTTAGTGTTCTCAGAGGTTTGAACAACTCCATTCAAGGCTGACGGGTATAAGCAAGCACATTCATTACAGGCTCTCAAACAAAGATTTGGAACCACATGTGGAACACTAGCACTAAAGAATCTTTCTCCCTGTGACCTTTCTTAGACACTGGAGGAGAAGGGCAGGCCCTGCGCGGCAGAGGACTGTAACAGCTCCTCAGGCCGCCTGAAAGCAGACATTCAGTTGCTTGGCTGGAGTACAGCTCCACACAGCTGGCCTGGCTCTGTGCCTCTGCGTCTGAAGTCTCTCCTCAGAATGGCATATCTCAGTGAGAAAGGATGCTCCGTCATAATACAGATCCCCCTGCATGGCCATCCATCATCACGGCTTGCTTGGAGTCCTTTTGTCCTCACGCTCTCCCCGAACAACAGCTGGGGTGAATTTGAAAGCCCCCGAGGCAGAGGAACTGTGGTTGGGGTGAGGACAGAAGGGGCTGTGTTTGTTATTCTTGTGTCATGGTGGCCAAATACCAGACAGAAACAGTTTAGGAGAGGGAAGGTATATCTGGACTTATGGTTCCAGGGGTTTTCAGTCCACCCTGAGAGGAGATCCCAGGAAAGATGATAGCCCCAGGACAGCATGGCAGAGCAGCAAAGATGATAGCCCCAGGACAGCATAGCAGAGCAGCAAAGATGATAGCCCCAGGACAGCATGGCAGAGCAGAAGCAGAAGAATCTTGAAAGACACAGGCCACCTTATGACTCACATCCTCCAGGACACATTCGATTGTCATGGAGAAGAACTAGAGTGGTTTCAGGTGGGGGAAAAGACATTATAACTCTACATTTATAAGTATCCGGAGGTAGCTGACTGAGCACAGAAGAGAAAAGGAGAGGAAAAGTTAACTCTGATGGCATGCATGACGGGTGTCCGTGTGTATGTGCAGGCCTCGGGGAGGGTTATTGGTCAGAGAGTCAATGGCACATGTCTTCTTTCATTGCTCCCTTCTTTAGCTTTTGAAACAGGGACTCTTACTGGAACCAGTGCTCACAGATTAGTTGGACTCTATGGCCAGTCAGCACCAGTCTCTACCTCTACCACTGACTGGGCTTATATGAGTATGCCACCACATCTGGCTTTTTCCATGGGTGCTGGGGTAAACACACATCCTCTTGTTTGCTTGCATATCACCCAGTATGCCCTTTCCACAGCCCAGGAACGTTTTGTTTTGTTTTGTTTTTTTGAGACAGGGTTTCTCTGTGTAGCCTGGGTGTCCTGGAACTCACTTTGTAGACCAGGCTGGCCTCAAACTCAGAAATCCACCTGCCTCTGCCTCCCAAGTGCTGGGATTAAAGATGTATACCACCACCGCCTGGCTGGAACTATTTTTTTTAAGCTGATGTTAATTTTTTGGAGGCATCTGATCTTTAATTGTTAAGAAACTGTCATAAAACCATGTTTTGTAGAGGCTGGTTACAGACTCTTCCAAAAAACTTTCTAGTGAGTCAAATATGACGGCAGATGCCCGAAATCTCCTAGGCAGAAGAATCATGAACTCAAGGTCAGCTCTGGCAATGTTGTTCCAGGACACCCTGAGCTGTGAAGCAAACCCCTGTTTCAACAAGAAACCAAGTTTCAACAGCCAAGCTCAATAAATGAAACAAAACAAAAAATGGTGGTAGACTATGCTCAAAATATAAGATACACTTGTAAGAAAATGTCCTTACATAACACAGTACCATGTATAATGAATATTCACAATGAACATTTAAAATACAAAACCCAAATGTATTTCCAAGTGTAGGAGGCCCCATCAAAGCACACCATTACCATTTCCCCTCACTGGACAGGAGGAATATGTTCTAATGTGAACAGGCTCACGTTACTGCCATCCAGTCCTCACCGGAGAGAACTTGAGAATCCCAAAGCTCTTTTCACAAGATCTCCATGGATCATAGAGCCAGTGTATCCAATGAGGCTGGCATGGCTTCTGCTTCTGCAAGGAAAGTGGCTTCAAGGGTCAGGGCCTCCTAGGGAGTATGTGGTCCCTTTGCATAGGTCCACACAGGTCTTCTGTGAATAGAGACTGTATGACACGTGCTATAAGTCAGACTCCCCAAGGGATGAGCTACAGGAGAGAGAGATCCACAGCTACCTGAGATACCCAAAAGTTCTTGGATCAGGTTCCTCACCCCTGAAATAAGGACAATCCCATCTCCCCTTTATCAGAGAACTGAAATAAAATAACCAAGGGACTCCATCAACCATAAGTGAAAGTCTGTTTAAGAGGTATTTGGAGATTGTCCCCAAAATGTATTTATTGGAGTGGTTTCCTGCACACCTCAATTCTGGTACTGTTAGCTGAACTTCTGAGGAACACCCTTCTGGAAGCTTTGCTTTTCTTCCTAGAGACACAGGACTGTAGAGCAGCCAATCAGCATTTGTGTCTGGCCAGCAGCTCAGCGCCATCATAGCATCCTGTCATCCCACATCCACAAACTAGGGACCAGGGTCCTGTACCCAGTGCTATGCTTTCTTTCTCTTCACTTCTGGGAAGAAGACAGCCATCCTCTGAGAGTCTTACTTTTGTGGGAAGGCCATTGATACCCCAGAAGCAAAAGACATTTGATTTTAGGTCCATCGTGGAAGGTCCTGGCGATGAGAGTCTCCTTGACCAGTTTTGTTTGAGAACCATGACATCCTGATCAAACATCTCAGACCTTGTTCCGAGCCCAGAGTGGCCTCTTTCTCAGCAAAGCTGCTGGAGGGGTAAAGATGTCAGGGCAGGTAACTGAGGTTAGCCAGATCCTCAACTTTACTTTTTGTTAGGAGCAAGCAGAGTCCATTCTTTGACTTCTTTATGATGATGAATTAACTGTTTCTTGGGATCTAATGACCTATCTCTCAGAAGGGTCAAATAACCTGTCTTAGAAGTGGTTCCTGGCAGCTTGCATTGCAAGCACAGGCCTCCTCAGGAGGCTGATCATATTGGACAATCTTAAAGACTATACTCAAAGACATCTCAGATGACCTCTCAACTGTACTCTTCCCTCAGCCCAAGAGAAGCCTCTGACTCAGCTAGTTGTTATTTAGATACTCTGCAAAGGATTGGTCTCATTAGTCAAATCTTTCTGGCAGTAACAGAGGAATATATACAAAGACTAAGGGCATGAGGATGCAGCCATCATGGATGTGTTTGTGGCCTATCTGAGTTATGACAGAATACCACAGGTGATCATTTATAAAGCACACCATTTTTTTTCTGGAGAGAAAAAATTTATTTTTGTGTTTAAACATCATTCCCTGCACTTTTGAAGATGACCATCCCCATTCTGCCCCCTCCCCCAAACTTCCCCTGTAAGACAAATTCTGACCAAGGGAAGGGTGGCTGTCATTTGTCTGCTCTTTCAGTCCTGGGTCTAGTGTTCACTGAATTGTTGTGAGACAGGCTAAAGATCAAAGCCAAACCCCATCCTTTATGAAATGAGTTTGTTCAGTTCAATTTCACATTTAAATTTCATTGTCATTGGAACAAATTTTGAGTTAGCTAGATAACTTTAAAAGAGAATCAAAAGGGATAGCGCGACTGTCATTTAAACAAAGTCTTTCCAGACTAAAAATACATTTATAGCTTCTGGTTCCATCTGTGTCAGAGCTGATCCTGTGCCACAGCACTCCATACCCAAATACCACCAGGAAGTTATGGTCTCCCAGGAATGCGGGGCACAACTGTGAGCACAGGTAAGACCACCACTTCTGCTCAGAGGGGACCCATGTGGAGCCCTCAGGTCACAGGAACTGAGGAGCAGCCTGGGGCAGGATCCTTCTGGTTTCTATCTGTGCTTGAAGCTGATGCTGTGCCACAGTGCCTCCATACCCAACTTCCTTCCTGAGAGAGCTAGTCTCCTAGGAGTGCTGACACACAGGCTTGCAGGAGGGACGATCCACAGTCAGAGACAGCAAGACCAGCTAACACCAGAGAAAACCAGATGGCGAGAGGCAAGGGCAAGAACGCAATTAACAGAAACCAAGGCTACTTGGCATCATCAGAACCCAGTTCTCCTACCACAGTGAGTCCTGGATACCCGAAACATACCAGAAAAGCAAGTCTATGATTAAAATCACATCTCCTGATAATGATAGAGGACTTTAAGAAGGACATAAATAACTCCCTTAAAGAAATACAGGAGAACACAGGTAAACAGCTTGAAGCCCTTAAAGAGAAAACATAAAAATCCCTTAAAGAATTACAGAAAAACACAACCAGACAGGTGAAGGAATTGAATGAAACCATCCCAGATCTAAAAATGGAAATAGAAACAATATAGAAATCACAAAGGGAGACAACCCTAGAGACAGAAAACTTAGGAAAGAGATCAGGAGTCATAGATGCAAGCATCACCAACAGAATACAAGAGATAGAAGAGAGAATCTCAGGTGCAGAAGATACCATAGAAAACATTGACACAACAGTCAAAGAAAATGCAAAACACAAAAAGCTCCTAACCCAAAACATCCAGGAAATCCAGAACACAATGAGAAGACCAAACCTAAGGATAATAGGTATAGAAGAGGGTGAAGATTCCCAACTTAAAGAGATAGTAAATATCTTCAACAAAATTAGAGAAGAAAACTTCCCTAAAGAGATGCACATAAACATACAAGAAACCTACAGAACTCCAAGTAGATTGGACCAGAAAAGAAATTCCTCCCGTCACATAATAGTCAAAACACCAAATGCACAAAACAGAGAAAGAATCTTAAAAGCAGTAAGGGAAAAAGGTCAAGTAACATATAAAAGCAGACCTATCAGGATTACACCAGACTTCTCACCAGAGACTATGAAAACTAGAAGATCCTGGGCAGATGTCATACAGACCCTAAGAGAACACAAATGCCAGTTCAGGCTACTATACCCAGCAAAACTCTCAATCACCATAGATGGAGAAACCAAAGTATTCCATGACCAAACCAAGTTTACACAATATCTTTCCAGAAATCCAGCCCTACAAAGGACAATAGATGAAAAAACTCCAACAAAAGGAGGGGAAACTACACCCTAGGAAATGCAAGAAAATAATTTTATTTCAACAAATCCAAAAGAAGATAGCCATACAAACATAAAAATAGCATCAAAAATAACAGGAAGCAACAATCACTATTCCTTAATATCTCTTAACATCAGTAGGCTCAATTTCCCAATAAAAAGACATAGAATAACAGAGCGGATACATAAACAGGACCCAACATTTTGCTGCATACAGGAAACCTACCTCAGTGTCAAAGAAAGACACTCAGAGTAAAGGGCTGGAAAACAATTTTCCAAGCAAATGTTCCCAAGAAACAAGCTGGAGTAGTCATTCTAATATCGAATAAAATCAACTTTTAACCAAAAGTTATCAAAAAGGATAAGGAAGGACACTTCATACTCAAAGGAAAAATCTACCAAGAAGAACTCTCAATTCTGAACACCTATGCTCCAAATACAAGGGCACCCACATTCATAAAATAAACTACTAAAGCCCAATGCACACATTGCACCTCACACAATAATAGTGGGAGATTTCAACACCCCACTCTCATCAATGGACAGATCATGGAAACATAAACTAAACAAAGACACAGTACAACAGAAGTTATGAACCAAATGTATTTAACAGCTATCTATAGAACATCCTATAACAAAAGAATATACCTTCTTCTCAGCACCTCATGGTACCTTCTCCAAAACTGACCATATAATCAGTCACAAAAAAGGCCTCAACAAATACAAGAAGATTAAAATAATCTCATGCACCCTATCAGATCACCATGGACTAAGGCTGTTCTTCAGTACCAACAAAAACAACAGAAAGCCTACATACATATGAAAGCTGAACAATGCCCTACTCAATGATAACTTGGTCAAGGAAGAAATAAAGAAATGAAAGAGTTTTAGAATTTAATGAATATGAAGGCATAACATAACCAAACTTATGGGACACAATGAAATCAGTGCTAAGAGGAAAACTCAGCTCTGAGTGCCTCCAAAAAGAAATTGGAGAGAGCATATACTACCAACTTAATAGCACACCTGAAAGTTCTAGAACAAAAAGAAGCAAATACACCCAAGAGGAGTAGACAGCAGGAAATAATCAAACTCAGGGATGAAATCAACCAAGTGGAAACAAAAAGAACTATACAAGCAATCAACAAAACTAGGAGCTAGTTCTTTGAGAAGATAAACAAGATAGATAAACCATTAGCCAGACTAACCAGAGGGCACAGAGACAGTATCCAAATTAACAAAATCAGAAATGAAAAGGGAGACATAATAACAGAAACTGAGGAAATTAAAAAAAATCATCAGGTCCTACTACAAAAGCCTATAATCAACAAAACTGGAAAATCTGGATGAAATGGACAATTTTCTAGACAGATGCCAAGTATCAAAATTAAATCAGGATCAGATAAACCATCTAAACAGCCCACAACCCCTAAAAAAATAGAAGCAGTCATTAAAAGTCTACCAACCAAAAAAAAAAAACAAAAACAAAAACAAAAACCCAGGACCAGCTGGGTTTAGTGCAGAATTCTATCAGACCTTCAAAGAAGACCTAATACCAATAATACTCCTCAAACTATTCACAAAATAGAAACAGAAGGATCACTACCCAATTCATTCTATGAAGCCAAAGTTACACTGTCTATTTTCCCTTGGAGATGGAACAGTTTCTGTCTAATCAGGAACTTGTCACACTTTCCTTTCATAGAGGACTTCACAAGAGGCTTTTTTCCTACTTCTATCATGTTAATGTTCCAAATAGATTTTTAAAACTGGTTGAGTGCATATTACTTTTAGCTTCAGAAGATATCATGTATATTTAAGAATCATTTAACTATTATAATTTTGATGACTTTAAAATGTCAATACTGAGTTGCATATTTTAAAATAAATTTTATTAGTTTAATAAAAATTTATTTATATAGATATATATTATCCCTCCCTTTTAACTCCCCGTTTCCCCATCAGCCCACCCCTCCCCCTCCTCCACATGTCACAATGGAGATTGTGTCCACGGAAATGGCCATTCCAACATCTTGTATCTTTTTTTTCCTGTGGTGTCACCAGTTTGAGTGTGACGTGAGAACATAGGAAGTGCTAGCCTAGGCAGACGCAGCGGGGGTGCAGGGTTGGGCAGAGTGAGGTATGGTTGCACAACAGGAGGATTCCGTTCTGTCATGTTTGTCCATCACCACCTTCTCGTCTCTGCAGTCTCACCTTGTGCTTGGGGCACCTCACCGAGAAATTCTCCTCATTCAGCAAACAATCTGCATCAACGGCACATGGGTAATGGTATCGGAAGGTGCAGCCTTTGTTGTAGCAGCCCAGAGTAGCGCCAGCCTTCTGGCAGTGGGAGCATGTCACATCTCTGGCGTTTTCCAGCGCTTCCAGCAGGCCATAGAGCCTGCCATAGACCAAGTAGGTTCCATTGGCCCAGAGAATACAATCCTCATGGACCCAAAATTCATTGCTAGCAAGAGGTCGTTCAGGGATTTGTAACTCCCACTCAGGACCACCTTTGGAAGTGGTAGGTACAGAGGGCTTTGTGTCTAAAACAGCCTCTTTACTGTTGCCCTTAGGGGCTACATTTTTACGAGGGCGCCCCCTGGAATGGGACCGAGGACCTCCACCAGAGTCTTTGGAGCGCTGGCGCAGATTGAACCTATGAGCAGCCGGGCTCCTCTGCTCCTTCCGCTGCTGTTGCTCCTGAGTGTCAATTTTTGAACTATTAGTACCTTTTGAAGTGGTAGGTACAGAGGGCTTTGTGTCTAAAACAGCCTCTTTACTGTTGCCCTTAGGGGCTACATTTTTACGAGGGCGCCCCCTGGAATGGGACCGAGGACCTCCACCAGAGTCTTTGGAGCGCTGGCGCAGATTGAACCTATGAGCAGCCGGGCTCCTCTGCTCCTTCCGCTGCTGTTGCTCCTGAGTGTCAATTTTTGAACTATTAGTACCTTTTGAAGTGGTAGGTACAGAGGGCTTTGTGTCTAAAACAGCCTCTTTACTGTTGCCCTTAGCGACTGCGTTTTTACGAGGGCGCCCCCTGGAATGGGACCGAGAACCTCCACCAGAGTCTTGGGAGCGCTGGCGCAGATTGAACCTATGAGCAGCAGGGCTCCTCTGCTCCTTCCGCTGCTGTTGCTCCTGAGTGTCAGTTTTTGAACTATTAGTACCTTTTGAAGTGGTAGGTACAGAGAACTTTGTGTCTAAAACAGTCTTTTTACTGCTGCCCATAGCGGCTGCGTTCTTACGAGGGCGCCCCCTGGAATGGGACCGAGAACCTCCACCAGAGTCTTGGGAGCGCAGGCGCAGGTTGTACCTAGGATGAGCTTCCGGGCTCCTCTGCTCTTTCCGCTGCTGTTGCTCCTCCTCCTCAGTGTCAGTTTTAGAACCCTTAGAAGCGCTTTTGTGCCGAACCTCGACTTTGCTCTGCATTTCTGAGGACCTCTTAGGAGGTGGATTCTTCCGAAGAGTGGCTGGATAATCGTGGGGATAAAAGGGTCCATAGAGGTCACCCATGTTACTGTAACCGGCCCCCTTGCCACAGAGACAGCAAACCACCGGCTCCACTACAGAAGATTCTGTTACCACAGGCCCCTGCAGCATAAAGGATGAAGCTGGGAGCACTTTGCTTCCTGTGCTGCTGTAGGAAGGGGTCAGAGATCTCTGACTCTTCCGGCTCCTCACCAATTTGGTCTGTTCTTTGTCTTCTTCAGCATTGACTATTGTACAAACAGCTCCAAGTTCACCCTTATTTACTGCATGGATGTAAGGGGGGAAAGACTTGGTTTTGGCATTGGTTTTATCTAGTGGCTGGGTAGCGTACTTTAGCTTGATCTCCGGTTCTTGAGGTTCTACAATGGGAACTCCTCGTTTGGTTTTCCGCTTCCTTGGCCGGGCCCCAGGCTTCCTTCTCTCCCTCCTTTGCCTCCGCTTTTTTGGCTTTGGCTCTCCATCTGCAGAACTTTCTGGAATCTGAGGGGGCTGAGGAGGTGGAGGTGGTTGCTGCTGCTGTTTCTTTTGCTTATTCATACTACCGACTGGTCTCCTCTAAGCACACCGATTTCTTTGTTCACAATTCCAGAGCCTTGAAGGTTCAAGCTCAAGGGAGTGACATCTGTTGTGATCCTTCTTGCTGCATGGCCTATGGCAGAAGGTGGAAGGGCAAGGGAGCCTGTATGAAGCTGAACTTAGACTTTTTACCAGAAACACATTGTCTCAATAACCAACCCACTCCACGATAACCAACCCACTCCATGATAACCAACCCAGTCTCGAGAGAACAACACTGATCTACTTATGAGAGAAGACCCTCGTAATAACCACTTTGTACAAGTCCCAATTCTTAATACTTTTACAGTGGTTATTTAATTTCAAGGTGAGGCTTAGAAAAGCCAGGCAAACTGCAACAAGACTTTCCCTTTACCACCAGCTGGAAGGCAGAACACGCCATCAAGAAAGCACGAAGAAATTATGTTCCACAATGCTTGCCCCCAGCCTCCATGGGCAGAGCCAGTCAGAGCAGTCATGGGTGCTCAGCATAGCCTGTAACTGTTTTCTTATCTGTCTTCCCTATTCCGGGGGATAAAGGCAGGTGCCGAGTCTTGTTTGTCTTTGGCTTCAACATGAGAAGGTGGTGAATGTGTGTTTAGTGACTGGATAGCTGTGGGATCAAGAGGTGTCAAGGTCCCAAAGAGACAGAAGTTGGGCTGGCTCTGAAAAAAGAAACCAATAAGAATGGGATGAGCCAGGAAGATTGAGGGACTCCTGGATGGAGGCAGAGGGAAGGATAGTCTGAACTTGGCGCGCTCTCGGAGGCAGCGGGGCAGGCAGGCCTGAGACTACAGTTCTCCCTCTCTGGCTGCCACTCCCCAGCTAAGCATTTCTAAGCAGCCTACTCAAAGGCGCCAGCCAGCCAGCCAGCCTTTAGGCCTGTCCTACAGCTAAGCCTGAATGGCCAGGGGTGAGATGGGAGGCAGCTGGGCAGCCCAGGAGCCCAAAGTAATAATAGCTCAACATAGCAAGCCTTAGGACTGCCTCATGCTGTGACTGTTTTGTTTTGCTTGCTTTGTTTTTTTGCCATCTCAAAAATAAGTGGAGAACTTTCTTCCCCAGGATTATAAATTGAATTAGTGATGAAAGGGGCTGTGCTGTGCAGAGGAGCCCTCAGGGGAGAGCTTGCACAGCTTGCACATTTTCAAGTCCTCTGGGAGAAGATGACTTGCTCTACAGCAAAGAAAAGAAAGGAGATTAGCAGGGAAACTCAGCTTTTGTGAAACTGCCTGGGACTCCTTGACTGGGTCTTCATGACTGCCAAATATTTCCACCATCCACACATCCCATTAAGACTCCAAGTTTATAAATTCATAGAAGACTTAGAAAAAGTAATTACTTGGCTCATTCTCTAAAACACAGATTTACGAAGAGCCATAATGAATTGGAAGGGTTGAGCAGAATGACAATGAATGAGTAGATGGATGGATATGTGGGTGGATGTATGAATGAATAGATGGGTGAATGGATGTGTATATGGATGGATGGATGGATGGATGGATGGATGGATGGATGTTTACAGAAGGATAGATGAGTAGAACCTAAATGATTAAGTAGCTGCTAGACAGGTAAATAGATGAGCCAAAGAGGAGAAAATCTGCCCTGTTTAAAGACTTCAGGGAAAGGATATTCTGGGACTCTTATTAATACCTATGACAAGAAGCAGAAATGGATATCCACCTTCAGCCCAAGCAATATTGCTACTGTGTTTTCCCAAGTAGCCCCACACACAGCCATGGAGGAGCTGGAGCACTGTGTGGAAATGATTTTACCCAGGAGGGGACAGAACCAGACACACAAGCTTGAGACTGTGATAAAATCGTCATCATGACAGGGTCGCAGTTGTTTGGGTCACTTTGAGATGAATGTATGTCCATGTCAGTTGCTAGTGACAGCAGACACCCAACTAACTGTGCCCTAAGCACCCCCCAGAAGAAGCCATTCTGTGAGTACCTGAGACAGTTCCCAGGGGCCCCGGTTGCCTAGCAAGGCTTAACAACACATGACCTCAAACTCATGGACACTGACTTCAAATCATAACTTCTATACTAACTAGTTGTATATCCTGGGGAACTTTTTCCCTAATAATTTGTGTTGAAACACTATAAAATTCATTTTTTTAAAGTACACATTGCAGTGGTTTGACATATATTCAAAACTTTATGCCAATATCACCACTGTCTAATTCCAGAACATTGTTATTATCTCCAACGGAAACTTCATCCTGCCTGGGAATCACTGCCCACTGCTCCCTCCCTTTCCCTGGCACAAGTCTACTGTCTGTGGATTTCCCTGTCTGGACATTCCTATAAATGACTTCATGCCAGATGAGCTGCCTTCATCTACCATAATGTTTTCGTATCATTCATGTTATATTTATTATTCTTTTTTATGGGCAAGTAATATTTAACTATGAAAGTATCACATTTTGTTTATCCACTCTTACAGGAATAAATCTTTGGCTAACACAAAGAGCATTCATGTATAAGTTTATGAGAACATGTGTTTTTAGTTATCTTGGGTATAGAATTAGGAGTGGAATTTCTGGGTTAGAGGATGACTCTGTTTAATGTTTTGAGGAACTGTCCCGGCTGCTTTCCAGAGGAGTTGTACCACCCTACATTCCTACAAGCAGTAGGAAACTTCTGTCTCTTTGACCCTTGTCAACAAATGCGCTCTGCTTTTTAGCTATGAACATCCTCGTAGATCCTCAGGTGTCTTTCACTGTCATTTTGTTATTTCCCTAATGGCTGTTAATCCTGAATATCTTTGCATGCACCTATTGGTCATTATACATCTTCTTTATGTCTAGGGTATGGCTCAGTGGTTAAAAACTTGCTTGGCACACAAATGATCCAGATCCTAGGCTTTTTCATTTCCAGCAACATAGACACAGGAGTGTATTTTTCTTGGAAGAAATATCTATTAAGACACTTTGTCTGGACAACACCCAGAGGCAGCTCCACTCCCATATATAAGACTTGTAGTCTTTTACATTTCGTTTCTTAATTTGTTTCCCTTTGATGCTATTATATATATATATATATATATATATATATATATAATTATGTTAATTTAATTATCATATTGTTCATTACTCATGTGCAGAAATACAATTTACTTTTACATATTAACTTTGTATCCTGTAACTTCATTGAATGTATTTATTTTACAGGAGTGGGTATTGAACATACATGCTAACATTATCCTATTGAGGGAATCCTAACTGTTTAACCAACCTACCTTCCTTTCTTTTTCTTTCTTTCTCTCTTTCTCTCTTTCTTCCTTCCTCCCATCTCTCTCTCTCTCTCTCTCTCTCTCTCTCTCTCTCTCTCTCTCTCTCTCTCTCTCTCTCTCTCTCATAAGGTCTCTCTATTTATTATGAAACCCTGGCTCTAGAGCTCACTTTGTAGACCAGGCTGAACTTGAACTTCCAGAGATCCACTTGCCTCTGCCTCCCAAATCCTTGGATTAAAGCTATGTAGTACCATACCTGACCTTTTCAAAAATATCGAGACAAGGTCTCTGTAGTCTAACTCAGTTGTCCTTGAACTTTCTCTAGAGACCCAGCAGGCCTTGAATTCATGATCCCCCTGCCTCAGTGTTTCAAATAACTATGACTCACTAGGCCACACTAAATGGGTCTACTTCCAACAAAACACAATGAAGCTCACAGCTCTTACTGAATACAGGGCAGGAATGAGGGGTTGTTAATAATGCTCTCCAGATTTCTGCAAATCTGAATATTTTTGCCAGTGTTCTTGCTCATATATAGAGTCATATATATCATATAAGAAGCCTTTAGTGGGCCAGGCACGGTGGCACACGCCTTTGATCCCAGCACTCGGGAGGCAGAGGCAGGCAGATTTCTGAGTTCGAGGCCAGCCTAGTCTACAAAGTGAGTTCCAGGACAGCCAGGGCTATACAGAGAAACCCTGTCTCGACAAACCAAAAGAAGAAGAGGAAGAGGAGGAACAGGAAGAGGAAGAAGAAGCCGCAGCCTTTAGTGTTCTCTCTCTCTCTCTCTCTCTCTCTCTCTCACTCACTCACACACACACACTATACTAAGGAAGCCTTGTACATTCTATTCCCTTGACTAAAATGAATTCTCTGTCATAGTTTTTTGAGATAATTATAATAGGTAATTATGAAAATGTGACTAAACACCTATTGTCACTTGGTACTGGTAAGTACTCAGGAAAGTTTAAGTCACCAGATGAAAAGGAGGGAAGTGACAATGAATGCAGAATGGCTGCCTAACCACGGTCACGAGGTCCTCAGAATCCTCAGCTCATACCCAGAAAGCCTCCCTGCTAGTGCCAGCACTGACTGACAGTCAAAGCCCCATGCTCCAAGTCCATCCTCTGCACCTGTCCCCTTCCTGCCAGGGGGTAATATGTTCATCCCTGGTGTGTTTAGTCCCCAGGTAAATGAACCCAGGCATGCTCACAAGTCTGAGTGAGGCACACAGAACCACAACCATCCCGGGCCACAGCAGCCTGGGTAGAGGCAGAAGAAGCAAGCACCCCCTTCACACTACACAGGCTCCATCACCTTTTCCTTGGGCAGCCCTGGCTGACCGGACTTCTGTTGATTTACAAATTGTTCTTTGCAAATTAAATCTAAGGTTACCCATCTGTGTATCAACTGGAAACATTAGCTGAATAGTTGTCATAAACTTCTGCCTGGGGCTTCTGTGCACATCACCTAGAGAACCCAAGACTCTTGTCCCAGGGCATGACCCATGCCCTGCACTATACTTGGCCTTACCTCCTGATTGATTCCATATCTCTTCCCTTTGCAGAAAAGACTCCTATTCACATCCCATCTGCTCACTCTCAGGCCTTCAGGGCCAACATGACCTCCAGAGAGAAGACTGACTTCCCATGAGTCTCTTTTGCTACAGCTTTGCTTCGGGAAGCCAGAAAATACCTAGTGAGCCCTTGCTCTTTTGCAGACACTGTCCTGGCTTCCTCTTTAAGGAGTACATTCTAGTGGTCAAATGCAGCGAATAAACAGGTCAGCAGGTAATGTGTAGTTGTGACAAGCTCTCAGAGTGAATTGAAGAGGGTTAGGTTTGGATTCAGGGCCACTGTCTTAAATGAGGTGCACAGGGAAAAGATAGCTGAGGGAGTTGGGTAGAGACTCTGTCAGTAAAAGCCACAAAAGCATGAGGACTTCCCAGGCTCGCAGAACCAACAGAGAAAGCCAGGCTCCGGAATTGCACTGGGGGTGAACAGGGCAAGGGATGGCAGCAGGAGGATGCCTTGAAGCTCACTGTCCAGGCAGCCCAGCCAAGTCAATGAACTTCGGCTGCAGCAAGAGACCACCTCTCAAAAAGCAAAGGTTGACAACAGTCAAGCGAAGAAGCTCGGCAAAGAGTGACACATTCTCAAATGTAGTCCAAGTCGCTCAGGCCACTAGCTTCAAAACACGCTACAAGAGGAACACCATGCCTGGTACTGGAAAGTTAACCAACTACCCAGTGCTAGTGAAGTCATGGATCCCAGAAGAGGATCTAACACACCGCTTTACCAAACCAGCACAATCCCCGACTGCATCCTAAACATTTGTTCTTGTAACCACAGAGCAGCATAGCCCTTACGTCTCATGGGGGAGGAAGCTTCTCTTTGCAACAGGCAGAGACCATTACAGAAAACCATGACCAATTAAAAGGCATAATTGTGGAGCCCAGGCCTGTCAGATACATCTGCAGTACAATTCTATCACCTAGAAGATGGAACAGCAAGACTGTCAGAGGCAGAAAACCAGGGTGTTTGTTGTGCAACTGTGTCTCCTAGAAATGTCAGGAACTATAACCATAAAATCTCACCAATGGGACTGCCTAGACAAAATCTAAGCCAGGATAACAACAGACACGCTAAAGTGGGCGGGGGGCGGGGTGGGGTGGGCAGAAACCATGAGGCCTCGGAACTATACAAAGAACTACAAGAGCTAAGGAATGGTGAAATCTAGAGAAATACTCTTCCCAAGGAAGAGCACACCAATTGATTCTCCAATACCAAATGGTCTGCCCTGAAAACATACACACAAGTAACATTATACAGACTAAGCAGGTTGTATTAAGTGTTTAGGAATATGTTTGTATATATACGTACATGTATGTAATAGCCGTTAATGAAAAGAAGAGGCCATGAATTTGAAAGAGAACAAGGAAGGGTAAGTTTAGGAGGAGGAACGGGGAGTAGGAAATGATATAATATCAAAAAATCCAAAAATTTAATAAAGAGAGAGGACAGGCTTCTGAAGGCCAAGGTTAGCATGAGAAGACAGTTGGCAGCAGATCAATAACTCAGAGCTAAGATGGCAGGACTTAACGCACCAGGACCCGGCTCTTGGTGTATTTTGAAATTGGGGCGCATTTGCTAATGACTACTTGTGTGAGAGAAGCACAGATGAAGAGGACTCCAGGACTTTGGACCCTCAGAGTTGAAAGCAGGAAGCTGCCACTGGGGGAATTCAGTCTGGAAGAGCGGGGAGTATAGTCTAGTCCATATCTCCTGCCTCCAAGACCCGTTTCCTTGCCACACAGCATGAGCTGTGGTATAGCTCCTGCCACAGAGGTTTCCTGAGCCATCTCCAAATAGCCCCAGGTTTTATTCTTTGTCTTCTGTGGTCGAGGGCTAGAGGCACCTTGGCCACCTCCAAATAAAATTTCCTCAGCCATACTGAATAGCCTGGGAAATGTAGGAACTTCACAAACCCTAGTGGTCGTTAGAGGCCACACCCTAAGCAGACCCTACGCTGTGATACAACAGGCTTGTCTGAGGAGGGTTGGGATGGTGCAGGCCACAGGGACAAGGAAGGAGCAGAGAAAAGGAATACCAGAGCTTGCCAAGGTCATTGAAATCTTGTTCAGAATACATGGGGTGGGTTGGTTTTATTTTTAGGTTACAAGGAGAGCCACTTAACCAGAACATGGTTTTCTTTTCTTTTATTCCCTGTAGCATTTTAGTCTGCAGATTTTTTTTCTTTCTTTTGTTTTTGTTTTTAGCGTTTTAAGTTATTTGATAACAAGGGCTGGTGAGTTAAAGGTGCATGCCCACAGTCCCCACAGTCCCCAGCGTTCATGTTGGGCAGCGTGACTCCATCTCCAGGAGATCCAATATGACTTTTGGTCTCCTTGGGCACCCATACCCATGTCCACTTAGCCACATTCATAATTAAAGTAAATCATCAAACAAAAACATTTAAGGAAATAACCATAAAATAACCACAGCTTGGTGTCTGCATAAACTATGTTCATGGTGCTCTATGTAAGTAGCTCTCGGGATTTTCACCAGCATCTTCACCATAGAGTCACGTCTCTTAAATCCAAGGCCTCATTTCAGTAGGCATTCCATTTTTATTAGAGACCTGCTTTAATTTATATAACTTACTTGGTGTTTATCAGCATCTGACTTCATGAGTCACATGGGTGAAAAATGTCCAAGCAAAGACATTCATTGTTTTTATGGGGTTTGGTTTTGTTCTTGGTGCTTGGAACGGAAACCTCATGCATACCATTCAGTGTTCAACCACCGAGCTGTCGTCTCATCCAGGACACTCTTCTTCTACATATCTGTTCCTCTAGAGGTTTTCAAGGTGTCCAAGTCATCACCCAGGGCTGAAAACTACTACTTTGGGTCAACAACAAATCCTTCCTCAGAGCCTCCTGCCATTGGCCAATTCCAACTTCGTTAATCAAAGGATTGGGCACTGAGACGGTATACACGCATCTCTCCTCACAAAGTAAAATGAAGCAGACAAGGCTGAGGGGTATTCTGTGCAGAACTGAAATCAAATCCAAGTCTCCAAGGAAACACTGCTCATCTGCCAGGCCTCGCTTCCTGTCTCTCCACCTCCAGCCCTGCACATATTTCAAAGACTTAAAAAAAAAAAAAAACAATGTTCCCAAGCTCTGGGTCTCTCCAGTGTGTATAATAAAGAGGTAAGACTACAGGCTGACTCAAGTGTTCCGGTGTTTGAGTGATCCTTCCCCCAGCTTGGTGGGGTGGTGGCCAGGAATCAGAGGAGAGAGAGAATGGCAAATCTTCTGGGACAAATTGTGTCAGCAACAGGTTCTGTTTCAATTCCAAATAGAATAACCTTTGATACAGTCTCCTGGGCCCCTAGTTAACACCCAAAGGTCCATCAGAACAGGTCCCTAAGACATAACTATTCAGTAGCTACCTCCAGACCTGCTGTGATGGCTACGACTTCTTCCCTTGTTGCTCCACTCCCTAGACACTTTTGTGGATAGACTCCGAGAAATGCCTGATCCTTGAAAACTCGGCATCTGCCCTGGCTAGCAAGCCAGCACGCTGATGAGGAAGGAAAGCATCCTCTAGGATCCAGATGAAAGTGATAGCTGTACCTTGTACGCCCATATTCCCTACCTACCTGCTTATGCGGTGTGGTGACCGAGAGGCAGATGTGGCCTTGCTGACCTGGGTCAAGCCATGATTCTACAATGACATCTGCATGCCCATGAGGCAACCCTGTAACCCCACTTTCTTCAAGGACTTACGAAGGATCTGAGAAGATGCTGACAAACACGGGTGCCCCATTTTGTCCCCCATTCTTTGGTCCCCTCGTTTGTCCTTTGGACCACCATTTGACAGAAAGGAGACTTCTCTTAATTCCACCCAACAGAGGTGTCCTTTCTGCAGCTGCAGAGGTAGAAGAGTAGAAGGGCCAGCTGCCCAAAGGCCCTGGTTTTGTAGAAACAAGTCTAGCTTCAGCATCCTACTAGGTGAGTAACTGCCAAGTGCTATGCACACTGGGAGAAAGGTCCAGGATTGGTCCCAGATGATTAGGAGGATGGCCCATGACAGACAGACAGACAGACAGACAGAGAGAGAGAGAGAGAGAGAGAGAGAGAGAGAGAGAGAGAGAGAGATCTGATATCTCCTCTTAGCTGATGATGAGGCCTCAGGGAAATCTAAGGTTACAGGATTTTCCCTTTCCATCCAAGTCAGTGACCACATGGGGAAGAAACACAGGTTGCAGTAGTTCTGGGTCTGACCCATGTTTAAGTGATAGTAGTAGCTCCCTCCTCTTTCTATACTGAGGACCTTCAGGGAGCCCTGGCTGATGAACAAAAAATGTAGAGGGTTTTTATTGTAGGGGACTTTCTACTAGCTAGAAGCCACAGTTTTCCCAGGAACAATGCTGCCAAGCATACCACCTAACCTTACTATCTGAAAGCACCAAGCGTGTATTACTCCTGTGCTTCTGTGAGTTGCTAAGGCTCAGTTGAGTGACTTTTTTGGTTTTCTCATAGAACTACAGACAAGATACCCAGGATTGGAGTCTCCAGGAATCTCTCCTAGGACCCAGGGACTGCTGGCCTGTCTATGATCTAATCTCTAAGCCTCTGTTTCCCATGTGGCCTCTCTGTGTGATTTCTGAGGTGAGCTGGCTAAAGGGGGTAATTGCCTCTGACTTAGCAGGGAGCTGGCCTGGCCTGGCTTCCTCTGCGACCTCCTGATGGCTCAGAAATGAAGGGAAGGAGCAGCAGCTCTGCCTCTTCATGGTGGAGTGACAGTGTCATTTTCCCCTGTAATCCACTACACAGACCCAAGTCAGTCCTCACAGCAGAAAAGAGTTGTCACCAAATTCAAGTAGCTGTGACAGACACCAGAAGTGCGCTGGCTTGCTGTCTGAAGCCAGAGGCTGAGGAGAGACTTGTAAGGGCTGAGCCCATGCTTTGAGGCCGTGCGAAGACTATACTGAGCTGAAGCTGAAGGCAGTAAACCCTGAACCCAAAGAAGGCACATGTCCCCAGGATGAAAGAAATGTGTGGAGGATAGCAACTCCAAGGACTGGCAGCCCCTGGCTGAGGAGGCGGAAGGGAACCGGACATTCTTATTTGGTTTTAAAACTCCAGGACATCATGTTGATTTGATCTTTCTCTGAGCCCCAGTGTCCTATGCACTGCCATATTATGTGCCACATCAGATGGTGGACTGCAGACTGGCGTGCACCCTGAGGGGCTCCTTGGGGTCACCCACAGCTTCAGACAGCTCTTGGGGGTTGTCCCGTGCCTCAGCTTTACCTCTGGCACATCCTGACAGACTCATCTCCCTTAATGTCCCAATGCCACGTCCCTACTAGCTCCCAGGCCACCCTTAGATGGGAGCTCCAACCTTCCACATATGCAGGAGGATGTAAAAGCCTCCTACTGAGCCAGGCCCATGCTCAGACACCCTCCAAAAGAGAGCTGGGAGAATTGCTTTCTTTCTACTTGGCAACTACCCGAGGCTTGGCCTCTGAAAGCCAGGCACGGTTTCTAAATGTTCACAGCAACTGATAAAATAAACACGGGCAGACTGTCATTCAGGGCCTTAGCAAACCAGATTCTGTCATCTCCCTCTGTCTTCTCATACCCTCTCTTCAGAGTATTCTGAGGCAAATCCAAGGCATCTTTTCTTTCATTCACGAGTATTTCCAAATTTGACTCTAGAAGCAAGGTGTCTTCAATGATGAGACTCTAACTCAGAGACTTTGAGAACTCTAACCCAAGGGAAAGCCACTCAGTGGAATGTGGCATAGATGAGAGGGCACCAGGCTGGCCCAGAAGTTCAAGTTCCCAAGAACATGAAGGCACCGGAAGAAGAGAGAAGATAAACAGACACCAGGAAGATTCCTGAAGGTGACAGCTTGAGAGCAGCCACATGCTACTCTGCACCAGTCTTCCTGTTCCGAACTCTTCCCACCAGAACCACAATCTACACGTGTGTGGCCCAGGTGTGCCTGAAGGTAGAAAGAATCTTACCATTCATTTCTACCCCAAGACAGCACAGACTATAGTAAACAGCTCACCACAGAAGGGGTTAGACACCCAACAGCCACAGCCACAGCTTCACTGTCCCTCCTGCTTTGTCCCTACCCACAATACCCGACTCAGAAGAGTTCCTAAAGGACAGCGATTGTGCTTGAGTCCCTCTCTAAGGGCATAGGCCAGGGCCTCTCGACCTCGGCAGTCCTCAGTGAATCAGAAGGCCGGTAGGTCTTTGTTGTGGGTGATTAAGAAGCTGCAGGCACGGTCCCCTGGGTGCTGTGGCAGTCCTAGCAAAGATGTCTGCAGACATTGCCAACCGTCCTTTGGAGGCAAAGTCGCCCATCCTTAAATCAGCCCATCTATATTTATAGTAAGTACACTTGTGTACTTGTAGCTTTAAAAAAAAAATAGAGTTGCTTTATTCTATATAGAGAATATATTCATATTGAGAATTTTTAAGGACTGGAACCCAGGATCTTCTGAAGAAAACTCACTTGCTCATTAAGGTCATCATAAACCAAGCCAGGCCCTGACAGCACCCTCCCCCATCTGGAAAGGGGAGGGGACCACTGCCAAGGTCTAGGCGTGCTGAAGTCTCAGGCTGGTGGGTCTATATTCCAACAAGGAGACACCGCTTAGACACTGTTGCTTCTCAGTCTAGCACAGTGGTTCTCACCCTTAATACCAAGACCCTTTAACACAGATCCTCACATTGTAGTGATACCAACCATAAAATTATTTTCGTTGCTACCTCATAACTGCTGCTACCACACACACCCACACACCCACACCCACACCCACACACACACACACATAAAGGATTTGAACCCACAGATTGAAAACAACTGCTCTAACATCTATTATGTCGTAGGAAGCAAGCTGAACTGTTCCACTGACTTGAGATGGGTGCACAGAACTAAATCTTCTGTGTTGACATCACTGTGGAGGCTGTAGGTTATCTCACAACAGGTGAGACCCAATCCAGGAGCTAGAAGAAGGAATACCCCTTGGGGAGATCTGGGGAGTCATTTTCCACCCAGCATCACACAAACCATTGGGGTTTTACTTTAGATGCCTGTATGCATCTCCATCCTCTCCCTGTCTCTTCTCTAAGAGAGAGAGAAGCTCACTATTGTTTTTTAACCTAAAAGTTAGATGATGACTAAATTTTTCTCCCTCTTCAGAATCCTTGAGTAGAAGCCATAGAATTCCTTCCTCTGATACTTTACTTTGCTATCCAGAGGCTCCACACCCAAGGGTAATTTCTTCTGTTGTATCCACACCGATCTAACTTGGATGTTTGTTTGAAAAAGAAAGGTGGAGACCGTCCACATTTAGTCTGTGAGATGCTGGCCTCTCATGGGGACTTCATGTCCTGGGACAGGATGGACTCATTTTATCACGGAGCTGAGCTCATTACAGGCAGGAAGTAACCAAGGGTCTCTGTTGACATTAGCAGACTAGAGGTCCTATCAGACCTTCGTGGCAGATTCCTTGGATTTTAACACAATTGTGTTCCATGAAGTATTTACTGACTCATAAGGAGTTAGGAGCTTTCTCATCTGTGTGGCCCCAATATTGGTTTATTAACACTGTGAGATTTGCAGTGGCCCGGGGCCAAACACTGGGCACTTTGTTTTCTGTGTCTAGTACTTTCTAAGTTACAGGGACTTGAATCCAGGTTACATGTGGTGAGTTGCAAGGCAGTTCTGCCAATCTAGACAGTCACCAGGGGTGCTTACCACACTTGCTGTCTACCTGGGCTGGAGGCAGGGAATAATATGGACTGATAGATTAAGAGAATAGGCATGAAGTCAGGGAGACCCTAAGGCAGACAGATCTCTCCCCTTTCACTTCATCTGGACCAACACATCCACCGCCACCCCCACCCCCCCGTATCTATGAGCCAGGAAGCTTATATAGGCCCAGCACCTAACAGTTTCATTTCAGCTAACTTGTTCAGGCTACTATTAGAGATGTGCTGTGGTCTCGTACACTCCCCTACCAGGAGAGGAGAAGTTACTTTAGTTTATATCACTCTAATCAGCAGGGCCTTAAGCCAGTTGATAGTTTAGGAGTGGGGGATTCTGTCTTTCAGACTACAGGCGTATCCCTTGATCAGTCCACTTGTGAATAGGGCTAGGAGACAACCATAGTCTCTTAGACCGCGGGTTCTTCACCTTCGTGTGTCCTGCGGATAATGCTAGAAGGGAATAGGGCGCTTCCAGGAATAAACACAGCAGAGATTTCTGGGGTATCAGGGGAAAATAATGAGACCAAGACCACAGGCAGGGATGAGAAGAACTAGTCAGACACTGGGCATGGATTGCAGGGTGTTTTGTCAGGTCAAACTGACTGCCTCTTCAGTTGGCTAGAATATGCCTCTCAGGTGGAGGCTGGAGACTCAGGAGGCTAAGGAGACCGCCCCAGTCTTGGGCGATGGAAATGGAAGCCACTAAGATTTCTTCAGGTCCCCCTTGGCTGGCCTCCTGGACAGCTGGAGTAAATTAAACCCCAAGGACTTAGAAAGAAAACTTTAAACTTTCTCTCAGCTTGTGTGAGGTGTAAATACCCTCTGGGGGATGGTGAACTGTGCCCCCCCCCAGGGAGGGTGCTTAATTATAATACCATCATTCAATTACAGCCTTTCTGAGGGAGGGAAATAAACAAGAGGAAAAGGTCCCTGAAATTTCCTATGTCCAAGGGTTCTCTTACCTCAGGACCACCCAGAACTCATTATAAACAGCAAACCCCTGCAGGGTGGACTTGCAGACCCTATCGAACAGGAATGCCAAATGGCTCCAAAGACATGGCTGTGGGAAAGACCTCGTCCACGCTGAGAAAGGCTTTCCAGTGCGCTTCTCTCAGGTCACCCGTGCTCTCTAAGTGAGCCTCACAAATTCACTGGTCCCCCAGTGAGCTTGGCTGAAACTGAACTTTGGTTTGTCATTGGGACCTTATGGAGAGGGGGTAGACGTGGCTTAATCCCCCTGGAGAAAACTCTCACAACAGGCAGTCAATGTATTTGCAGGTGTTATTAGGTTGCCATGGTATTAAGAAACCAGTAAGATGTTGGGGTGTAAAGCTGAAAATATTTTTAGTAAATAAAGATTTGTATATGAAAATTAAGATGGCTGGATTTTTTTTTCTCAGAATGGGAAAGAAAATTGAACAGCTTATACAAGTTACAAGGGTCTAAGTAAATTATTTAAAAGTTATGCAAAAGGGGAAACATAAAATATATATATGTGTGTGTGTGTGTATTTATTTTATATATGTATTTATTTATATATTTATATGTTATATGTATGTGTAAGTGTGTGTGTGTGTGTAAAATTTCTAAGGACAAACTTTAGAACACTAATACCAAGCCTCTGCTTGACTGGAGTTGTTACACGTTATTAATCTACTTTATCTAACAGGTTTGGGTACTGGCTTAGAAAATGTATGTCTAATCAAGATTTACTTTAAAATGTTACAGTTCTACTCAAGCTTTATCTAAATATTACACAGAAGTTAAAAGCGTCAGACTGCGATGTCACAACACGCCTTTAATCTCAGCATTCGGGAGGCAGAGGCTGGCAGATTTCTGAGTTCAAAGCCAGCAAGGTCTGCAGAGTGAGTTCCAGGACAGCCAGGATTACAAAGAAAAACCCTGTGTTGGGGGGGGAGGGAAAAGTACAATACTGATGAAACTGATCTTTTGTGCATCCAATAACCATACTTAGAGCTCTATCACCGACGTGTTCCGGGAGATGAAAAGGGAGAAAATGTTTACCCACTTAACTTCCCAGCTCAAGTAAATCCCAGGAGGCCATGGTGTCCTTCTACACTAACCGTGGGAAGTCACCTGTTCTCTCCCTCAGGAGGCTGTGGCATCTCCACCAGAAGGACTCTCACTTGTTGTCAACACACAAACACTATTTTCTCAACGCTTCAAAGCATTCGTCAGGCAAGCGCTTTGGTTTCCCCTCACATGGAGGTAAAAGGCAGACTAGAGGAGCCAGAAGTTCTCTCCAGCTCAAGGGACCTCCTGAGGAGGACCAGATCCTCAACTGGCCTTGACAGTAAAAAGAAAGTCATTAATTTTGGCCACCTACATGGTCTTAAAACAACCAGCAGGAAAGTCTAGCCAAGGTTAAGGAGATCAGTGTGCAGGCTAGGGATGGCTCTGTGGTTAAGAGCACACTGTGCTCTTCAAAAGGACCTGGGTACAGTTGCCATACCTGTGAGACATGACAGCTTATAACTGCCCCAGACCCAAGGGATCCAACTCCCTCTTCTGCCCTCCATGAGCACTGGGTGTACACGGGGTGCACATGCATGCAGGCAAGACACAGACACCTTTTTAAAACAATCAGTATGTTAATATGTTGAAATGTCTAAGGGCCTGCAGTCCTCACACATTGGCTTACCCATGTCAAGTGTTATCTAGACGACTAGTTCTTAATAAGGATAACGCTGTCCAGACCTAATCTGGGCTCAGTTCAACATTGCAGTGTTATACCTGCAGCAGATGGAAAAGGCATTATTGTTATTATTAATTTGCTTTTTTTGTTGTTTTTTTTTGTTTTTGTTTTTGTTTTTTAGATGGTTGCTCTGTATAGCCTTGGCTGTTCTAGAACTTGCTTTGTAGTGAAGGCTAGGCTCAAACTCTCTTCCACTGAGTGCTGGGATTAAAGGTGTCACCACACCACCACCACCACCACCACCACCACCACCACCACCACCACCCAGCCTTTAAGTCCCAAACCTTCTTAAATGCCCAGGCCTAAAATCTAAAATATTTTTACCGACTATGGAACACTGTCTCCCTGGAAGAGTACTTTTCACAGTTGAAATGCATGCAGCAGCCTATCTTCCCATCTTCTCTGATTCAAGAGGCTACCAAATACCCTGTTGTCAAACTTACAGATAAGGGGAAAATATCAGGAGACCCGAGATAGTGTCCGTGAGGCATTTCTGGGCAATATTCTAAGACCCAAAGGAATTATATCTGCCTCTTAGATTGTCAATCAGATGTTGACACCTGATGTTCCCTCAACAAAAATGGAACCCAGATTTCATCCTGGTTTGGCCCATTGTGTCAACCCCCACTGGGCATTGTGCCTGGCACAGGCAGGAACACCTGTTGCCGAGAGGGCACTGCCAATGAGACAGCTGCCGTGATTCCTCCCGTAAAGTTTCCAGGTACTGTCTCCCCTGTGTAGGAGTCTGATGTAACATTGCTCAGTGACACTTTAGCTGTGAGTCAGAAGCCGTAACAGCTGAGCCATCTCTCCTACCCAGCACAGTCACTCTTGAATCTGTTAAGTAAACTTATGTCAATATAGATGTAAAAAATAAAAAGACCACTTCTCAGACCTTATCTTTCTCAGGGCCCTGCTGCAGCCTTCAGCTAGCTGCATGGCTGCATTTCACCTTACTGCACAAGATATATACCAGTCATGATGCTGTTAAGGTTGTTTCTTAGTGTTCTGAGGTTGTGACAGAAGGAACCCGCAGACCTGCTCTGAACTTAAGCTAGCTGATGAAAAGCCTCTCTAACTTGAGTCAGATTAATGGTGTGTACCCATAGTGGACAATAGTGACAAAGAAACCATTAATCTGACACCCGTGGTGAAACCTGCCGGGGGTTACCTGGGTGGCTCTCTAGCCTGTCCTCTTCCCCCTCATAAGGCAAACCTGCCCTATTTCCTTATCTACACTCTCAGCGGGGAATTACAGTAATACTAACGGTCTTGCTCCATATGCTGCAATGCTACTGCAATTATGTTCCATGTGGCCACCAAATGCTATCGTATGTTCTGTATCTTCAGCATAGATTTATTGTGGCCCCTTAAACTGACCTTTGCAGAGGCACTCCCACCACTGCCCTCCCTACGTCGTCCTCTTGTCAGCTTGAAGTATTTACAGTAGTGTGTACCCCTGAATCCCTAACAGAAGTTAGGGTGACCCCTGAGATGGGGAAATGAGAGACTAGGAGTTAGGCCAGTGGTTCTCAACCCGTGAGTCAGGACCCCTTAGGGGAGGGTCACATATCAGATATCCTGCATATCAGATATTTACATTACAATTCATACCAATAGAAAAACTGCAGTTATGGAGTAGCAACAAAAGTTGTACCGTTGGGGGTCCCCACCACATGAGGAGCTGTATTAAAGGGTAGTAGCATTGGGAAGGCTGAGAACCCTGTGTTAGACAGATTCCCTGATAATCAGATGGGAAAGGAGCCACAGACAGACAGACAGACAGACAGATAGACAGACGGTAAAGCTGGCACTCTTCCTCTTTCTTCCTCACCCTTCCAGCCTAGTAGGCTTTGTCTCCTGACCAGTCAGGCCCCTTGACAGTGGACAGCTCCCACAAGTCCAAGGCTAGACCAGAACATAGCAGCACACCTTTAGCTAAAGTTGTGGGCTCATTGGCTTCCCTTTCTTTCTTTAAACTGAGATGCCCTAAACTAAGGGAGGAAGAATGCCATTTCCACCTACAGAAGCCCCTTAAAACACCCAGGTCTTCAAGAGAAGCCAGGTTTTAGCTTCCCAAATTCCCCTTCTGCTGTGCAGGGGAGCTTTCTTTCAGTGTCCCTTCCTGTATGTCTGCACACGTGCACGTGTGTACTGTGTGTGCATATGTGTGTACAAATGTGCACATGAGTGTATGAATGTGCATGCACTAAATTTGCATGCATATGTACAAATGTGCACATGTGCATCTTCACCTTCAATAAAACTATTTTTTCATCAGTTGATTCTGGTGCTGCATCTAAAATTTCCCCTGTGCTACCTTTTGTGCTTGAAATTTTGTTCCTGCCTTTTAATTCTTCAACTGGCAGAGAAAACGAACTCACTGCAGTCCATCACATGGTAACACTCGTTTGTTCTGCTCTCCAGTGGGAAGTTAGAGTGCTGCCTCTGAACCCTCAATTGCTGGGCCCAGGGAAGGTTCCTGGCCAGGGTAATTAATGATTGTCAGAAGTATAACAGACTGGCCCAAGTGTCTATAGAGATGGGCACTGTCACCCTAGATTCCTGGGGGTGAAGGTAGTACAGTGGAGGCCACAGGGCCAGCTGGGGAGCCACTCACAGCTATCTCTAGTGATAGCATGAGGGAACCATACAAATAAATGGTCACTCTAGAAGACAAAGTGCAGGACCATTGGGTACTCAGCTGAGAACCAGGCAAATGAGGAAGTAGGGCAGGGTGAGGAGGGCTGTCTGCAGCCTTCAACGCCTCTCAGGAGGATGCAGGCAAAACATTATATATACAACGTAAACAAGTCTTCATAGTTTGTTTTGTGCATCCTAACCATTAGAAAATGCAAATTGAGACTATTTTGAGATATCACCTCACTCCAGTGAGAACGGCTATTCGCAAGAAATCTGACTACAAATGTTGAAGAGGATATGGAGAAACAAGAACATTTTACTGCTGGTGAGGTGGAAATTAATACAATCATTGTGGGAATTAGCTTGGAGCTTCTTTGAAGAATTTAAAATAGAACTACCATATAACCCAACTGTTTCCCACATGCGCACATGCCAGGGAACACCACGCCCTACCACGGAGGTATTTGTACTCCTGTGTTTCTTAGTCTGCTGTCTACACTATAACAAGAAAATGAAACTGACTAAGCTGTCCATCCACAGATGAGTGGATAATGAAAATCCAGTACATATGTAAAATGGAATACTACTCAGCTGTGAAGAAAAATGATATCACAAAGTTTCCAAGAAAATGGGTGGGCTTAGAATATGTAATATTAAACAAGATTACATAATCTTAAAAAGAGAAAATGCATTCCCCTCATATGTAAATCCTAGCCTACAATACATGTGTATACTGTCAATGAGTGTGCATTGCGTAGAGTGTACCATGTAGAAAGGAGGAGAAGGGTAACTCTTAGGTGCCCAGGAGGGACAGAATGCAAATGATGGACAGGTGAGGCATGAAAGAGGATATGAAGCAAATTGTTCTGGTTTTAACTCCATTGTTGATGGTTTGTGGTTTTGTGGTGGAAAGTGTGTAAAAAATGCATTTGACAGTGAAAGTGTGAACCCAGGGCGAAGCTCCGGGGCTTCAGAATGACTTTGATAAGCCTGTAGAGGTTCTCTGGCTCACATCACTGAGTGGGTTTTATAAGCCAAGTTCTCTACAGTAGACTTAAGAGAGGGAGAAAGGAGGGATGGAAGGGAAGAAAGAGAGGGGAGGGAGGGAGGGGAGTGGGAAGGAGGACTTGGTGAAGAGATGATGAACGGATAGACAGAGGGACAAGAACGAAGACAAGGGAGAGATGGCATGGCAGCTTGAATCTCCTTGAGTCAAGAAAGAAATTTTAACCTTTGGGCTTCCTGAATGAATGGGGAGGCTGTTCTGGGAAACCGTGGGAACAGCCTGTCTTCAGAGGTGCCCTTGACCAGGGTGCCAGGGACAAGGGTCAGATGTGCTGGCCCTCAGGCACAGGGAAAGTATCTAGGGCCCTGGGCTCCCACATGGAAGCCACGCCAACCCCCACAACCAGGTCTCAGCAGGGCCAGGCGCTGCCCTCTCCCACCCTCTCCCAGGGTGTAAGCATGGATGGGGAGGGGCCACCCAGAGGGGCTGGTTCAGGCCCCCTACTGAGCTGGTCATTCCTGGTACTCCCAAGACTCGAAAGCAGCATCTCCTAACAGAGGGGCTTTGTTCCAGCTGGCCTGGGGGTGTTTGCCCTCTTCACACGGGGTACAACTACTGAGGCGGGTTTTTGTTGTTATTTTCAGCTTTGCAAAAATGTAAATATGAACGTTCACACAGGCTGGAAATAAACGGCACTGTGCTACAGCTGTGGCGGTCAGGGGGTGGCCCAGTCCACAGCTCCCCTCAGTGGATGGAGAGGCCTGACCTAGGATACTCCATACTCCACCCTGTGAGGCTCTGAGCCACACAGGTCTGGAGAGAAGCCTTTCCTGCAGCCAGGAAGGGGACATGGTGAAACACTCTTGTAATCCCAGGCCTGGGGAGGCAGAGGCCAGGTTAGCAAGGTGGAAACCGACACTGTGAGGGTGTCTCAAAAGAGAACAGTCTGCAGGTGAAGGTTCCTCCTGCTTCCAGAATGAGCAGCTATTTGGGCTTGCTCCCCACATCCAAACCAGGACATATTTTTCTTTAAAAACAAACGAACAAACAACTCGTACATCATGAAAGTTGCAGGCAAATGGATAAAACTGGTGGGAAAAAAAAAATCCTGAGTAAGGTAAACCAGACCCAGAAAGATAAATACGGTATATACTCACTTATATCTAGATGTTCACAATTAAATAAATAACCAAGCTACAATCTATAGACCTAAAGAGGCAGAGAGAAAGGAAGTAGGAGGGGGACACGTGGATCTCCTGGGGAGGGGGAAATGGGTTTTATGGGTGGGCTGGAGAGGGCATGCAAAGGCTAAGAATGGGAGAAATGGGCGGGGCGGGGGTGAGGGAAGGAATGAGGGGAGAGATCTCGAGAACTGAAGAGCATTGGGCGGCAGTGTGCAGACTGGTGCCGTGGAAACTTCAAGTATATGAGAGGATCCTAATGAGGTCTGCAAAGAATGAGGGAGCCAGAACCCCTTCTGCTCATCATGTTTAACAAACTAACTGTCCAGTGCCAGGACTGGGCTTCATCCTATTGTGCAGTTGGCCGAAAGGGTCCCATGGAAACCCTCCAAACAGCCCAGGCTGTTGCCAAGACCACAGGTTGCTCTCCACAAACTGAATGCAACACCCACACAACTCTGAACGTGGAGAGGATACACTGATACCTACAAAGAACCTCGCCCCCATGTTCTAGTGTCTAGGACACGGAACGGCACTCTGCAGGCTACGGAAAGAAAAAAAAAAGCAAACACCAACCCAACCACAGAGCCTTTGATCTATAATCTCTCCTGACTGCAAAAATACGCCAGAGCAATGTTGACACAAGCATGTGGTAGGAGCCAGCTGATGTCTGATTTCACGTGAGGCACACTCTAAGAGATGGAACCCACGCCTAACACTGCTTGAGAGACCAGGGACCAGAGTATAGACAGCCCAGAGAGCTAGGGTAAAACCAAATACTAGTGGGGAAAAAAACAAACATTAAAAAACCTCCTAATGATATCCTGCTGTACTCAGAGATAAGTGCCTTATTCCGCCGTCATCAGAGAGGCTTCCTCCTGTAGCAGATGGGAACAAATACAGAGACCCATAGCCAGACACCATGTAGAGAGGGATACCTTGGAACACACAGATCTAAACAAGATGTCTCCATCAAACCCTTTCCCTCAGAGCTCAGGGAGCCCTGTGGCAGGGGAGGCAGGAGGAGGAAGAGAAACAGAAGAAACAGAGGGCACAGTCTGCGTGGCTTGTCCAACAGGAGAGTTTTCATTTTATTTGACTCTATTTTGTCATGTTTGGTTGTTATCTCCTAGAAGGCTGTTCTGTCCTAGTGACAGAAACGGGGTAGATCCAGATGGGAAGGGAGGTGGGGAGGAACTAGGAGAAGCAGAGGGAGGGGAAACTGTATTCAGACTATGTTGTATGCGAAAAGAATCTGTTTTAGAATGGGAGAAAAATCAGCTCCATACATGTAGTACAGTGAATTGTGGCCATTGTCACTCCTGTTCTGCTCTCACCCTGTCCCCTGCCCCAGCCCCTCCCCAAGTCTTTTCCCAGCAAGCTCCCCTACCCATTTTCACTCTTGTCTTTAATTCATTTATGCTATGTATAGGAGTGTTTTGCCTGCCTGCCTGTTGCCCATGGAAGTCAAAAAAGGGCACTGGATCCCCTGGAACTTACAGGATCCTCAGGAGGTACAGGAGATTGTGAGTCTCCGTGTGGGTCCGAGAAATCAAGCCCAGGGCCTCCGAAAGAGAAACAAGTGCTCTAAACCCCTGAGCCAGCTCTCCAGCCCTGTGTGTGTGCGATAGAGACCCACTGAGTTGACGTAAATTGCTTGCACGAGTTTGGTTATTGACTAGATTACGATCAAATATCAGTGGCTATACCACTGAAGGAAATGGTTGCCTCTCCCCTAGCAACCATTAACTGCTAGCATTACCTTCCACCAGTGGTGACGGCATGGTTACCGGCCCAGTCTTGTGCCAGTAACCAGAGCTTCTGTGAGTCCGTGGGTCTGAAGACTATCTCATGTGCAGAAAACATCTTTTTGAGGTATCCATCCCTGCCTATTTTCTGGCTCTTAAATTCTTTTTGTCCCCTCTCTCACAATGCTCCCTGCTTCTTGGGAGGGGTTAACTGTCTGCCTGGATGTCTGTCTAGGGCCCAGTGCTCCTCTGTCACTCCTCAATACTGCGACAAGTTAAAAGAGGCTTCTCTGAACAAGGCTGAATGCAGAATCATATGCGCATAAGAATGGGCATTTAGAAGGCGTTTTATGTTGTTGTTGTTGTTGGTTTTGGTTTTTTTGGTTTTTTGTTTTGTTTTGTTTTGTTTTGTTTTTTTGAGACAGGGTTTCTCTGTGTAGCCCTGGCTGTCCTGGAACTCACTTTGTAGACCAGGCTGGCCTCGAACTCAGAAATCCACCTGCCCCTGCCTCCCAAGTGCTGGGATTAAATTAGAAGGCATTTTGACATTATTTCCATTGAGCAGACAACAGTAGTAGGTTCTTCCCTAAGGCTTATGTCTTCCCAGTTGTTACCCATAACCATGTTTATAGTATGTAGTGTGAGTTCCTCCTATGGAATGGGCCTCCATTCCAATCAGAAAGCCATTGGTTATTCCCCAATAGGCTTACACTATTTCACAAGCGGGCACATTCTTCCTTGAAGGTTATTACTGTAGCCTCAGAAACCCAGGACGTTTGACCATGGACAGCTGCAGCCCAAGCTGCTGAGAGCCAGCCGTCCACATCCTTCCAGCTCCTGGAGCTTGTGCTGTGTCACGTTTACTCTCACACCAAATCTGTTCACTCTTCCAACCAGTCCGTGACATCAGAGACGGACAGCACCGAGATGGGACGAGGGTGATAAAGAAGGTAAACACGCAACTGCAATACTGGGTGGATGAGTGGTGGCCACAGAAATAATAGCCAGTAGTGACTTAGAATATGTGGCATGCTGGGTAATATAAGCTCGCGTAATTCTTCCAGCTCTGGGACAGGCCTATACAATCCTAATTTTTCAGAGAAAAATTCAGTAGACTGACCAATATCACAGAGTTGGTAAGTGATAGAGCTGAGGTGATGTGCCCAAAAGGCCAGGCACAGAGCCTAGCTACAACCTTGTAGTTCTGGCAGTGAGGAGGCTGAGAGGTAGGAGTATCAAGAGTTCGAGGTCAGCCTGGGATGCATAGTAAGACTTTGCCACACACCCTTTTTCCAAGAGGGAAATGCCCAAAAGCTGTTCCCTAGAGTAAGCCCTCAATTTACAGAGCCTGTGGACATCAACCAGCTGTAGGTGGGTGGTTGCTGCAGCAGATGGATGTTTGACCCCTGTATCCAGGCACTGGATGCAAATGTGTTTGACCCCTGTAATCCTATTTGTAGCCAAGATTGTCCACAAAAGTCCTAGTCTGCCAGATCAAAGCTAATATGGCCACAAACTTAAGTTAGTCTTAAAGAGAGGCAACCACAGCTATTTTTACCCTCCTATTGTTCACTCATGCTGGGGACATTGGACACCACGCTGCTAGAGAAAGACTCGAAGACCCCAGTGAGCCAGCATCCAATTTCTAGACACACAGTCTAACCTTCAAGCAATGAGTCAGGCAGAATTGTAGTGTGCAGATAGCCGGAGCCTCCCAGAACACAAGAGAGCTTTGACAAGAAATTAAGCAGCTTCACCCCGGGTCCTCCCACCACTCCGTAAGACGCTATCTGTTGCCCAGTGAGAACATGGTGGGCAGCTTCACCCCGGGTCCTCCCACCACTCCGTAAGAAGCTATCTGTTGCCCAGTGAGAACATGGTGGGGGCAGGTGAGGTGTGGCAGCCTGGAGAGTGGCTCACTGTGAGCTGACAAGGTGCTCAGGAATCAGAGGTGTGGTGAGAATTCAGCGCTGTGCATGCGTGCGGGTGGCATGTGCCAGCCTGAGACATGGGGAGTTGAATGGGTGTCAGATGGTTTCCGAAAGTGTCAGGTAGGTGTCCCATCGGAATCCAGAGGAGAGAGTCATCACTTGAACTTGTTTGTTAAACAAGTAAGAGTAGGAGAAAGATGCCCCAATAAACAAAACAGAACAGTAAAATACTAAAACAAAAATTTAAAACCCTGCAAAGTCTAGCCTATGAACCAAGTGCAATACCATGAGAAGAATGAATGTTTGAAAGGATCCAAAGGGAGAGTATGCCTGCTGCTACTACCCACCCCTCTTGCCCATCCCCTGGGAGCCATGAGGCCCCGCTGGTCCCAGTGGCCTATAGTACAACCCTTTCTCCACTCTCCCATGAAGTGCAGATAAGTGCTTCAGCCAGCTGTGTTTTGGGATCTGTGCTACGAACCTCCCCCTGTGTCTCAAACTCTGCCCCTTTGCTTGCCTGCCAGCCCAATATACAGACGGGAAGACAAGATCTCAAATGAAGCAAAGAACCAGGATTGTATGCTAGGTTCCCTGTTGTAATCCCAAAAGCAATTATGTCCCGTCCCCCTCCCCCACCCATCCTTCATGACTATCCAGGAGCCAAAAGACAAATCCTCCTTAACCAGCACATTGCTTAGGCAAAACCTACTCTTGACAACATGGGTTTTCTGTCCTCACTCAGGCATTTCCTCTCAGCTCTGAACGTGGGACTTACCATTTTATGACATTGAGTCGGGCCAAGAAAGGGTCTGAATTTATGACAGAATTTTACTTGCCTGTCAGATCTCCACCACAAAAACATAACCACCACCATGCAGTGGGAACAGGTTCCTAAGGGCTGGGTGTGGGTCAAGAATCAGTCACCCCGCAAACTGGGGACCGGAGAGAAACAGAGGTTGTTGCAGGAGAGGAGCATCCATGACTAAGGCAAGCACTGAACAGAGAGCTCAACTGCTGTGCTCTGGGCTCCTTTAGGAGCCTCACAGTAGTCAGGTATGGCAGAGAGGACTCTGGGAAAGTCCAGTTTAGTACAGTCCCTGGCTTCAGTGAGCCACAGGGAGAAGAGAGAGCAGATGATTTAAAAAAATAAGGAAAAGGAAAAGGAAAAGGAAAAGGAAAAGGAAAAGGAAAAGGAAAAGGAAAAGGAAAAGGAAAAGGAAAAAGGAGGGGTGTGGACTTGACCTGTGATTTTATTGAGATCTTCTTAGGAAAAGCAAGGTGCCGGAACATGGCTAGTTTAAATACTGTCTACACACTTCCAGCTACTCGGCTCCTGGGTTGATTAGGGCAGAAGATGTGTCTGCAAGGGTGCACGGGCCAGAGACAGAAGCAAGCTGCAGGGCTGGTCTGCATCTCAGAGGCATGCTTCAGTCTGGGCCCTTTGTTGTCTACAAGAACTGACTGGTCCAGAGGGCAGCCAGATCAAGTTTTATAAGATATCAAATATCCTGCTATACAAAAATTTTTTTAAAAAAATTTTAAACACAAAACAATATCGTGTTCTTAGCCCCAGTGTCTCCATGTTCAGCTCTGAAGGGGAGGGGTTCTCTCTGGAAGGGAGCAACCCCAGATACTCCGACTTAGGTGACATGAGGCTATGGCAGAGCTAATGACCTTGGGCTGACCCCTCTGAAGCAAGACTCAAAGGCAACCCTGCAATACACAGAAGTGTGTAACTTGATGCTGTCTGTCCAGATGTGAGATTTGATGCTGGCCATTCCACTTGTACTTTGAGCTGAGGCGTGCACGCTACAAGACACTTGCTCTCAGCAGCTCTATGTGACAGGTTAAGCCTACAGCTCTCTTCACTCAGCCCCAGCAAGTCTTCCAATAAAACCGCCAGGACATCAGCACTGACTCAGGGGTACTACACTGCATATCCTTCAGCAAAGCCCAGAGCAACTGGAGGGAAGAAACCTTTTCCCAGCAGAGAGACCTTGCTGGCTGGCATCTCAGACCTGTCCACCTAGATAAAAGAAGAGCTGGTCAGACAGCACCAATAAAGATAAACCAACCAAAAAAATGAGTGGCAAACAGGGACAGGCAGGGCAGTTTCTGGAATACATTCCATAAGCTGTCACTCAAATCCAGATCACCTAGTAAAGATCCAGTGGCATCACTCAAGACAATCTGGAGACGATTGACCTGCGTTGGGTGGTAGGTTGAACCAAGAGAGGGCAGCAGTCTTACTTGCTATCCCTGCACCTTCCCAACCATTCCCATTCCTTGAGCCCACCCCTTGCAGGCTAAGGATGGCAGAAGACTGGGGAACAGGCCTGCTGTAGAAAACCCCTGTATAGCACCCATGGCTTTCTCTCATACTGCAGACCACAGTTCACATCTTCCCACAAGATGGAATCACTGTCAGTCGAAAGGGGATGAAATTGACAATTGTGGTAATCCTGATTTGTGTGTGAGTGTGTGTGTGTGTGTGTGTGTGTGTGTACCTTCTCCGATACTGAATAATTATCTTCATATTACAAACTCTTACCATTCACATTGCAAGTTTTTCCAGTTTGCTCGATCACACTGAATGTCGTTTATGGTATCAGCTCTCTAAAGATTTAGAACATAGTCCCTACAGGAAACCCCACTCGCTCCCTCAAATAACACTAAGATGCCCCAAGCTACCCAGCAGCCTGGGCAGGCTTGAGAGTCCGTGCGGGTTTGAGAATTAGGGCCTTTGAGAATTGGTTACTTTTTCTGTGGACTATCTGTTCCTCTTTAATTCTTTTAAAGCCTTGCTTTTATCTTACATAGATGAGTGATTGCCTGCATTTACCTGTTGCCTTATGTGAGTGCCTGGGCTGGCAGAGACCAGACCGCTGTTCCCCCCGGACTGAAGTTGCAGGCAGGTGTGAGCTGCCCCAGGGGTGCTGGGAACCAAATCAAGGTCCTCTGCAAAGGTAGCCAGCGCTGATAACCACTGAGCCATCGATCCAGCCCCTTGGCTTGGCTTTGGTTCCGTTTTTTCCCTATGAGCAATCTTTTTTTTTTAAATTAACTTAAAAGAATACATTTTTGTAATCAATATGTTAGTCAAATATGTTTCCCAGTTTCTCACTCTTCACCTTGTTTATAGTGGAGGTTGTTGGTTTTATGTTTGTTTGTTTTTTTTTAATCTAGCTGCTATGCAGATTTACTTTCTTGGTATTTTGTTGAACTAATTTTTTCCACAGCAGTGGTCCTCAACCTTCCTAATACAATTCCTCATTGTGTGGTAACCCCAACCATAAAATTACTTCATCAGTACTTCATAACTGCAATTTTGCTACTGTTATGAACCATAATATAAATATCTGTGTTTTCTGATGGTCTTAGGCTATGTGAAGGGGGATATTCCATTCTAGGGGGTCTCTACCCACCAGTTAAGAACCACTGTTCTATAATGTTTTATGATGCTTAGAACTTTTTTCTTGGGCTAGAGAGAAGGCTCAACTGCTCTTCCGGAAGATCCTGACTTGATTCCCAGACCCACGTGATGGCTCACAACTCTCTAACTCCAGTTCCAGGAGGATCTAATACCCTCTCTGCTGTTGGCATCCTCAGCCACCAGATGTGCATATGTCATATACTACAGGCAAGCAAAACACCATACACATAAAATAAATACCTTTTAAGAAACTGAAAAAGAGAAGGAGGGCACTTCTTTGCTGATACGTGTTAAGTTCTTGGAAATCAGATACTTTCCTGGTTTTATTTTATACAGTTAAATACTGGTTCCACCTAGAATTCCTTCACAGAGGACGTGAGAGGGGTAAGGTCTTTGTCTTGGTCTGCGCAGACTACTATAACAGATTACCCTACACCTAGTGGCTTACACTACACCTTTTTAAACTGTGTCACCAGCCATGTAGGGGCTGCAGAATTGAATGTGGGGGAGGGGTTGCAAACCCTTGGCAACCCTGAAAGGCTTCTGAATGCTCACCCAAACAAAACTCAGCTCAAAATCAATGGTGTAACGAACCTGGATGTTTCCTGCAGCGCTCACCCTGGTGTCACGTGACCGCACAGCAGCCTTGTTTCTGTGTGCCCGCATTGCCCACAGTCATACAGCACCAGTGAACACTTCCTGCTGGTGCCTCAGAATTGAGACCCTTTTATACCATGAGCTGTGGCGTGTTATGTTCACTGTATGTACAAAGTTCCTGACTTTAATAGAAACATAATAGTTGGAATACAGCACGGAAGATACTGTTATATTGTGTTAAAAACATTTGATTTTAAAAGTTGCTGTTTGAATGCTTGGCTTGAATTTGTTTTTTAATCACTTATTGAATTTAGGCTTGGGATTAGGAGAGAATTCCCAAAGATTTCTGAAATGGTCCTAAACACACTTCTGCCATTTTGTTTTACGTATTTAGACAAAATGACATTCTTAGCATTCAAAATTAGAAAACCAAAATATCAGTCAATTCTGAAAAACTTGTTGACAGAGCTCTATATCCTGCAGTATAAAACATTTAGCTAAGATTTAATCTCCACGTAAAAATGAGCATACCAACCTCATTAGTCTGCAAATTCTCTTTAATCTTTAATAAGTGGTAAACACACATGTATATGAAAGATTTTTTAAAATAAACTTTATGATATATTATCAGCAAATATCTTCTTTGTATACCTATTTTATATACCCATATACCTGTGGTCAAGTAAATTTTTCTCCAGTGAAAACATTTTAAAGGGCCTGTCTTAAACAGCCAACATTTTTTTCCTCAAAATTCTTGGACCTAGAAGTCTAAGATCACGGAGCCAGCAGATCTTGTATCTGGTGAATTCCTGTTTCCTAGCTTGTAAATAGTTGTCATCCCACATGGGAAGTAGGGGGCAGCAGGGAGGGCCAAGAATTAAAGAACCAGTATGATTTTGTTTTATGCAACTGAGCATGCAAGTCTGGAACTCCAAGGACAGACCTACACTGGAGACGAAAATTCGGAAGCCTTCAGAATGCAGGTGGTGTTCAAGGTCATGAGAATGGCTAACAGAGACTTGGGAGAGGACCAGGAGCCAAGAGTGCTTGGAAGGGAACAGTAGAACAGAAACGTTCAGGGATTAGGCAAAGAAGGGGAGCCAACCTGGCAGACAGAGTGGGAAGCCACAGGGAAGATGGAGGACACCAGACATGCGAGTTGTCATGGAAACAACACTGTGTTTCAAGAAGTGGCTAACCAATGTCATTTACCAAGACGGAAGGCTAGGCAGTACAATAAGAGTTTCCATGGAATTGTGCTGAATCAAACAGAAAAGAAAGAAAATCTAAGTTTCTAGAGTCAACACAGGGCAGAAGAAATGAAAAAAACTAATAAAGAAGAGATGGAGTCCTCTTCTATGCCAGACCAGCTCTATCTGCCTCCGTTCAGTGACTTGCCCAATTATTTTGATTAGATCATAGCACCCTTTCTTCTAACACAATTAAAAACGTGTCACTTTTATGTTTTTCCATAACATCAGTGGGATTCTAAGTGAAAGGAGAGGCTAACCAACCTGCCCAGAATTCTGCACCAGTTACATCCACTGTGAGATTCAGTCCTCATCACAACCTTGTGAGCAAAATATCACCCCAATATTACAGATGAGAAAGAGGGGTTCAGGGGTAACAAGAGACCAAGGTCACTCACTCACTGGGCTGGTGAGTGATGCAGCTGGGACTCACACACAAATGTATCTGCTTCCAAAGCGCAGACCCTTTTCATCCCACTCCCCACCCCACCCCGACCTGGACAGAGTACAGAATACAGCATGGAGGGGTTGGGAAGCAAGAGAAAGGGGGGTGGGGTGTAAAAGAAAAACCCCATGCTTCCTATACTTCATACTCTGGTTTCTTAAGTTCCCCTTCCTTTAGTAAAATTACTCAGGTGTTTCACCTGGTCCATACAGGATTCATGAAGCATGCTGAATGTCTGCAAAAGGCCTGAAGCTTTCTGATGCTGGCACAGGAAGCCACCATAGCTTTACCTTCTGCAAACTCCCTTAATTTCTTAAGTTCTTTCACTGTGCTATGACACCATGACTGAAAACAACTTGGAAGAGAAAGGGATTATAAATGGCTCACACTTCTACACCACAGCCCATCATCAGTGGAAACCAGGCCTGTACTCAAATAGGAACCGGGAGGCAGGAACTGCAGTAGAGACCCTGGAGGGTGCTGTTTATTGGCCTGCTCTCCAGTGCTTGTTCAGCTTGGCGGTTTTTTTTTTTTTTTCAACCCAGGACTACCTGCTCAGAGTAGGCGACGCCTACAGTGGGATTGGCCCTCCACATCAATCATTAATTAAGAAAATACACCACAGACTTGCCTACAGACCAACTTGATGAGGACAATTCCCTTTACCAGGAGACTCTAGCTTGTGCCAAAACTAACCTGCCCAATTGACTGACCCTTTGTCAACTTGACACACAAACAAAACACATCACTATTAAACCATAAACTTTCCTCTTTTGTTTGTCCCCAAGATCACATTAAAATTAATAATGCAATATAAAATACAGTTTGACTTTGAAGTTCCATATCTCTTTAAAATACTTAACTCTTAACCGTGTGGGTGCCTGTGAAATATAAAACAAGAAATTCTTATTCCAAGAGGGAAGCACCAGGCTATAGTTGTAACCAGATCAAACCAAAATCAAAACCCAATAGTGTAAATAATTCCTTGTCCAATATCTGGACTTTACATCTTCTGGACTCTGAAGTATTTAGGCCTTCTGCCACCCGTAGCACACACAGCTTGTCTTCCAGGCTTAGGTCAGCCTACTCCACATCTGCTCCTGTTTTGGCAGATATCCTACTCTCCCAGCATTTCCAATATCCTGGGGTTTCTACTGCAACTGAGGCTGCACCTTCACCAATGGCCTCTCATGGACTTTCATGGTGCCAAGCCTCAGTTGCTTTCCAGGACTCCTTCATGCCTTCAAGGCCAGCACCATGTGGGAGACTTTATACCCTATTTGCCAAGTTTTGCTGCCAAGTAAATGTGCATTCAACTCTGAACCACAGCTTCAGTGAGCTGACCCCGAGGAAACGCTTCTCAGAAGATTTCACCTCAATCATGGGGGTCGCTTATGAATCACAGCTGGTTCTTCAGCCCCAAATGACTGGCATCTATTGCACCCAAGGAAGCACACATTTCACTTCCACTGATCCCTAATTCAAATACCACATAAATGAACAATAGAGCCTTTGCTTCCCTCTAAATATTCACAAGCCAGGCCTCCACCATCTGCATTTCTCTCCATGTTTTCCCCATTTTTCAAGACAGGGTTTCTCTGTGTAGCTTTAGCTGTCCTGAAACTCACTCTGTAGACCAGGAAGGCATGGAACTCACAGAGATCTGCCTGCCTCTGCCTCCTGAGTGCCGGGATTCAAGGCATGCGCCACCACCGCACCGCTCTCTCATCCTTACACATTCTTATCACCCAAGTTCCCACAACCACTCCATAAGCTCTAGGCGTTTTCAGCTCAAAGTTCCACCACCGCATGGTCAGGTCCATCCTAGCAATACTCCACACTGTCCTAGCTTGCCGTCCATCGCTGTGATAAGAACAACGTGACCAAAACCAACCTGGAGGAGGAAAGGACTGGCATAGCTTATACTTCCACGTTCTAGTCCAGCAAGAGAAGCAAGAGCAGGAGCCTGGAGGTGGGAATTGAAGCAGAGACCACAGAGGAATACTCTCTACTGGTCCACCCAGGACCACCTGCCTAGGGTTGGTGGAGCCCACAGTGGGCTGGGCCCTCCCACGTCAATCGTTAATGAAGAAAATGCCCCACAGATGCGCTTACAGGACCATCTGATGGAGTAATTCCTCAGCTGAAGTTCCCTGTTCCCTGATGACTCCCGTTTGTGTCCAGTTTACAAAAACAAACCAGCACAAACATATTGATTAATTATGCCTCAATGTGTGTTTTATTCGGTTTGGCTTTTTTTTGTTTGTTTTTGTTGGTTGGTTTGGTTTGGTTTGGTTTGGTTTGGTTTGGTTTGGTTTGGTTTGGATTTGGTTTTGGTTTTGTTTTAGACAGGCTCTATTGGAGCCTCCCTATGTAGCTCTGGCTAGACTAGAAACTTGCTAAATAGACTAGGGTGGCCTTGAAGATCCACCTACCTCTACCTCCTGAGGGCTGGATTTAATGGCTTGTGACACCACCCTTGGTTTCTTAGTGCTTGTTTTAATTGTACCTAACAAGGTAGCACACCCACAGCCATTAAGAGGCAGGTGGGTTAACTAATTTGATTGTAGCAATCACTTTGCGATGTATACTTGCATGCAATCATTTCCTGCATCATGCATCTTCAATTCTATATCTTAAATAAACACAATTAATTAGCCTCCATCCCTTGACGTCTCTAGTTTCTTTGCTGGGGAGAAGGTAAACTGCCTCTGCCCCTTCCAAGAAACACCCCTTCTTGATTCCCTGCCCTGCACATACTGTTCCAGAGAGAGGCAGTTGTAGCCATAGCAGCAGTGAGGCCAGGGTCTAGGGAGTGCCACAGTGGCTGCTACAGCAGAGGAAGGTATCCTCGCTGTGTGGGTTTGCTGTCAGGGGCTAGGATGCCCCCCACCCCGGCTGTACAACTTCCAGAAAGGTACAGAGTGACCCTGGAACCCTGTGAGCAGCCCCACTGTCTTGCTCATTAGCCCTGCCCTGTCCCATTAGCTGTGTGATCATTTGCTTTTGCTTGCAGCTAGAAACTCAGACTGATAAAATGATTTCGTATTTTCTTGGCTAGGAGGGAATTCCTTTAGGCCTTCATATCTTCAGTTCTTACACGTGCATCGAGTATCCAGCCTCCCTGGCCCATGGACAGTGTGGACACAATGGCCTCCCGCTGAGCTAAGACATCCGATACTCCCAGCTTCCCTTTACAGAGCTCCAGAAGTTGGCCGCCTCTCCAGCTGCCTCCTATAAAGTCTCGCTGTGGATGCCTGTGCCTGCTTCCATTCTTGGCTCAGGGAAAACCCAGCTGCCCCTCAGCACTGCCTGCTCTTCCCCAGGGAAGGCTCTGCAGAGCCTGCACTCTCTAGCTACTTGCTGCATTGAAGGGAAACAGAGACATCCCTGCTGTTGAAACTTCACCGCAGCATCTCATAGGTTGCGTCTCCTTTGCTCTGTTTGCTGCACTCTGCCTGAAACTGAATGAAATTGTCACCTGTGGCTCACATTGGATGACTCAAACCCTGTATCCCTGGGAACTCCTCAGTGGTCCCTCAAGCCGCTCTTGATAAAGACACTCAGCGTGACTCACTCACAAGCCCAGGATAATGTCTGACCATCAACACTGACAAATATTCAAACTATGCCAGAATGTGTTGTCTCTTCACTTAGGGCTATGTCTGAGGATCCTAAGACTTCCCGGAGGTCTCCTCGCACTAATTACATGTGTGGTAAGCTGAAGAGATTTGTCGGCGGTTGAGGGACATGAATGTCACGCACTCCCTTGAGTATAAGGTTCTTTTCCAAAGCATGTTCTGTCACATGACCTGCATGGCTTCCATTGAAGTAGGGGTGGGCATAGATTCTGTAACCTCAAAATGTGAGCCTTGGTCCTAGTACAATGGAGAAGCTCACAAGCTTGCGTCATACTCACTCAGGGCTGGTGGTGACCATATCAGCTTCTGATGCCACCACCCACGCAGCTTATCCTAGAAAAGCGCTCTTGTAGCTTCCCTTCTGTCCTCCTCTGTCGGCTACTGAATACTCCGACCACCAGAATCTGGAACACCAGAAGGAGGCTACCGCTTTCCCCTCTAAGAAGGGATGTGTTCTTCAGGAAGATTTAGGATCCTGTGCTCTTCAAGTCTGAGCCACAGATTGGTGTGACCTGGTGGGGGGTGACATCATCTCACCCAGGGCCTTACACCAGAGGAGAAAGCAGTGGTGAGGAGTGAAGAAGACAGCATGGGGTTTGCTGAGACCTCAGCAGCAGGGAGCAAAGATCCCAGCTGGGTGTAGAAGAGGTTTGCAACATAGTATCTTCTCCCTCTATATCCTGTTCTGGGGTCAGAGTTGGTATTGTCAATGTGTAGAATGCGTGAGTCTTGTAGCTTCTGACTCCATAGATTTCTTTGCTGTACCCCTCTTCCAACCATAAGCTCTCAGCCCCTCTTTTTACAGTCACCCAATGCAAAGACAAAAGCAGAGGATCAAGTAGTGATGCATTCAGGGCTGAGACATGGGAGATACACTTGTGCTTTGTCTCTGAGATCCTTTGGCCCAGTCTTAAAGCCCAGCTTGAGGCCTGGAGAAGGAGGCTGGCCAGCACAACTCTTGGATTCTTCACAGCACAAATCCAGCCAAAGAAGAAGGGATGAGAAACAGGTCAGGGGACGGTCGATCTTGGAGGACAACTCCAAAGCTCTGCCTCCCTGAGAGAGGCCCACACACCCGTGATTGCTCCGACTTATGGGAGCTCTGACGTCAGTGAAGGCCCTCAAAGCAAAGAGCTTCTGAGGAAAAGCTAAGCCCATCTAAACCATCTGGGATCTCCATCCACAACATCTTTTTCTACTTCCCTCCTATGAAGAAACATAAGGCCCCCATTTCTCTCAACTTTGAAGTAGTTCACTCTGCATGCACGGCATCCATCTCCATCCACCTCCACGGCTGCTGGAAGGAGCAGACACTAGATCCAAGCAGAGCCTACCTCCAAAGCTTGTTGATGGAAAATCTAAGTGTGCTGGGGCTGGCTGGGACTCACACCAATTGAGCCTGGGAAGACACACCACAAAAAACTACCAGCTTCTATGAAGCCAGGAGGGGGACACTCAGATTGATTAAGGAGATCTTAAACCGAACACTAGCTTACAAAGATACCAGTCCCTAATGCCCTTGAAGAGTCTGCCTTACAGGGGAAAGGAACTCTGCAGATGGACTAAGGGACTGGAGATGCACCTTGCAGATGCAAGGTCCTCACAGAAGGGAAAAAGGAATGCAGCTGAGATAGAGAGCAATCAGATTTTCCAGAAGCTTCGAAGGAAGCCTTGCCAGCACATTAAGTCTCAGATTTTTGAACTCTAAATAGTTAGAGAATCAATGTGTTTTGATTTAAGCCACTAAAGGTTTTTTTTTCTCTTTCTTTTCTTTCTTTCTTTCTTTCTTTCTTTCTTTCTTTCTTTCTTTCTTTTAATGGCTGCATTGGAACTACTGTACCGAGCTCAGTGATGAGCCAGGACCAGGAGGGAATTCAGCATGGGGCTGTGGACTTCAGATCCCCAGGCCACACACAGGTCTCCTGGCCCTGGAAGACTCTTTGTAACCTCAAGTAACAGAAAACCCAAATCAACTTAGCTTATCCGCAAGTCCTAAGGCAAGTGTGTCCACACTGACTAGTGACTAGTGATGTCACGGAAGAGCTCAGTTCTTGTCACTCTCTCTCTCATTGTTTCTATTCACAGGGTAGATGCCAAAGCTGCAGACAGCACATCTAGGCACATCGTGGCCCACACTCAGGATGCGAAGGCACTTCATCTTTGAGTCTCTTGCTGTGAATGACGAAAGCTGTAGCAGAGCATCCATCGTGCTGCTGCTCCTCTCTGAGGCTGCATCTCCCCTCCCCGTCCCTCTGGCCCATGCCTAAACCAGCCACTGCTGAGAGAAATCAGACCACTTTAATGATGTGGGTTAATGAGGTCCCGCCCCAGAATCCAGACTCGCTGAAGTGTTTAGCTGTTGATTAAAGGGTGAGCACCAGAACTGACTTGTTTGAACCAAGAAGTAAACCCATTTCCCAGAGCATCTACTCCACTGGTGTATGGCTGGGTGTCACAGACACAGGCATACCCTTGCTGGACTCTAGATAACTGGGGCACACGTGTCCATTCTTCACCTAGGGAGGAACAGGCTCTTGTTGGCTTGCTTCCATCACCATGGAGACCAGGTCGACCTTGGAGATCAAGTTCCCTTTTGCCTGGCCCATTGCTTTGATTGCCCTTGGGATGCCTAGAAAACCTTATGGGTTTCAGGTGACAGCACTGGGTCTCACTGTGTGTTAGCCCAACTTCTCTGGCACCCACAGTTGAAATGGGGAAGAACTGAGATCCTTTCCCTAGGAGGAAGCTGTGGGTGTGGCAGGGACCTTGGACTTCTGGGCTGTCCCATAAACCCATCTTGTTATTGCCTGATCTCTCAGCCCACCTGCCTGCAGCTCCCTCACCTTGATCATGAATAAGCCCAGAGTGAGGAACCTGGAAACCTAAATATAGTCTACTTAATTTTGCTATTATCCCAGCTTTAATTTTTTTTTTAGCTTTGGCAGATAGTTCTGCTTATAGAGTCATGGGATGCTGAATGAAGGATATATCTAGAAACTCTATATTGTTGTATCTTTCCTGTTAATATATAGTTATTTCAAACAATAAATTGAATGAAGGGCATATGGGAACTTTATATTGTTGTATCTTTCCTGCTAATCTATAGTTATTTCAAACAACAGACTCATTCTAAATTATTTCTGATTATATGTGTTCATGTTCATGGGGAAGTTCACTTGTGTGCTCAAATGCATGAGGACATGGATATTCGTGCATGTGGAGACTGGAATACAGCTCTAGAAGCACCACCCACCTTGGTTTTTGAGACAGGGTCTCTCACTGGCCTGGGGCTCCCCCGGAGATGGGCCTCAGGGATCTACCTGTCAATGCTGACAGTGCTGGGATTTTAAGCATGTGACTCCATGACTCTGGGTTCTGGGGTCAAACTCAGACCTTCTTATTTACATGGCAAGCACTTTACTGCCTGAGCTATCTCCCCAAGCCCAGTAAACTTATTTTAAAGGCAACAGTACGAGGGCAGTACGAGAGGAAGATAAACCGGTGTTGGGCTCTGTCACAGTCACACCGTACCCTGTCTCACTGGGGATATTCTCTGCTCCCTTGAGAATTCTCTGCCCAACTGCGGTTCGACAAGAGAAAGAAGGAAAGTTAAACTCAAAAGGTGGGCTGGGGAGATGGTCAGCCATACAGACATGAGGACTCGAGGGTAGACGCCCCAACACCCACATAGAAAAACAAGTAAGGGACAGACATGCTCCTGCAGTCCCAGCACTGGGGAGGTAAAGATAAAAGGATGCAGGAGCCTGCTGGCCAGCCAGTCATGCCAGCTGATGAGTGCTAGCTTCAGTGAGAGACTCTGCCTCAAAATAAAATGAAGAAGCAACTGAGGGAGACATTCAACAGTGACCTCTGGCCTCCATGTGTGTGAAGGCACACCCTGACATATGCATGTAATGTGCACACACACGCACACACTCAGGTTTGTGGCGGGGAGAGTAAGAATGAAAATGGGTGGGATTAGGTGGCTTGATGGACATTCTCAATACCAAGAGCATCTTGTGCTACAACTATCTAAGAAAAAGCTAAATCATGAGATCTTTGCCACAAAACTTCTAACAAAGTACCGCCCTTACTCACTGGTTAAAGTCAGAACACCAAGAACCCAGACTAACCTGATTCTGGTGCTGTTTTGTCTTCATTTGTGTGTGTGTGTGTGTGTGTGTGTGTGACTGTGTGTGTGAGTGTGTGTGTGTGTGTGTGCATGTGTGTGTGTGTGTGTGCATCTGTGTGCATGTGACTACGTGTCTGAGTGCGTGTGTGTGCAGCATGTGTGTGTGAATGTGTATGTGTGTGTGGGAGAGGAGAGAGAGAGAGAGAGAGAGAGAGAGACCCATATGTACAAATAAAATATCTTTTTAAGTGAGTTATGAAGGCTAGAGGGATGGCATTCTCTGTAGAGTGCTTGCCATGCAATCATCAGAACCTCAACTCAGTCTTCAGAACCCACATTTTTTCTTTTTATTAGATATTATCTTTATTTACATTTCAAATGTTATCCCCTTTCCTGGTTTCCCATCCAAAACCCCCCTATCCCATCCTCCCTCCCCCTGATCACCAACCCACCCACTCCTGCTTCCTGGCCCTGGTCTTCCCCTACACTGGGGTATCGAGCCTTCACAGGACCAAAGGCCTCTCCTGCCACTGATGCCCAGCAAGGCCATCCTCTGCTACATATGCAACGGGAGCCATGAGTCCCTCCATGTGTACTCTTTGCTTGGTGTTTTAGTCCCTAGGAGCTCTGGGGGTACTGGTTGGTTCATATTGTTGTTCCTCCCATGGGACTGCAAACCCTTTCAACTCCTTGGGTCCTTTCTCTAGCTCCTCCATTGGGGAACCTGTGCTCAGTCCAATGGTTGGCTGAGAGCATCCACCTCTGTATTTGCCAGGCACTGGCAGAGCCTCTCAGGAGACAGCTATATCAGGCTCCTGTCAGCAAGCTCATGTTGGCATCCACAACAGTGTCTGGGCTTGGTAACTGTATATGGGACGGATCCCCAGGTGGGGAGTCTCAGGATGGCCTTTCCTTCAGCCTCTGCTCCACACTTTGTCTCTGTATCTCCTCTGATGAGTATTTTGTTCCCCTTTCTAAGAAGGACCGAAGCACCCACACTTTGGTCTTCTTCTTCTTGAGCTTTATTTGGTCTGTGAATTGTATCTTGGGTATTCCGAGCTTTTGAGCTAATATCCACTTATCAGTGAGTGCATACCATGTGTGTTCTTTTGTGATTGGGTTACCTCACTCAGGATGGTATTTTCTAGTTCCATCCATTTGCCTAAGAATTTCATGAAGTCATTGTTTTTAATAGCTGAGTAGTACTCCATTGTGTAAATGTACCACATTTTCTGTATCCACATTTTCTGTATCCATTCCTCTGTTGAGGGACATCTGGGTTGTTTCCAGCTTCTGGCTATTATAAATAAGGCAGCTTTGAACATAGTGGAGCCTGTGTCCTTATTACATGTTGGAGCATCTTCTGGGTATATGCCCAGGAATGGTATAGCTGGGTCCTCAGGTAGTACTATCTCCAATTTTCTGAGGAACTACCAAATTGATTTCCAGAGTGGTTGTACCATCTTGCAGTCCCACCAGCAATGGAGAAGTTCCTCTTTCTCCACGTCCTTGCCAGCATCTGCTGTCACCTGAGTTTTTGATCTTAGCCATACTGACTGGTGTGAGGTGGAATCTCAGGGTTGTTTTGATTTGCATTTCCCTGGTGATTAAGAAGGCTGAACATCTCTTTCGGTGCTTCTCAGCCATTCGGTATTGTTCAGTTGAGATTCTTTGTTTAGCACTGTACCCCATAAATAGGGTTATTTGGCAGAACTCAATCCAAACATGATGGTATGCACTTGGAATCCCTGTGCTGGGGAGATAGAGACATTTTGTCTTGCTGGTCAGACAGTCTAGTTGAACTGGTGAGCACCAGGCAAATTGTAGACTTTGTCCTCTGATACCACATGCATGAACATCAGATACACACACACACACAGGGAGGAGTATGTCAGAATCCAGTCCTGTCCCACAGATTTTCAGGTCCCCCAGTCTTGTGCATGAGATGCAGACAGACCAGGCTGAGATTCAGTACCATTGGTCTCATAAAATTTCTGATGTGTCTTTGCCATTCCATATACTTACTTAGAAAAGGGAGGCTACCATGCAAACGCATGACTATTTCCTTTGAATAGCACTAACATGGTGATATTTCTTCTGTCTGTTCATAGCCCATCCCTACAGGATAAACATTCCCATAAAAGCTCCACTTTTAAGCTGAGGAAATTTTCCAACTGAAACATTGAGTCTTTGTTCTTGAAGGATCTCTCCTCAAGTGTGCGTAGTGACACATTTCATGTTAAACAAATACACCATGAAGAGCCCAGACTGGTTTTAAAACAACTCCTTTATTAGGTTTTTTTTTTAAATTATTATTATTTAAGCATTAAACTCCAGGACTGCACAACTTGAAACTAGCTCTTCAGTCTACAACAGCTTAGAGGAAATGACACCTACAAAGACAAGACTGGCCCAGGTGCAGCTTTTTATGGTGCTTAGAGTTTTTTGTTTTGGTTTGGTTTTTGGTTTTTTGAGACAGGATCTCTCTGTGTAGCTGTAGCCTTGGCTATCCTAGAACTCACTCTGTAGATCATGCTGGCTTTGAACTCAGAGATCTGCCTGCCTCTCTGCCTGCCTCTCTGCCTGCCTCTCTGCCTGCCTCTCTGCCTTCCTCTCTGCCTGCCTCTCTCTGCCTTCCTCTCTGCCTGCCTCTCTCTGCCTCTCTCTGCCTCTCTGCCTCTCTGCCTCTCTGCCTCTCTGCCTCTCTGCCTCCCAGGTGCTGAGATTAAAGGTGAACGACACCACTGCTCAGCTGGGCTTATCTTTTTAAACAGTGTTTTTATTCTTTGAATGTTGGATGCATGTATACCAAGTATATTGATCAGCACACTACCCCTCCCCACCCCTCCCCCTCGTGCCCTCCAGCCCATCTCCCTCCTGACTTTATGTTCTTTTTGTTACTATTATTAATAACCACATGTTCAGTCAGCTCTGCCCATATGCACTGTGGGTATGTGTCCGTCCACAGAGGCGCGAGCAATGTACTGTAGGCCATGTCCCCAAGGGAGAGTGACCCTTCCTTCCTCAGCAGACGTCGGGGCTTACCCCAGTCTTGTAGATTCCTGCCACCCACAACTGTTCACCCAGTGATTCTGTGAGCATCTGGTCACTGTTACAGATCTCTGAGGAAAGACTTAATTTTGACTCCAGGTTTGGGTTTGAGCCCAAGGCTAGCTGCTGCATTGCTTTGGGCCTAAGATAAGGTGAACTATCCCAGCAGCAGGGATATGAGGCAAAGGTCACCGCTTCATGGCAGCCAAGAAACAGAGGAGCCTCATGGCCACGGAGGAGCCACAGACAGGAAGCACCTTAAAGGCTCACCCCAGGAAGCTACCCACCACCTATTACCACCCAATAATGCCATCAAAGTATGAATCCATCAGTGCGTTAAGCCATTCATGAAGTTTGAACCCCCTGATCCAACCACTTCCCTGGGACTGCATTACCAGCTGACGACCAAGACATGAGCTCCTTGTAAGAAACTTCATACCCAAACCCTGACAGCCATTCATTGCTAAGTCTTTCCTCTTTGTTACCTTGTCCTGCTTTTATTTTCCCCATAGTACTTGAAATTATTTTTGTAAGTTGCTTATTATCTTTTTTTCATTATTTATTTATTCACTTTACATCTCAGTGTCAGCTCCCCCTCCTCCCACACAGCTCCTCCCCTCATTCCCCCTCCCCTTCTCCTCTGAGAAGATGGACCCCCCCGCCCCCGCATATTCTCCCCCCCCCATCCCGCATATTCTCCCCCCACCTCCACACACACACACACACACATCAAGTCACTGCAGGACTAGGTGGATCCTCTCCCACTGAGGCCAGACAAGGTGGCCGGCCCAGTTAGAGGAACCGGATCCACAGGCAGGCAACAGGTTCAGAGATGGCCCCTGCTCCAGTTGTTGGGGAACTCTCATGAAGGCCAAGCTGCACATCTGCTACGTATGTGTGGTGCCTTTGTGTGACCTTAAGATCGATTTGCTTATTGTCTCCCTGTTCCAACATGACCCTGTTGAGGGGCGGGGCTGTGGTGGGCTCGCTCACTGCTGGATCTTCAGGGCCTCTGCTGCCTCCTCATCCTGCTGGTCCCCTTAGCTGGGTGTTCTCTCCCAGAGACTACACTGCTTTCAGCTTCCTTTCCTTCAGCTCAACCTTGGGTTCTGTCCCAGACAAAGCCACTTTGACAACGGGAAAGGAAAAGGCAAGTAGATGCCATGGATGTGCTGTTGGAGCCAAGTCAGACCCTTCATCCCACATGATGCTCCCCTCCTAGTACATCATCACAGACCAGAGCTTAGGACAACACTTTTGATGAAAACAGGCAGCTGCTTCTCCAACAGGACCTCCGGGGGCTATTTCCTCCTGCCTGCCTCTTCTCCACAGCCGGTAGCTGTCCTGAGAGACAGGAGGATCTTTGGGTTCAAGCCCAGAGCGATCTGGGGTAGCCAGTACTTCATGGTGATACCCCATCTGAAAGAGAAGAGACAAGAATGGGCATGCCCCAGGCTGAGCTGTTTGTGAGAGGGGCACAGCGACCTGGGAGTGGAGGAGATCAAGGGTTATACCCATCTCCTGGCCTTCTCAGATGTGGATAGGGCTTGGAGGAAGTCTCTAACTCACCAGGACACCCCTAGTCATCTCTCTGACACGCCCAGCAGGTGATGAAATCAAGCAGGCTCCAGCTGCTCAGCTCCGAGGGTCTCCCAAGGCCCAGAACATCTGCAGGCTGTCATCCCTGAGGCCGGTCCATTCTAAGTTCACTACTGGGAAAGCTCCCAGCCAAGGGTAACCTCAGGAAGGCCAGGAAAGGACACAGGAGGCCTCAGTGACATGTTAGAGACAGACAAGGTCAAGGGCAAACATATTTCACTGACAATCACTGTGTCTTACTAAACAGATGATAGACACACACTATAAAAAATAAACAAAAGGTAGGGTAGGGGATGTGTGGAGGTGTACACCTTTAGTCCCAGGACATGACAGAGCTAGGTATCTCTCTCAGTTGGAGGCCAGCCTGGTCTATATAGAGAGTTCTAGTACAGCCAGGCCTATATAATGAGACTCTAACTTAAAAAAAAAAAAGAATTAGGAGAATCATTCCTTTCTCAGTAAAACCTTGAGTCCTTTCTTAGTCTAAGATTCTTCAAATATGGGATGCATTGATTTTTATGCTTTTATTAATTTAATGGACTTTGACATTCTAAATAATAAGTGTTCATGTTTTTAAAATGTTTGTTATTTAATGATTAGAATAGTAATTTTCTTAAGAATTATTAAAACATGATTTTTTTTCTTCCTTTTTGTGCTACCGGGAATTGAAGTCAGGGCCCTGTGTATATTAGGCAATGCTTGCAGGAATTAGGTAGGCATGTTCTACCAACTGAACTACATCCCCAGTCCAAGATTTAACGTTTAAAAATCTGACAAAAATTGAAATAAAAAAATCAAACTCTATATACTTTTCCCTAAAGTTACTATCATAAATATACAGCAGTTACATCATTTGAAAGAATCCGTTTTGAACTGACTTTGAGGTATAATTGGCATACAGTAAAGTGTACATACTGTTTACAATGTGATAACCCATCACTGTGCTACGATAAAGAACTTCCTTCCCCAACTTTAAACAAATAACTGAAAGGGGACCAAAGACTTACATGAAGAAAGATAAAACCATAAAACCCTTAGGGAAACACACATAAATCTTTATGACTCGGGGTTAGATAGAAATTTGTTATACACAATAGCAGAAGTACAAAACTCAGCTAGAGGACATTGAACTTCATTAAAATTCAAAACTTCAAAGGACATTATCAAGACATTACCAACATCCTTTCCCACCCACTTAAGAGACTACAATCAAAGAGGCCGACCTAACACCTGTGGACCAGTGGCCAGTTTTGTATCATTATCAATAAAGCTGATATGCTCATTTAAAACTGTTAAAGATCAAGCCGGACATGGTGGCGCACGCCTTTAATCCCAACACTTGGGAGGCAGAGGCAGGCAGATTTCTGAGTTCGAGGCCAGCCTGGTCTACAAGGTGAGTGCCAGGACAGCCAAGGCTACACAGAGAAACCCTGTCTCGAAAAAACAAAAACAAAAAACAAACAAAAAAAAAAACTGTTAAAGATCTGCCAGTATTGTAGCTAAGAGACCTCTATCCAGCTCAAGATCAAAAGGAAGCCGTGTTCTCTTCCTATAGTTTAACACCAAGATTTGGTTTTGTGCATATTAGTTGACTACCTAGTGATTTGGGGTGTTTTAGGTTGTGTGTGTGTGTGTGTGTGTGCGTGTGTGTCTGTGTGTATGATTTGGGCCTTTTTTTTAGATTTTATTCCTATATATGTATTATATATGTATGTATGCACACACATGCTCAGGAGCTGACAGTATGGCACACATTTGTTTTGTGGGGGAGACCACAAAAGCCAGAAGAGGACTTTAAACACTCTCAAGCAGAGTTCTATGTGGTTTGAGCCACCCGATATAGATGCTGGGAACTGCACTGTGTCCTCTGGAAGAGCAGCAATTGCTCCTAAGCACTGGGCCATCTCTCCATCCCTGAGGACAGCTAAGGGTTCCAATTCAGTTGTGGGGGATCTCCCACTGCAGCCCTCCTGGGTGGATCTTTGCCCTGCCTAGTTTTCTCACACATTTGCTTTGTTACGCAGTGACTGGTACTTGCCCTAATCTACAAGGGGCCCCTCTGCTGACCTCCATCGATCTGTCTCTGCCCAGCCTCTCCTCCTCCAGCTCTCAGATCTAGCTTAATTGGAGACTGCTGAGTCTCTTAGTTTACCCACCAGTGTTCAACAGCTTGGAAACTCTAGACGATAAAGTAAAACCTGCAGGCAGGACTGTGTCTCAGGGACCTCAGTCTTCACTGCCTGATCTACGAACCAGTATCTTAACAGTAACAGTGATTGCTCTGTTTTGTGGCACCTCCTAGGTGGTCAGCTTAATATCAGGATGAAGCTGAGTATCTTCTTCCCAGCCACCCACGGTTAGACGCTCCCTGTCCAAGTTTGTGTTGGACACAAACTTTGTACTTTCCATTGAGAAGCACACAGTCACAGAAGTAGCTGCTGCTGCTGCTCTGGGTAAAGAATGGAAGGGCTACGTGGTCCTGGTCAGGGAGAATGACAGACAAGGTTTTCTCATGAAGTAAGGTGTCTTGATCCACAGCAGAGCTTGCCTGCTGTTGAGTGAGGGGCTTTCTTGTTATAGACCAAGGCAAACTGGAGAGGGTGAGCACGCAGCTGTTTGTGGAGGCACTGTGGATGCCAATCTGACTGTTCTCAACTTGGCTATTGTTGAAGGCAGATGGGGGTTATGCTGAGACTGATACATTGTGCCTTGACAGTTGGAGCCCAAGAGCTGGCAGAATCCAAAAGCTTTTCAATCTCTCTAAAGATGAGTGTCAACCAATATGTTGTGAGATAGCCCTTAAACAGAGACGGTAAGAAGCCCAGGACCAAAGCAGCCGAGGTTCAGCATCTTGTTACTTGGTGTGTCCTGAGGCACGACCACTGACTGATGTATTGTTCTGAAGAATTAATGCACTGGGTCACAGGTGTGCTGGTGCACATCTTTAATCTCAGCACTACAGAGGCAAAGGCAGGAGGATCTCTGATTTTGAGACCAGCCTGGTCTCAACATACATAGCAAACTCCAGGACAGCCAGGACTAATAGAGAGACCTGATCTCAGAGAGAAAGAGAGAGACAGAGAGAGAAAGACAGAGAGCGAGTGCACTAAGAAAAACAAGGAGGCTGCAGAATATACTCATCTTTTAGCCAAAGGAGTGAAAGAATCCAAAGGAAACCACCAGGGACAGGTCACCAAGAGACATCCACTGTCCTCGCTGAGATCTACGTGTAAGTCTCAGTTCAGTCAAAACTAAACCTTGAAGAGGAACAAATAAATGATCAGACCTTGAATCTCAAATAATTTTAAAGTAATAAATAATAACAATGTGTCACCCGTCTCAATCTGTTCCCTGCCACCTCAGGTACATGAACGGCCCATCCTACCTCATCCGTGTGGAAGCAGACATTGAAGGGTGTTTCTGGGTTTTTTAATTTGGATAATAATTACAGAAGACAGAAAGCTTAACAAATATAAAGTCTAGAATGTTTGGATCAGGTAGGGAAGAGTTACTGAAGCCACTGATGGTCATATAACTCCCTACTTCCCAGGAACACGACTTCATTTTACAATGACATTCACTTGGTACTACAGGGCTCATTCCCAAGATGATGTCCCAAGACTGTCTGACGCCTCCTCAGGATCTAATAAATAGACTCCTTCCGAGAACTGCTGCTGCTAAGATGACTAATCATAGATCTAGCACCTCCAGCTAGCACCTGCAGAGTTCTCCCATCTCTAAATCGAGACCAAAATAAAAATAATTAATCATCATAATTAAAGAATGTACACACAGAATGAGTAAATGAAGTGTACATTGAAAATGCCCTTCCCTCGGGTGATATTAAGAGCAGTGTGCTCTTTCATGTCTTAGATGGTCACTTTCTCAGCTTGCTTTTTTTTTTTTTACGGATTTGTCTCTTCCTTGCTTTTTTTCTGGGGTTTCCCTCTCTTTTGACTTTGAGTTACCTCACAGGAATCTTTTCTTCCAGGCTAGGAGTTGCTAGACAGTTTTTTTTTTTTTTTTTTACTTCCTCGTAAAATCTAGAACAAAAGCAAAGAATATTCAAACTTGTCTTTAACTGGGTTGCTGGCTGGCTCAGCCACCCTGGATGAAGACTCATGTGAACACAGCATCTTCCAGTGCACGGCAAGGTAAGACAAGACCTCCCAGGAGGAAATTAAACTGTGAAGTATCTTGATGTCTTGTCTTGTCTTTCTTTCTTTCTTTCTTTCTTTCTTTCTTTCTTTCTTTCTCTTCTCAGAGCTGAGGACCAAACCCAGGGCCTTGCGCTTGCTAGGCAAGTGTTCTACCTCTACGGCTGAGCTAAATCCCCGAGGTATTAAGCCCCAGTGAGCAGCCTCTCCCCTGGTCCTACCTCAAGCTCATGGCACAGAAAGGATAGTATGGATGGGAAGCCATAGAGGGTGATTTGAGAATTATACAAACTATTTGGATAGTTTCTACCTAGCTCCTCACTCTTTTTACAAAACTATTGTTCTTGTTTCTCCATCATCTTGCTAAGCATGGTTTCTGTCTCTTCCTGGGCCAGCAGGAGGACCCTGTCATGTGTCTTAGATAGCTTTGCTGTCTGTGGGTCACAGAGTAGAAAGCTCTGTGCTTCTCTCCTGGGCAAGCTCTGAGTTTCTGGAGCTCCATCTCAATGTCCCTACTTCATCTTGTTGGTTGCTCATTCTCCTCTGCCAAGGCTTCTCCAAGACATCACTCCCTGGGCTGGGACCCAAGCAGGCAATGAAGGAAAGGAGCCTGAAGGCAGTGTGGTAGCTGGCAAAGGACTCCAGCCGTGGGCACAGTGCCCATCGCCAAGGCCCTGAAGTACAAGCATGCTGTGTAGAGAGCTATAGTGAAGAGATGGGGGGTGGGGGGGCGGGGCTGGGGCAGGACGGCAGCGAGGTAGAGGTCAGTGAGCCAAGGGTCTCAGAAGCCAGGGTCTCGGCTTTATCATGAAATGGATGGGAAGCCATAAGAGGGTGATTGGAGAATTATACGTTGTCAGTTTAGCATCTACATGGAAGATAGCTTTGGGAGAGGAAACTGTGGGGAAAGTCAAGCAAACAGAGATTAGCTGGAAGCTTTGTCACCATCTATGTGAATGAGGGAGATGATGCTATGAAAGATGTTGGCAGTGCTACACTAGAGAGAGGTAGAGCCAACAGAATCCTAGATAGTTTGGGTCAGAAGTACTAAAGGAGAGAAGAGTCAAAGTTGATACCAAGGATTTCAGCCTTAACAAGTAGAAGAAGGAATTAGCCAAAGGAAGCCTGTATGTTTGGGGGCAGGGATTGAATCAGGTAGTTGTTGAGACATGTTTGCTTGGAGATCCTGTGAGAGCCAAATGACAAAGCAGACAGACACTCCATCCCAGGATGAGGTGGGAGGTTAAACCACAGTTACCAGCAACCCTACAGACAACCTTGAAAACCATGAGACTCAAGGGAGTGAGTGTGTGGGAAGGAGCAGAGGTCCAGGGCTAAGTCACATGGCTTCTAGCCTTGAGATACAGAGATATGAGGGGCAGCAAAGACGGAGATGGCCCATGGTTGTTTATGTAAGCAGAAAACAAATCTATAGTGCCCCAGAAACCAAGGCAAAGTAAGCACTCAGGAATGTGTCAAGTGTGGAGCTGAAGAAGATGCACAGACCACTGGAAACCCAGCAGCATCGCCAGGGACCTTGGCCACTACTTGACAGTGAAGACAATTAAAGTCTGGTAGAGAGAATGGGAATAGGGGAGGCAGGGAATGTGAGTGGCAGTGACCATCTGAGGACTTCCGCTGTAATGAGGCAAAGGTGCTCACAGATACAGAACCAACGAAGAGAATGAGCTGTGCTTCCAGTTTTTGAAGGCTGAGAGGTTTCTGAACGTGGTAAAACACACTTGTAGTCCCAGTGACTCTGGAGGACGAGGCAAGAAGCTCACTTGAAGTAGGAGACTGAGAACAGCAAGGGCAACATAGCAACACCCTGCCCCAAAACAAAGCAAAGAAAAAATAAAAAGATGAAAAGTTATCAGAGCATGCTTGTATATAAATGGGCACACTGGAGAAAGACTCCCAAGTCTTTCTTAGGTAGAGAGATGACCAGATGTAGTCAACACCACACAACAGCCATAGGAAGGGTAGATGAAACGGGCACATAGAAGTCAGATGATAAAGAGGAGTCATGGGATTTATATTCCATTTGACCTTCTTTCTCAGTAAAAAATGGACTAAAGGGATTGGCAGAAACTGAAGATGAGATGAAGCTTGCACTTAAATCGACAGGCAAAGCTCAGGGTCCACTTCAGTTGAGTGAAACTAACTTCCATGGCTGGTTTTCCCCTGTGGCTTAGTCCCTGGACCTCTGTTCCTCTTCCACCTGCTCCAGCCGTCCCTGAGAGGCATAGGTTAGATACAGAACTGTAGCTACAGGGTATGTACATGTATACATACATACAGGGTAATGTTCTTCTAGAGAGTTTGCTGTATCAGCAGATTCTCAAAGAAGTGCCAAGAACTGAAATCCAAGCGGTCATAGGTCCCTGGTAAGAAAACAAGAGTGAAGCTGGGCAGAGTGACACAAGCCTTTAACTCCAGCACTCAGGAGGCAGAGATAGGTGGATCTCTAAATCTGATGCAGGCCTGGCCCACAACGAAAGTTCCAGAACAGCCAGGGCTACCCAGAGATACCCTGTCTCAAAACCAAAACACACAAAGCAAAGCAAAACAAAACCCCATATACAAAAACACAACTGAATACAATTCCAAACACCCCATGGTGTCCCATAATGGGCTGTAACTTCAGTTCCAGTGGATCTGATGTCCTCTTCTGGCCTCTGATGGCACTAGGAACACACAGATAGACAGACAGACTGGCAGGCAGGCAGACAGACAGACATGCAGGCAAAGCATCCATACATATTTAAACAAATTAACTTGGTTGGGCATAGTGGTATACACCTTTAATCCCAGCACTCAAAAAGGAGAGGCAGGGAGGAGTGTGTGAGTTTGAGGCCAGCCTAGTCTACAGAGCAAGTTCTAGGACAGCCAGGGCTAGTATACAAAGAAACCCTGTCTTGAAAAACCAAACAACCAAACAGTACCAAACAAACAGACAATTAACCTGCAACTGGTAGCACATGTCTATAAACGCAACACTCAGAGGAAGTAGACGAAGGAGGATAGTGAGTTCAAAGCCAACCTGACCTACAAAGTGAGATCCAAGCCAGTCTGCACTGTACAGCAGGAGCTGTCTCAAAAGAAAAATTAGAAAATATATATCTAACATTAGATTGATTATACAAACATCAAAATAGTCAGCCAATGGGAGAATAGCACTCATTGAGACTGGTATTTTCCAAGGTTTTTTTTTAACAGTGTGGAAGAATTACTAAGATATAACATACATTGTTTTAAAGACAGAATAAAAAGCATTAAGAATTCCGGGAAAATTCTAAATGCCAATTGTAATTATCTTTGGGCAAAAGATCATAGATGAGTCTCACTTTTCCTTGTCATTTTCTGTATTCTCCATATGTATATGTATAGTTGTGACAGCACAACTCAGATAATCTGTGGTCCTTCCTGAAAGGGCTTGATGGTGTCTGTGTCACCTCTGGTCTTGTTGTTCACATATGGCAGCCTCCTCACATGTCAGACTGTGTGAATTCCTGGCACACAGGGTCCTCGTGTGTCCCATAAGGGTTGGCCACCCAGAAGCTTTAACCCAAAGATCAAACAGTCGTTCATTTCACAACCACCTATTTCTTCAGTAACAGATTCTTTCCCCACAATGATTCGTATCTCCTAACTCTTCCTTCCTTTCTAGACTTGCTCACAACTCCTGCTCTTGCCCTTCAGCCTTCTGGACTTGAAGACATATAGATTCAAACACATATACCAACCAAGGTTTGGGAAACTCTGACTCGAGGCCTCGGCCATGAGAACGTTGGAGCAGAATACATTAGAAGAAATACTGCGCTAGAAGCCAGCTACTGTAACTAGGCTCTCAGAATATACACCCATTCTGCTCGTTCATTTACATAGTGGCTGGATACAATCTGATGCAGGCTGAGTGTGGCCAACTGCAATCAGATTGGCCCCATGTGTCTAGCCTGGCGGGCTAGCCTGGCATATGCTATAAAGACAAGACAAGGCCAACCATGAGAAACTATGTCAGGTCCTTGCTTGCCATGTCTGCTACAACCCACTGACTAAAACAAGGTACACAGCAAATGCAGAGACAAGGGCCAAGTAAGGGAAGAACCATACAGCCGTATGAGAGAATGTGTAACTGCAGGAGGTGGTGGGGGCTGGAGACAAATGTCAGCCAACACAGCCAATAAAGGATGAAAAATAAGCCAAGTGCCAACATGGTGGGGAAATGAGGTACAAGGGGCACATTCTTGTAGGCGGTTCCTATTGGGAGTTACTTTCTCAATACTTCTGTTGAACACCAACCCTCAAAGCCCCAGAGACAATCATTGGGCACATCTCCTACAAAGGTCCTCCAGAGGAGACCTTGGAGCCAGACTGGTCTAGATGGGTCAGTAGTAATAAATGTGGCTCCAGGGAAGAGATGGAAGCCTTGGTTCTGTTCTGGGAATACTAGAGGCTAAAGCCTCACTTCACCTTCAAAACTAATTCCATGCTAAGCCTCTCAGTTATCCATCTGCTCTGCACTCCCAATTCCTGTCAAGGAGAGGAAACAGGTCCATGGGTTCACCTCTCCAGCCTTTCCTGGAGGTGGAAACTGAGCTATTTTACTATTAAAATGCTTCTATTTGAAAAATTTGAAGATTCTGCTATCATTGCAAGAAACATTACTGAAACACACAGAAAAACAAAAGAAATTCATTAATGGCATTAGAATAAGCTAAATGTATGGCTAGAGTTGTCTCAGCAGTTAGGAGCACCACCTGCTCTTCCAGGAGACCTGGGACTCACTCCCAGCACACACATGATGGCTCACAATTGTCTGTAACTCCAGTCCCAAGGGATCCAGTGCCTCTTTCTGGTCTTCACACATGTGGCCCATAGACATATTCGCAGGTGGTTTTCATAGGCACTACATACATGTGGCCCACAACATACTTGCAGGCAAAATACCCATACATATTAAGAAACGAAAGCTGGGTGTTGGTGGCACACTCCTTTAATTCCAGCACTCAGGAGTTAGAGGCAGGCAGATCTCTGAGTTCAAGGCCAGCCTGGTCTACAGAGCTAGCTTTAGAACAGCCAGGGCTGCACTAAGAAAGAGAAAAACCATAATTAAGAATATGCTACTTGCAGTCTGACAGTTCTTCCCCTTCTCTTCCCCCAAGTCCACTTTCAAAGCAGACCTGCCCTTTCAACCAGAGCCTGAACCAGCTCAGTCACTCTGCTGGAGGAACCATAGAGACAACAGAATCTAATTTGCTTTCTGACACAGGCAGCTGAACAAGTCTGGGCTTTCACCCTCTGTTGCAAAACACAGTGGTCAAGAGAATGGGACTCTGGAGTCTCAGAGACCTGGAGGGAACAGTGTGTACTCACTTACCACATGGCCTTGGGCAAACTTAGTCCCTCAAGCCCCTCCTGGGTCAGTACAGTAGCTAATGCCTCAAATAATCATGTGGATCCCTGAGATAAAATGTTAAAATTCTGGTTGCAGTGCCTCCCACGTGTAGACGTCCAACAAGCCTAACAAGCAATCTCACGGACGACATTGGAAATCTCAACTCTGAGAAGCAGGAACCCTGAACCATGATGAGCCACACATCTACTGAAACCCGTAAAAGATTGGTCCCACTTTGGAAGTTCGAGGAAGGGCCAGTTTGGAGTTAAGCACCCACGGGGCTGGAGGGTGCAGGGGACATGAAGCATTATAACCAGAAATGTTGTGGTCTGAGCAAGAACATGCAAAAAGTGCAGGTGTCTGTGAGCTTAGAACAAACGCTCCCAGCAAGAAGCCAGAAACATCTGTTGCAGGGACAGGAACACCTGCTGCTATCTGCTGGCACATCACAGAAGCAAACCAGCCTTCCTTCTAGTCACCAACTGAATCACGTGGGGTTTGGTTTCAGTTTAGGGTTTTTTGCTTGAGACAGGTTCTTGCTTTGTAACCCATATTGGCCTGGCATGCACAGTGTAGCCCAGGCTGGCCTCAAACTCTAGATCTGACCATCTAGTTTCTTCCAGAGTGGTCTAGATCTCTGTATCCCAGGCACTGAGACTACAGGTTTGCACCACCATGTCTGACTCTATTTAGACTGCCTGAGAGGTAAGGATGCCAGCTGCTATAACAAACCATTTATTTTCAAACTTGTGCCACTTTCCAGTACACTTGATGTTTCTAATATATTTCCAAGCACCCTTGATTCAATTTGATACAGGTGTATGGAATGTTTAGACTGTGGCAGATTATCAAACCTTAAAAGGCAGAAAACAGCCACGATTTTAAATGTCAACTAGAGCAGACAAACTCACAGCTCTTTATAAACCCCTTTGCTCTGCTTTAAGAACAGTAGATCCAGAGGAAGAAGAGCCCACATGTTTGGGGGATCACAGGTTATAGGGCACAGTGCGAGATCTTGATTCTTTGAGTGAGAAAACAAGGAATGAAAGTGAGAAGCAAAGACTCCAAGCTTGGGAGAGGGCTGGAAGACTTCTGGGAAATGGGGAGGCAGAAGTAAGAAGGCTGAGATGGCAGGGAGGGAAAAAAAGAAGGGACTGAGATGGGGGGAACTGGGGCGGATGTGAGGAAAGAGAAGAGCCACTTACGTGAGACCTGGGAAACACGCTCTTCCAGGTGTGACATAATTCCCTCCCAGGTCTCCATGTGGCTTACTGATTTCCCACACTCAGGAAGTGGCAGTTGTACACCATGCAGAGACTGGCTTTGAGAGATCAGGGGCCCTCAACTATGTAGCTCTCCACTAGCTAGTTTTTGAAAGTTCTAGAACTCCTAAATAGGAACTGTCTGATAATAGAGCTATGTGATTGGTGGAGAGACTTGGGAAAACTAGAGAAGGGTTATTAATATAATTAATATAATATGCACATATCCTTCCTCCTTCCCCACTCCCCAGTGTCTGTGATCCCTCTCAGTTGGCCAGCTCTACAGAGCATGCTCTGGGGAATTTCTGCATGGGTAGAAAAATTGTGGGGAAAGGGTTGGCTTAGAGGATCCTGATGCAGGAAGCAAATGTCAGAGTATCTTAGATGCTTCTAGAAAATACAGACCTGCTTAATTATAATTGATGTGAAAGTCCTCTCAATTTTATTATTAGGAAAATGCTACCTGCTTCAAGAAATGACTCCAATGTTTCAGTCCACGTGGTGATTTAGGCCCCAAGTTCCTTGCACCTTGTGGGCCTGACAGCCCCAATGTTCTCAAAGCCTCCCCACCCACCCCCTGCCCCCTGTACTCAAAATGCAGGCCCATCTATTTCTTCAAAGCCTCTTCCAGGAGACAATGGTAATTTCTGTTCACATCTCATTTCCAAAGGCTATTCACATGACCACACCTGGTCATAGATTAGACCATAGAGAGAGAGAGAGAAAACAGAAAATGTGATCTTTGTGCCTGCTGAAACAGGAATGGTCCCATAGTAACTAAGGAAACAGTTTTGGTAGCAAGCCAGCTATGCACATGTGTGCCTATTAATAGAATTGTATTTGTTTGCCTATTTCCTCCCACTGTATTATGAATTCTACAAGTGTGGGGAAGAGGGTTTGCTTTTTTCACCCTCTTGTAATTGTATTTTTTTTCACACTAGTTGTAATTGTATTTTTTTAATTCGCCTGATGTAATTGTTGTCTCAGGGACTTATTGCCTCCATCTGCTAACCTAGGGCTAATCCTGGAAATTTCTAGCCTCCCTACAATCTAATCTAGGCTTACAATGTTTTCAGCCTCTGAGACTTGTTGCTGAATAAACTCACCTCTTCCTAGTTCTTTCTGAGCTCTGGCTGGCTGGTTCAACTCAGTTATTTTGGCTCAAACTCCTCTCCAAGATGAATGATTCAAACTGGCTTCTCTCTCTGCCTCTCCTGAATTCCACTGCTTGGCCTCATCCTAACTTTGGCAATGTGTTCTAATCTTCTGGCTCCTTCTCATTTCCTGGCTCATTCTGTCTTTACTGGTGTCTAGCTTGCTGTCTCTTCAACTCGTCTCTGTAAAACTCTCCCAGTAAAACTGCCTCTTTCTCTCTGCACTGCCCCTCAAGAAGCTTCCCTTTCCTCTCCCTTCTCCTGAGAGTTGGGCAGATCCTGTTCTGTCAAATCTTTCTCTGATTCGTCACTTTGTCTGCCACTTAGCTAGACACCACTTTCAAACATGGGTGCTTCCTTCTACAAATTGACTTTACCTTCATTGTTTGGGATTAAAGGTGTATACTAAGAGTGTGCCTATATTCCACCTAGAGGGATTAAAGGTATGCTAAGGCTGAGTCACACCACAACTAGAAACAGATTTTTCCAGTCAACAACAATCTTGGGGTTTGCAGTGTGATCAAATATCCTGCAACACCTAGTTGTCTGAGGAGAGCTCGGATGAGTTGTCTCCATTCAGAGATTACAGGCAATAGGTTGCTGGAGGTGTCCAGGTATGATATGATCCAAGAGAAAGGAGAAGGTTCTAGGACTCTACAAGAACCCCTTATAGACCCCAAATGTGTAAAATACTTGTCCCTCAGTTAAGAAATTGAAACCACTCCTTAAATACCAAATGCCTAGGAATTTCATTCATAACTGAAAACATTTGCTTACACAACCCATTAACACAACTGTATACAACAGCATATTTCAAAGTTTCTAAAAGGAGAAACAACTGAAATATTCATGATAATAATGTTAACATAAATGAGATAAATGAGTCAAACAAAATCTACACATTGAGCCGGGTGTGGTGGTGCACACCTTTAATCCCAACACTCCAGAGGCAGAGGCAAGCAGATTTCTGAGTTCGAGACCAGCCTGGTCTACAAAGTGAGTTCCAGGACAGCGAGGGCTATACAAAGAAACCCTGTCTAAAAAAAAGAAAAAGAAAAAGAAAAAAGAAAAAAAAGAAAATAGCCACAAAAGGTTACATAACGCATGAGCCCATCTAGACACAATAGACAGAATGGGAGAATCCATAGAAGCAGCAGCCCGGGCACTGCCAGGGGATGGGGCAGAGGTGAGAACTGGTGAGTATCAGTTTCCTTTCAGGGGTGATGAAAACACTCTGAAATCAGTAGTGATGGGGGCCAAGCCCCGTGGCTACACTAGAGAACAGCCCCATACACGGGGGAGATGCTGTGGTAAGTGAGCTTCACTCAATGGCACAATTATGTAAAAGTCTGTCTTGAGACAAGTCAAGAAGCATGGAAAGGCTCTGGGCAAGCAACAGTGACCCAATGAGACATCAACACAGAGCTGGTGTCTTCAGTTTAACAGTGAGGACAACAGAGAAAAAATTCCCATGAGCCCACTGAGCCCTAACCAGGAGTTGATTGAAGCTGGAGGCCTGTGGTGGTTGGAAAGAAAATGGCCTCTGTAGGCTCATAGCCAGTGACACTATTAGCAAGTGTGGCCTCCAGCACCATGTCTGCCTGCACAGCACTGTGTTTCCTGCCACGATGATAATGAACTAAACCTCCAAACTGTAAGCCAGCCCCAATTAAACGTTTCCCTTTATAAGAGTTGCAGTGGTCATGGTGTCTCTTCCCAACAATAGAAACCCTAACTAAGACAAGGCAGCTGCATAGAAAGAAGGTACCAGCTGCCGGGGCAGAGCCCCACCCAGTGAGGGGCAGCTCCAGGTCTTTGCCATGGAGGAGCCACGAGATGGGTAACACTGTAGACTCAGAGATTCACCTCCAAGGAATTTGTCCTTTCATCACTAAAACGTGAAGCAAATTCTTGTCACAGCACACCAGTGACTCCCCTGCCAATCTGAGTTGTGCCTTTTGGTTGTTTTTCTTTTACAATATTAATAACTGCTCAGCCAAAACTACTTCCGTACACTTGGACCAAGTTCCACTGAAGCAGAGACTCGGGCCTGAAGTAACGGCTGGCAGTTTGACATCCTGTCCTACAGCCAAATTTATAACTCAGTTGGGTTTCTTGAGCACTTACTATGCGCCAGGGATCTTGATATCAGAATGAAAGAGGTGCCGGTGTCTTTAGAGAGCCCATAGGTTGCCCTGAGGCAGATGAGGTAAGATTGCCACATGTGGTGACAGAGACAGGAAGGGTACAGTCAGCCTGGAGGTGAGGAAAGGCCTGCAGCCTGGGCTTCCTCCTCCTGGGCTCTGAAGGACCTGGGGCTGGCCTTGCAGCCATCAGATAGCAGTGCAACTCTTCCTGGGAAAAACATTCCCATCAGGCCTTGCAGTCTGGAAGTCCAGGGAGGAGGAAGTAGAGCATAGGAGAGAGCCCAAACCAGGAAGACTTTCAGATCCTCCCTAGTCTAGAAGTAGGGACATCCAGTGTGGAGTTATCTTTAGCAGGTTTTGACCATGAAGAGCCCCCCCCCCCAAGGGCTTTCTGGATCGGTAGCACTCACAATTTAAAGCCATATCTTGGGCCTTCGTGATAATTAAACTTACTCATTACACATTTTTCAATAACACAAGAACTCTCCCTTTGTTTTTCTTCATGAATACGCTCCATGTGTTTTCGTTTCTCTCTCTTAATACGTCTTACGTTGCTTGTGGTATTTACACCAAATACCCAGGCTCCAACACAGGTTAAAGACTTACCCCAAATCTCCAACTAGAAAGCAGCAGGGCCAAGATTTCAATCAATTCTCAGGTTCCCAGTTCAGCTTTCTTATTACTCCAAGCTAATTGGTTTTCCTTTGAACGAAGGGTTTGAAGGCCACAGCTTGTGCCAAGCCAGGTCTAAGAGCACACACGGCTGCTTCCAACCTGGAATGATTTCAGCTCAGGTCAGCCAGGCTACATCTCCCATGGGAGCCTTGGGACCTGGTGGGGTGGCAGCCATAGCTTCAGCGGAGAGTGGAGGGGTCGTGAGCAAGGCTGCCCCTGGTCTAAGCAGGTCCAGGAAGACAAAATGCAGGAGACTCCAAGGGCAGAGGAAACAGGCGTTGAGGCAGCAGGGTCTCGTGCCCAGGGCTGGGGCTGTCCCTCAGTCAGGTTGACAGGATGCTCCCCGGGGCATGCACAAACGCCCTGGGTTCGATCACCAGCCCAGTATAAACGGTGTGGTGTACACATATGAAATCCCAGCATTTGGGAGGCGGAGGTAGAAGGATTAGAAATTCAAGGTTATCCTTAGCTGCACAGCAAATCCAAATTCAGCCTGGCCTACATTAAGACCCCGTCTCAAAAACAAACTAAACAAATTCATCTCCAATATACTTAGCTGTATTGGGGACCAAGCTAGGTGGCTTCTAAATTAAATGTCCCAGTTGCTTGAGGTCTACAGAAATGAATTTTATACATTTCCCCCTTCTCTCTTTTGCTACAGAACCTCTGGACATAGCCTGAGAAGCCAAAGGGAAGAAGCCTGGGGCCCGTATTCATCAACTCCCTCCTCAGAAGTCATAAGGTAACCATGGCAACACTGACCCAGGTTACTTCTGAGACTGTCAGTTTGTGGCAAGATGATGAAGGGAAAAGCTGAACTTCATGGTCACGGGGCAAGATTTATGAGATTTAATTTGGATCAACGTCCCAAGGAAGCTGACTCCTGAGCCCTGGAATGGCAGGAAGCCTTGAGTGGGAACAAGATCTTCTGGCATGACAGAGAGAGTGTGGAGCAGCCCCGCCTCTCTACACTGTCCTGACTGAAGCTCTTCCTGTCTGCACACTGGGGGGTGGGATGGGGGTGACAACTGCCTGGCTAGAGGGGCTGCTCTGAGAACAAATGAGTCACCTGTGTCAAGTGCCTTGCCCACGGGACAATTGCACTTGAGTCCCACTCTCAAGAGGCCTCCAGAGCATGGCTTTCCAAACAGTGGTGGATTCTCCTGAGGTCACATCCGCATAAACATCCCTCGCAAGTGGCCCTCTGAAGGCGACTGCACACTTAAACGCTAGATTCGTCTATTTAAGTCCCAGAACAGGATGTCTTTGTCCTAAGAAACCCTGAAGTGACTTCTGATGCTTCCGTGCCAAGCTAGAACAGGCATATCTCGTGTGACAGTCCCCTCTTCCTGTACTGCCTAGAAAGGTGACTAAGGTGGACTCTGGTTTGTGCTCCTTTTAGACTGCCTAGCAGGCTCCGCACAGCTCCGGTGAGGAACTGTCATTCAGTTTGCCAAAGTCCAACATCACAAGAGGTCCATACAGGGACTGGAACTCTGGGCAGAAAAAGCCTCACCATATCAGGTCCACCTCCCATCCTCAGACAGGGGCCTCCTAACATCCAATTGAACACACTATAATCTATCATTTAAAAAGGAAAAGGGGAATGGAGAGATGGCTTAGCGATTAAGAGCACTGACTGTTCTTGCAAAGGACCTGGGTTTAATTCCTAGCACCCACACAGTGGTTCTGGGATGTCGGTCCCAGAGGATGACACCCTCTTCCTATGTCACCAGATACTTGTACATAGACATACATACAGATGAAGAAAATTTCTTTAAAATTTCAAAGAAAGAAAAAGCCAGGGTTTGGAGCCAGCAGAGTTCACCCCTCCCCCACCACCTCTGAGTGTTAGGAGGGACCTGGAGGTTCTTCCAGTGGATTCTGTCTCATTTGTAAAAGTATTCAGGTCAGGGGTGGTGGCCTCACCTTAAATCCCAGCACTGGGGAGGTAGAGACAGGTGGGTGTCTGTGAGTTCAAAGCCAGGCTGGTCTACATATCAAGTTCCAGCTTAACCAAGACTATATAGTGATACCCTGCCGTTGTTGTTGTTGTTGTTGTTGTTGTTGTTGTTGTTGTTTTGGAGGTTGTCTCCCACCCACTCCCCACACCCCTACACCCATACAGGGTTTCTCTTTGTGTAGCCCTGGCTGTCCTGGAACTAACTCTATAAACCAGGCTGGCTCACAAAGACCCACCTACCTCTGCCTCCTGAGTGGTGGGATTATCAGGCATACACCACCACTGCCCAGCAATACCCTGGGGAGAACTATTTTAGTCGATTTCAAAAGAATAACGGTGCAGGAGTTAACGTTGCCCCCAGACACTTTGATAAGTTCCTCCATTCCATTAAATGGGGAAGATTTCTAGTGGTTAACATTCCACACTAGCTTTCCTAACACTGCCCGCAGCAGATCCCTGATGTTCTTCCACTCACTTTGGTCACTTTGGTCACTGCCAGCAAAGTCAGTCTCCAGTCAAAAGAGGAAGCCACACACACAGCCCTCTAACTACCCCAGTTTATAAGTGGCCTGCAAGATCTGAGAGATTCTAACAGACAACCTCCCCCCACCCCCGTCCCTCCCTCCCCCCACCCCCACGGCAGGTTTTACACCATAAGAGAGAGCTCATCTGTCTGAAGTCACTTGTCCTTTGTCTTTCCTTCTGGTTGACCTTTCAGAAGACAAACTGCACGTCTTGGCAGCTGCTGACAGAGGGAGATGGCTAAGAGGATCGAGTTTTGAGTCAAGCCAAGTTCAGGGCCAAGAAAGCAGGCAAGTCCAGTAGTGCAGGCTGAGAGCGAGAACGTCATCGGAGTTAGAACGAGCAAACATGTTTAGGTTTCGAATCAGTATCCACAGAAGCGAAAGCAAAGGAAGAGAGGAGAGAAGCTGTGCTTTATATGTCAGAAAGGTCGACAAGCTTAGCAAGGAAGATTGGCAAGCCACTGCCTGCAAGGCTGTTGGGGCTCCTGGGTGTGGAAATGAGGGATCGGGATTCAGGCAGATTCCCCGAGACAGACAGATAGGGAGAGTGTCCATAACTCACTAATAAAGCTCAACGGCTTCCAAGATGGCGGGCTTCTTCCCTACCCTGGGTTAGCATTACTTCTAGGCTCCGCCCTACAGTTGCCTAGCAACAGCCTGGCTCACATATAAAAGACTGACCTGGCTTCTCTGTCTCCTTCCCCCCCCTCCCCTCCCTCTCCCTCTCCTCCCTTCCTTCCTCTCCCCCCTCACTCCCTGTCTTCTCTCTCTCTCTACTCCCATCATCTCTCTCCCCTCCTCCTCCTCCCTCACCCCATCCCCCCACCTCCATATTCCTTGCGGCAGGGTGTATGTGGGGGTGGGGGGGGGTTCTTCCCCTGTTTCCCTCTCCTCTCCTGTCCTTCTCTGTCCCCTTTCTTTCTCTGCCTCTACTCCCTTCCCCACACCCCCTTCCCAAATAAACTTCTTTTTATACTAGACCCTGACGGGATGATACCTGGATGCCCGCTAAGGCACTCCTCCTACTGCATCATACCACCGAATCACAAAAGTACCACCCTCCTGACCTGAGACAAAGACCTGAGAGGCATTTCCTCCCACCAATAGGGGTCTGTGGAACTGCCTGACAAGTTCAAGGCCAGACCACATGGTGTGTTTACCCCAAACCTATGGGCCTATTAGCCTCCAAGTCTGTGTTCTAACTGACCAACCCTAAACTGAAGGAGGAAGATCCCCCTCATAAAGGACCCTTGAAACTACCAAGCTTGCTGGGCAATGGTGGTTCACACCTTTAATCTCAGTACTGGCAGGCAGATCTCAGAGTTTGAGGTCAGCCTGGTCTACAGAGCAAACTTCTGGACACAAGGGAAACCCTGTTTCAAAACAAAAAACAAGCAAACAAACAAAAAAGCAAAACAAAAGCAAACCATCAACCTTCGAGGAGAAACCAGGCCTCAGCTTCCAGACTCCACCCTCTTGCTTTGCCCAGGGTCTTTATCTCTGAGTGTCCCTAGGATGTGTGCACACACCTATGCATTTCCTCATTCCTAATAAATGTCTTTACCAGCTGATTCTGTCTGCTTCCCTCTGATACGTCTAAGATTTACCTACTGTCTATTTTCCTGCTTCTTAATTTATTAACTGACAGGGGGAAAAAAAACTAACAGAACCATCTAGGTAACAAAGTACATTGTTTCTTTAAGGAGATAGTTATTCCCCCACCTGCTCATTCAGGTAAATCAGCCTCCACGTGGAGCTGTCCGGACACATGACTGAAAGTCCCAGCTTGTTTCACCCTTGACAGAGACAACCGTATGTAATGCTCCGGTTTCCAGGGCAGTTTACAATGTCATGCCCACTCTGTCACTTAACTCTGGGTCTCTTGCTCCCTCCTTGACAATAAGGGAAGTGGCTGAAGCAGAGAGGTTTTAAATTGCCACTGGCCAGTTGTGCAGGACAGCTCTTTTTTTTTTTTTTTTTTGGTTTTTCGAGACAGGGTTTCTCTGTATAGCCCTGGCTGCCCTGGAACTCACTTTGTAGACCAGGCTGGCCTCGAACTCAGAAATCCGCCTGCCTCTGCCTCCCAAGTGCTGGGATTAAAGGCGTGCGCCACCACCGCCCGGCAGGACAGCTCTTTTGAAGGAAGGCTTTACTCCCAACCCTCCTGTTTTCTATGTCTCTCTCCTGAATTACACAACCAAAAGCACCAGAAAGTAGGAGCCCAGACTCCAAGGACAGAAGCAAGCCAGGTATTTGACATCTTATAAGAAAGAAAGCAGTGACTGTTGGGGCCCTCTTGATTCTCTGGAGGAAATGCTAATCTGACCTTTTAGACAAGCTCTTTATTCTCACTGAGGACAGTCTGTCTTTCAAAATGGGCCTTAGTAGATACTCAGGAATGGGTTCTAGATCTGGGGACAGACAAGACAAAAACAGCAGATCTCACAGGCGTGGAGAGCCACCAGTACAGAAGCACTGGCTCACAGCTGTCCATTAACAAAACAAGCAAACAAAGAAACAGTGACAGCTGTCTTAGCCTGGCTTTGCTGGCCACCTCCATCCAGCTAGCTGCCTGCCACGTGAAGAGCTGTTCCTCTGCTTTCTCTGATGAGACTTCTTTTATTTCCTCACCTTTCTGGAAGGACCCAGATTTCATTTTCCCTTGTACCTTGGGTCCCCAGGGGCCAGCCACGACCTGTTTCCTAACCTCTCCGCTGGCTCTATACTTAGCACAATAGGGCTTCCTCTCAAGGTGACCTCCCTTCCCAACTGTTTTTCTTCTCTGAGCTTCAGGCTCCCTGGCCTTCTGCCCTAGGCAACCTTTCTTATCTGCACCCAAGCACCTAGTCCTTCAGGGAACAGTTAACAGCCTGGTCAGCACGGATCCCCTAAGATTTATTGATTCCTTCTGAAATCAACACCCAAGATCTTGATTTCACCCGCCTGATTTTTAATTTATGGGATCTGTTGTTTTCTTTTTCTTTCTTTTTTTTTTTTTTTGTTTGTTTGTTTTTCAAAATAAGGTATTGCCTTGGCTGTCCTGTATGCGCCTGCCCCTGCCTTCCCAGTGCCTAGACTAAAGCCTTATGCCTCCACCTCTGGCTGCTTGTTTACTTGGTTTTTGCTTGTGTTTGGTTTTGTTTTTTGTTTTGTCTAAGAGATACAAGATCTGATAGGCACCTAATTCTTAGGAAGTAGCCTTCATCTTCTAGTCTCTAAAACGAGGAGATTGGATTAAATTCCTTTTTGTTTGCTGGCTTGTTTTGTTTATAGATCAGTTCAAAGAAAGCCAGTCAGTCTGGACCAAAAATCAGACACTAACAGCTAATGTTTTCAGAAAAGGTGCTGCCAGTCTACCTTCCAGAAAGATCCTGGGCTCCATTTCACTCGCATGAAAGAAATCTGAAAGTTGTCCAAATGAAATGGACTTTTGTGTGCCATTCTTACCAGGAAAAGAAGTGACTAAAACTGGCTATGGTGGGAAGGTTCTCATACAAGATGGCCTAAGAATAATCGTCACCAAAGATTCTTCCAGGCAGGAGCCCACAAAGGCCATCACAACCTTATACCCAAAGAACTTCTACAAGGACATCTGCCCAGAAACCATCTGCTTAATCTCAGACCATGTCACTCTCGTAATTAGTCACCAAGGCCAAGGGTGGTCATTTCAAAATGTGTGCCTTGACCCTTCTCATTCTCTCCACAGACTTCCCCTTACCTCACCCTCCTCCTCTGATAGGCCAAAGGTTATAGCTGGTCATGCTCCTGCTGCAGGCCCTGCTCTTCCCACTGCAACTCAGCTATTCCCAAGTAAATACTAGTGTCCTTTGATACTTTTTTTCTTTTAAGGTTAGCTTGGCCATTTCCTTTCCTTGAGTCTCCCTATGTGTCAGAAGCCTCACTGAATAATCCCCGTTTCTAAAATTCCTCCCTCGTTGGCTGAGCGATCACAGAAATTTCTCTGCCCTCCTGTAGCTGTCTGAGTCATCCCATGAACTTTCTCTGACTCCCAATGTCCCGAGCAGGAAGGTCCCCTCACCTGAAGTCCACCCTGGAATGGCTGGTGACCCTGCTGCTAACTCCCCCTGGACTTACAGGGTCTCCTTCCTGCAATCTCTGCCTTCACTCTCAAGACATCTATGACAAGAGAAGGGTCACACTCTGCTCCTGTCCTTCCCAAACCTGTTCTTGGCTGGGTGGGGGCTTCCTCTGGCTCAGAATTCACAGCCAAGCCCTGACTTTTCTGGTTCCAGAACATACTTTGGCTTCTGGCCTAGGACAACAGGCCTGAAGACTTCCAGGGTGCACGTGGAAATGGGCCCTTCCCATGTGATGTGCGAAACCCTAGCTAGGAATTGAATCCTGTTCTGTAAGGTGACAAGCAAAGGCAAGTTTGCAGGAGGTGAGGCTGCCCTAGTGCCAGGTCTGGGAACTGTCACCGCCCTCTAGGCCAGCCCAGGGAGCCACTACAACCAGTTCCTCAAGGCCCAGGTCTTCCAAACTGGAACCTATATCCTGGTCCACTATTCCTTTATTCCTTTAACTGCAGAACTGATAAATACATGAATACCTGGGTACAATTGTACATGTGGGACACCACATACATGTACACCCACCCTGCATAAAATTCTATACAAAAGTCTCCCAAAATAGAGCTGACTTTAGAGTCTGTTCTACAGGGAAATATAAACTCTACTGAGATCAAGGAGTGATCTATTCAGTGACACTTAAGACCCTGAAATCCTACACCCACAAATTCATTTCTTTGGGTCTCCAAGATTTCTCGGTTTTCAGGGGCCTCTTCTTTCCTTGTGAATTAGAAGTAGCTGGAGAGGGGACTGTTGTGGGCTCAATAGCAGTTTTGGTTCTAAATTCATGTCCATGGTAGGATGGGGAGAAAGGCCTGGAGAACAGGAGGTGGCAAAGTCTGTGTAAGCCAAGTGCTCAGTTTAGGAGGCAAGACCAGCAAGCAGTGCAGGACCAGCAAGCTCCCAATGCCAAGCTCCCGATGCTCTCAGTGTGCTGGAGGAGTTGAGAGCGCTTACCCACTCAGTGATCATGGACTACGCTTACGTCCACCACCATGGCAGTCAGTGAGGCTGAACCAAACAAGACCCTTGCTCTCACAGAGCTTATCCAGCTGCAGGAAGCCTGGGAGAGAGGCACCACAAAGTTTCACTGCATTGTTTACTTTTCTCACAGGTGTGACAAAGCACCCAACAGAAATAACCCGAGGAAGAGAAAGAAAGGGCTTAGGGCTCACAGTCTCAGAGGGACTTCAGTCCAGCATGGCAAGGAAGAGAAGGTAGCAAGAGCATATGGTAGATGTTGTGATTACAGAAAGATAGGGGGCTGGAGAGATGGCTCACTGGGTAAGAACACTGACTGCTCTTCCGAAGGTCCTGAGTTCAAATCCCAGCAACCACATGGCAGTTCACAACCACCCATAATAAGATCTGATGCCCTCTTCTGGTGTGTCTGAAGACAGTGACAGCGTACTCATATAATAAATAAATAAATAAATAAATAAATAAATATTTTTTTAAAAGATAAAGAAATATAATAATATGTTCTATCGGGGTGTGGTGAGGTGTAGGAGAAGGGGGTGTCTCAGCGAGCCCATGCAGAGGCATCCCGTCCCCCTGAGGGGAAGCAACTGTGGGGCTAGCACACATCAAGCATGATGGTGTAACAGGCCCAGTCAGCAATGGGGCTTGGGCTCCCAGGTACATGGTACACACTGGAGTTGAAGCCTAGCTTTACCTCAGGAATAGAAGTCCATGGTGCCTGTGGATATGAAGAGGAAGGGTGCTGGACACAATTCATTGGCTCTGTTTGATTTTTGTCATGACCCTAGCAAACAAGGACTCACCTCTCTGCTTCAAAAATAAAGCCCTAGAGATGCTGGGTGTGAAATAGCTTGTTCATGGTCCCACAGCTACTACACAGCATTGATGAGAGCTTAACCTGGTCAAGATTCAAAATCTGCCCTTCATTAACCACCACACACCCAGAAGGATACATCCACGAAGAAGGTTCATCAAATCCAACCTTGGTTCTCAATGGCCAATCAGCATCATCTCCCCTCAGCTCAGACATGATCTCTCACACCTGAGGTGAATGTGATATCCAGTCCCTCAGTCATGGTTCCTGAGGAAGCGACATGTGCTGGGACCCTCCAGAGGCTGGGTTGGCACATCATACTTGAGCTGGCACTAAATCGTCTTACTTGTGGGTGTGAAATATTTTCTGTTTTGTTTTTCTTTGGCCGTTCCTCTCAGAAATTAGAACAGAATATTTCCACTCCAAAAAAAAAAAAAAAGAAAGAAAGAAAGAAAGAAAAACAAAAACCAAACAAACCTGCATTGCCTGCACAAAATCCAGTCTTGCTATGTCACTGAAAACACTGCTGGCTAATCTTCTCTGGGTCACAGTCAAGTGGTGTTCCAAGGACATCCCAGGTCCTGGAGAAGATTAGTTTTAGCCTGTGATTAAGACTTGAACAAGGGACTCCATGTGAGCAAAGGTGGTGTGTGTCTTCAACAAATGCTGTGGAAAGAGACAAGCCTGGGGTTGACCAGCCTTCTCTCCTTCCCCTGGCTGACAGATAAATGAGGGTGCTAGAGGCCTAGCCATGCTTGGGACCAGAGAACAACCCTGCCCTGCTCACTTCTAGAAAGCTGGTGAGAGAGAAACCTCCAGCTAGTCTACCTCTTAATCTCCGAGCCAACGGCTTATAGCAACGCCCAAGAAACACACACAGAAATGTACGTGACAAATCTTCAGGTGGGGGCATTCATGTTTTTCAAGTCTAGATGACATAACACCTGTTTTTCAAAACAGGTGAGGGCCTTGCTCCTTGAACCACTTCTTAAGGAGCTCTGAAAACACTTCACATTCCCAGAACCTCAGGCTGTGACTCAGGCCACTTGTCCCTAAGTCATTATCCAACCAAGGCCCACAGAGCGCAAGCCACCCCTCCTACCCACTCACAGAAAAGAATCCGTTCCTTTCCCCAAGCTTATCACTCACACCAGGCCGCAGAGCCTGGCGCCCTCCCTGCCTGTCCAGCTTGGAACCCGGGTCTTGGGAGCCCCAAAAGAAAGAACTGCAAGGTAGCTAGTTCCTCAAGTCCAGCATCAAAAGACATGGAGAGAGCAAAGAGCCACTGGTGTCCTGAAGAGAAAAACAAAACGATTTATCCACAGGAGACAAAGAGTGGGAACGTGGGCAAGAACCAGAATCACACAATGGAAAAGTTAAAATCTAGAAAAGAAGCCAAACACTTGTGTGATCCAAGAGAGGGGCTGGAGAGATGGCTCAGTGGTTAGTGGCCATCTCTGCTGCTGTGTCAGAGGACCTGGGTTTGGCTCCCAATACCTACATGGCAGCTCACAACATGGAGTCTATCATGCCAGTTCCAAGGGATCCAGCAACTTCTCCTGGACTAAGTGTAAGCACGGCACACACATGCTGCATAGACATACATACAAGCAAAACACACATGCCTATAAAATAAACATAAATAAATCTTTTTAAAACTGAGAAAATTACCAATGTAACACTTTACAACAGGGCCATCATGCCATCTTGCTTAATGGCACAAGCTTGACCTTTGAGACCAAGAACCAAAGGAGAACACAACCAATGCAGTGAAGAAATGGGAGGCATTTAGAGTGTCAGTGGAGAAGTGTGATGTCATGTTTGTAACACACACGCACACACCCGAGGCATAATAAACACAACAAGGATAAAGGACACGGGACCAACATACACAAAATTGATGCCAGTTCTATTCACTACCAATGAAGAAAAGCTAGAAGCAAACTTTATAAAAATCTATTTTCTTTTTTAAAGTTTTTATTAGTTTTATGTTTTTGTTGTGTAGGTGTGTGCTCCTGATTTATGACTGTGGGCCTGTGTGTACCACAGTGCACGTGTAAAGGTCAGAGGACAACTTTACAGATGGGTTCTCTCCTTCCATCTTTACTTGGGTTGTCAGATTGATCTCAGATTGTCAGGCTGGTATGACGACTGCTTTTCCCCACTAAGCAAACTCTTTATTTTTAATAGAATCAGAATATTTAGTGGGGTGATTTAAACAAGAATGGTCTCCCTATAAGCTCATATTGTTGAATGTTTAGTCATCAAAAAATGGTACTATTTGAAAGGATTAGAAGGATTAAGAGGTGTGGCCTTGTCAGAGAATGATGTTGGAACTAGTTTTATGCCACTTAACTCAAAGTAAATCACAAACCTACATGCAAAAGCTAAAACTACAATTTATTTTGTCTAGTTTGTGTGTGAGAGCATTGAGTGTGTTCTGTATTTTATTTAAAAAAAAAAAAAAACAGTGGCGTGAGGGGGGTGCTTTGGTGGGCCCTGCCAAGGTAACCACCCCCCAACAGTCAAGCCATGTGACAAGCCTAATATAAAAGGGGGGTTATTTGGGACCTGGAGGAGGGGGTAGAGGCAGAGGAAGGAAGGGGACAGAGAGAGAGAGAGAGAGAGAGAGAAGAAAGAGGGAGAGGCCTGCTGGGACATATAAGAGATGGGAGAGAGACAGAGAGAGGTGGAAAGAGAGGGAGGGGGAGGGGAGAGGAGGGGGAGAGGGAAACAGTCCTTATATGTAGCCCAGGCTTGTACCTGACTGTTGCTAGGTAACGGTTGGATGGAGCCTAGAGGAAATGCTCACAGTGTGAATGTGTGTCCAGCATGCACGTGGAGATGGCAGAGGACAATCTCAGGTACCTTTTGTTTTTCTTTTTTCTTTTTCAGTACTGAGGGTTGAGCCTAAAACGCCATTCTAATAAGGCAGGCGCCCTACTACAGAGCCACAACCACAGTCCCACCCACCTATGCTTTAGAACCAACGTCACTGGGCTGGAACTTGCCAAGTTGGGGTAACTGACTGTACCCCAAGGATCTGCCTGTCTTCACCTGCCCTGCACTGGAATTACAGGCATGCCACAGTGCCCAGCATCTTTGTGTGTGTTCTGGGTATACAACTTGAGTCTTGGTGCTCTTAAGGCAAGCACTTTACTGACATTTCTCTCCTGGCGCCTGATTTGTATTTTTTGTTTTGTTTTGAGATGGAGTCTCACTATGTAGCCCTTGAACTCGCCTATGTAGCCCACGTTCACCCTGCACCCAAGGTGATCATACCTCAGTTTCTGGGATCACAGTCATGAACTGCTATGCCCATATTGAAAGGTGAGGAGCGACTGTTTCTGAGCTGGGACCTGACTGGTTTCTTAGAAAGAACACCACAACTGCAAGCAACCGAAGGGGAAAAAAAAATATATTGGATTTCAACAAAATCAAAAACTGTCATCGCTTCAAGGCCAGAAACATGAAAATATAGCTCCACTGCTGAAGTCCTTCCGCTGCTGAAGTCCTTCCGCTGCTGAAGTCCTTCCGCTGCTGAAGTCCTTGCGCTGCTGAAGTCCTTCCGCAGCTGAAGTCCTTCCGCTGCTGAAGTCCTTCCGCTGCTGAAGTCCTTCCCTGGAGAGATGGAAACAAGGTATCACCCTGTTCCTAAAGGGCCATTAACAAACCAAGGTGCAGTTTCACAGTTCTACAAAGTTTACCAGGGGCAACCAATGTGTTTTTTAGGCCTACTTACAGAGCAATGAGTGAGAGGTTATGGGAAGGAGATAGGTGACCTTCAGGCAGCTGCACTGGAGGTTGGAACACAACCGGGAAGACAGCTTCCCCCTGGCTATGCCGATGAAGTCCCCTCCCTTGGTCATCTACCGGGAAAGCCCTGCCCCCTTAACTTAAGGTCATCTGCAAGTAGGAAGAACTGCATACAGCTAGTTGGGAGGTGGGGCGGTTGAGTACCAGGTGAGGGTTCCATGACCCTCCCCACCTCCGTTCAAGGAGAGAAGGGAAAAGGTCAACAGACCCAGCTGTGAGGGTCTTTTATAAGCAGATATCCTGAAGATGTGGCCAGAGAACCCTGTACAACAGGCCCACAAATAGAGTATTTTTCAAGTCACATATGTGGTAAGGAACCTGTATCCAGAATGCTCGGTCATTTTCTATAGCTCAACCCTGAAACAGAAGCCGGTAATCACATGAGAAGACTTCATTGATCAGACAGGAACTGCAAGACAAGTGAGACCGGACTCCTCAGTGGAGTGCCCTTCAGAGAGAGACACCATTGCGGTGGATGAGGGCATGGGGCAGTAGGAGGCCTCAACGACAGCTGGGAAAGTATCAAGATGTGGCTGCTTCCATGACACTCAACAGTTCCTCAAAAAGTTAGCACAGACCTTGACCTGACCCCATAATTCTAGTTCTGCTTCTATCAAGCAGAGGTAAGAGACCTCCAAATCCATGGTCATGGGTACTAAGGAGAGGTCTCACTAGGTCAGAAGTAGAAACCTAAATGCTATCCATTAACCAAGCAATGGGTATACACAGAAGGTGACCTATCCACGCGGTGGAATATTATTTCATTATTCAAAGGAATGACATATGGATTAACCTTGGAAATATGCTAACAGAGGAACATGTATAATTTCATATAATGTGTCTAAAGTAGACAAATTCACACAATGAGCAGCGATAATGGCTATAATATCTGTGGATATGCCAAGAGCCGCAAAACTAAAATTTCAGTGAATCATATCTCAAATTTTCTAAAAAAAAAAAAAAAAAAAATGTGGGGAGGGCAGTGAGATAGCTCGGTCAGCAAGAGGCTACACTAGCCTACTGACTTGAATTTAATCCTAGGAACCCATTCAAAGGTGGAGGGAAAGAACTACCTCACAAAGATGTATTCCCTCCTCCACACTTCCTCACACTGTGGCACATGTGTTCCTATCACACACACACAGACACAGAAGTTCTTTAAATTAAAAAAAGGAGAGAAAATGTTTACATCATACACAAAGCTTTCTCAGAAGACTGAGGAAAGAAAACAAAAGGTGTCTTTTCACAATACCCTAGAAAAGATCAAATCTTATTAGTTTTCCAACATGCGTTGCTAAGTGATTTTTACCACTGTCGAACATCATAGAAAGGTCTCAGCCCAAATCTGGCCAGCATATGTTGACCAAGTGTAACGTCTTCATACAATCAAGAAAATTGGTAACTGATGTGAGAAGCAGCTGGCAGTACAAAAGAGACTGTGTACAATTAAAAAAACAAAAACAAAAAAAAAAAAAACCTTGAATACCTAAAACCTGTGACCTCTAACCATGGAAAGAAGGTAATAACTGCATGAGCCAGTAAGTAGCGTGACTGTTACTGTCATGATCAAATCTTTTTTTTTTTTTTTTTTTTGGTTTTTCGAGACAGGGTTTCTCTGTATAGCCCTGGCTGTCCTGGAACTCACTCTGTAGACCAGGCTGGCCTCGAACTCAGAAATCCGCCTGCCTCTGCCTCCCTAGTGCTGGGATTAAAGGCGTGTGCCACCACGCCCGGCATGATCAAATCTTATGACTGTACGTGACACTATACATGACCCGAAGCACAGTAGATTTACACCAGCGTCACCACAAATATGTAACGCATCCCACTACAACACCATCATGGTGACTGTGATGTCATGAGGTGCTGGGAACACTTCCAGTTCTGTTGTAATCTCTAGGACTGTCATCAAATGTAGTCTGTCATGCACAGGAACTCAGGAAGGAAGACCACTCTGCACCATGTGACTATATGTATGGCCCTAGCTTGTTTTCTGTTGCTGCGATAAAATCATGACCAAAAGCAGTTTGGGGAGGAAAGGGATTTATGTGACTTCCGTATCCCGATTACTAAGGAAAACTCCTTACAGGAACTCAAGCCAGAGCAGAGGCAAAAAGGAAACCATGGAGAAATGCTGCTTACCCTCGGTGGCTCCCTCAGTTTGCTTTTTTTTTTTTTTTTTTTTTTTGGTTTTTCCAGACAGGGTTCCTCTGTATAGCCCTGGATGTCCTGGAACTCACTTTGTAGACCAGGCTGGTCTTGAACTCAGAAATCTGCCTGCCTCTGCCTCCCAAGTGCTGGGATTAAAGGCATGCACCACCATGCCTGGCTCGGTTTGCTTTCTTAAATTAGCTGCCAGGATCACCTGCACAGAGATAGCACTGCCCAGAATGGGCCAGACCCTCCCACATCAATCATCAATCAAACAAAAGCCGGGAAGATGTGCCCACAGGCCAGTCTGTAGGGCACGGTTCCTCAATGGAGGTTCCCTCTCCCAGGTAACTCAGGTTTACATAACCAGCCAGCACAAAGAATATAGGGATGGGTCCTTCATCAGCAGCACATATGCAAGACTGGACCTTACGGAGCTCAGCACAGTGCCTGGATGAGGATGGCACAGAAAGTCATGAACTGGTCCATGGTTTCCATCTTCCTCGGTGGTGTAGCCACTGAGACGCTGCTCTCCCTCGGGAATAAACAACCTCCCACCCACGCTCAGGCAAGAAACTCTAAATCAAACACTGGACCACACAAAAAGAAGACTTGAAAGCAGGAGGGTAGCCAGGCGTGGTGGCGCACGCCTTTAATCCCAGCACTCGGGAGGCAGAGGCCAGCCTGGTCTACAAAGTGAGTTCCAGGACAGCCAGGGCTATACAGAGAAACCCTGTCTCGAAAAACCAAAAAAAAAAAAAAAAAAAAAAGAAAGAAAAAGAAAGAAAGAAAGAAAGAAAGAAAGCAAGCAGGAGGGTGACTTGCTGAGCAGGGTCCAACAAGAGAGGAAGAGACTGAGGGAGGGATTTGTGGTGTATGTGTCAGTGACTAAAACATATTATATAAAGACATGAAAACTATCAAACAGTAAGAGAAAAAAATAAGTCAAAGGCTTTTAAAAAAAAAGATTTATTTCTTTTTATGTGTTTGAGTGTTTTGGTTTTGTTTTTTTTTTTTCCTGCACATCTGTCTGGGCGGCACATGTGTGTCTGCTGCTGTCTGAGGAAGTCAGAGGTTGTGTTAGATTCCCTGGAACTAGAGTTACAGATACGTTGTGAGCAACCTATAGTTGCTGAGAATTCTACCCGGGTCTTCTGGAAGAGCAACCAGTGCTCTTAACTACTCAGCCATAGCTCTGGGAAAAATATTTCTTTGAGATTTTATTTATTTTTTAATGTATGAGTGTTTGCCTAAGTGTCTGTGCATCACATGCATGCAGTACCAGAAGAAACCAGAAGGTGGCGTCATATCCCCTGGCACTGGAGGTTATGCCAGGTGTGAGTGCCATGTGGGTTCTGGGCATTGACCCCCAAATCCTCTAGAAGAGCCGCTAGTGCTATCAACCACTGAGGCTTCTCTCCACCCCCATAAAGAAATGGTTTTAAGAATGTAAGGAGTTGTAAGGAGTCTGTGTAAGCACAGCACACGGGATGCTCACTAGGGATCCAGGAGCCTGTCTCACTAGGAAACTACTGGGTGGAAATATACTGATGGAAATAAGGCAGCTTTCAAAGTACAGATCTCCGTTTAAATTTTATTTGTATACAAAAATATATTATGATGGGAAAGCTTATTATGACCTCCAACTATATATAAGTAATTACAAATATTTCCATAAAAGCATTTTAAATTATAGAAGAGCTATGTTTAAAGGAGTAAAAACACATTAGATAGATCCTCTGTTGAATATGCTGCAGGTAGGTAAACAAAGTCAGCTTCACTCTCCGAACTGCCCAGAGATGGGCCCAATGGCTAATGTTATAGTGAACCAAGAATGGCCAGGGGGCAGGAGCCTCAGCTCTGCCCTCTCCCGCAGCAGATTCTAGTAGCCAATTTGCCAGGTCCTCGGGGCCTTCTGGACCCCAAACTCCTTGCTTCACATACCTGAAAAGAGGACAAAGAATAAGTTATCCCCGCCAGAGGCTCACAGCTCGCATGCTTAACCACACCACATAGTCTCAGAGGAGCATCAGAAGCAAAGTTAATGGCAGGCTTCCCTGCAGCGCACGGCTGGCTAACTGGAAGGACTAGGGGGCCAGCTGCAATTTGCATAAAGTAGACAGGCGTGTTGCATGGACTGATTACAAATTGTGCTGCAATTAGAATAAGCTCTGTCAAAACAGGCCTACATCTTCTGATGTAGGATGTCGCAAAGGGGCCAATAAAACCATCAAGCAAATACAGAATGATAGGGTGCTAAGAACATGGCTAATTTTAAACAGATTATTCTAAAGTTAGCTATGGGGTCTAGCTTTTTAGATTTTTACCTATTTGACAAAGTAAAAACATAGAATATTTCTTGCAGAATTAAAAAAAAATCATTTTCACTAAGTAAGAAGCCAGAACACAAATTCTCCAAGGCTTAGCAAGTTCCCCATGAGAAATGCTGACACCAGCAACCCTGCAGGCTGGGGCTGGTCCTTCTGCCTCCTGCAACCTTGTCCTTCGAAGTAGGGCATGCAGAGAGTGTGGCAGTTCCTTCCTCTAACACAGGTCCCCACCACACCCCCACTGCAATTTTGATTTGATGTTTTCCATTTGGGGTCACACAAAATGGATAATGACAGTGAAATTCCCAAATGAGAAGTGCATAATGAATCGGGGCCGCTGGCGAGTTGACATGGGTCAGACCTCTCACCAGGCTCCTGTATCAAACCCGGGGAAATTACCCTGATCAGACCAGACCAGGCTGGCCGAAGGAAGGCATTTGTGACCAATCAGTCCTCTTCTCTCAGGACTGGACATCCTGTGTGGACCTCTTCTCAGCAAAGATCTCACCATTTTCTAATCAACATGTCATTGTGCCCTGCTGACCTGTTTGCACAGTTGGGAAACTTTTCTGCAGGCTTATCCTCCAAACTGCTTTCTGAGCCAATGAGGTCCTGTTGCTATACCTAGAGCAGCCTTATGGTGTAACTTCCTACCCCCAGGGCAAGCTGGGAAACATCATAGCACGTTATCAAAGGCGGGGCTCAGTGTTCTGCTATACTTTAAACACCCAGCGTGTACTCACTTGCTAAGGTTCTGTCCAGATCGGCGATGAAGTCTTCGAGCTCTTTAGTGTCACCTAATTTGGCTGCAAAACAGAAAAGAGTTCAGCTTCCCTCTCAAACACAGCTGATAGGGGACTTTCCCAGGGATTAGGAAAACCTGTTGTTTTCAGTGACCTCACGGGAGTGTGTCACGCACCAGACCTTAGTGTCTGCCCCACATTTACTTTCATTTTAGCAACTGACCTGGAGGCTAATCTGGGTGTTTCTCCTGTAGGTCTCTATCATCCTCACTCCTCACCCCACCCACCACCCCACCCACCTTCCTAACCTTGAAGACTGGTCTCTCAGTGTCATAAAAGTTGGGGGTGGGGAGGGATGACAAATTGTGCTGTTACTGGAAGACAATACTGCGATCCTCTGATTTGAAGTGAGTGTAAAACTACTGCTGTCTCCTGTCAATGTGGAACATGGACCAGGCGGTCTTACTTGACACATCCAGAGTAGCACAGACCTTGCTACATTGTGTCTAGACACTGCTGCCTGTGCAGCCAGAGGCAGACGCTTTCTGCACGTATTTTACTTTCTTCTGTATAATTCGTCATTCATGACTTCCTTGAAATGCATTGCTAAATATTGTTTTTAGTCACCCTAGCTGCCTACAACAGATGATCATTCTTGGCTTTCCAGTCCCCTCGCCACAAGGGCCTTTTCTCCTTCCGTAATCCCCACCTCTAGAGGATTAGGTAGCGGATCTGAGCAGTATTTAAGCCATCCTCTAGACTGCTCTCTCCCTGGAGTGCACAGACCCATTACAGATCGGAGACTGAACCACGGCCGAATCCCCCGTGGCTGCTAACTTTTGCGGTGGGAAGGGAATTTTAAAATATCTCTTTCAAGAAAGAGGGAAGTTCTACTTGAATGCCACGTGGAGACACGTAGTGGGATCGTCGCATTTCTTTAAGAGTTTGGCTCCATTTGTATTGTCTTTTGCAACTATTTTCAGCAAGTTCAACTTTCCTTGGAGGGGGTAGCTTCCTTTTGTTCTCAGCAGGGCGCCTGTCAATGTAACAGAACATTCAGGTCTCTAGCTGGTGAGACTTGGCCAGTTCCAAAAACTAAGCACCCATTCATGAAACTTAAACCCCTCTTTAGTCTGCTAAGACCTAAGCAGAGAGAGGGTGGAGCTGTTGCTTTGAATCATGTCCACTTATATATATATATGTGTGTGTGTGTGTGTATGTATGTGTGTGTGTTTTAAAAATATATATGTACATATGTATATGTATTTATATATACACATATATATGTATACATATTTGTAACATCTATATGTAGATGTTTTGATCTATATTAAAACAAATATATATTTGGTATGTATGAATGTATACATGTGGGGAAAGCCTAGTTGAGGATACGGGGTGGGGATAAAGGAGCAGAAAAGCAGTCTAGTTGGCGAGGTCACCTTTCCGAGGAGTGACAGCGGAGGGCAGGAGAGCTGGAGAGGAGTTGGTTGGAGAATTCAGCTTCTCATCACTGAAGGTGAAGCTGTCCCTGTACACTGAGTCTGCACCTTTAAGGAAGGAAGCCATAGTCATTAGGGGCTGTCCTTACCAGACCACACGCTTGCCAGTCTGTCTACAGAACCCAGCAGTTACTCTCCCGGGGAACCAGATGTTACAGATCGATATTTTAAAAAGCGGGCCAGTTCCCAAACTAGGCACTACATGATATTAGGCAGAGAAGTGTGTGTTTGTCCAGTCAAGTCCACTGTCAACCTTTGTTCCTTTAAAAAAAAAAAAAAAAAAAGGTGTGACTGATTGACAGGACTAGGCCTCTGCTGCACAGGAGTCTGCTGGCCAGATCCTGGCTGATAGGATGAAGGATGAAATATGACATAACCTAGTTGGTAGGGTGCTTGTCCAGAAGGCCTGATACCCTGGATTCAGTCCCCAGCACCATATACATTTGGCACAGTGGTGAAAGACTAGGAATTAGACGGACTCCCTGGTAGGCCGGACCGACGGGCAGAGGGGCCATGGTTAGTAACAAAGGTAGAGAGCTCTCAAGATGGCTGGCTTCTTCCTCAGCTTCCTGACTTGAAAGAAACACCTGGCAGTTTAAGCAAAAGGCCTTGCAGGCTTTCGTCTCCCACCCTCAGGCTCTCTGCTGATGGATTGGCTCAACAAGTTTGAGGCTGGATCAGGACAGATTACAAAACAGCTGTGGGCCAGTCAACCATCCTGTCCTCCTTCAAACTGACCAGCTTTAAATTAGGGGAGGGAAACTCTAGTCTTAAACAAACAAACAAACAAACAAACAACAACACACCACCTGGCTTCTGCTCTAGAGAGGGTCTTTTTCTGTGTGTCTGACACAAATCGGTGTTTCCTCACCCCCAATAGCCACCATTTTTTTTCAAGAGGTAATTCTGCTCCTGTTTGCAGTACTTGAGATTTCTCTGAGGTTCCTGCCGCCTTTTAATGCTTTAAGTGGTAGAGAAAACAAACCCGAGCAGGAGGCCCTGGACTGGATCAGTGGGGCACACCGGTCAGTCAGCGGCACGCTGATGATCCCAGCACTCTGGAGGTAGAAATAGGGGGATCGGAAAGTCAAGGTCATCCTTAGCTACATCCTGAGCTTAAGGCCAGCCTGACACTGGAAATACAGGAGGCTCTGTCAAAATAGGGGGGGGGGCAGGGGGAGCAGGGACTCATCAGTTAAGACCTAGCTGCTTTTCCAGAGGACCTAGGTTACATTCTCAATACCAACCTAGTAGCTCCCAACAATCTGTAACTACAGTTCTAGGGGTCTAATGCCCTTTTCTGGCCTCCTCAGGCACCACATATATACGGGCAAAACACTCATACAAGTCAAATTTAAACACTCAAAATATAGGCTACTTTTCATGAAAAATGTCCTCTTTCTTCTAAACACTTTTCGAATATAAGCACAATGTTGGGCCCCATATCGAATTAATGTCCTTTCTTTGCTCATGAGTCTTGAACACAGAGTTCCCAAGACTCTGCACTCCTGTACTGGAGTCAGAAACAAAGACTGTTTTTGTTCTTGTCTGTTCATCCATGACAGTCAAGGGACTTAGCGGCTCCTTCTATACTTATTCCCCAAATGTCAAAGCAGCAGTCGACGGAGTCCTTGCCAGGCCACGCTGCACCAGGGCCAGCTACTGCAAGCTCAAGGGTGATGAAAGAGACCATATTCTAGGCCTCAATTTACCCGCCAAGAAGGTAGAAAGGTGGCCTGGACAATCCTTCCAGGTCCTCCCAGATCTGAGATTCTAAGTCCTGCGGAGGAGGAAGCCAGCCCTGCTCTGAGGATGTAACAGAGGCTCAAAGACAGAGGTTAACGGAAGCAGGGTGTGGTCCCAGAGGTGGTGGTGAAGAAGCCAATTTTCTGGTTAAAATCGAAAGGAAAGGAAAGCAAAGCCAGCCGGGGCACTGCAGGCGCTCTGGAAAGGCCCTGAGGTGAGCAGCTGAGGAAGAGCCTGGCCAGGTCCCTGCTAGCCAGCCAGCCTGCCCGCCCGAGGCTCCTGCCCTTCAAGCCGGTTCCCTCCATTCAGGGAGAGGAAACACATCTTGCTCTAGTTCCACAAACACATTATGAACTCGTCTAAATTATTTCTTCATGTGCTCAGAATAAACGAAAATCAGGCTTCTGAAAGAAGTTTCTAGCCGTGTGGGAGTTGGGCTCTGTCCCCTAAAGGCTGCCACACCTCCCCAAGTTGTCTTGTTTGGTTGGCTGTTTCCTCTGTCTTCCAGCCACCTTCCTGTCATCTTTTCTGGCCTATATACCCACCTACCCCACTTTTCCAAACATCTCCAGAAGATCTTCATGAGTAGCCCTCATAATCTTTCCTTCCTTTAGGAGTTCTAGCCCAGATCACCTTAAAGGACCACAGTCATTTTTCAGGGCTTTGATGACAGGAACCCATACTGAGATTTTCCACATTGAACCTTAAACCCAGGTCTCCCCTCTAAAATTGTTATAACTCGCTCCCACCTCCCACTCCTCAGAAAGCTGGTCCTTGAAGTGTGAGACCAACTGTGTTTTGGCAACACCAAGAACACCACGATCCCTCCCACTGCGACTACCCTGAGAAGTATAATCACTTCTGGTCTACAGGTCTGGCCTCAGCCCTACTTCCCAAGTGTACTTGACAATGGGATACTTTGTGCCCTCCTAGTAATATCTCTTAGGATGTTGGAACTCTCTAGAATTTGACTTGGAAGCTCTTCTGCTTGGTTTTTTTCCCCCCTAGCTGAGTCCTCCTATACAACAGCATCAATGACAGCAACCCTATCCCCTGCACATAGGAAAGTGCACCACGCATATCCGTTGCAGATCCCTGGAAAAGCATCACTGTTATCTCTGTAATAACCAGGGGGAATCACCACAGATACAGACTGAGAAACATATGAAGAGAAGATAGAATCGTCTTTGGTGGCAAGAAAGCCGCAGAGAGACCCAAGGGAAGCAGGCTATATAAGCCAGGAGGGAATACCAAGTCCCTTGCCACCTTATTATCCTTGTCTCTTAAAGACATCCAAGAACATCTTTCCATCCTTAGACCAGAGTTCCAGCTCTGAGACTCACTACACTTTACCCAGAGTGTAAAGGCCACCCTGCTCCTTGCTCTCTATCTCTCAGAACAGATGGCACTTAAGAGCCACCTTCAATACCACACCTCATTCCACCCCTCCCTGCAGACGCCACAGTCCTCGCCCTAGCTTTGAACTTCATTTCTGTTCAGCTCCAAATCTCCAGAAATTTCACATCCACATATAATCAGGCTGGTTCATCTTCTAAACCATGGCTGTTTAAAGAAGCACTAACCTCAACAGGGGGAAAGGTCATTACAAAAGAGAATCACAAAAGAGTGAAGAACTCCCTCGGAGGAGTAAGGGACACCTCACCCCAGACAGCATGAAGCGACTGTGGGGAAGAAGCCAAGTCTCCTGGCTTGCCTTTGATCCTTTAAAATCTAGTCCATATGATAAATTCCTTAGCCCACAGATTTCCCTCAAGGTCAGGAAAATAAAGGCAGACTCTGGTTTGGACATGACAAATCAATTCAGTTGTAAGCCAGACTGATCTATGGTTGCCTCATTGCTGAGGTACTCACACTGCTCTCATAATGAGGGAGGAAGAGGGGTTAAAATACAGCATCTATATCTATATAACATACACATACAGAGGCAGGGCAAGCATAGCCTGTACTCACTTCCCTTCTTCCTGACCCCACCTCATGCACACTCGCGCACACGCATACACACACACGCACACACACACACACACCACACACTGTCTCACATCCTTGTCAGCTCATCACCTCACCATGGTTCTACCTGCTTTCCATGTCTTCACAGACCTTAGGCCAACTCCAGGCTTCACTTTGTTCCACCCCTAAGGACCTGAAGCTATGTCGCTGTAGAGAGGGTGAGGAGCAGAGCCCATGTGAAAAGCAATAACAACCTACAAAGAATTCTGTGTAGGATGCAGTGGCTTCATAATGACTTGATTTTCGAGTTCCTAGCAAAACGGAGACCAGCAGGTCCAGGAAGGAAGCCATCATCACTGAGGAGAGGACGAACCAAGACTCTGAACCCTGGCTTCCCGCTATTTTCAGATTATAGCATTTGTTTTTAAAAGGTTCTCTTCGGAGGTAATTCACGGAGAACATACCCACGACACAGAGATACCCAGACCCTGAGCATCTTTGCCTGCATGAACAGAATCGCATGCTAGAGGTTATGGCAGATGGATAGGTGAGGCAGGCTCAGCCTCTGGCTGAGTTCACTCCCTTAGAGCTCTTGCAAAAATAATATTCAGCCAGTCTGATAAAATGACAGCGGTGTGCCTCTGGCTGATAGCACAGACATGTATTGCTGTCCCACCCTGCTATCTAGTGTTGTCATGATCAAGGGGCCCAACGATGATCTGAGGAACCTTTAAATGTGGTAAGGTAGACCTTAAGGCGTCTACTTCAGACTGCCTTGAAAGCCCACCTCACCAGAATCAAATCCCCATTACAAACATCCTTTAAATTCCTGATCCATTTAATGTATTGAAATCTCAGATTCTGGGACTGGGTCTCCTTAGAGACCATCAAAAAATAAATAAACAAAAGCATATTATATATACACAACCCCTAGCTTTAGGTATGCCCATCAAGTATGAGAAATTCCATAGTACAAACAGAAACTTTTTTTTTGTTTTTTATTTTTTTTTTAAAAAAAAGGCATAGACTTTTTTTTTTTGGTTTGGGGGTTGGGAGAAAGGTAATTTAGGGTTAGAACGAACACATGCTACCCTGAAGAAAAGTAAAACCACAGACAGCGAGCCTTGCCCAGAGTGCCTGCAAATATAGAACAGTCCACACATCTGCAGCAAGGGAACTACAGTAATTAACCAAGAAAAAGGAAGCCCTGAGTCTGTGGCGCTGGTTCCATGGGGAATGGCAGGCATGAGGGAGGGTCTTTCTTCTCCTCCAATTCTAAATTCTGACAGCTTCAGTGAAGCATGGCACAGTGCCAAAGAATCCTGGGTCTCTGTTTGATCATTGTGCCCCCCCCCCCACTATCCTCTGGAATGGCCCTGACCCTCTAAGATAGTATACCAGATATCAGAGAATACGATCTGTCACTCACTCCTAATGTGGTACCAGGTATCTGGAGGGCTCCTACACCTCACACCTTGCCAGGTTTCAACTCCCGACTCCTCAGCTCCATTAGCCACTGGCTTGGTAACTGTCATGCTGGTTTCCAGGATCCCTAAGGTCTCCTCTTTCAGAGCCAGACCAGCATATTCTAAACATAAGTAGATGTTCTAAATCTTGCTATGCTAAAGCACCCAGTCCCTATTCTCCCCAAATATCTACAATCTTATCATAGCTACGGCATGGACAGTAGACCTCAGACCTTTCCTATTAAACAGCAGCACACAGTCCTCTCACAGGATGACTTACGTGAAACCCTAGTATATAAGAATCACACCTCAGCTTCCTCTTTAAAGGCATAAGTCAGTATAATAAACCATTTACGAAGTCAACCAGTAGAAGCATACAATAAATACATGGGATAAAATTTGGGATAGAATGGGTGAAAACTTTATTTAACCTACTTAAAGATTACTTTCAAAGCTTATATATATATATGTGTGTGTGTGTGTATATGTATATATATAGGTAGATAGATATAGATATAGATATAGATATACTGAACAAGAGTGAGGCACGGTGGCACACAACTTTAATCCCATCATTTGGATCTCGGTGAGTCTGAGGCCAGCCTGGTTTATATAGTGAGTTCCAGGATAGCCAGAGAGAGCTACATAGTAAGACCCTGGCTTGAAATAACATAAATAAATAAATAAATAAATAAACCCAAAGATGTTCAACTTCTACAGCACCCCAAAGGCTCAACAAACCTGAAGACCACTTTTCTAGCTCCCATCTGCACTGCTCTTTTACTGAGACTTAAAACTGTTCCTAACAGAGTGCTATGGGAAAGGCACAGCCCTTTTAAAAATCCACTTTCCCTTATCCCCAGTGTGAATGTGTGTGTCTTGTCTATGCATTTGAGAATGGTGCCCTGAGAGGCCAAAGGTGTCAGATCCCTCGGAGCTAGAGTTCCAGGCAGTGCAGTTGTGAGCTGTCAACATGGGTGTTCAGAAACGAAGTCTGGTCCTTTTGGAAAGCAATACCTGTCCTTTACCTCTGAGTCATCACTCCAGTCCTGCAACCTGCTTTTGGTTTTGGTTTTTGGCTTTTTTTTTTAAATGGGGGGGGGGGTAAGTATTTTTCAAAAATGAGGAGGAATATTCATCACCTAGGTCCACAGACCTTTGATCCTGAAAGCCTTGAAAAGGACCTGCAATACCACGTATAAAAAGATACATGATCTGAGCTTGAGGGAACGCTGGGCTACTCAAGTTCTGGCTCACATGCTAGGCAACCCTTCGTGAAGACAGAACAAAACTAATGAAGATAAAAGTGCCTAACTTGTAAGACTGTGGTAAAGATTTTGTGTGATAACATTGGAAGACCAGCCAGAGATGGCTGATAACAAGAGCTATCACGTTACAATCAGAGCAACCCCAGTGAGGGCTTGCTAAAAGTAAGCTAGCTGCCACCACCACCATGACAAGCCTGATTGGCCCTCTCAGGAGGCTAAGTTTCAGTAGGCTGCACCTCTCCCAGACATCCACTTCCACCAGACAGGCGAGTATTAGGAATGTCTGCACTCCATTCCTGGAGACAATTAAGGCAGACATATTATGTGTCCTTAAGAAAGCATGACTTAGATGCACACAAAATCCACCAAGATGATTTCTAAGCATGCAGGGAACAAACCACATTGAAGGCAAAGACCAAGGTCATCTGTGCTTTCTTAGATCCTCCCTGTTACTCTCCAACCACCACAGAAAGAAAGCTTAAGTTAACCACAAAGGCAGAAAACAAAATGCACAGAGATATGCCTAAGAAAACAAATTCTATCAATCTTCTCTCCAACTGATAAGAAACGGTAGCGAATTCTCTTTTTAAAACTCCTAAAAACACGCCCTGGATCTGAAACCCCTCCTGGCAGAACTGGTGGGTGCTGGTCGACATCACTGCACAAATCCAGACACTAATCTAGACTGAGGCTGGGGCTTAGCAAGGAGCTGTCCTTGATTGCAGAGCATCGGGGACAGACCTAGCCTTCTCTTCTGTGGAGAAGAGAATTTATACACAATGAAAAATTTGTTCCTTGTCCCAGTGGAAAGAAATATATTCAAGTTACACCACAGCTATGGAGACAAATTTCCAGCGTCAGGCTTCACTTGACTGCTGAGAATAAGTGACCAGGTCATTGGCATCAAGACACAAAAGTTCTAAATGGAAATGAACAGCTCACCAGCCCTCTTCCCTCCCCCTTCACCTCCTAAGTCACGTGGTGATCTGTGTAGGTGGCTAAGGAAAATCAAACCAGAGCTTGGGTTTCAGATTCAAATCCTGACCAGGATGTCAAACATCATCCCTTCTCAGGAGGACAGCTCAGGCTCAGAATCTTCACCCAGTAACAAAGGAAAATGTTTCTAGATTTCAAAACAGCAATGTGACTTTTACTCCCAGAATTGGGGACAGCACAATTGGTGATGTCTGAGCCTGTATCTAGGGACTAAGGGCACAAGAACAAACAGAATTTAAAGTTCACATTGAAAAACAGTGAATAAGCCAAGATTTGAAAACAATTATATAATAATAAATAAAAGGTCACCAAAGTCACTGTTCTTGCAGGTCACTTGAGTTACTGAAAACTCTCTCTCTCTCTCTCTCTCTCTCTTTCTCTCTCTCTCTCTCTCCCTTCTCTCTCTCCCTCTCTCTCCAGAGGCAATGTGGAAAAGTTTACTAGGATGACCTTCTGTGGGTAACCTGGAGGGTGGGCGTGCCTGAAACCCTGTACTTGAACTCAGCAGCCCAGCGGGAGACTGTTTCAAAAGTGCCTGGAGTGGCGAAAGAGCCTGGGAGCTAGGCAGAAAGTGAACGAAGTTATTTCAAGCATTCCAAAAACAGCAGCTTATGAAACCATTTTGGTTTCACAAATGTTTCCTTCTTGTGCTCACTCGTGTCCTCATGTCCCCCAACACCCATTCTGGAAAAGGAAAGGGAGGGTGCTGTTGGTCTAGTGTTTGCCTAGCGTGCAAGAAGCCCTAGGTCTGACCCCCAGCATTGCCTAAAAAATGATGTGCCTAAATGTGGTGGCATTGCGCTGTCACCCCAGCACCCTGAAGCCCGAGGAAAGAGGATCAGAGAGGTTCGAGGTCACCCGCAGCTACATAGATCACCTTGGGAGAGTCTCGAAAGAAAGAAAGAAAGAAAGAAAGAAAGAAAGGAAGGAAGGAAGGAAGGAAGGAAGGAAGGAAGGAAGGAAGGAAGGAAGGAAGAAAGAAAGAAAGAAAGAAAGAAAGAAAGAAAGAAAGAAAGAAAGAAAGAAAGAAAGAAAGAAAGAAAGAAAGAAAGAAAGAAAGAAAGAAGAGGGAAGAGTGGGGAGAAAGGCGGGAAAAGGTTGGAAGGCCTGGCTGGACTGCCAGGAGTTCTGGCTGACTGCACAAACCCTCAGGCCTCGTGATACACACCTGCCGTGACAGGTAGACCCACAGCTCTTTAAGAGCCACCCACCCACCTCGTACCTCTCTCCCCAAGAACGCCTTAATGACCCCCGCACATCTGGGCTAAAGACTCAGAAAGTCAACTCTTCAGGCATCTCAGAGCCGTGCAGATCCCCGGGTCTGAGTTTCCCCCAGACGTCCTGCCTCAGTTTAAAGATAACCCAGGTGACTCTAGAGCTTTTGGAAGCCTGAGTCTGAGGATTACTGACTTCAACAGGGCTTCACTTACTCTCCGAGTCGCTGAAGCCGCTGCTGTCGCTGACGCTGGCGCTGCTGCGCCGCTTCATGCGCTCCAGGTGCTCCTCATAGTGGAAGTGGCGCTCGTGGAAGGGCGACGCGAAGTCGGCCAGCACCGCGTCGAACTCGCACAGCACGTCGGTCAGGTCGGCAGCGGCCGCGGAGTCCATGGCCGGGGCTAGGGGAGGGAGGGCACAGAGGGCATCTGGAGGGGCGGCCAGCGTTCCCTAGAACGGCTAACTCCACTCTGCCTTTGCCAGTGACAGCCACGCAGTCAGTTACTCCGTAACCTCCCAACCACCCTCTAAAGCGCCTGTCACCAGACACGGACGAGAAGAAGCCTCCGTGGGTGGAGCTGAAAGTCTGCAAGTCACCTAGCCCACCCCACGCGCTTTCCTACTGTTGCCCACGCTCGCTCCCTGGAGCGCGTGGCGGCGGGAAGTCTGAGTCAGGAGGCACCCGTTACGTGTCAGACTCCGGTTCCTTGTCCCGCGTGGAAAACCAAACTAAACCTGCATCGGACGAGCGATCCGGGGACGGGATGCCAGGGTGATGGAGGACAGAAGGGTGGGCAGTGGAAGAAGACCTTAGCGACCTCTCTACCTGCAGGCTCCAGCTTTCAGGGGCCCCGGAGCTGAGAGTGTAGCTTAGCGTGGACGCAGTCCCTGGCTTCGATCCCGGGGCGCAGAGGTGGAGAGGGCACCCCCAAATAGGCACTCACCTGCGGCCGCGACCGCCGCGGGACTGCTCTGCGCCGAGGGTGGCTTCATGGAGAAGTTGCTCAGTGACACGGGTATCAGAGATGCTGCGAGGTGTTGGCCCTAGTGGCTGCCTGCCTGCACTGCGGTCTGCTCCGGTGCTTCTGCCTTGCTCCTTGCCGAGCCTGAGCGCTAACTACTCGCCTGCGCCGCCACCCGCCGGCTACTCCGTCTTATAGCTACGGGCAGGGGCGGGGCGGGGCGGGGCAGCTGAGTAAGTCCCAGACGACCTAGGGGACGCCCCTGTCTCCCCACCCCCTACTCCCGGCACCGCCCTAGCCACGCGCTGGCCTCTGAAGAACCGCAGTGACGGGTGTCGCCGGAGCCCAGGATACCGCCCCAAATATTTACCCGCCGCTTTCTCTACCACCCTGACAACCCGACCCAAAGAAGTGTCTTTACGGGCATCAGAGTTCTCCAAGAGTTTACCCTGTTTCCCGCCTTCTGGCTGAGCCTCCTTGAGCCTCATCTATGAAATGGAACTGCACATGCAGAGAAATCTCCTTGTTTGCTGCAAAAATAAAGGAACCAAGGGCCTCAGTAGCCTCTGTGAAGAACCAGTCCTCCATCTGATTTTTCTCAAGGAATTTATAAGATTGTGCGTGGACAGAGTGGACAGCTGAGGGCAGTGGGTTGAGGTGAATGCAGACTTCAACTGAGATGATCTCTGAGCGCAGAGTACCACATGGCCAGATGCATTCTGGTATAGGGTCCGTATGATTGAGCATCCATCCTTAGCACAGCCCAGTAGAATTCCTGCCTCAGGTGACCAACTGCCCTTTGCCCCAGGTAGTTATTAAACGTAAAATAAGAGGCCTGCTGGTGGCCTGTGCCTATAGTCCCAGCCCTAAGGAGGATGGTAGAAGGGGGTCTAGGCAAGAGAGTGGAGATTTTAGGACTACTGCGTGAAAAGAAAAGAAAAAGAAAAAGAAACTACATAGTACAATCCTGTCTGTAAAGTGTTTACTGTGCACGCATGAAGATCCAAGTTCAAGCCCCAAAATCCACAGAAAAAAAAAATCCAGACTGGATGGACACCACTTATAATCCCTGAGAGGCAGAGGCTGGCAAATCCCTGGGACTCCCCAGCCAATCCCAAAGTGAGAACTCCAAGCCAATGAAAAGCTGCATCTTAAAAATGGAGGTGGGCAGTGCCCAGGGAATCGATCACATTTGAGGTTGACCTCTGATCTGGTCGGGCACAACATACGCCTAGTGCATACCTGTACATGCTACACACACACCACACACACACACACACGCACCACTAAATTAATGTAAAGTAAGGGGTTAGTTGGAGGCTGGGAATATGATTTAGTGATAAAGTACTTGCCTAGCATGGGTGAGCCCTGAGTCTGAAGGCTCATCCTCAGACCTGCAAAAGAAAATAAATAAACTTTTCATAAATAAATATAAAACAATCAAAATTAAATAAAGTGAAAGTTTTCAGTCCAGACACCAGACACTTTCTTAGCTACACCAGACACTTTCAAGTGATCAACGGCCATCATCACAGAATCTTTGGATGGTGTTTTGTGAGGACATCTCCCCCGGTGACTCCAGCCCTCCTAGGTGTCAGAATGTGGCATGCACCAGGTCACTCCTGACAGCCACCCCTGAATAATATAATCATTGCCAGTGGTTGGCAGGTGTGAAAACTGGAGTAGAGTAGCTAAGGGGCTTGCCTACACTTTAGTGGTTTAATAGGAGTCAGGTCTGTCTCTTTTCAGAGCCACTTTGAGGTTAGCCATATCCTGCCTTCCTAGGGTGGAGAAGAACTAAGCAGTCAAGGGAGGCACTGAGCCCCAGAGCAGATAAGCCAACAGCAACAGCCAATCTGGGAGGTGCAGCCAAAAAAAAAAAAAAATGCAAATTACATGTTCAGTTAGTGCGCAGAGCACAGTTCATTTGTCCACAGTTCACCTGGTGTGCAATTGGGTTGCCCCCAGCCCATCCTTACACACATCTTAGTGCAAAGGCCTCACTCAGGGCTGCACATGTGCTGATCTTGATTTCTTCCCTAGAACCAGGTAAAGGTTTAAACCCTTGCTCTCCAGAGCCTTCTGGCTGGGCTCCATATCCTAGGGCCTTTTAAGGCCCCCACCCACATGACAGTGGTGACAGAGATAGTCAATGACCTCAGTGTTCAGGGTGACCCGTCCCTCAGGAGGGATGAGAAGCTGTATCCTTCATCTCCTCACTGAGACTTACCTAACTTCCAGGTTTCAAAAGGTCATTCAGTCTCTGGATGCAATGGCCTCAAGAAAAATACTTGATGTCACCTTTAATTTCCAACAGGAAAGTCAGAACTTCTAGTGCTGTAAAGACCCGATCTTTATTTTAACCAGTCTCTCCCGTGGTCTGCTTTGCTATCATATAATAAAATATCACAGGGTAGGTAATTTGTGAACCACGGAGATATCTTCCCCACTGTCCTGAAGGCCAGGCGGCCCAAGATCAAGACTCCCACCCAGTGCTGTCTGGTAAGGGCTTGCTGGTCGCTCACAGAGCAAAAGGAAGGAAAGAGAGCAAATGGTGCCCACTTCAAGCCCTTTGGTAACCTACTTCCATCTGGGAGAGCTCTATTCTGGTGACAGCCACAAAGGATCAAACTTGCAATGAGATTGCAATGTTCAGGCCACCCCAAGGTCTGACATAGTCAGACCATAGCCACCTCTTCTCTGCACACTGCTAGCCACTCTTTTCATGAAACTTGTCCAGAGCCTCATCTTTCTGAATCCTCCAGGTTATCATGGCTAATCTCAGCCTCCCTGCCTGCTTCTCCTGGACCCTTCCTTTTTCTTTTCTTTTCTTTTCTTTTCAAGACTTATTTATTTATTATATGTAAGTACACTGTAGCTGTCTTCAGACACCCCAAAAGAGGGCATCAGGTCTCATTACAGGTGGTTGTAAGCCATCATGTGGTTACTGGGGATTTGAACTCAGGACCTTTGGAAAGGCAGTCAATGCTCTTAGCCACTGAGCCATCTCACCAGCACCCTCCTGGATCCTTTCTTCTTGGACTTTACTTTCTCTCAGCCATCTCACCCTCCTCCTGGAAATGTGTAACTAAAATTCAGAACAAATATTCCTCCCCTTAAATGTCTTACCTGCAATTACCCATAGGACTTCTGCACTTGATATTTCTCCACAAACACTCTATGGAAGATGCTTCTAGTTGAATCTTTAAACAAACAAGTAGACTCGTGCATTCCCGGAACAGTATATTTCCAGTCTATCTTAAGTTAAAATTGGTGATATGACTAAATTTTGGGCAGCAGACAGAGCTCTCCTATGTGGCTTCCTGAGTAAGTCTCCCTTGCTTGGCTTTCTTTACAGGATGACAGGCAGCCTTGAAGCTGGATTTTAGCCATGAGGTAGAGGTCACTTTCCTAGAATGGCAGCAGAAACATAGAAGTGTCTTGGGTCTCTGATGTCATGAAGCAGCTATGTTAACCAACCCTATCGGTAACTGACATCTACAGGGGAAAAATAAAATAAGCCACCAGGGCCTGAAGATGTAGCTCAGTGGACAAGCATGTGCTAAGCATGTGCTAAGCATGTGCTGAGCATGTGCCGAGCATGTGCCGAACATGTGCTGAGCATGTGGGATTCTGGATTTGAGCCTCAAAACTACCAAAAATAAATAAGTAAACGGAACTCACCATCTTGTGCACACTCCTATAGGGGAAGGGTATGTTCTGATCTTTACAATTCAGCTTTAGCCTGAATGCCTCCTGTAACAAATAAATAACAGTCTTGGCAGTTCTGGTCCTGTAACTCTAAGAGACAGACTCTTCTACCCCAGCCTAGCTTGAGTCATGTTTCAGCTTCTGTCCATAGCTGAGTTGCTAGGGAAGTTAGAACAACAGATGTGCATTCTCTCCTGGAGCTCTCGAGACTGGAAACCTGGGATCGCAGGCTGCCTGGACCAGCTTCCTCGGAAGGTATGCAGGGAGGATCTGCCCCAGGCCTCTGCTTGGTTCCTGGGGGTGTGCAGGTCTTCCTCAGTGCCTCAAGATGGTCAGTGTGTCACCCTGTTCTTCTGGTGTCATGTGAGATCCCCTGTATGTCTGCTTGGATCTCTTCTCTTTTAAGGGTAGCAACTACTACCTGACTCGGATTAGGCTAGCTGTAACTTTGGATGGCCTTACCCTATCTCCATCTGGTCTCCAAAGATGCTATCTCCACGTAGGTCACACCCATAGGTACTTGAGCAAATCTGAGAGCAAGACTTGGTATAAAGCTATGATGAAGAAAGCTGGTTTAAGATGCAGCTTAACAACAGACTGCTTGCACACAACAGGCTGCTTGCACACGTCCCACCACAAAGGAAAAGAAAGATTAATTTGGCAAAGGATGGTTATGCAGGAGGCTGAGGCAGGAAGATTACCAATTCAAGGCCAGTTTGGCTATTGGCCTTGAAACCAGTGATACTCTGTTTCAAAATGAAAGACTAAGCCAATGACCCGCTAGAACAGGATAGACTCCCCAAATGGATACAAACATGTTTGATAAAGTGACTTCTAAAAAGTAACAATATTGTGAGAAAAGTCCTTTTGACAATGATGCTGGCATAGCTGTCTACCGCAAACCAGATCCAAAAAAAAACTGATTGGAAATAGAATACAGACCGATAGCGGATGAGCTAAAACTAAGCTGCTTTCGGTCGGAAATGGGAGAATATCCTCATGACTCAGTGATTTCAGACATGGTGCAAAAGTAACTTTTCCTCTTCATTTATTCAGTACCGAGGATCAAACCTAGGCTCTCATGCATGCTAGGCAAGCACTCTACCACTGAGCTATTTCTCCAGCTGTCTTGACCTAAACGGGCTCTCCCTTTGCAGTCTAAGATGGCTGGGAATCCTCCAGCCTCTTCCTCTACAAGTGCTAGGGCTGCACTCTGTGCTACTGTAGTACCTGGAAGGCACTTTGTTTTTTTTAAATTAAGAGATCAGACTTCGTAAAATTAAAAATGGTTGCTGACCAAAGACACATCGCAAAAAAGAAAAAAATGTAAGCAGGAAGAACCCCACCCATATTCACATACATGTGCGCTGCATGTGTATGACAAATAGTTTGCTTTTAAAGCATAAAATGACCTTCTACAAATTCATAAGAGAATGACAACCCAACAAAAATGTAACAGACGAGACACTTGAAGATATGCCTCACAAAGGAAGAGATGTTAGCGACCCCCATGAGCACATAAAGTCTAGCCTGCCATCTTCTCATGGGTTAGCAATTCCCCTACAAATGCAATGAAATACGAGGTAAGAATAAGTTCTTATGTGTAATGGCCCCAGTTGCTAACAGCCTGAACATCCTTCAAAGACATGAATGTAAAAATGTGCAATATGACTCGTGGGGACATCACAACAAGGTGGACGAGGCTGAGGAGCATCACTCTTGCCCCTCAAAGGTCTGTACCCCATCATCCTGAGTGGGCGTACAAGCGAGCGAGCATGGCAAAGGGGCACCTACGACAGGGGCTGAAGCTCTCGCCATGGGAGATAACTGTGGATCATCTGAGCGAGCCTGTGTGCTGTTTGTAAGAAAATGGCCTCCACAGGCTCACAGGGAGGGGCACTATTAGGAGGTGTGGCCTTGCTGGAGTAGGTGCAGCTTTGTTGGAGGAAGTGTGTCACAGACTTTGAGGTTCTCAGGAGCTCAAGCCAGACCTAGTGTGTTTTTTCAGTCTGCTTCTGCTGCCTGTGATCCTGATGTAGAACCCTTAACTTCTTTTCCAGCATCCTGAATGCTGCCATGCCTCCTGACACGATGATAATGGACTAAGCCTCTGAAAGTATAAAGCTAGCCCCAGTTAAATGTTTTCCGTTATAAGAGTCTCCACGGTGTCTCTTCAAAGTCCTAGAAACCCTAACTAAGACAGCCTGCATTGATTCATTTTCTGTGGCTGTAACAGAATACCTGGCTCTAAGTACGTTACAAGTAAAAGGCAGGTATTCAGCTCACAGTTTTGGAAGCCAGAAGCCCACCACTGGCCAGCCTTACAGCTTACAGCTCTGGCAAGAGTCCTTGCTATATCACACCATGCAGACAGCGTTATGGTATGGACTTATTTAAGAGCAAGAACACTGAGAGACAAAAACTCAGTAAAATGCAGGGTGGTTTTTTGGCTTGTTTATTTTTATTCTTTTCATAATAATTCATCTTGAGAAGTAACCTGAGTCACCAGAGAACTACATTTGTCCCTTCCTAGGACAGGGTCACAATATACAAATCTACGGGGAAACAGCGTATTGAAGCCAGACAGGGCCCAGTCTGATAACATGAATCTCTAATAGCAGAGAATGTTTCCTGGCCACCGCCAGGGGCAGGGGGAGGCTGTGGATGGGGAGGATAGAAATAAGGGGTGTGTTGCTGCTAATTTTGAAGACTGGAGAAGGAGTTGTGGGTCAAGTATTGTCAAGGTGGTGGGGGGGGGGAGGGGAGAGGTTAGTGGTGGGGGGGATGTATCTCAAGTTAGAAAAGACAAAAAGACAGTTTCCCTGTTAGGGATCTAGAAAAGAATGCAGCCTTGCCAGCATATCGACTGACTCCAGCCCAGCAAAACCTTTGATGGATTTCTTTTATGCTTTTGTTTAGCTTTGTAGTGCAGTACCTTAGGCTACCCGGGATTCACAGTCTTCCCTCTCCTGCCTCCTGAGTGCTGGGATTTCAGGACTGCATTGCCATACCTATTTCCTTGCTGGACTTCTAACACAAAAAGCTGCAAGACACGTGTATTTGTGTGGTCACTTGTCACAGCAGGAGCAGGAATGCTGACAAGACTGCACACAGTATGACTCCATCTGCATGAATCTAAGTTCAAAGACGGACAAAAAGAATCAGTGGAGATCTGAGCCAAACCTACAAGGGGTAGCACCTTGCAGTAAAAGGGGGACCAAGGGAACTTCGAGGGAATGTTCTGTGTCTCCATTTGTGTGTTTAATACTTACAGTATACAAAAACAACAACAACAACAACAAAACCATCATACTTAGAGTTAGTGTGCCCTTGACTGGGTGTAAAATACACTCTTGGAAACAAGAGGGACTATGCAGTTATTTTTCCACACTCTGAGGACCTTCAGCGCCTTTCTGTTTCCCCTCCAACAGTAAGCTCACACCCTTTATCACAGACTCACAAATCACCATCTTCCAGCCACAGACAACATTTCTCTAATTATCCTTATAAAATTCCAGAGAAGCCCGAAGATTTCCGGAATGCCAAGCTGGTGTCCCCAAACAGTCTTTAGAAACAATACTAGCCCTTGATACTTATCAGACAGACTCTTGACATTTCTCTTCTTGAGCCCTGGTGACAAATTCATGAAGTTAGTATTAGGACCTGTATTTTACAAGTGCAAAACTAGTCCTGTCCATGTGACCCAGTTAATGGAGTCAGTGCTCAGCTCTGCACCAGTTTACTCCCTGGGTGCATCCTTCCTGTGACCCTGGGTGGCTCATTGCCTCCCTAACTCCCAACACCAAATCTGCTCTCTGGCAGGGCTCACCAGTGATGTATAACAAACAAGCAATGCAGTTAAGTAGAGTACTCCAGAGGTCAAGGCATTCCCTTAGGATGGCTGAGCATGGCAGAGAAGGTAAGAGATCCTCTGCTATGTTTGTTGGTTTTAAGGGGGTGGTAGTGTCTTTTTCATAGTTCTGGGTATCAAACCCAGGGCCTTGTGCATGGCAGGCATCTGCCTTTGAACTCCCCACAGCCCTAGTCAGTTTGTTTTTAAGCCCAGATCTTGCTCTCTGTCCAAACTGGGTTTGAACTCATATTTCTCCACCTCATATCACCTCCCAAGTGCTGGGGTCACAGGCATGTGCCACTGTGCACACCACAAGAGAACTTTTAAAGACAGAAAAAGGCATCACTGTGGTTATTTTTGTATTTGTCTCAGTACAGTTCACATACAATTAGCTACCCAAATTTAGAGGGTTAAAAAATGTTAGCATACACTCACAAGATATTGAACATAGATACACACAGGTTTTATTTCCTGCCCTACTGTGATCCCCCCGCCACCCCTGCAACCCTGCATCACTTTGTCACCTTCAATTAGTTATATAAGGGAACCAATCACGTGCACTCTTCTATAATTATGTTGAGACTTACCCATGTTGCTGTGTGATTCCTTTTTACTGATGGGTCTTACTCCACCATGTGGATCTACCATGGTTGATTTACACATTTGTTGGATGGGCATCTGGGTTGATCTACTACAAATAAAGCCAGTATGCAACGAGGGGCATCTGCTTTTCTTGAATAAATCTAAGGGTAGAAAGACTGGGTCATGCTGGGCGTGGTGGCGCACAGCTTTAATCCCAGCACTCCGGAGGCAGAGGCAGGTGGATTTCTGAGTTCAAGGCCAGCCTAGTCTACAAAGTGAGTTCCAGGAGAGCCAGGGCTATACAGAGAAACCCTGTTTCAAAAAAGAAAGGAAGGAAGGAAGGAAGGAAGGAAGGAAGGAAGGAAGGAAGGAAGGAAGGAAGAAAAAGAAAGAAAGAAAGAAAGAAAGAAAGAAAGAAAGAAAGAAAGAAAGAAAGAAAGGAAGGAAGAAAGAAAGAGAGTGAAGTAACACAATCACAAAAGAACTCACACAATATGTATTCACTGATAAGTGGATATTAGCCCAAAACTTAGGATACCCAAGATATAAGATACAATTTGCTAAACGCATGAAACTCAAGAAGAATGAAGACCAAAGTGTGGACACTGTGCACCTTCTTAGAATTGGGAACAAAACACCCAGGGAAGGAGTTACAGAGACAAAGTTCGTAGCTGTGATGAAAGGATGGACCATTTAGAGACTGCTGTATCCAGGGATCCGTCCCATAATCAGCTTCTAAACACTGACACCATTGCATACACTAGCAAGATCTTGCTGAAAGGACCCAAATATAGCTGTCTCTTGTGAGACGATGCCGGGGCCTAGCAAACACAGGAGTGGATGTTCACAGTCAGCTATTGGATGTATCACAGGGCTCCCAATGGAGAAGCTAGAGAAAGTACCCAAGGAGCTAAAGGGATCTGCAACCCTATTGTTGGAACAACATGATGTACTAACCAGAACCCCGGAGCTCTTGTCTCTAGCTGCATATGTATCGAAAGATGGCCTAGTCGGCCATCAAGAGAGGCCCATTGGACTTGCAAACTTTATATGCCCCAATATAGGGGAATGCCAGGGCCAAAAGAATGGGAATGGGTGGGTAGGGAAGTGGGGGGCACTATGGGGGACTTTTGGGATAGCATTGGAAATGTAATTGAGGAAAATATGTAATAAAAATATTAAAAAAAAAAAAGAAAGAAAGAAAGAAAGAAAGAAAGAAAGAAAGAAAGAAAGAAAGAAAGAAAGACTGGGTCATATGGCAGGTTTGTGGCTTGCTTTTAAAAAATAAAATAAAATAAAAAGATTTATTTTTTCTGTGTGTTGGTGTTTGGTTGCATGGGTGTCAGTGTGAGAGTGTCACATCACTTGGAACTGGATGACAGGCAGTTGTGAGTTGCCATGTGGGTGATGGGAATTGAACCCAGGTCCTCTGGCTATCTCCAGCCCTGCCCCCTTTGACAGTGTCTTGCTATGTGAGGCTGGCCTCAACCTCATGCCCTCTGTCTCAGCTTCCTCCATGCTGATATAAGAGTCGTACACTACCAAAACAGTACACAGCACTTCTTGGGTGGCCTTCAAGCCAGATGATGCCCAGAGGTGGACTCTATAACTTTCTGCTGCTACTCTCTGGGAAACCAAAAGAGAAGAGTACTGTCTCCAGGAGTTGCCCCAACACAGGATCTGTCCGACTTTTCTGCTCTCTCTAGCTGTCCCCACCTCACCGTACCCATAACTGCACACCTGTACACAACTACAACTGTACACACCTACAACTACAGCCCCTTCAGAATTTCACCAACCCCACTTGACTACAGTTGAAGGGTTTCTTAATGGTTCAGTCACAAATAAAACTCCTGAAAAGAAAACAGATGTGACCTTAAACCTACTAGGGGTACTATTCTGGAAGAAGCATCTTATTGTTCCAGAGGGAAAAATAAATTTCTCAAATGGCAGAAATGAGGTGGCATATTCTTTGCAATCAAACTCAGTCATGTGTGTGTGTGTGTAGTATTTTTATACCCTGTCTGGCCCATGATAAATACTAAATTTTCATTTGTTGCATGTCCCTGGCTAGTTTTCTGTCAGCTTGACATGAAGCTAGAGCTATCTAAAAGAGGGGAAACTTGAGGAAAGAAATACTTCCATAAGATCCAGCTGTAAGATATTTTCTTAATTAGTGTTTGCTGGGGATGGCCCCGCCCATTGTAGGTGGTACCATTCCTGGGCAGGAGAACTTGAATTTTATAAGAAAGCGGGATGAGGAAGCCATGATAAGTGAGTTAGTAAACAGCCCCCTCCATGGCCTCTGCTTCAGCTCCTGCCTCTAGGTTCCTGCCCTGTTTGAGTTCCTGCCCTGACTTCAGTGATGGACTATGGATGTAGAAGCGAAAGCCAAAAACCCCTCTGCTCCCCATGGTGTGTCACCACAGCGATGGTAACCTTAACTACATCATGAGTGAATAAATCATTGCCACACACGTTCCTGACCCAGGCACTCACACGAGTGGAAATCATTAGATGGACACACAGGAACCAGGCGACCGACCGGGCCAGTAGCACTTTGTGTGGAGAGATGAGAGAAGAATGCAGCCGGAGATGGTGACATTAACCGGTAATCCCCAGAAGTCAGGAGTCAAAGTCAGGAGGTCAGCTTCAGGCTAGAGCAAGCCAGCTAGACCCTGTCTCTAAAACAAAAGAAACAAGGACAACAACCATATTGTGGTGATCTGGAATGTAGGTCAGTGGTAAGACACAGGGCCTGGCATCACAGGGGTAGGGGTGGGGGTGGGATAGGTCTGAAAAGAATGCAAAATTCCCTCCTGAGAATTCTCAAACATCCTGTTTCAGAACCCCCCCCCCCACCACCTCCATAGAGAAAACTTCAAGATGACCATATAATTACAATGAAAACTAGGCAAGGCAGAGATCTCAGTAATAAGAAACAGACTGGCTGCAGGAGTTCCCAGAGTAAGGGAACATACACACCACACACCCCCCTCCATTCTGTCACACTGTGCGAGAGAGAGAGAGAGAGAGAGAGAGAGAGAGAGAGAGAGAGAGAGAGAGAGAGAGAGAAGCTCACTGCAAAGCTGTCCTGGTCTCCCCACTTGAACTGCTCGTCAAAAGAATGACCTCTGAAGAAGGAAGTGCAGTTTAACTTAACAACTTCTCAAACGCTGAGACTAGTTTGGGTAATTGGAAAAGAAACAGTGACAGGAAGGTCTGGGTGGTCAACGTAGAGAATGTTAAAACCGCATTCAACCTCACACACAAGGGACACTGAGGAGCTTGGGTGGACTGGGCAGGGGCTGCAGGTACACTCTCTCTTTCTGGAGCTGTCCCTTGGATGGTCCCCAGCATGTATGTCACTGGCACTGTGATATCATCCTCTGGCTTCTCTAAAGAAGACACTGTGGAGAAGAGAAGCTGATTGACTGTCTCAGGGAGGAAAATGATTCACTTTTAATCTGGAGTATTGTACTGTTCCCAGAAAGCAATGATGCTTTAAAAAAAAAAATGCTTGGTTGAGCCCCAGGGAGAAGATGCCACGGACAAAGTGTCTGGCACAGAAGCCTGAGGACCAGAGACTGGATCTCCAGAATCCACAGCAGAGCCAGGTAGATCTTCTGGAAAGGCTAGCTTGCTAGCTCAAATTCCTGACCTCTAGGTTCTGCATGAGACCCTGCCTCAGCCAGTAAAGTGGATGAGGATGGGGGAGGGACACCTGGCATCAGCCTCTGACCTCCAGGTTCACTTGCACTTGCAAAGTGTGCACACACATGGTTACACACACATCACACACACAAAAGGGGCTGGTGGTATGGAACAACCCAGGGGAAGCTCCCACTGAGGTTGTCAAACTCAAGTGAGCATCAGTAAAAACTACACGTGTGGAAACACACTACCTGGCCCATCTCCAGAGAGCTAAATTTAGCAAGTTTGCTAAATCTGACTTGGAACTTAAGAATCTGCATTTCTGGCTGGGCGTGGTGGTGTGTGCCTTTAGTCCCAGCACTCGGGAGGCAGAGGCAGGCAGATCTCTATGAGTTTGAGGCCAGTGTGATCTACAAAGCAAGCTTTCAGGTCAGGCAGGGACACACAGAGAAACAGCTGCCTTGAAAAACTAAACAACAACAACAATGACAGACAGACAAATAGACAGACAGACAGAATCTCCATTTCTAATGCATCCCCATTGGGCACAATTTACAAACTATAGATAGAAACTGTAAGTCAACTGGATAAGTCTTATCAGGGGACTTATCCTAATACTCAGAAGACAAGAAAATGAATATAGAGTGCACAGAAAGGCAATTTCAAAACACCATTATAGCTATTAAGATATCAGGATGCTTAGGTCTCTTCTAATGAGTTGGCTTAGAAAGCATAGTTCACTTACAATCCATATAATCGATAAGTGCACATGCGTGGAAAACCGCAAGTTAGTGCAACCACTCCAAAAATGCAGGAACTGTCCCCAAAGCAGATAAGACTAAAGAGCACCAGCTGTGAGTGAATAACACAGCAGAGAGGGGGGCCAGAAGTCAGTCAACACCAGCAGTGCACTGCACTATCACCAACCCAAATGCACTGCTCCAAAACCAAAAAATAGGCGAACGGCCTAAAGGGGAGGAGAGCTGCATTCTCTCTTTCCTAAGGCCCAAAATGCAAAAACTAAAACTAAAAAGTTAAACGATTCACCGTAATAAATATTCATGGGGCAGTATGGCTTCATTTAAAAAGAAAAAAAAAAAAAAAAGAGGCTGGAGACATAGCTCAACAGCAGAGAGCTTGTGTTAGGTTCCAAGCACCATAAAAGAAAAAGCAAATGAGCCGGATTAACATGCAAGTGTGGAGCAATGAGTTTGGCAACGCTCACCAGATGAAGCCTAACCGGATACCCTGTTTCTGAGCAAGCTAGAATCCATGAGAAAGTGGATCTGAGAACTGTGGATAAAAGAGAGTGGGACTTGAGTCTCTTAGGCGTCCAGCTGTGGCCCAGTGGTTATCTCTCCCCAACTAAAGACACCGTGTGAGCTGAGCTCTCAAACCTGGAACCAGTCTGCAACAGAGATCCCGAAACCTCAGAAGGTCCAACCTGAAAACCATTTTTCACTTTTAGAATTTGTAAGGTCACTGCAGCCGTAGAGAGAAGGAGGCAGAAACAGTCAAGACAAAGGCTGCTACTTCCCCACACTTCGTCTGCTAGCAAGGGACCGCATAAGAACAAGATACCAGCGAAGGACTTAGCAAGGCATGGACAGCTGAGAATGGTTTGATCTATAAGATTCCTCAGACTGGGAACCAGCCCAAAGTCTATGAGCAGGAACAAGAAGCAAATTTTAACAAGAGAGAGGCTGAATTACTGATGCATGCCACAATCAGATGACTCTCAAAAACAGTATAGGAAGGGAGCTGGGCGTAAAAGCATGGACAAGCGGCTTTTTAAGTCCCTTGCCTTTTGCTTGTCTACTGAACTTGTTAGTGTCTTAATCAAGTGATTGGAAAATGTTGTTAAGAATTTCTTTCTTAAGATTTGATAAAGCTTTCATTTGTTCTGTTGTTTGTTTTTTTTTTCAGACAGAGTCTTACAGTACAGCTCTGGCTCAGCTAGAACTCACTCTGGAGACCAGACTGGCCTCAAACACACAGAGAGATCCATGTGCGTCTGCTTTCAGAGTGCTGTGACTAAAAGTGTGTGTGCCACCACACCCATCTCTGGTAGATAAGGATCTTAATCTGTCAAAATTTCAAAAATTGGAGCCGGCAAGATGGCTCAGTGGGTAAGGGCCCTTTCTCTCAAAGCTGACAGTCGGAGTTTGATCCCCAGAACCCACGTATCAATTCCAAAAGTTACCTCCTCTACGTGTATACCATGGTACATACATAGGCAAGCACACATGCAAGCATGCATGTATACACACACGTGGGAAAGTGCACACACATGGGAATGTGCATGCATGCACACTTGCAAATAAATAAATGTAAAAATATTTTAACAATG